>NC_080715.1:43985022-44632522 GCF_019097595.1 Hemibagrus wyckioides
AGAGTGGAGGGCAGTGTGGAGCTCAGTGTGGAGCTCAGAGTGGAGCTCAGAGTGGAGCTCAGTGTGGAGGGCAGTGTGGAGGGCAGTGTGGAGGGCAGTGTGGAGGGCAGTGTGGAGGGCAGTGTGGAGGGCAGTGTGGAGCTCAGTGTGGAGCTCAGAGTGGAGCTCAGAGTGGAGCTCAGTGTGGAGGGCAGTGTGGAG
The DNA here is from genome assembly GCF_019097595.1 of Hemibagrus wyckioides. Classification (NCBI taxonomy): domain Eukaryota; kingdom Metazoa; phylum Chordata; class Actinopteri; order Siluriformes; family Bagridae; genus Hemibagrus; species Hemibagrus wyckioides. Next base: position 43,985,224 of record NC_080715.1, read on the forward strand.
GGCAGTGTGGAGGGCAGTGTGGAGCTCAGAGTGGAGCTCAGAGTGGAGCTCAGAGTGGAGGGCAGTGTGGAGGGCAGTGTGGAGGGCAGTGTGGAGGTCAGAGATTCTTTCTCTTACTTGTAGGTTTTGGTTCTGTCCAGCCAGATCCCACAGATGAGCGAACCGACCATACCGGCAATGACGATGGTGAGGCCGATTCTCCCAGCATTCACCTCTTCACCCTGAAACACCAGCAGATTTAACATCATCCACACACACACACTCCCACCTCACACACTCCCACCTCACACACTCCCACCTCACACACTCTCACCCCATTCCATTCTTACTGATTCATTTCATCCCCGTGTGTGTGTGTGTGTGTGTGTGTGTGTGTGTGTTACTCAAGCAGCTTTAACATGATCATTACACACACCTACACCATTCCATTCTTACTGATTCATTTCATTCCTGTGTGTGTGTGTGTGTGAGAGAGAGAGAGAGAGAGAGAGAGATCTGGTCTCAGCTGTAATAATTGTAGGATTTCTACATTTAACTGCAGTTAACGACTTTAGCTAGAACATCTGCATTATCCATTCTCAGTTATGATTCTGTAGATCATTTTTGGTGTTTTTTAACATTTAGAAATCATCTGAAAAATTTTGTCATTCTGTAACACACACACACACACACACACACATGGGGTGAAGGTTGCTGGTTGGTGTAAACAGATGAATGTTTTCCCTTAAACAGACACTGCCCTTTAAACAGGCGTGAACATTTCTGAATGTTCTGGTGGATCAGGTTTAACATTAGAACAGCGTTCAGCTGAACGATCCTCAGAGTTTTGTGTTAAAAAAAATAAAATGCATACTCAGTTACATTCAGTAAACATTCCTTTGCTGTAAATATTGTTTAAATAAATTATTATGTAAATTATTATATAAATAAATCGACTTTCTACCAGATTCTGCATACAGTGGGACATCTGTACTATTGGAACAATTAAGAATAATAACTATTATTATTATAATTACACTAATGAGAAACAGGCCCCAGGGTCCTAGTGAACTGCGGCTACACGGGGTCGTGTAGCTAGAGCTTTTTCACAAACCCCATATTTGCATGTAAACGACCCTGACTGGATAAAAACCTTGCGAGGATGAGACCCAGAAGCATGGAAGCGATGTCGAGTTTCTGATTGGGTTTCTGTTGCTAAGCAACAAGCCGTAACATTCTAACAGCTCAAGGTTGCACGCTGTACAGGTTCGGCATCTCGGTAATAAAGAAAAGCGGGGTTGAGGACGACGAGAACGTGTAACACAATCTTAACTTAAACATTCCAGAGAGGATTCCTGCTATTCGATCAGTTCAGCGGTTTGAAGAGGACACGACTACTTTGTGTATTCGTTGTTGCCGGCTGTACACCGCTCCTATCTCTAGCAGGAGTGTGTTGTTAAACTCCTCCCACAGGAAGTGGAATCGGACGTGTAAGCAGCAAGGCTGGAGCTATTCCCAGAGCACGGGACACACCAGGGGGCAGAGATTTCTGCTCACCGCCTGCTGCTGAGGTCAAAGGTGAAGGCCGGCTCTTTAATCAGAGTTGGATACGATATGACAATGTAAATAATCACGTGACGTGATAAGCTCCGTTTTTCACGTCTACAGCGGACGTGACGCTTTAAAAAGATTTTAAAGTTTATTTTTTTGTAGATATCTTCCATAGATCTAAAAATGTTATATAAACACTCCATTTTTAAAGGTTTATTTAGTAAATTAAAAGGTATTTATTCATTTATTTTCATTCATTTATTTACTTATTTATTTTTTTGCTGGTACTTTAACATCACTCCAAATCTTGATACGATATGATATTATTATCGTATCACTCAGGCCCCTTAAAATGAACCAGAATTTGTTTTGTTGTTTCTTCATTAAACCTAGCTGAAGTTTCGTGGTTTGAACCGACATTCAGAGGTTGTGTGTGTTAAACATGGCCGCTTGGTTTACGAGCAAATCAACTGTGAGCGTATCTCGGCAACCTGAGGCGGGAAACGAGGGAAAAGCGTCTGGAAAAGTGTTGATGTAACTGTGAAGGAGACGATGCTCCCGTGTGCCACAGTGTCAGGACCAGAGAGAAGCTGCGATGGACAATGAGGTTATAACAGATCTGTAGTAAAATCTGCTTTAAACTCACCGGGTAGTGTTTGATGATCATCTGGTTGAGCAGCGTCCCCACAGCATAAAAACAGCCCACGTTCAACCCTGAAAGCGTGCAAACAAAATTCTGGACTCTGATTGGTCAGTAGGTGTGGATTAGTTTTCTACACCAGCAGCTCTGACAGTTCTGATACGTTTCTATAGCAAGGGGGATTCGTAAGGAGGAGGTGCTGATATGATCAAGTTTTCTATTTGCAAAAAAATGTGTTAGCTAACACGCTAAAGAGCGTCATTAGCTGAAACACTTCCTCATGTCTCCTACTAGGAATTACAATGAAAGGTATATGTATTGATTTTTACATAAACTGATGACTGCAGCAGAAATCTGGGGACGTCTCTGTAAAGTGTGTGTGTGTGTGTGTGTGTATTTGACCCAGGGTCACAGTGTTCTTTTCACTGTGTGTTTTATAATCCCTTTATTCCAGCTCTACTTTGGACATGAGCTGTGTTTAGTGTTTCTGTTACTGAGGGAGAATTCTGAGCTCTGATTGGATGATAACTGAAACAGTGACTATGTTTATGACCACATCAATCTGTTACAACTACTGTCAGAGCTGTTACTGTGTGTGTGTGTGTGTGTGTGTGTGTGTGTGTTACCGTAGCTGATGAGGAGCACGATGAAGGGAGTGTTGCGAAGAAGCCGAAGGATTGAGGAAGAGTATGAATAACTCTCTGTGGGAATCAGACGAGCTGCAGCCTGAGACTGAGACGGAGGAAGAGCTGGTCTCTCCTGAAACACTGAGAGAGAGGGAGTGAGAGAGAGACAGAGAGAGAGAGAGAGAGAGAGAGAGAGGGTGAGGGGGATGAGAGACACAGAGAGAGAATGAGAGTGGATATGAGAGAGAGAGAAAGGGGGGGGTGAGGGAGACAGAGAGAGAATGAGAGTGGATATGAGAAAGAGAGAGAGAGAGAGAGAGACAGAGAGAGAGTGAGAGAGGATGAGAGAGAGAGAGTATTAGGAATTGATGTTGGTTAACATTGCATTATATAAGATCAGTGTTAAAAATGCTTTGTGCTCTCTCTCTCTCTCTCTCTCTCTCTCTCTCCCACACACACACACACACTAATCCTGCCTGAACAGAACTCTAATATGAAGCTCACAGCACACAGTTTATTCTTTTCTCATTCAGTCAGTACATGGATAAAGGGATAAAGGTGGAGTCACTCTGTGTGTACGATCTTCATCATTCTGTCTTTAATCTGAAATAATCTTCTGCTTAATCAGGGTGTAAAGGCTGTGAGTTTAATCTCATAATCTGTGGTAAAGAACAGGGTGTTAATTCTGCTGCATGGGAGGGGCAGAGAGAGAGAGAGAGAGAGAGAGAGAGAGAGAATGAAAAGAAAGAAACAGACAGAAAAAGAAACAAAGACAAGGACAGAGAGCAAGATAGACAACATAACAGAGACCAGAATAAAAGGAGAGACAAAGAGAGAGAAAGATAGACAAAAGGAGAGGTGGAGGGAATGAAAAAGTGGGAGACAGAAGGTTGGGAGGGAGAGGAAGAGACAGACAGAGAGAGACAGAGAGGCAGACAGACAGACAGAGAGAGACAGAGAGGCAGAGAAACAGACAGACAGACAGTGGGAGAGGCAGACAGACAGACAAGCAGAGAGACAAACAGATGGAGAAAGAGACAGACAGAGAGACAGACAGACAGAGGGAAGGAGAGAGACAGACAGAGAGAGAGAGAGAGAATGAGAGAGAGAAAGACAGAAGGAGAGAGAGAGAGATGATGAAGTGGTGGTGTTCTTCAGCGATTCTCTCTCGGTCTCTCTGACAGTCAGATGTTTCAGCACTGATCACATGAGCAGATAGTGAAATGTGAGTGACAGCACAAAACAAAGAGAAATGCAGAAGTGAACCAGTTCAACCGTGTGATTCATCAATCTGAGAAAAACAAAGCCTAGTTCCTGAGCTCAGGTTCAGAATGTGGGATTAAACCCTAAATTACCATCAAATTTACCGCATGCTGTTTTCATTTCAAACCAAGTTCATGCTCAGCTTAAAAATTTAGTAGAAAGCTAAATCTTACTAAACTAAACATTCCACAGCTCTAGTTTTCCTGTAAAGTTGCTTCGGAAATCGTAAGCGTCTTTAAAAAAAAAACGCTGAGAAATACATTATTAGGAAAAAGAAATTGCTGGAGTCATAAAAATACCATGAAGATCAGAACAAGTGAGAAGATCTGACCTTTAACTGACTGTCTGAACGTTTTGAGTCTCAGCTCAGTGACATCATCGCGGCTTCCTTACCGATGAGCACCAGGATGAAGAGGAACGTGGCCACACCCGCTGTGATGTAGAACATCACTACAATGTGACTGGCCAGCTCGTCCATGTCCTCGACATTTGGAACCAGGATTGGTGGAACCAAGAATCCAATGGCGATGCCAAGCTACGAGGAACAAACCAGATGAAGAAGAAGATATTTCAATTAACATCACTATTAGAAAAGTCCTAACCAGTGTTGAAGGAGGAGCTTCTGGTTTATGTTTCTGGCTAACAACAAAACATTGCAATCTTATTAACTCACGAAATGGGCGGAGTCAACCAACAGCTTTGGAAGTTCTTTCATTAACAGAATTGTATTCACTTGTTGTCTAGACATGTAAAGTGATAAAAAAAAACAAAACAAAGAATTCTAAATTATTACACAGGTGTATTTAAAAGTAAAGTCCCAGAATTGAATGACTTCACTAAGCCTAAATCGAGTCGTTTAGGATTGATTCTCCAGATCAGAAATCGTCTGATGATTGTTGATTATTATTTCACAGGATAATAAATTATTTTTAAACAAGCATGAATTTCTCTAAGCAGCATCTGATAAATCAGCTACAAAGAAGGAAAATGCAATGAATAACACTTCCAGCTCACACCATGTCTACTGCTGGAAGCGTCTTTAATAAATGGAAACAGAACGACCTGCATGCAAAATCAAACTCCCGCATGATGCCGAAGGACCTAGACGAGAAGGTTCATTTAACACAGGAGAGCTGTGGCTCATGATCTGCATAGAAGAGTCATCAGAAACAAGCCAAACCTGAGAGCCCATCACAATCATCGATGTCCGGTGAACGCAGAACGGCGTCTAGATCAGCCAAAGGGCATTTGGAAAGCAAGTGCTGTGGACTAATGAAGTGAAAAATAAATAAATAAATAAATAAATAAATAAATAAATGAAACTCTTTGGCCACAATCACTCCGGAGTCCAGGGAGTAGGTTGTGATGAGGTGCCTAGAGGTGGATCTGAGATGGTCAGTTACATAGCGAGCGTTACACAGGAAGGTGGAAGAATCAGTCTAATGATCAGGATCTCAAATCCACCATGAGCTACTTCCAGGCCCACTGAACTAGAAAGGGTCAGGGGTCGAAACAAAAGACCTCCTAAACCGCCTGGAGTGGTCTAGCATGAACGCTGGGGTGTTATAAGCACTGCATTTGACATTGATAGTAAAATCCAGATTATTATGAGGTCATTTTCTACTTTGGCGCGTTCAGCATTCGAAGCGGTGGTGGAGCCTAGGTTTTTGTCTTTTGTTAGCAACACGCTAGTCAGCTAACAGGTAATGAGTGAAGTGACCTGCAGAGTGAGTGTTACAGATGTGACAAGTGACCATGTCTGTATGTTGAGCTAAAGCTAAGAAGCTAGGAACTGATAGTTGCGAAGGCTAACCCAGAAATATCATAGCTCATACGCTTTAACAGCGATAACGTACTATTCCGATTCACAGCTTAGACTATTGGTGGAATTTATTTAAAAAAAATTTTTTGCTTCTGGCCCTTCAGGAGCTCACAGTCACGCTGATGTCAGTGTGGTGAGGTGAAGCCTGTACTGGTTTTCGTGGTTTTGGAGAATCATCTCAAGCCTGTTAGTGATGGTGGTGTATTAACACTGTGAGAAATTACAATTCTGTGAGATTTGACTGTCAGAAGAAAAAAATACCTAACAAGCTATGGAAGAGGACTTTACCCCAGCGTGACCTGTTTTCTTAACGAAGCTTAATGAGGCTTAAAGCTTGTGAAGTGACCTGCTTCCCTCGAATACATTTAACTCCTGAGAAACAGAACTTTTCTTATGTTTAATAAATTTCAGAAGAAAAAAAAACAGTTAACCTTCAACTCCCTGGCATTAGGCCCGGACCAAAGCCTGCATGTGAGGATACGAGGCTTCTCAAGGACTGAAACCTTCATCTGTAGTGATATTGAAGCTGCTCAAGGCACCGTCTTCCACCATTCCTCTTCTTTTGAAGATAAAGAACACTACACTAGCCTGTTTAGCGATGCCGTTCTTCCAGGTATGCTCGATTCTGAATACCTCCTCCAGGCAGATTTTAAGTGGAATTTCCAACACATCTGGGAAGGCACTAGCACTGGACAGTACTTCATCACCCCTACACACCCAGTAAGCCCATCATATTAGCTAATAATATCCTCCATCTTTTGGAATATAAATAAAATGATTCTGGTCAGACCCTGGCTTATGGCCCCTGTGTTCACGTGTAAGATGTTTGATATCTGTTTTGTGTCTCATTCCCAGTGTCACGTACTGGACAGGAACATCAGAGTTGATGGGGCAGATTATTAGAAAGATTGAACAATAATTAATCATTAAAATATTCCTCAATTAACACACCTGATTTCCAAAAACCCCGATAGAGCATGCGGTGGAAACCTCATTGGACCCGAACCACACCGAGGCGATGCGCGAAGGCATCCCGAGGATGAACACCTGAGCAACGGAGCACATCACCTGACCTAGAAAGGTGACGGGAAAAAGGTTGGGCTTGGCGCTGGCCACTTTGATCCAGGTCCCGGTGCAGTTGAGGGCCGTGGCGGCGAGCGCCACCACGCGGAGCCCCTTCTTGTCCAGGAGCCACGTGACGGGGAAGATGAGTGGGATGTAGGTGAGCATGTAGATCATGGACATCCAGTCTATGGTGAAGGAGTCGACGTTGTAGAACTTCATGAAAATGTTGTTGATGATGCCGTACTGGATCCACTGGTACGAGTTACACAGTGAATAAGAGCTGAACAGGAACACGATCAGCCATCTCCTCTTGTACAAACGGGTCTCCATCTGATCCCGAGAAGCCGCGCTGGGCTCCGAGAAGACCTGAACTGGGCTTTCAGTCTGTGCTTCGCTGTTGGAGAAACATTTCTCATTCGCCTCACCATCTGAGTTTCTCGGGTCTCCCATGATGTCTGATCCAGTGTCAGATTCAACATACAGACCAGACCAGATCAGATTCTCTGAACAGGTAGATCACTCAAAAAAAGCTTGTTTAGAACCAATTAAATGTAGCAGAAATATTCTGTTATAAACTTTAACTTTAATCAACTTTACTTAACCAGCTGACTAAGTTAGGGTTAGAGAGTGTGTATGTTCGCGTTTATCTTTTTAAACAGATACAAATTATTTCCTTTAACAAATAAAACACGCAAAATGTCTCTAATTAAAACTACAAAGAGTCAGGATTTGCTACAAACTGATTAAAGTTGCCGACTTCAATCAGAGGTGCCGAAAGTTTCTTCCGCAGCAGAAGTGACACCCGGTTTAAAAAAAAAATTCAACTCGAGCACTTTAGCCCCGCCCCTTGCACGGTGATTGGTCGATAGTTTTCCGTCTCCAGGGTCATATATTAAAAGTCAGATTTGACAAAAACAAAAATTACTTTTATTTTTTAAATTAAAGTCAATACACAGCAGCGCGCCTCACATTATAATGTATTCAAAATAACATAATTGATGAGTCTACTTATCTATTTAGTGCTTATAATCTTTCTATAACAATGTAATTAAAGGTGAAGTTTTATAGATTTTTTTCTTTTCTGATTTACTTACTATATTAAAACAAATATAAATAGTATAAAATACATTTCACTTTATTAATTATAGGCATAATAAAAGTATATAAACAAGTATAACTGATATGTATATAAATATATTTATAGTTCTCTGTTCTTATAAAATCAAGCCTTATTTAATTTGAAATAAATAATAATAACTATATATATATATATATATATATATATATATATATATATATATATATATATATATATATATATATAATTAACAGAAACTACAATCAGTAACATCACTATAATAAAGTGTAATAAAACTGCAGGGGGTGGAAATAATATTTAATTTTCTCATTTTTTTTTTCTTGTTTTGTTTTTCGTTCCTGTGCGTTTTTAAAACCTTTTAAAATAAAAGCCCCTTCCCCAAAAAAGGCATAAAAATTCAAACCTTATTCTCAAAACATACAGCAAAAAGTAAAATGATAAGATCATGTCACGCATTAAAAAACATCAAATTTTAGGAGCTTCGCCAATTTTTTATTATTTACGATTAAAGAGATAATATACAAAAATCAGGCGAGACCTATAAACATAAGAACAGTGATAGCGAATATCTCATGAAAACAGCACCATCTTCTGGCCAAAGCTCTTAACTGCAGTTCTACTGAATTGCATCATAGCTGTGATAACGATTCAGTGTGTTAGTGAATCGGATCATTCTCCTCAGCTCACTTATTAGAGTCGATTCTTCCGGTTCATTGGCTTTTCTGTGTGGAATATACTGTATCAAAAATGAATCCTTTTCATTTAAAAGAGCCGACTCACTCGTATTGTTCCAGTAAGAAATGATTAAGCTTAGTGCTAGTCTTAACTACTTTTACTACTTAAACTCGGATGATGATTATGCTTTGGTCTAGTGTTATCCTGCTGTTTTTATTTATAGTTAAAGTTTGCTAGCAAACATCTAAGCACTAGTTTCAGTCAACTATGTTTACTATTTATTGTGGGCTAGTGATTAGTTAGCTATCTGTGCCTTTTTAAAGTTAGCCAGTTACTAGTTGACTTGTTTAGCTTGTTAAAGCTGGCTGGTGACAAAGCTTATGCTATGTTTAAACATTCAGCCACTTGCAGTGAGAAAGCGACTGGAAAACCGTATATTTTCAATGAGAGCTGGTGACTTCCAGCAACATGAATAACAGCAGCCATTGCTGACTAGATGTTTGTGTGTCTAGTACCATGACAAAGTTGAGAAATGTTTAACTTTGTTACACAAATATGAGCAGACTGCTTCCGATTGCCTCACTTTCACCTCATGTATGAGATAAACTTTGGATCACCAGTGACCTGAAAGATCTATTGAACAAGAAGAAAAAGGCTTTCAGGTCTGGTGACAAGGAAGACCTTTAAAGGATACAGTGTCAACTGAAGACAAGACTGATCGAGTGTTAAGACTCGTACCGGCAGAAGCTGGAGAGTAAAATTCAGCAAAACAACATCAAGGACGTGTGGATGGACATGAAGCAAATCACAGGCTTCAACATGAAGGATCGTCAGCAGGGGGCAGCTTTGACAAAGCCAATGAACTGAATGTGTATTTTTAACAGGTTCAGCACAGGATCCAACCCATACAGGAACAGTCTCCACACCCTCACAGACACCAAATACACTATATTGCCAAAAGTATTCGCTCACCCATCCAAATAATCAGAATCAGGTGTTCCAATCACTTCCATGGCCACAGGTGTATAAAATTAAGCACCTAGGCATGCAGACTGTTTTTACAAACATTTGTGAAAGAATGGGTCGCTCTCAGGAGCTCAGTGAATTCCAGCGTGGAACTGTGATAGGATGCCACCTGTGCAACAAATCCAGTCGTGAAATTTCCTCGCTCCTAAATATTCCACAGTCAACTGTCAGCTGTATTATAAGAACGTGGAAGTGTTTGGGAACGATAGCAACTCAGCCACGAAGTGGTAGGCCACGTAAACTGACGGAGCGGGGTCAGCGGATGCTGAGGCGCATAGTGCGAAGAGGTCGCCAACTTTCTGCAGAGTCAATCACTACAGACCTCCAAAATTCATGTGGCCTTCAGATTAGCTCAAGAACAGTGCGCAGAGAGCTTCATGGAATGGGTTTCCATGGCCGAGCAGCTGCATCCAAGCCATACATCACCAAGTGCAATGCAAAGCGTCGGATGCAGTGGTGTAAAGCACACCGCCACTGGACTCTAGAGCAGTGGAGACGCGTTCTCTGGAGTGACCAATCGCGCTTCTCCATCTGGCAATCTGATGGACGAGTCTGGGTTTGGCGGTCGCCAGGAGAACGGTACTTGTCTGACTGCATTGTGCCAAGTGTAAAGTTTGGTGGAGGGGGATTATGGTGTGGGGTTGTTTTTCAGGAGCTGGGCTTGGCCCCTTAGTTCCAGTGAAAGGAACTCTGAATGCTTCAGCATACCAAGACATTTTGGACAATTCCATGCTTTATGTTATTTATGTTATTTATGTTTGTGTATGTTATACCCCAGAGCAGCAGACCAGTTGGAAAAAACCACAATGCTCATTGTCTGCTTAGAGATTGTGTTTGTGTAGAGAAAGGGGTTTGAAAGAGCCACATGCCGATCTACAGCAATCAGAGCGATATTATAGATGGATAAGCTTGTAAGAACATAAGCAATCATCAAAAAACTGATGCAATACCCCTTATCAAATATCCAACATGACTCGATTGTCCAGATAAACACAGGCAGCATCACTAAAGCTCCAATGAAGAAATCCGACACAGCCAGAGAGAGCACCAGCATGTTGGTTGGTGTGTGAAGCTGCTTGAAGTGAAGAACAGAGATGATGACCAGCAGATTTCCACACACTGTTAGCAGAACCACAGCAGCTGAACACACGTACAGTAAGATATAAACTGCAGGAGATACAGATCTCTCTGGACAGGAGAAATGCTCACAGCGATCAGACTGATTAAACTCTGTCAGGTCTGTCACTCTGTCTGTCATGAATACAGGCATTTAATTAAAAAAGGCTATTACATTATGGTCAAATTAATTAAAGGCCAGGCAGCTTACATAGTTTTATAGTTTAGAAATTAGGCACACCCCCCAAGATTGATTGACAGCTTAGTGAATATGATGTCATGCCTTGGGGGAACAAAAGACCACATGAGGCATTAAGCACAGATAAACACAGATTATTATGTGATTCTGCAGTTTACAAGTAGGAAAACATCAACAAAAACAGATGAAGGCCACAAAAACATTGCAATATTGCAGTGTGGATGAAGGGAAAATGTGATAAATGTTGTTGTGAAATTTAACACCACATAAAATTTCAAAGACATCTATTATTATGTCAAGCATCTAGTATCAGGTCAAAGCATCTAAGATTAGAATAAAGCATAGATGGTTTTTGCAGAGCTCCCAGGGTTTCTCAGATTACATCAAGGCATTAAGTGTTATGCCAAGGCATTGAAGGTTATTCCACGGCACACAGAGTTACACCAAGGCATCCAGGGTGATACAAATAATCTAGTGTCCTTAATTGTAGTGTTCAGTTTTACAGAAAAGCTGTCAAGCTGCATGGTTAAATAAATAACCTTATTACAGGCAGATTAAAGCATTGTTCACACATACAGTGATTTTAGTGATACAAGTTGCCAGTCTTTGTATTAAGAAGTCACCAGTAGAGGTTGCCATAGTGATTATATATATCAACGTGTGGGGCAAACAGCAGTCGACTTTTTTCAACAAATCAGATCCCTGATTGAGTTTCATGTGTCGCTAAGCTGATTCCATGTTCACTTTCCTTTTATCGGACGATAAAAGGGTTGACTCTAATACTTCCAGTTGGCCTCTGGGAGCTCGCGTTGTGATTTCTCCTGACCTAGATGAGGATATAATGCTGTCTGCATCAGACTATGAGGAGCATGACATGGACAACAAGGAGCAAGCAGCAGATGAATTGCCACAACATTCTGTGGTGTTCAAAAAACTCCTGGAGGTTATCACATGCACTGTTGCTGTTAGCTTTGATTGGCCTGATGCAAGGCTAGCGTTGTCTGCTCTGAGCGTGACAGTCGCTGCCTAACTTCATGCTGCCTTCGACCTTCATGCAGGCATCTCCCCAGACCTGCACATTGTCGAGGCTGTGGAATAATCCTTATTTTTTCAGTTCTCCTCAATCATTGCTGACTATTCAGCCATTGTGGGCCTTGATGAACATGGGTATTCAGTGAAGCCTAGGGTTGAAGAGATGCTTGTGAGCTATACTTCCCATTCATTTTTTTTATTCACCCCCACTTTAAACTGTGATTTATATGCTTTATTTATATGCTTCTTATATATCTTTCTTAGCATAGCACTAGTAACTTCTGGTCAGTTATCACATTACCCTGTGTATACTGACTATACGATATACACTGTGCAATCTACAAACTGTCTTTGTGTTACTGTCTCTATTGCTGCTGGATATCTGGAATTTCCTTCGGGATCAATAAAGTACTCTATCTATCTATCTATCTATCTATCTATCTATCTATCTATCTATCTATCTATCTATCTATCTATCTATCTATCTATCTATCTATCTATCTATCTATCTATCTATCTATCTATCTATCTATCGACTGCATGGAGAAAGTCTGTACTCCCATTGAGGCCCTGTCGGGCCTTGTTGGCCTTATAGGGAAGGCCTACAATCCCACAGGTTAAGCCGGTGTGGTGCTGCAAACAACGGCAGCTTTGCAAGCATACCAAGCTGACCTGCTAAAGGAGCTCGTCTGTGGTGAGGGGCTCATCAATGAGGTCTGACGTTGGAGAAAAATTATATACCCAGCTTTGAATTATATACCTAGCTTTAATTTAGCTTAAAACATAATGTATTTAGTTTTGATTTAGCAATATTCTGCCTAAAAGTAGTGTGTATCTATCAAGATTATTTAGCTATTGATTAAGTAGCTGGCTTTGAGTAATACAAGTCTATTACAATCAAGTATAACCTTTATGATAATCATGAATAGCCTTTATAATAATCAAGCAGAATTATTAATAGTAGCGTGCTAGCATAATAACCACACTGAGATTGGAAATAGAAAAGAGAAAAAAGGTTTATTGAAACATTAGTAGTTAAAGCTCGGTCAGCCTATCTAATGGGATCAGCGGAACCAGAGGGTTAATAGTAGAAGAAGGAACTTTAGGCTCCTGGGGAGAAGTGGGAGAGTAGTCAGTGGGAGAAACTGGAGGTGAATAGACAGGAGAAGAAGGAGTACTGTAAGGCAACTGCACAAAGCCAGGAGAAGTTGGGGGAATGTCAGGAGAGCTTGGAGGTGAAGAGGTGTCAGAGAAAGAACCATCAGAAGAGATCTCAGTAGGGAAGTCCTCAGTCTGGACGCCTTGAGAGGTGGTGCGTGTCCAATGCCAGTAGAAGGTCTGAGTAAACTGATCACAGGTTTTGGGGTGAAATTGGGTGCTCTGATCAAGACAGATGTTATCTCTCACGATGTGGTGAGCGAGGTGAGGAGACTCAGGAATAGAGGATTCAGATCAGTGTTCCAGGAAACCAGTAAGCTCAATGGCCAGGCAAGACAGCTGATACTGGTGATAGCATCGCAGAGCACTCCTGGGACTTCTCCAGAAGATAGCACGGTGGGCTGACTGAGCTAGAAGGAAGAATGGGAAATGGGAAGAGATGAGTGAAGTGCATATCGCGTGACTATGTAATCAACAAGAGAGAACATGCACTAAGGCAAGAGGAAAACAGTGTAGGGAGTAGGCAAGGGGAGACAATAGCATTGGAATACCAGCAACCGACAGTGATGAAAAGAGGGAAGGATACGAGGCAGCATAATGGCAAGGCTTATTTAAAAAAAAGAATTAAAAAAAGAACATCTAACTTAGATTAAGCAGGTAGAGAAAAAGTCAGAATGACATAGAGGAAGAGATCAGGATACTTGCAACGTGCGAGATCAGGATGATCCGAGGAAGCAACTTGGGACGTGGCGGTCGAATGAAACCGTTAAGGAAGCGGCGCTTATAAGTAAGCGCTATTTTGTCTTAAAAATTGTTGACTTAGCCTAAAAATTAGGGGAACTGGAACGGAGGAAAATTGATGTCATCAAAGGGAGAATGGTATTAATTTAGGGACGGTATCGGGACAAATAAGAAAATAATGGGAAATGGCAAACGTATGTAAACTAAGGAAGGAGAGACTAAAGTAGTCAAACATTGAATATAATGGGAAATTGCTGGAAATATTTAAATTAGAGAAAAGGAGGCGCCATGAGCAGCAACCAGCTGCTCTCTTCAGAAATGCATGTTGTTGACTGCATGGCTAAACAAAGAAACCTGCTTCTTCTCATCTGCTGACTGAGATCTCTTTTATTTTGGCTAAGTTTTTATAGTTTATTGAGTTCATTGGGTAAGATTATGGAAAGCTAAGAGAAATAGACACAATCTAAAAATTCCACCCGGTGATATGTCTACTCGGAGGGGGCTCTGAGTTCCGACACTGAACTCAAAGCAAAGCAGAAGGCCCATGCCATTCGCCATTTTATGACTTAGAGAGGCAATTTGACAGAGATAACAGAGATACCCTGATGTTTCCTAAGGGCCTGTTCCCTTGCTGCAGTGAGGAGCTAGGGCTTTCAACCAGTAGATGGCCCCAGCTGGGCCTGCTGAGGCAGGAAAAGAAGGATAGTGTTGCAGCCATGTAAAATCTGGGTGGCGGGCCAGAGCTTAGAGGAAGATCTCCAAGCTAAGAGAGGACCTGGGGATGGTCGTTTCTGCCAGGTGGGCCCAAAAGGAATCCTAATGCCAGAGGGCTAGGGTTTTCAGGGATGCCTCTATAGGGCCATCTCCACTACTGTTTACTCTGCCACCTCTGGTGCTTCAGGATTCTGCCATGACCACCCATTCTCCTCCTCCTTATGTCACCACCTCCTGGGTTAGCCCTTGCCAGCTTGCTGTTTCAGGGCACTAGGCGAGGTGAGAACAGCAAGAGGCTAACACCTTTCTGAGACCTCCTGGCAGTGTGGAAGCTTCTGGGTGTGTCACAGTGGGAACTTTTCTTGCATCTGAGAAAGGGGTTGTAGTGAGTATTCCCCTCCCAGAAGGACGGGGGCTATGCCTAATTTTAGACCCATGTTCTCAAATTGAATGCTGACACATACAAGTTGGAGTTGTAACCAATCAAGTTCATTGTGTTGCAGATCAGATCTAAGGACTGGGTTTGTGATGATAATCCTGAAGGGGTGCTTAACATATTTCCAGAGCACAGGAGACACCTCTGGTTCACTTTTGGGGTGATGTGTACTGGTGCTGGGTTCTCTCTTTAGGCCCAATCTTTTGCTCACCCTCACAAACTGCATGAGGCTGCTCTGGCATCACTGCACCCCAGGACATCCATGTACTCAATTATCCAGATGACAGGCTCATCTTGACTTGCTTGAGGAAAGTGACAGTGAGGCATTGAGATGCTGTGCTTGCCCACATGAAGTCCCTAGGCCTCAACCCAGCAAAGTGTGTGCTTTCTCCCTCTCTGAGAATCACCTTCTTGGAGATAGTTTGGGATTCAACCACAATGTGGGCACATCTGTTTCCCGCTTGGGGGGATTCCATCCTTTCTGCAGTTAAGGACATCTGACTAGGCTAATGCCTCTCTGCCACCCAGGTGCAGAGGATGCTCAGCTCATGACGATAGATGAGACCATTTCAACTCTGGTACAGGAGCAGAGGTTTTCACCCCTGCAGATACCCTTTTCAGGGTCATAAAGGTTATGTGTACCCTTCTTATGTGGACAGACCCAGTTTCTCATCTTTCAACGGACGCCCCCCTCTCAGGTTGGGGAGTAGTCATAGACGGTCATCCCACCCATGGCATTTGGCAGAGACAGATTGCTTTTAGATTGGGGCTGTTTCTAGTGCTGAAACACTTCCTCCTGAAACTCAAGGTCTACCTTTGGTGGTCCCCTTCATCAATCATTAGGACATTCTGTGTTTATGCCCTCTGTTCAGGTTGGTGCACCAGATCTGGCCCAAGGTAGAGATCAGATTTCTCTCACTGAGAGTGATTTACACTCCAGAGCACATGAACGGAAAACAGGCTTCCTGCTGAAGCAGGGGCTGAGGCCTGGGGAATGGCATCTCCACCTGTAGGTGGTGGAATACTTATGGCAGAAGTGGCTTTGTTTGCCTCTGAGTTGTCAACCCACTGTCCCCTGTGGCTTTCTCTTTTTACATGGTGCAAACGTAGCTGAGGCTGTCTGTACGCTTTCCCTGTTAGCTCTGCTCATGGGGGTCCTAGCCAGTTTATGCCATGATGGAGTCCACC
Source organism: Hemibagrus wyckioides (assembly GCF_019097595.1). NCBI lineage: Eukaryota > Metazoa > Chordata > Actinopteri > Siluriformes > Bagridae > Hemibagrus > Hemibagrus wyckioides. Next base: position 44,001,554 of record NC_080715.1, read on the forward strand.
TGTTACTGGTGTCTCCTCATTGGCCATCTGAGTCTCACTCGTGGACCTAATTTGCCTTTTGGACAGAGCTCCTTGGGAGATTCCCATCAGGAGGAGCTCCCTCTCTCAGGTACAGGAGGCAATTCTTCACCCTCGCCCTGCTCAGAGTCCGACAAGCTCCTAGATGCCCAACAAAGGTTGTGGAGACTATGTTGAACTTTTGCCGCTGGTGTAATTGACGTTGTCAGGATCTAGTTCACTGCCCTGTTAGTACAATGCTGCAGACTTTGCCACATTTTACAATAAGAAGACTGAGAAAATCTGCCAGACCCTAACTTCTGTCCCGACTATGGCTACATTACACATCCAGGATTCCCCTACTCCTTCACTGTCAAATTTTTCAAATTTAGCAGCAGAAACAATTCTACAGATTATCCAGTCTTGCTATTAATACCACCTGCCCACTGGATCCAATCCCTTCCACTATGCTCTAGACCATCTTTACAAAATAACTTAAAGAGTATTTAAAGACCTACTCTGGATCCCTCAAACATCATAACTACAGGCCAGTATCACTTCTTTCTTTGAAAACTGGCTTTAAAGTGACACATTCCACACTGAGAAGCTAAATGCTGCTAGATCAGCCAAGCTTCATCTGTCCTCATCCTCCTCAACCTTTTGATGGCATTTGACACAGTAACCACAAGACCCTCTTGTCCACCCTCAAGAGTCTTGGGAGACATTCAAGTCTTCTGGAACTTCTGGAACTAAACGTGTTTCTGAATGAACGCAGAAGAAGGAAAAACTACAACATTGGATCTCATCTGGATTTAATGCTGCTGGATGTTGCACTCCTTTAATAGGTACCTTCAAGAAGATGTGTGCATTTGCTGAATGGATTTGTTGGAGTCTAGACTAGGCAGTTATCAGAGTCTGAAAATGGGTGGATCAGCTCACAGCTTTTTGTGGAATGGAAATGCTTGCAGCTGGTTACCAGAGGATGACTGCAGACCACATGTCCTCCATCAGACTCGTTTTTGTTCACAAGTCTGAAGCGCCATTGGATGGGTTTTGGCTGCAGCTTTTTTTTCTCAGCAAGAATCTCAGGAGGAAAGAAACTGCAAAAGCAGATCTTTTTCTCTTTGTTCTCATAAGCATGGGAGAAGATAGCCAGTGAAGGAAACGTTGAATCAAGTTTGATTGTTTTCATAATTGTTTCAGTGGCACACAGATGTGTCATGTTAACATGACCACAATGCCCAGTGATGGCCTCAATCTATTTTTAACCTCAAACACAGAGGATTAGGTGGAAACTTAAGAATGAATAGAATAGAATAGAATAGAATAGAATAGAATAACTTAACTAATCCCCAGGGGGAAATTAAGATGGTTAAATGTTCATTAATGGCTCTATCATCTGGTCATGTACCAACTACCTTAAACAGAGCAAGTGATATTCCTATCCTGAAGAAACCTGCTCTGATACGGCAGATATCAGCTACTACAGACCTGTATTACTTCTCTCCTTTATTTCTAAATCCCTTAAACACACTATTTACAATTAGCAGTCTGTCTCTTCCAGACCTCGAGGGACACTCTCTAGAGACTCACTGATCTCACCTTTGGTCACTGCACACACCCTTAAGGTAACCATGGACAATCAGCTGTCATTTTCCTCTTACACAGCTAATCTGTCACACTCTGATTTTTTTCAACTGAAGATTTTTACATGCAGCAAGTAAAATATGTTTTGTAAGGATAAAAAAATTGAGTTTAGATCATGAATATATTTGTTTTGGGAATATCCATGGGTTCACCAGGAGGAGTCAAAATCTGTTGTTGGCTATGAGTGCTTTCTGCATAGCAGTGGATGCTAAGGGCATTGTCTGCTAGTGATCTGGACAATAGGATTCAGATATACAGGGAAAAGGAGGTACCTTGAACTTAAGGAGCACTGTGTATAGAATGAGCAGTAGATTTTTACATTCTTTCATGTAAAATCCCATTTTACATTCTTTTATAAAAAATATTTATTAAAATGATATGATCCACATTAATGTCCAGCTGGTATAGACCCAAGGTTTTCCCAAATTTTTGTAAAACTTCTCCATCATAGATCAAATCCATTGTCTGACATTGTCAAGACATGAATCCTAAATACTGAACATTCAAGAGATATTTCCTATCTTTGTTCTAAATCTTTGAAAATCTGGGAGGTTTTTGTTTTTATTTAAACCTGAAATTAATCAAAATTCAGAGTGGTCTCAGACTTTTGAACCCCACTGAATTTCTTTTACATACATTTATACATAGATGAAGTCCAAACTACATTTATGAAAGAACATTGATTAATGCAGAGTCTGTCTGAAATATTTGCAAAGTTATAATAAATTTAATGCACCTCCTGAACCACGGGTAAAACAGAGCATAAATAACTGGATTAATGGTTGAATTAAGATAAAGCACAATAAAGACTTTCACAAATGTTTCTGCCTGAAGTTCAATAACATCACCTAATAAACTGTAAATAAAATATGGAAGTAAACACACCAGAAACACAGACACTAAAATGCCGAGGACTTTAGCTGCTTTTCTCTCAGATTTCATGGAGTGTGAGGTGATTTTCTGTGTTTTAGGTCGTGTGTGATTATTAAGCTCTCTGATAGCAGTGGCATGTTTCTTAGCAATCACAAAAACTCGAGTATAAAATATGATTATGACAGAAAGTGGAAATATAAATGTTACTAAAAGATCAATTACAGACCAAACCTCATCCAGAAAAAGATAACACTCTCCAGGACAACTTGAGAAGCTTACATTGAAATAACAGAGTGATATGTTATACCCCAGAGAAGCAGACCAGTTGGAAAAAACCACAATGCTCATTGTCTGCTTAGAGATTGTGTTTGTGTAGAGAAAAGGGTTTGAAAGAGCCACATGCCGATCTACAGCAATCAGAGCGATATTATAGATGGATAAGCTTGTAAGAACATAAGAAATCATCAAAAAACTGATGCAATACCCCTTATCAAATATCCAGCATGACTCTATGGCCCAGATAAACACCGGTGGCATCACTAAAGCTCCAATGAGGAAATCCGACACAGCCAGAGAGAGCACCAGCATGTTGGTTGGTGTGTGAAGCTGCTTGAAGTGAAGAACAGAGATGATGACCAGCAGATTTCCACACACTGTTAGCAGAACCACAGCAGCTGAACACACGTACAGTAAGATATAAACTGCAGGAGATACAGATCTCTCTGGACAGGAGAAATGCTCACAGCGATCAGACTGATTAAACTCTGTCAGGTTCACAAATACAGACATTTTTTTTTAAAAGTTATTACATTATGAGGCCAGGCAGCTTACATAGTTTTATAGTTTAGAAATTAGGCACAGCCCCCAAGATTGACTGACAGCTTAATGAATATGATGTCATGCCTTTGGGGAACAAAAGGCCACATGAGGCATTAAGCACAGATAAACACAGATTATTATGTGATTCTGCAGTTCACAAGTAAGAAAACATCAACAAAAACAGATGAAGGCCACAAAAACTTTGCATGTAGAAATGTTGCAGTGTGGATGAAGGGAAAATGTCAAATGTGAATACAGTTTGAATAAATGATGAGCTTTAGAAATAAAACAACATTAAAAACAGTATCAGTATTTTATACCCTTGCACTGTTATAATAATTTAACTCTAGACATAATTTTACCAAGACATCTATTATTATGTCAAGCATCTAGTATCAGGTCAAGGCATGTAAGATTAGAATAACGCAGTGGTGCGTGTTGTAAATTAACCAAAGACCAGTAGAAGAGCGATCAAGGAAATATGTTGCAGGAATCTTTTATTGAATATTAGAACACACTCAGCAGTTCTGTGGTCATCAAGATCTCCACCAAACAGACAAGAAACCTCTGGTATTTATACAGATTTTGGTAGGCTGTCCTTCAGGCTGTGTTAATGTAGACCCCTCATTTCCTGTACCCCATTAGAGACTATGTTTACCCACTAAGATCTGTGACCCTTTTGGTTACGAGAAAGAATGTCTGTGACCTTTCCCGAACAGGTTAGTGATCCTTCCTCTGTGAGGAAAATTTGTTTTCCCACATGGGCCATGCATTTCACACCTAGACCTTCACTGGTGTCCTTCCTGAATTAATCCTCCTCTATACCATCATTATGACACTAGGCCAATTTTAGCGGGGGGGCTTTAGCCCCCCCTAATATTTTCACTCAGCCCTCCTAAAATTCTGCGATTCTCCATAAACTCTACACAAATTAGTGATCTCCTCAGTCCCCTTTAAATTTCATATGAAAATGGCGGCAGACTTCGGCTCCTCCCCGTCTTTCAGCGCGTTCTTCGATCTGCAGACCGCGGAGTCACAGAGGATCAGAGGACAAGTGAGTGAAATTGCTACATTCTTGATGCCGTATGCAGCAAACTGCAATCTCCGGAGGACGCAGCATCCGAAATGAGACACAGCGAATATAGAAACACTGTATATGTGCAGTTCGCTGCCTCTGACTACTCCAATTATCCAATCAAAGAACAGGAAATTGCTGACGTAATCGTATGCCTGCTAGATGGCCCCAGTGACACCAACTCGAAATCTGATTGGATAATGTAACAATTTTATTGCCACTTATTTTAAACCCCGGGTGTCTGCACTATTGATTCTGAAGGCTTTAAGGCAGATTTCTTTCATTCTGGCAACACATGATGTCAGCCACTGGCTGAAATATGATTGGATAAATACTCTTATCATAAATATACACTACTGGAAGCAGTGCAACCGAGAGAAAAGCTATGAAATGTAAAGAATATACTATTGGGAATAATTTAATAATTTAATACAATAATATATATTAATATATAAAATATGTTAAATATATTAAAATGCAAGTCAGTGATTCAGACCACTGCTGTTTAGACCAGCAGAGAAGGACTTGCTGGCCCTGATGGCCTACCACTGGAATAACGCATACAGAGATATTGCAGAGCTTCCAGGGTTTCTCGATTTACATCAAGGCATCAAGTGTTATGCCAAAGCATTTAAGGATACAAAAAATCTAGTGTCCTTAATTGTAACATTTAGTTTTAAAGAAAAGCTGTCAAGCTCCATGGTTAAAGAAATAACCTTATTACAGGCAGATTAAAGCACCATTCACACATACAGTGATTTTAGTGCTCCGATTTGCCAGTCTTTGTATTAAGAAGTCACCAGTAGAGGTTCCTACTACTTTTTGCCATAGTGATAACATTTATCAATGTGTGGGGCAAACAGCATTCCACTTTTGTGAACAAATCTGTTTTCCTGCCACAAAAATAAACATTCTGGAGGGAGAATGTTTGTAAATAAAATTCTCTAGAATAGATCTACATCATATCATACGAGATAAAGGAGAAGCAGTGTGAGTACGGACACTAAAATGCCAAATACTCACTGAACACATGTACAGCAAGATATAAACTGCAGGAGAAACAGATCTCTCTGGACAGGATAAATGCTCACAGCAACTGATTAAACCCCATCAGGTTCATCAATACAGACATTTATAAAAAGTTACATTATGATGAAATGAATTATAGGGCACTAATCCTTATTTAAATAGGTCATTAATCTTTACTTAAAACTCACTAATCTTTATTTATGATGGAAAAATCACCCTCCCATCAGCTCCAAGCCTACTGCTGTTGATTTCTGGGCCCACACAGTGTACCACCTCGACAGTCTATCTGCATTGTTGTTGTGGGCTCCTGCTCTGTTCTGGACATAAAAAAGGCTCCTGCAAAGAAAGGAACCATCAAGTTACCTGGGCATTGGTGTCCTTTGTCTTGGCCATCCACTACAAGGGAGTGTGGTCAGTCACTAGGGAGAAGTTTCAAATTGCCAGGTAATAATGCAGTTCCTTGATGACCAACTTGATGACCCACTTGATTGGCAGGGCTTCTTTTTTTTTCAGCAGTATAGTTCTTCTTTGCTGAGCTTCTGGCTGATGTAGAGGACCAGATATGCCTCCCCTTCAAAATATTGGCACAGGACGGCCCTAAGCTTGTCTTGGAGGTATTTGTGTGGGATAATGAAGGGGAGGTCTAAGTCGGGGCTTGGTGTCTGGGCTAGGGCCACTCGCCAGTAGCCTTTGGTCAGGTCTGATGTTGAAATAAACCAGGCTATTTCCAGGCACTCCACTAGGTCATCCACATGGAGAGAGGGTAGCAATTAAAATCCGATACCTGGTAGAGTCTTCAGAAGATATTACACAGTCTGAGGTTCCTGTCAAGCTTTGGCACAAGAAGAATTGGACTACACCCATGCATGTGCCCAATTGCAGTTAGTATTGGGGACAACGGGGTGCATTGAACTGCCCTGTTGAACTTCCACAGATCGCCTCTATGTGCTCCAAGATGATCATAGCCCTTCGGTCAATCCTTGCTGACCCTTTTTGCAACTCTTGTATGTAGTCCACAAGGGAGCAGGCTGGCAAGCGTTGATCCTCCCAAGCTTTTTGGGCCACATTCAGCAGTTCATGAGGTTGCTGTCTGAAAAGAAGTTCAGATGGGGGGGACCTGGTGGAAGCTTTTGGTGTCAAGCTTTTGGAGAGAGTATTGAACAGTTCAGTCCTGTGTATTGAGGAGCCTGATGGCTTGAGGAAAGAAACTGTTACACAGTCTGGTTGTGAGGCCCGAATGCTCCGGTACCTCTTTCCAGATGGCAGGAGGGTGAAGAGTGTGTGTGAGGGGTGTGTGGGGTGTGTAAGAGTGTGTGTGAGGGGTGTGTGGGGTGTGTAAGAGTGTGTGTGAGGGGTGTGTAAGAGTGTGTGTGAGGAGTGTGTGGGGTCATCTACAATGCTGTTAGCTTTGCGGGTGCAGCGTGTAGTGTAAATGTCCTTGATAGAGGGAAGAGAGACTCCATGATCTTCTCAGCTGTCCTCACTATCCGCTGAAGGGTCTTGTGATCTGAGACGGTGCAGTTCCCAAACCAGGCAGTGATGCAGCTGCTCAGGACGCTCTCCATGGTCCCTCTGTAGAACACAGTCAGGATGGGGGAAGGGAGATGGGCTTTACTCAGCCTCCTCAGGAAGTAGAGGCGCTGCTGGGCTTTCTTGGTGATGGAGCTGGTGTTGAGTGACCAGGTGAAGTTTTCCGCCAGATGAACACCAAGGAATTTGGTGCTCTTGATGATCTCCACCGAGGATCCGTCGATGAACAGTGGAGAATGGTCACTCTGTGCTCTCCTGAAGTCAAGGCTGTTAGATGTTGCACCTCCTCTCTGTATGCTGACTCATTGTTCTTACTGATGAGACCCACCATGGTCGTGTCATTGGAGAACCTGATGATATGATTAGAGCTGTGCATTGCTACACAGTCGTAAGTCAACAAAGTGAACAGCAGTGGACTGAGCACACAGCCCTGAGGGGCTCCAGTGTTCAGAGTGGTGGTGCTGGAGATGCTGTTCCCGATCCGGACTGACTGAGGTCTCCCAGTCAGGAAATCCAGGATCCAGTTGCAGAGAGAGGTGTTCAGGCCCAGCAGGCTCAGCTTCTCGATCAGCTGCTGAGGGATGATTGTGTTGAATGCTGAACTGAAATCTATGAACAGCATTCGGACGTAGGAGTCCTTAGAGTCCAGGTGTGTGAGAGTGTAACGACTCGTCAGGCGTCGGAATGTTAGAATCCATATGCAGATTTATTAAAGAACAGCAGACAAAATCGTAGTCAAGGTAACGTAGGCAAAGGGTCAAAAACCAGAAAACAAACACTGTGAATCTAAGCCAAAAACACAAAATCCAAAACTCGTAGTCAAAAGAATAAACAGTCAAGGTCATACACGAGGCAACTAGAAACTGACAGAATAAAGGCTTGGCAAGTACCGCAATAGGAAACAATGCTTCGCAACAAGGCTGAGATGGCGCGCTGCTTAAATACGCCTCTGTACCGGAAGTGGGCAGAGACGGTTAATATTCGGGCGACAGCTCCCTCTGGTGTTCAGGCCCAGACTGCCTTGTGACAGAGGGCCAGATGGAGGGTTGTGGTGATGGCATCGTTTAATCGTTTAATGGTGAAATTAAGACAAAGTTTGAGCAAAACTTTCAGTAATGTTTCTGTTTGTGGTTCAATAACATCACCTGAAAGTAAACACACAAGAAACACAGAAACTAATGATTTAATCCAAGCTTTTGTAGAAAATAGAATATAAATTTAAATCCTGCCATTAAAATGTAAAACATTACAGTAAACAATATATTGGGAGTTGAAATTTGATTTGTTATGGATGCTAAAATTATATATAACAATGTTTACTATAGGCACATTATCCCAAGGAGTGAAAAATGCTTTTTATGAAAGAACACTGATTTTATGAAAGAACACTGATGCAGAGTTTGTTTGAAATATTTGAAGAGTTATAATTAATTTAATGCACCTCCTGAACCACGGGTAAAACAGAGCATAAATAACTGGATTAATGGTAGAATTAATTCTCACACCAGTCAAAAACAATGAAAAAATAAGTGATCCTCACAGAGACTCTGTTCATGTAGAAAAAGGGGTTTGAGAGAGCCAAATACCGATCCACAGCAATCAGAGCAATATTATTGATTGAAATGGTTATGAGGAAACTACTAGTTGACCAAAAAACAGTACAGAAATCTCTCCCAAAAATCCAGCATGACTCATTTGTCCAGATTAACATCAACGGCATCACTAAAGCACCGACAAGGAAATCCGACACAGCCAGAGAGAGCACCAGCGTGTTGGTTGGTGTGTGAAGCTGCTTGAAGTGAAGAACAGAGATGATGACCAGCAGATTTCCACACACTGTTAGCAGAACCACAGCAGCTGAACACACGTACAGTAAGATATAAACTGCAGGAGATACAGATCTCTCTGGACAGGAGAAATGCTCACAGCGATCAGACTGATTAAACTCCATCAGGTTCATGAATACAGCATTTGAAACAGAAAATATAAAAAGTCATAATGGAATGACTTATGGCTCAGGAGCTCTGGTAATTTTATAATTGAGAAATTAGTCACACCTTCCTAATTTGAGTGACAGTATGATTAGATATGATGTCATGGCTTGTTGTAACACAGGGCCTTAACTAAAAAAATTACAGAATGTTTATTCCACTCATGTGCTCTTGACTGGACTGATGGGACTCGTGGGAATCCCTGATTTTTGATCAAGTACATGGAGAATGGAAAATCAAAACCAACAATGTATGTTGAACATGTTGAACATTAGACAAGTATTTAGAAAGTGTTAATTATATTTATTAGGAACGTCATTAAAAACACCCACAATGGTCATTCAATGGTCAGAATCAGATTCAGCTGTTATTGTCTTTCCTGCAGTCAGTAAGGCTGTCCATCTCACATTACATATTATCATAAACCACGACTAAAACAGAGCATAAAGAAACAGATTAATATCTAAATCACGATAATACATGATAAATATGTAAATATTATTTTTCTTGTGTGAAGATGAGCAATGCTGATTTTGTGTGTTACTCATCTGATCAGGATTAAACAACGTATTGATTAGTTATGTAGATGATCTCTGATCATTCACTTCAGCGCCAGTGATGAAGACACACTGCATTTAATCTGTTATCTGGAATATTTCAGACCACAAGGTGGCACCAAATACATTGCACTTAGTTTCTCAGGTGTTGAAATTCTTTGGCCATATTCTTTCCCTTATGGTAAGTGTGCCAATTTTAAATAGCAAAGATGAAGCAACAGATGACTATTTTGAGCATGGCTATAATGCTGGATATAATGCCACATGTGAATAGCTAAATATGCTAAAATAATTCAACCATTGTCAGATTTAGCTCATGGACTATTCTGTCAGAGCCAATATCCATCAACACAGGAACACCACAAGGGATCATGCTCTCTCAAATACTATCATCATTATATCCTGCTCAATCCTATTAACTGCCAAAGCAAGGACACTGGAATAAAATTTCCTAATGCCTGTCCATTTGGGTAGCCAGCTGTTTCAGAAGTTACAGACAGACAGTCGCTACTGAACCAAGAGAACTCACGCCTCCCTAATTTGAGTGATAGATATGATGGCATGGCTTGTTGTAACAAAAGGTCTAAGTAAAAATCTACAGAATGCTTCTTCCATCTCATGAGCTCTTGACTGGTCTGATGGGACTCGTGGGATTCCTGTGATTTTTGATCAAGTACATGGAGAATCAAAACCAACAATGTATGTTGAAAGTAGTGAACTTTAGGCAAGTATACAGTAAATGTTATTTTAAGTTATATTATATTTATTTGGAATGTCACCAAAAAAAATCCACCCAAAAAACGGTCAAAAAACGGATTTAACTGTCCTGCAGTAAGTAAGCCTGCCTATCTCACACTGCTTATTATTCTAAAGCACAGAGCATGAAGAAACAGATTAACACTGTAATTCAGATAAAGTGTGACAAATACGTAAGTTATATTTTTCTTGTGCAAAGGTGAACTATAATGTTGTGTCTGTGATTAATATACACTAATCCTTACAGAATATCAAACATCCTGTTCTTTTGTATGTTGTTAAGGATTATAGTAAGCATAGGGTGACCACCTGGCTAAGGCTCTGTTGCAGGACACCAGATGTGATTTTGTGGGACAATGCGATACATGAGCGAGGGATAGTTCACTATTAGTATTCTATGTAAAGAAATGTTGATTTTAAATTACATGTCTTTTGCAGTGACTTTAACCCTATTTCAATTCAAATCACGTATAGAATGTTACTAAAGACGCTTTATGCAGACGTCATGAACGTACGTATGTCACTCAATTGGGCACAGGTTCTATGAATACAAACTGATTTTAACAGCACATATCTTTTCAATCTAAATATAATGAAGTGAAAATAATAATCAGTAAAAGCACATTTCCAAATAAACAAGTAAATGTGTTCTTACCGGATTCAGTGCATCTTGTATTTATATTTTCTGTCTGATCTGGCAGCTTCGAGTATGGCATTTACATGTCATCAGCGAAAACACCCTCTCCACGAAAGCATTGGTGACAGGAATGCTTAACAGCAAAGATACCAGAGCTGTCATGTTTGGGGCATTGACATGCTTCAGCAGTGTTGTCCACTTTGTTGGAATAGGATATGTTGTTGCTGCGCTTTCCTTTACGTGTGGCAAAAAAACACAAAATTCATCACACAGCTGGTCCATGTCCAGTATAATGCTCATGTTTAATGCTTCAGCTGCTCCACGGAGGTCTTGAAAGCTAAATACCCTCTTAATAGCCAGGCATGAGATGTGCTTTAGGTAGTTGCCATCATTGAGATCAAACCACTTGTTAAGGTAATCAAGCGCCCTTGTGTGATGGTGAAACTTTGGTGGCATACACTGCACTCTCCTTTTTTAGGGTTGTCCATTACTGGTTTTAACCATGTATATCTTTCCTTTCATTCTTTATTATAGGAACAAAGTAGTTTTTTCCTCCCATTTGATCCATTTGTTCTTCTGTTGATGTTTTGTCTGTGTTTTCCCGCTCTCACTTCTGAGCACCTAATTTAAAGGAAGATGAGAAAATGTTCAACGATTTCATAAGCATTTGATGAACCTGAAAAATCTACAAGAATCACCCACCGTCTTTTCAGAAGCATTAACACACAGGAAAACACTGATTGTTACTCAGTAGTTTTAGTTGAGCACAGTATTAACATAGCCACCTGAACCTAAACATTTGCAGTCCTTTATAATTTCACAGACTGAAGCAGGAGTAGTGAATCATAAAAGATCAAGAATTTCGTCAGGTACTGCTGTGCGAGATTTTACAGCTAAACAAATAGCTCTGGCTATGTCAGCCTGTTATTATATACATACAATAATGTAATTCTTTGTTTTAACACATAAAATATAACACACACTAAAAAGACAGTAAGCACATACATTTAACAAAGGAAAATGAGTAACCCAGTCACAAAAACCACTTAAAATGGCTGCCCCATTACTGTCACTCATTCTCACATACTAATCATACATAATAAATGGCAGAGATTTACCCAGGGCAGCTATTCAAACTCCAAGCTTTCCTATAAGAGAACAATATCTTACAATCACTGCACAGAACTTGCCTCATCCCAGGCATTAAGAAAGTTTTCCCCTGTCTGTTTCCTAGGTGAATTCGTTCCACCAGCAAACTCCCCCACTAGCCAATGTAAAGGAGCAGCCAACTTGTTAAATCCCTCCACAGAATGTTGAAAATAGCTGGAAAAACCACAAAAAGAATGCATTTCATGACTTTTGGCATTGGCACTGAATCACTGCTTCAATCTTCAACATCACCGATTCTCAGTGACTCCTACCAGTAAACTTCAGACATTCCTTATGGTACCCAACACCCTGCTTTGAAAAACAAAATTTGCTGCACTTGAGACCAGCGGGGCCTGAAAAAGTGTGTGGTCATGCTATCTGAAGAACTCCTGGTCGCACTGTCCTAACCCATTCATCTTCAGCACAAACTTAACACAGAGACCATATATAACTCTGTATACCCAATATACGGAATAAAGCACATTTGCAGCCCAAAGCTGAAGCATGAACATGACCTAAGATGCTCCTTGCTCAAATTGCTGAAGAAAAATCCTTGTTAATACCATAGAATCATTGTCTATTAAACTCAGGCGATGACACACTCTAGCCTGTGTGTTAATGCCCTGGGAATAAATAAGCTCTTTAAACACCCATTGACTAAATCACTCTATCCCACCTAGTATAACTAATACTCTGGTGGGTACAAAAGGGGTGGGTCAAATACAGCAAGCACTACACCACTTACCATAAAATATTAAATTACTCTGTAACCCACAATGTACTGAAAACTGAAAACTAGGCGAAATGGCATGGAACTGGCATGATGTTAGAATAGGTGCCCAACCTAGAGCTTAAAAACATTTTCTGCAGTTTTCCTGCTTTGTGTAGTGATGTATTTTTGACCTCAGCAATATTTTTTAGATGAAAGAAATTCTATCCTAGAATATTCTCTATGTATGTCCAATGCATCAAGATATGGGGGGTGCGATTTTTATTAAAGCACTTCTACAGCAAAGGGAAGTATGTTAGATGTAACTGCAAGCTATCAGAAAGACTTCACCCATCTTTGTGAATAAATGGCATACAGGAAGTTTCCTTTTGAGGGAACTGGACTCTGCATCATGGCTCACACTATAGGAATGGTTCATTGAGGGAGTTGTGTCTGAAGCTCTGTGTGCAAAACCCCAATTTTTAAAGGCTTGGGTAGGACACATGAAAAAGGGAATACGTGCAACAAGTCCATACAGGGGCATCTACGCCACATTACTCCAGCTTCTTTATCTTCTGGAAGTGCTCTGTGTATGTTTGTGTTGTGTTGTGAGGAACTTGATGTAGGGGAGGGGAAGCATTCCTCTCTTGATCTGCCACCTCAATCAGTGGAGCTCCTCGAGGTTGTAGCAAGCACTGTCGCTAAATTAAATTTTAATTGGCCTGAAGAGAAAGTTAGCGTCAATCGCTCAAAACTTGATGACCACTTTCTGACTTCAGACTGCATGTGCCACCACCATGCAGATTTTCCTGGACCTCCATGATGAGGTATCAGGTCCTGGGGGAATCCTTATTCTGCCAGTTTTTTTCCCCGGCCGCCTCTAATTATTCAGTCATTGTGGGGCTTGAAAAATATGGGTATGCAGCCATACCTAGGGTTAAAGAGACACTCGCAAGCTATCTCTCCCTTACATCACCCACATGGAGAAATCCTGCACTCCCTTCTAAGCTGTGTAGTCACCACAGCCCTTGTGGGGAAGGCCTACATGGCAAGCTGCATTAGTTGCCATAGAGAGGCACCTGTGGCTTAATCAGCCTGCCTGCCAGCTCCCTATTGCAGGGCACCAGGGAGATCAGCATGAGTTTTACAGCTCTTTCAGACATCTGCCAGATGTGTCTCAGTGGGTCATACAGAGCATAGAAAAAGGTTACAGGATCTAGTTCGCCTCCTATCCTCCTCTGTTTCAGGGTGAAATTAGATTAAGTCTCAGGCTTTTACAGCTGGAATTTTGTTGTTCCCAAGAAAGACAGGGTGCTGCATCCAAGTTAAAGATGCTCACGCTCAAATTTATTGTTTCACAGATCAGGTCCAATGACTGGTTTGTAGCAATACGCCTCAAAGATGCCTATTTTCACATGCTAGAGCACAGGAAGTGTGTTCATTCAGAGAGCACATACATGATTAAAGTCTCAAGTTGCATTTTGTCCATGCTTGCACCAAACTGAAACAACTCCAAGTAAGATGTAAAGTGGATTTGATAACAGTGATATATAAATAAAACGTCCTTTAGCATCCTCATCTGCCCACAAAAATGCCTTATTATCCCTGGATATTCGTTGAACACCTTAGTCTGTGTATTTGTGAATATGACATATGATGCTTTGCATTCGATTGATCATGTAAAAAATAAAAATTGTTAAAAAAAATAATAGTCTATAAATTATTACTGCTTCCTTATCATTTCATGAAAATTTTTTACATTTTAAATGTTTACAAATTTCAACTGTAAAATAAAATCTCAAAATATCAACTTTAAAAATAGAAGTTTTATTTTCTTGGTGAACAGTTTTTTGGCTCACTGCATTTTAATTTATATTCTATATATTCCCCTTATAATATGTATATGCATTTTAATTACTGAATGAATACATTTTATTTTAAGATTCTGTAGAAAATCTATTTCCCACCATTGATATAATATTGAAATTTTATTGCACTGTATAAATAAATAAATAATTTTAAAACAAATATTGCTGTTTTAAATGAACAGTATGTATTATATGATATATTTGATTAGTTATTGGAATTTAAATGATATATAACAGCAATATTTACTGTATGCACATTATCAGAAGGAGTGAAAAAACATTGAATTTCATGAAAGAACACTGATTAACGCAGAGTCTGTCTGAAATATTTGCAGAGTTATAGTTAATTTAATGCACCTCCTGAACCACGGGTAAAACAGAGCATAAATAACTGGATTAATGGTGGAATTAAGATAAAGCACAATAAAGACTTTCACAAATGTTTCTGTCTGAAGTTCAATAACATCACCTAATAAACTGTAAATAAAATATGGAAGTAAACACATCAGAAACACAGACACTAAAATGCCGAGGACTTTAGCTGCTTTTCTCTCAGATTTCATGGAGTGTGAGGTGATTTTCTGTGTTTTAGGTCGTGTGTGATTATTAAGCTCTCTGATAGCAGTGGCATGTTTCTTAGCAATCACAAACACTAGAGTATACAATATGATTATGACAGAAAGTGGAAATATAAATGTTACAACAAGATCAATTACAGACCAAACCTCATCCAGAAAAAGATAACACTCCCCAGGACACATTACAGAACTTGTGAAGTTTCCGTTGAAATAACAGAGTGATATGTTATACCCCAGAGCAGCAGACCAGTTGGAAAAAACCACAATGCTCATTGTCTGCTTAGAGATTGTGTTTGTGTAGAGAAAGGGGTTTGAAAGAGCCAGATACCGATCTACAGCAATCAGAGCGATATTATAGATGGATAAGCTTGTTAGAAAATAAGTAATCATAAAAAAACTGATGCAATACCCCTTATCAAATATCCAACATGACTCTATGGCCCAGATAAACACCGGTGGCATCAGTAAAGCTCCAATGAAGAAATCTGTCACAGCCAGAGAGAGCACCAGCATGTTGGTTGGTGTGTGAAGCTGCTTGAAGTGAAGAACAGAGATGATGACCAGCAGATTTCCACACACTGTTAGCAGAACCACAGCAGCTGAACACACGTACAGTAAGATATAAACTGCAGGAGATACAGATCTCTCTGGACAGGAGAAATGCTCACAGCGATCAGACTGATTAAACTCTGTCAGGTTCATCAATACAGGCATTTAATTAAAAAAAGGCTATTACATTATGGTCAAATGAATTAAAGGCCAGGCAGCTTACATAGTTTTATAGTTTAGAAATTAGGCACACCCCCCAAGATTGATTGACAGCTTAATGAATATCATGTCATTCCTTGGAGGAACAAAAGACCACAGGAGGCATTAAGCACAGATAAACACAGATTATTATGTGATTCTGCAGTTCACAAGTAAGAAAACATTAACAAAAACAGATGAAGGCCACAAAAACTTAGCAGTGTTGCAGTGTGGATGAAGGGAAAACGTGATAAATGTTGTGAATGTTTTGGAATAAATGATGTGCTGAAATGTCTGATCTAAAACAACATTTAAAACAGTATCTGTCTGGGATGGCAGGTGAGGACCCAAATGCAGAACACAGTCCGAGTTCAAACTTAGAGTCTTTATTAAAAACGGCACAAAGAATGGCAGAGTTCTCAGTCAACTTCAATAGAGAACAGGTTAAACGTAGGACTGGCAGAGTCATAAGCAGCATACAGTCCAATAATCCAAATCCAGAGAACAGGTAAAACGTAGGACAGGCAGAGACATTAACAGCATTCAGTCCAATAATCCAAATCCAGAGGACAGGTAAAACATAGGACAGGCAGAGACATTAACAGCATACAGTCCAATAATCCAAATCCAGAGAACAGGTTAAACGTAGGACAGGCAGAGACATTAACAGCATACAGTCCAATAATCCAAATCCAGAGGACAGGTAAAACGTAGGACAGGCAGAGACATTAACAGCATACAGTCCAATAATCCAAATCCAGAGAACAGGTTAAACGTAGGACAGGCAGAGACATTACCAGGCAGACAGGAACAGAAGAAAAGGGCAGGATGCCGTCTCAGGAGCTCAAGGCTGACTGAAGAGACCATCTGGCAAGGAGCATGGACTGCTCGCTAGCTTATATAGGGCAGAGGAGCATAAAATGGCGGAAACCGGAAATGAGATCGCGAAACCGGAAGTTGCGTCCCGGAACCGGAAGTGGCCACACGGAACCCGGAAATGCATGCCTGACAGTACCCCTCCCTCCACGGGGCGTCTCACGACGCCCCTCCTGGTTGATCAGGGTGCTCGCGGTGGAACCGGGAAACAAGGTCGGGATCAAGGATGTGACGAGCGGGCACCCAGGAGCGTTCTTCAGGGCCGTAGCCCTCCCAGTCGACAAGATACTGGAGACCTCTACCCCGACGTCTGGAGCGTAGAAGGCGGCGAACCGTATAAACGGGGCCTCCATCAATGACCCGGGCGGGAGGAGGGGGTCTGGTGGAGGGAACCAGCGAACAGGCTTGGACAGGCTTGAGTCTGGAGACGTGGAACGTAGGGTGGATGCGAAAGGCCCGGGGCAGCCTGAGTCGGACGGACACTGGATTGAGCACTTTAGAGATTGGGAACGGACCAACAAAGCGAGGAGCGAGCTTCCGACAGGCGATTTTCAGGGGCAGATCCCGAGTGGACAGCCAAACACGTTGACCAACATGGTAAGGGGGTGCCGGGTGGCGCTTACGATTAGCCCATCGAGCATAGCTTTTGGATGAGCGGAGAAGCACTAAGCGGGTCCTCCTCCAGACCCGACGACACCGTTTAACCAGGGCAAGGGCAGAGGGAACCGAGGCCTCTAATTCTTGGGAAGAGAACAGAGGTGGTTGATAGCCGTAAGCGGCCTGGAAAGGAGAGAGGCCTGTGGCAGCCGAGGGAAGAGAGTTGTGGGCATATTCGACCCAAATGAGGTTGGATGACCAGGATGTAGGGTCTTCAGAACAGAGGATTCTGAGCCCAGTCTCCAACTCTTGGTTCAATCGCTCCGTCTGGCCGTTGGTCTGCGGGTGGAAGCCAGATGAAAGGCTAATGGAGGTACCCAGGAGGTGACAGAACTCCTTCCAGAATCTCGAGGTGAACTGAGGCCCCCGGTCAGACACAATATTGCGAGGTAATCCGTGTAGGCGGAAGACATGAAGTAGTAGCATCTGGGCAGTCTCCTTGGCGGAGGGAAGCTTGGCCAAGGGCACGAAATGGACCATCTTCGAGAATTGGTCCACCACCGTGAGGATGGTAGTGTGGCCGGCCGAAGGAGGTAGTCCGCTGACAAAGTCCAGGGAGATGTGGGACCAAGGTCGTCTGGGGGTCGGAAGGGGGCGCAGGAGCCCGGCCTGTGGGGTCCTGGACGATTTCTGCTGAGCACAGGTGGGACAGGCTGCCACAAATCTCTGGACATCGTGCTTGAGTGATGGCCACCAGAAACGCTGTTGGAGAGTAGACAAGGTACGGGAAACCCCGGGATGACAAAAAAGGCGGTTGCTGTGACACCACTGGATGACCTGAGACCTAAGGTGATCAGGGACAAAGAGTCTGTTCCTGGGGCAGTTGCCTGGAATCTGTATCCCTGCGATGGCCTGCTGCACTTTCCTTTCGATCCCCAGATGAAGAGTACGGATGGTTACCGACGAAGGGAGGATGTGTTCGGGAGCTGGGTCATCCTCATCGGGGGTGAATAGTCGTGAAAGGGCGTCCGGTTTACCATTCTTAGAACCAGGGCGGAATGAGAGGGTGAAGTTAAAACGCCCAAAAAACAGCCCCCAACGAGCCTGTCGAGGATTGAGTCTTTTGGCTGTCTGAAGGTATTCAAGATTTCTGTGGTCAGTCCATACAATGAAAGGCTGCTCAGTGCCCTCCAACCAGTGGCGCCACTCCTCCAGGGCCAGTTTCACAGCCAGAAGCTCCCGTTCACCGATGGCGTATTTCTGTTCAGCTGGGGAAAGGCGGTGAGAGAAAAAGGCACAGGGGTGGAGTCGGTTGTCCTTAGAAGCCCTTTGAGACAGGACGGCCCCCACCCCACAGTCAGATGCATCCACCTCCACCACAAACTGGCGCGATGGGTCCGGAAGAATCAGGACGGGAGCAGTAGTGAAGAGCTTCTTGAGTTGGGCAAAGGCTAGCTCAGCCTCTGGAGTCCATGAGAAGGGGTGTAGCGAGGAAGTGAGTCGGTGCAGGGGTGCCGCAACGGCACTGTAACCTCTGATGAACTTCCGGTAGAAATTAGCGAACCCTAGGAAACGCTGGAGCTGCTTACGGCTTTCAGGGCGCTGCCAGTCCCTCACAGCCTCCACCCGCCTGGGATCCATCTGTATGCTACCGGCCGAGAGTATGAAACCCAAAAACGTGGTGCTGGAGGTGTGGAATTCACACTTCTCGGCTTTCACATACAGACGGTTCTGAAGCAGGCGACGGAGCACCGACCGGACATGGTGAACATGCTCCTCCAGGGAGTGGGAGAAGATGAGGATGTCATCCAAGTACACAAAGACAAACTGGTTTAGGAAGTCCCGGAGGATGTCGTTGACCAGGGCTTGAAAAACAGCAGGGGCATTCGTGAGCCCGAACGGCATAACCAGATATTCATAATGGCCTGTTGGGGTGTTGAAAGCAGTCTTCCATTCGTCACCCTCTCGAATACGCACCAGATGATAGGCGTTGCGGAGATCGAGTTTGGTGAAGACAGTGGCTCCCTGGAGGAGTTCGAAGGCAGTTGACATGAGGGGTAATGGGTAACGGTTCTTGGTAGTAATGGCATTAAGCCCACGGTAGTCGATGCATGGACGCAAGGACCCATCCTTCTTCCCTACAAAGAAGAACCCAGCCCCAGCAGGTGAGGAAGACGGACGAATGATCCCGGCCGCGAGGGAATCTTGAATATATTGGGTCATAGCCTCTCTTTCGGGTCCCGAAAGCTGGTAGAGCCGGCCCCGGGGAGGGGTAGTGCCAGGCAGGAGGTCAATAGCGCAGTCATATGGACGATGAGGGGGTAAAGAGGAGGCTCTGACCTTGCTGAATGCCATCCCCAGGTCATGATAATCGGAGGGTACTAAGCTGAGGTCAGGGGGTGGTTCGTCCATGTCAGACACCTTGGTCGGAGGTACAGATCCTAGGCAATGGGCTAGGCAGTAGGTGCCCCAATCCAGAATACGGCCGCTGGTCCAGTCCACGTGAGGATTGTGCTTCCGGAGCCATGGAAAACCCAACATAACAGGAGCAAATGGTGAAGGGATCAGAAGAA
This sequence comes from Hemibagrus wyckioides, assembly GCF_019097595.1. Taxonomy (NCBI): domain Eukaryota; kingdom Metazoa; phylum Chordata; class Actinopteri; order Siluriformes; family Bagridae; genus Hemibagrus; species Hemibagrus wyckioides. The sequence goes on from NC_080715.1 coordinate 44,021,562, forward strand.
AGGACAACCACTCTTGGTGATGTTCAGAGATGGTGACAAGCAAGGGCTTAGTGCGTTGGGAGGCATGATGGAGGACGTGGCCGTCTAAGGCCCGAACTTGGAGGGGCGAGAACAGAGGCACCGTCTCAAGGCCTAGTTGTTTAGCCAGGTTTTGATCCATAAATTCAGAGTCGGCTCCGGAGTCCACAAAGGCAGATAGGTCGTAGCCTCGCTGGTCAACTGAGATGTGGATCTTGAGCAGTGGCTTGGAAGGGACTGATGGTCGTAGGCTCGCCGCTGGCCCCTCTTTCAGCGACGAGCCCGGCCTTTTGCTGGACAGGAAGCGGCAAAATGTCCAGCCTCTCCACAGTACAGGCATAGTCCTGAGGCCCGACGCCTGTCCTTCTCAGCAGGGGATAAGTGACGACGACCGATCTCCATGGCATGGGAGAGAGGAAGGCTCCTGGATGCAGAGACAGGGAGGGTAGGAGAAGGCAGGGGGCGAGAGACAGTGGGTCGGTAGTTGGGTTGACCAAGACGTCGGGCTGACCTCTCAGTTTGGCGTTCCCGAATGCATCGATCGATGCGGGTAGCCAGGGCGATCAAGCCGTCGAGGTCGGCTGGTAGCTCCCGGGCAGCGAGCTCATCCTTAACTTCAGAAACCAGCCCCCGATAGAAGGCATCGTAGAGTGCGGTGGCATTCCACCCGCTGTCGATGGCAAAAGTGCGAAAATCCACCGCATATTCCGCCACGGTTAGGCTCCCTTGTGAGGCTTCAAAGAGGGAGCGTGCTGCATCCTGCTGGGGAGCAGAGGTGTCAAAGACCTTGCGGAGTTCATTGGAAAAAGACTCAAAGGAGGAGCAGAGTACAGACTGACGTTCCCACTCGGCGGTTGCCCAGAGCTTGGCCTTGCCTGACAACAGGGAGATGACATATGCTACCTTGGAGCGGTCTGATGGGAAGGAAGAGGGTTGAAGTTCAAAGATCACTGAGCATTGCATCAGAAATGCACGGCATAGTCCTGGTTCACCAGAGAAGCGTTCGGGGTGAGGCAGATGTGGCTCTCGAAGATGATCTGGTGAACTCGTGGGTGTCGTTGTCGCCGAGGGAGCTGAAGAGGGTGGAGTGACTGAAAGCTGATTCATGCGACAGATCAGTTCGTGTGTAGCCGAGGCGAGATCCTGGAGACGACGTTCGTGAGAGGTGGAGGTCTCAGCTAAGGAGCTTAGAAGGGCTTGCATGTTCTGTGGCTCTGCTGGGTCCATGTTGGCCAGATGGTACTGTCAGGGATGGCAGGTGAGGACCCAAATGCAGAACACAGTCCGAGTTCAAACTTAGAGTCTTTATTAAAAACGGCACAAAGAATGGCAGAGTTCTCAGTCAACTTCAATAGAGAACAGGTTAAACGTAGGACTGGCAGAGTCATAAGCAGCATACAGTCCAATAATCCAAATCCAGAGAACAGGTAAAACGTAGGACAGGCAGAGACATTAACAGCATTCAGTCCAATAATCCAAATCCAGAGGACAGGTAAAACATAGGACAGGCAGAGACATTAACAGCATACAGTCCAATAATCCAAATCCAGAGAACAGGTTAAACGTAGGACAGGCAGAGACATTAACAGCATACAGTCCAATAATCCAAATCCAGAGGACAGGTAAAACGTAGGACAGGCAGAGACATTAACAGCATACAGTCCAATAATCCAAATCCAGAGAACAGGTTAAACGTAGGACAGGCAGAGACATTACCAGGCAGACAGGAACAGAAGAAAAGGGCAGGATGCCGTCTCAGGAGCTCAAGGCTGACTGAAGAGACCATCTGGCAAGGAGCATGGACTGCTCGCTAGCTTATATAGGGCAGAGGAGCATAAAATGGCGGAAACCGGAAATGAGATCGCGAAACCGGAAGTTGCGTCCCGGAACCGGAAGTGGCCACACGGAACCCGGAAATGCATGCCTGACAGTATCAGTATTTTATACCCTTGCACTCTTCTCATGATAATTTAACTCCACATATAATTTCACCAAGATATCTATTATTATGTCAAGCCTCTAGTGTTAGGTCAAGGAATGTAAGATTAGAATAAAGCAGAAGCAGAGCTTCCAGGGTTTCTGAAGTTACATCAAGGCATCAAGTGTTATGCCAAGACATTAAAGGTTATTCCACAGCACATACCAAGGCATTTAGTTTGACAGAAAATCTGTCAAGCTCCATGGTTAATCAAATAAACCTTATTACAGGCAGATTAAAGCAAACTGTTCATGCAAACAGTGATTTTAGTGCTGCAAGTTGCCCGTCTTTGTATTAAGAAGTCACCAGTAGAGGTTCCTGCTACTGGTTGCCATAGTGATAACATTTGAGCCACATGTGTGGGGGCAAACAGCATTCCACTTTTGTCAACAAATCATTTCCATTTCGGTGGAACTCGATGCTGCATCATGGCTGATACTATGGGAATGCTTTTTTGCAGAAGTTGCGTTTGAAGCTCTGTGTGAAATAATGCCAATTTCTCCAAACCTGAACGAAATTATTAATTTCCCAACCCAAACAGAATTATTATTGTCTTCATCGGACTCTGAGGAGTTTGGTGTAGGTGGTGATGAGTGGTATGACACTGAATTTCCAGAGAGAAACAATCAGTGGCATTCCTGCTGTTGAGTTTTATGCGTTGTTGCTAAGCTCATTCCACATTCGCTTGCTTGTATTTCCAGCCAAGCGCTTGTGCCACATGGCTTGAGTCTCGCGTCTGTCATGGCAGTGCGCCAGGTTCGGTCATGGTTTCACAGCTTCGTGAATCCCTTTTTATCATCCACTCGTCTGACTCTAAACCCTCTCATTCGGCTCCGGGAGCTTGCTTTGCAATTTTTCCTGAAATACATGAGGGTATAATGCTGTCTGAATCAGACTATGAGGAAGGTGATGTAAACAACAAGGTGAAAGCAGCAGATGAATTGCCAAAACATTCAGTGGTGTTCGAAAAACTCCTGAAGGTGATCACATGTGCTGTTGCTGTTAGCTTAGATTGGCCTGATGAAAATTCCACCTTCATGCAGGCATCTCCCATTGAGGTGTTGAGGCTGTGGATTAATCCTTATTTTTCCTGTTTTTTCTCCTGAGCCTCTGCTGACTATTCAGCCACTGTGGGCCTGGATAAACATGGGTATGCAGCGATGCCTAGGCTTGAAGACATGCTTGCGAGCTATCTGTTTCCTTAATCGGCTGCATGGAGAATGTCTGTGCTCCCACTGAGGCCCTGTTGGGCCATGTTGGCCTTATAGGGAAGGCCTACAATGCCACAGCTAAAGCTGCTATGGTGCTGCACACAATGGCAGTTTTGCAGGCATATCAAACTGTCCTGCTAAAGGAGCCTGTCTGCGGTGAGGGGCTCATCAATGAGGTCTGAGGTCCGTCAAGCCACAGATGTAGCCCTCCGTGCCATAAAGCAGAAGACGCATGCCATTGGCCATTTCATGGTTGAGTTTGGTTGCCACAGAAAGGCAATCTGACAGAGATAACAGAAAAGGTCAAAATTTTTCTTTTAGCTACCCTGATGTTTCCTAAGGACCTGTTCTTCCTTTGGCGCAGTGAGGAGCTAGGGCTATCAACCAGTAGGTGGCTCTTGCCTGGCCTGCTGAGGCAGGAAAAGAAGGCTAGGATTGTAGCCTGAGCCTCCCTGTGTAAAAACTGGAGAGCTTAGGGGAAAATCCTCAAAGTGAGAGAGGACCTGGTGTTTGTTCATCTCAGCCAGGTGAATGAAAAAGGAATCTTAATGCCTTAATGGCTAGGTTTTTCAGAGATACTCCTTTAGGGTGTGCTTCCCACTGTGGTTAGCACAGCAAACCTCTTTCCCCCAGGAGAAACTTCTCTCGCATCTAAGAAAAGAGGATGAAGAGAGTATTCCCCTCCCAGGTTGAGCCTCTGGCTTTACAGCCGGCATTTCTTGGTTCCCATGAAGGATGAGGGCTACATCCAATTTTAGACCCATGTGCTCAAAGCCAAGCATGCACATAAAGTGCACATTGAGGAGCACTTCCATAGCAACTCTGACCCTAGAGGCATATGAAAAGGCATCCAGACCATCACTAAACAGAAACCTACAATACAGTCTATACCAACCAGCATTGCCTTAATCCCAGTTGAGCTCAACCACTTCTTTGCTCACTTCGACCAAGGCATCATACATCACACCACAAATGTTGACTCCTCCATGGCTGTTCATCCAATATCACTCTCCACAACAGAGGTACACTCAGCACTGAGCAGAGTAGATCCATCTAAGTCAGCTGGTCCTGATGGCATACCTGGGCATGTGCTCAGGACTAGAAGACTACACTACTATACTATTGTCCAAACATTCATCTGCACAGTGTCTGAACGTTGTTTTTCCCTGTTGCACTCACCCTCATTGTTATGAAGTGCTTTGAGAAGCTGGTTCTAAGTCACCTCATGGCGAGTCTCCCACCTACACTGGACACACACCAGTTAGCTTTCACCCACATCAACAATAACAATACATACATTAGGATGTTGTTCATTAACTTCATCTCTGCTTTTAATACAGTTGTCCCTGGTAAACTAATCGCTAAGCTCACTGACTTGGGTATCTGCATATCCATATGCAGTTGGATTATGGACATCCTAACATATAGATCTCATTCTGTAAGGTTGGGTAATCACATACTGTATCCTCAACCCTCATTCTGAACACCAGCATCCCACAAGGCTGTGTGCTGAGCCCATGGCTCTACATCCTGTTCACCCATGACTGTATTCTGCGGCATAACTCCAACATCTTCATCAAATATGCAGATGATACAACAGTTGGTCGAATCAGCAACAATGATGAATCGGCCTACAGGGAGGAGATCCAAAGCCTGTCAGCAGGGTATTCCATGAACAACCTCACCCTAAATGCCACAAAACCAAAGAGCTCATTGTGGACTTCTGGAAATCTAACAGCAGCAGACACTCCCCTATCTACATCAATGAGTCTGAAGTAGAGCATGTCTCCAGCTTTAAGTTCCTGGGCATCCATATCTCTGAGATTCTGTCTTGGCATCTGAAAACCTCAACTCTGTTAAGGAAGGTGCAACAGCTACTTTACTTCCTGAGATGATTATAAAAAGTTCACCTATCCCCCAAGATCCGACCAACTTTTACCCCTGCATTATTGAGAGCATCTTCAAGACAAGTTCCATTACAGTGTAGTATGGCAGCTCCACAGTGTGTGAAAAGAAATCACTGCAAAAACTGCACAATGCATCATTGGCACCCTATTACCTGATTTGGGATTCAGTTACGATGTGGGCACATTTGTTTTTCCCGCTTGGGGGAATTCCATTCTTTCTTCCATAAGGGACATCTGACTAGGCCAATACCTCTCTGCCACCCAGGTGCAGAGGTTGCTCAGATCATCGCGGTAGCAGCCAAAGCCATTCCTTTCGGTCAGCTACACATGAGACTGTTTCAACTCTGGTTCACCCCTGCAGACACCCTTTTCAGGGTCATAAAAGTTACACTGGCACTTTTTATGTGCCCATCTCACCTTGAGTCCCACTCTTAGGGCATGTCATTGTCAAAAGACTCTTAACAGACACCACACTCTCAGGTTGGGGAGTGGTCCTAGACAGCACCCATGGCATCTGGCAGGACCCCTGTCCCTCAAGTCACACAGATTGCCTGAAGTTGTGAGCCATGTTTCTAGTGCTGAAACACTTCCTCCTGAAACTCAGGGGCAACCTTTGGTGGTCCCCTTCATCAATCATGGATATGACAATTTTTTGGCAAGGTGGAATATTAATTCACCTTCTGGATGGTGCTCCTTGAGAGAGTCTTGTCAGGAGGAGCCTCCTCTCTCAGGTACAGGAGGCAATTCTTCACCCTCACCCTGAGATTTGGAACCACTTGGTCTGGCCCCTGAGGGGGACTAGCTCCTAGACACTGGTCTCCCAATCTTGAACTTTTGCCACTGGTGTAAACAGCATTGGCAGGATCCAGTTCACTGCCCTGTTAGTACAGTGCTGCAGACATGCCCCTTTGAGACCTATCACTTACTACATTCAGGTATACTTTCAAGCCATTGCTGCGAGTCATGTGCCTGTTCTCTGGTCGCTCACCCTCTGTGCATTGCCAGGCAGGTAAGGGTCCATCTGCTTCATCTTCCCTGACTTCTGAAGACTTTTTACACATTTTACAATGAGAAGACTGAGAAAACTTCTGTCCCACCTACACCTACATTACACATCCAGGATTTCCCAACTCCTTCATTGTCAAATTTTTCAAATGTATCAGCAGAAGAGATTCCACAAATAATCCAGTCCTGCTATCCTACCACCTTCCCACTGGATCCAATCCCTTCCATTATGCTCAAGACCACCTCACATGACCATCAATGGATCCATATCATCTGATCCTGTACACAATACCTTCAAGAGAGCAATGGTTATTCCTGTCCTAAAGAAACCTGCTCTGGATCCCTCAGACATCAGCAATTACAGACCGGGATCACTTCTCTCTTTTCTTTCTAAAATTCTTAAATGCATTATTCATAATCAACTGTCTGTCTGTCTCTCACAGTACAACCTCCAAGATCCCAACCAGTCTGGCTACAAAGTGGCACATTCCACAGACACTGACCTTTTGGCGGTCACTGAGAAGCTACATGCTGCTAGATCAGCCAAGTTTTATCTGTCCCCATCCTCCTCAACCTTTTGATCGCATTTGACACAGTCAACCCCACTACTCTCTTGTCCACCCTCAGGAATCTTGGAAGACATCCAAGTCTACTGGAACATGTCCTACACTCATATTATGAATGGTCCAGCAATTATGAACAACTTCTCAGAGTACCCAAGATCTTTGATGTTCCATAACACATGGTCTTTCAGGAATTTGAATTAAAAGATTTTTGGCTCTTTTATTTGACCCTGAATCCAGAAGAAGGAAAAACTACAACATTGGATCTCATATGGATTTAATGCTGCTGGATGATGCACTCCTTTCATAGTTATCATCAAAAAGAAGTGCATATTTGCTGAATGGATTTGTTGGAGTCTAGATTAGGCAGTTATCAGAATCTCTGAAAATGGGTGGATCAGCTCACAGCTTTTTGTGGAATGAAAATGCTTGCAGCTGGTTACACGAGGGTAAGTGCAGGCCACATGTCCTCCTGTTGGATGCCCATTACAGCCCATGAAGCTCATGATGAAAATCAGAGTACATCTAATGAGATTTTCTCCTCCAACCTCCTAATCTTTGTTCAAGAGTCTGAAGCACCATTGGATGGGTTTTGGCTGCAGCTTTTTTTCTCAGCAAGAACCTCAGGAGGAAAGAAGCTGCAAAAGCAGATCTTTTTCTCTTTGTTCTCATAAGCATGGGAGAAGATAGTCAGTGAAGGAAACGTTGAATCAAGTTTGATTGTTTTCATAATTGTTTCAGTGGCACACAGATGTGTCATGTTAACATGACCACAATGCCCAGTGATGCCCTCAATCTATGTTTGACCTCAAACACAAAGTATCAGTTGGAAAAATGTGATTATAATAGAATAGAATAGAATAGAATAGAATAGAATAGAATAGAATAGAATAGAATAACTTAACTAATCCCCAGGGGGAAATTAAGATGGTTAAATGTTCATTATTGGCTCTATCATTAATGCCTCCATAACATCTGGTCATGTACCAACTACCTTAAACAGAGCAAGTGATATTCCTATCCTGAAGAAACCTGCTCTGATACGGCAGATATCAGCTACTACAGACTCATGTCACTTCTCTCCTTTATTTCTAAATCCCTTAAACACACTGCTTACAATGAGCAATCTGTATCTTACAGAAGAACCTCCAAGTTTCCAACCAGCATTGCTGGTGTGTCCAGATCCTGCTGGACACTCCCTAGAGACTCACTGATCTCATCTTTGGTCACTGCACACACCCTTAAGGTAACCATGGATAATCAGCTGTCATTTTCCTCTTACACAGCTAATCTGTCACACTCTGATTTTTTTCAACTGAAGATTTTTACATGCAGCAAGTAAAATATGTTTTGTAAGGATAAAAAAATTGAGTTTAGATCATGAATATATTTGTTTTGGGAATATCCATGGGTTCACCAGGAGGAGTCAAAATCTGTTGTTGGCTATGAGTGCTTTCTGCATAGCAGTGGATGCTAAGGGCATTGTCTGCTAGTGATCTGGACAATAGGATTCAGATATACAGAGAAAAGGAGGTACCTTGAACTTAAGGAGCACTGTGTATAAAATGAGCAGTAGATTTTTACATTCTTTCATGTAAAATCCCATTTTACATTCTTTTATAAAAAATATTTATTAAAATGATATGATCCACATTAATGTCCAGCTGGTATAGACCCAAGGTTTTCCCAAATTTTTGTAAAACTTCTCCATCATAGATCAAATCCATTGTCTGACATTGTCAAGACATGAATCCTAAATACTGAACATTCAAGAGATATTTCCTATCTTTGTTCTAAATCTTTGAAAATCTGGGAGGTTTTTGTTTTTATTTAAACCTGAAATTAATCAAAATTCAGAGTGGTCTCAGACTTTTGAACCCCACTGAATTTCTTTTACATACATTTATACATAGATGAAGTCCAAACTACATTTATGAAAGAACATTGATTAATGCAGAGTCTGTCTGAAATATTTGCAAAGTTATAATAAATTTAATGCACCTCCTGAACCACGGATAAAACAGAGCATAAATAACTGGATTAATGGTTGAATTAAGATAAAGCACAATAAAGACTTTCACAAATGTTTCTGCCTGAAGTTCAATAACATCACCTAATAAACTGTAAATAAAATATGGAAGTAAACACACCAGAAAAACAGCCACTAAAATGCCGAGGACTTTAGCTGCTTTTCTCTCAGATTTCATGGAGTGTGAGGTGATTTTCTGTGTTTTAGGCCGTGTGTGATTATTAAGCTCTCTGATAGCAGTGGCATGTTTCTTAGCAATCACAAACACTAGAGTATACAATATGATTATGACAGAAAGTGGAAATATAAATGAAAATACAAGATCAATTACAGACCAAACCTCATCCAGAAAAAGATAACACTCTCCAGGACACATTACAGAACTTGAGAAGCTTCCATTGAAATAACAGAGTGATATGTTATACCCCAGAGAAGCAGACCAGTTGGAAAAAACCACAATGCTCATTGTCTGCTTAGAGATTGTGTTTGTGTAGAGAAAGGGGTTTGAAAGAGCCAGATACCGATCTACAGCAATCAGAGCGATATTATAGATGGATAAGCTTGTAAGAACATAAGCAATCATCAAAAAACTGATGCAATACCCCTTATCAAATATCCAGCATGACTCTATGGCCCAGATAAACACCGGTGGCATCACTAAAGCTCCAATGAAGAAATCCGACACAGCCAGAGAGAGCACCAGCATGTTGGTTGGTGTGTGAAGCTGCTTGAAGTGAAGAACAGAGATGATGACCAGCAGATTTCCACACACTGTTAGCAGAACCACAGCAGCTGAACACACGTACAGTAAGATATAAACTGCAGGAGATACAGATCTCTCTGGACAGGAGAAATGCTCACAGCGATCAGACTGATTAAACTCTGTCAGGTTCACGAATACAGACATTTTTTTTTAAAAGCTATTACATTATGAGGCCAGGCAGCTTACATAGTTTTATAGTTTAGAAATTAGGCACACCCCCCAAGATTGATTGACAGCTTAATGAATATGATGTCATTCCTTGGAGGAACAAAAGGCCACATGAGGCATTAAGCACAGATAAACACAGATTATTATGTGATTCTGCAGTTCACAAGTAAGAAAACATCAACAAAAACAGATGAAGGCCACAAAAACTTTGCATGTAGAAATGTTGCAGTGTGGATGAAGGGAAAATGTCAAACGTGAATACAGTTTGAATAAATGATGAGCTGAAGAAATGTCTGATCTAAAACAACATTAAAAATATTTTTAAAATTTTATCAGTATTTTATACCCTTGCACTGTTCTCATGATAAAACTCTAGACATAATTTTACCAAGACATCTATTATTATGTCAAGCATCTAGTATCAGGTCAAGGCATGTAAGATTAGAATAACGCAGTGGTGCGTGTTGTAAATTAACCAAAGACCAGTAGAAGAGCGATCAAGGAAATATGTTGCAGGAATCTTTTATTGAATATTAGAACACACTCAGCAGTTCTGTGGTCATCAAGATCTCCACCAAACAGACAAGAAACCTCTGGTATTTATACAGATTTTGGTAGGCTGTCCTTCAGGCTGTGTTAATGTAGACCCCTCATTTCCTGTACCCCATTAGAGACTATATTTACCCACTAAGATCTGTGACCCTTTTGGTTACGAGAAAGAATGTCTGTGACCTTTCCCGAACAGGTTAGTGATCCTTCCTCTGCGAGAACACTAGAAAATTTGTTTTCCCACATGGGCCATGCATTTCACACCTAGACCTTCACTGGTGTCCTTCCTGAATTAATCCCCCTCTATACCATCATTATGACGCTAGGCCATTTTTTAGCCCCCCTAATATTTTCACTCAGCCCTCCTAAAATTCTGCGATTCTCCATAAACTGCACACAAATTAGTGATCTCCTCAGTCCCCTTTAAATTTCATATGAAAACGATGGCAGACTTCGGCTCCTCCCCGTCTTTCAGCGCGTTCTTCAATCTGCAGACCGCGGAGTCACAGAGGATCAGAGGACAAGTGAGTGTGTGTGTGTGTGAGATCAGGAAGACTTGTACTTGGCTTGTTCAGTACTCAAATGTTATACACATCTATGCAATACAGTGGAATGCTGCAATTTCTCAAAAAAGACATTCTTGATGCCGTATGCAGCAAACTGCAATCTCCGGAGGACGCAGCATCCGAAATGAGACACAGCGAATATAGAAACACTGTATATGTGCAGTTCGCTGCCTCTGACTACTCCAATTATCCAATCAAAGTACAGGAAATTGCTGACGTAATCGTATGCCTGCTAGATGGCCCCAGTGACACCAACTCGAAATATGATTGGATAATGTAACAATTTTATTGCCACTTATTTTAAACACCGGGTGTCTGCACTATTGATTCTGAAGGCTTTAAGGCAGATTTCTTTCATTCTGGCAACACATGATGTCAGCCACTGGCTGAAATATGATTGGATAAATACTCTTATCATAAATATACACTACTGGAAGCAGTGCAACCGAGAGAAAAGCTATGAAATGTAAAGAATATACTATTGGGAATAATTTAATAATTTAATACAATAATATATATTAATATATAAAATATGTTAAATATATTAAAATGCAAGTCAGTGATTCAGACCACTGCTGTTTAGACCAGCAGAGAAGGACTTGCTGGCCCTGATGGCCTACCACTGGAATAACGCATACAGAGATATTGCAGAGCTTCCAGGGTTTCTCGATTTACATCAAGGCATCAAGTGTTATGCCAAAGCATTTAAGGATACAAAAAATCTAGTGATCTTAATTGTGACATTTAGTTTTAAAGAAAAGCTGTCAAGCTCCATGGTTAAAGAAATAACCTTATTACAGGCAGATTAAAGCACCATTCACACATACAGTGATTTTAGTGCTCCGATTTGCCAGTCTTTGTATTAAGAAGTCACCAGTAGAGGTTCCTACTACTTTTTGCCATAGTGATAACATTTATCAATGTGTGGGGCAAACAGCATTCCACTTTTGTGAACAAATCTGTTTTCCTGCCACAAAAATAAACATTCTGGAGGGAGAATGTTTGTAAATAAAATTCTCTAGAATAGATCTACATCATATCATACGAGATAAAGGAGAAGCAGTGTGAGTACGGACACTAAAATGCCAAATACTCACTGAACACATGTACAGCAAGATATAAACTGCAGGAGAAACAGATCTCTCTGGACAGGATAAATGCTCACAGCAACTGATTAAACCCCATCAGGTTCATCAATACAGACATTTATAAAAAGTTACATTATGATGAAATGAATTATAGGGCACTAATCCTTATTTAAATAGGTCATTAATCTTTACTTAAAACTCACTAATCTTTATTTATGATGGAAAAATCACCCCCCCATCAGCTCCAAGCCTACTGCTGTTGATTTCTGGGCCCACACAGTGTACCACCTCGACAGTCTATCTGCATTGTTGTTGTGGGCTCCTGCTCTGTTCTGGACATAAAAAAGGCTCCTGCAAAGAAAGGAACCATCAAGTTACCTGGGCATTGGTGTCCTTTGTCTTGGCCATCCACTACAAGGGAGTGTGGTCAGTCACTAGGGAGAAGTTTCAAATTGCCAGGTAATAATGCAGTTCCTTGATGACCCACTTGATTGGCAGGGCTTCTTCTTCTTCTTCTTTTTTCAGCAGTATAGTTCTTCTTTGCTGAGCTTCTGGCTGATGTAGAGGAGCAGATATGCCTCCCCTTCAAAATATTGGCACAGGATGGCCCTAAGTTTGTCTTGGAGGTATTTGTGTTGGATAATGAAGGGGAGGCCTAAGTCAGGGCTCTATAGAACTCAGCAATTGGCGAGTGCTTTCTTCAGTTCCTGGAATGCCCAAGAGGTTGAGGAAGCTTTGGCCAATGTGGTACCCCAGGTACTGTGACTCAGTCAGCTCCAGGTGGCATTTCTTTGAGTTCGGCATAAGTCTGGCATTCTGAAGCTTGCCCAGGACCTCCCCAAATGGAATGGGTTATCTGCCCACGTGGAGGAGTAGATTGTTATGTTATCCATCTAGGTGTTGAGTTTGTTGGGTCTCAACACAATGTCTGTCAACTTTTGGAATTTTGCCTGAGGGTTAGGGTAGGCTGAAAGGAAGAAGTAGTACTGCCTCTAACGGGCAGTGGCAGTGTTGGATGCTATCTTAGGCTTGGTGTCTGGGCTAGGGCCACTTGCCAGTAGCCTTTGGTCAGGTCTGATGTTGAAATAAACCAGGCTATTTTCAGGCACTCCACTAGGTCATCCACATGGAGAGGGGGGTAGCAATTGAAATCCGATACCTGGTAGAGTCTTCAGAAGATATTACACAGTCTGAGGTTCCTGTCAAGCTTTGGCACAAGAAGAATTGGACTAGACCCATGCATGTGCCCAATTGCAGTTAGCATTGGGGACAATGAGCTGCATTGGATTGCCCAGTTGAACTTCCACAGATTTCCTCTATTTGCTCTGAGATGATCATAGCCCCTCAGTCAATCCTTGTTGACCCTTTATTGCAACTCTTGTATGTAGTCCACAAGGGAGCAGGCTGGCAAGCGTTGATCCTCCCAAGCTTCTCGGGCCACATTCAGCATGAGTTCATGAGGTTGCTGTCTGAAAAGAAGTTCAGATGGGGGGGACCTGGTGGAAGCTTTTGGTGTTCTCGGGATGGCAAAGACAATGTAGGGGAGGAAATGTTCCATGTTCCTCCCCTGCTTATCTATAACCCTCTTAAGCACCTGCTTTAGTGTCTGGGTAAATCACTTGACCAGCCCATCCATTTGCGGGGGATAGATGGATGTCTTTAGGTGTTTGACCTGCAACAGCTGACACAGATCTGTTATTAAATGAGCAACAAAGGGTGTACCTTGATCTTTTAGGATGTCCTTAGAAATGCCCACTTGGTTAAAGAGAAATGTTCCTTAGTTATGTTTTAGGGGGTGGCTGTGCGGAGTGGAATGGCCTTGGGGTGCTTGTGGGCATAGTTCATGATGACCAGGATACATACATGGCCTTGGGCCAATTTTAGCAGCAGCCTGATAAGGTTCATGCCTATCCTGTTAAAAGGGACACTCCTGTGCGCTAGCTTAGTGGTTAAGGTGTTGGCCTACTAACCAAAAGCTTGCGAGTTTGAAACCCAGGTCCATTAAGTAGACACTGCTGGGCTCCTGAGCAAATCCCTTCACCCTCAAGCACAAAAAAATTGATTAATTTTTGCTCTGGATAAAGGCATCTTTAAAAAAAAGACATTTTGGTTAGCTAATGTAGCACAAAACCATTCGGTGCTTTATAGGTCAGTAATTTTTTTTAACCATCCAAAATTGGAGTGGGAGTCAATTCAGTATGGATAAGATAGAAGTGATGCATCACCTCAAGGCTTTCGTATTGTCACACCTTCAAGGCCTGCCCACTCAAGGTCTTTAAAACTGTAATGCTAGTTCCTTTTCACCGGACTTGGTGACTACAGCACCACCGCAGTGTGTTCTGATCTCCAATAAAATATTCCTGCTAAACACCACTCCTGACTCCCCTGGTCTGCTTCGGTCAATTCACGACATGCCTTAGTACTTCTCTGCATCATGTAGTGATATAATATTTCTCATCATAGCAATATAGAGATATATACAACTATCAGCCATAACATTATGACCACTTCCAGGTGAGGTGACTAACACTGAGAATCTCCTCATCATGGCACCTGTTAGTGGGTGGGATATATTAGGCAGCAAGTGAACATTTTGTCCTCAAAGTTGATGTGTTGGAAGCAGGAAAAAATGGGCAAGCGTAAGGATTTGAGCGAGTTTGACGAAGGGCCAAATTGTGATGGCTAGACCACTAAATCAGAGAATCTCCAAAACTGCAGTGTTCAGTATCTATCAGAAGTCCAAGGAAGAACATTGGTGAACTGGTGACAGGGTCATGGGCAGCCAAGGCTCATTGATGCACGTGGGGAGCAAAGGCTGGCCTGTGCAGTCTGATCTAACAGACAAGCTACTGTTGCTCAAATTGCTGGAGAAGTTAATGCTGATTTTCATAGAAAGGTGTCAGAATACACAGTGCATTGCAGTTTGTTGCGTATGGGGCTGCATAGTTGCAGACCAGTCAGGGTGCACAAGCTAACCGCTGTGTACCACAGAAAGTGCCAACAATGAGCATCAGAACTGGACCATGGAGAAATGGAAGAAGGCGGCCTGGTCTGATGAATCATGTTTTCTTTTACATCATATGGATAGCCAGGCGCGTGTATGTCACTTACCTGGGGAACACATGGCACAAGCATTCACTATGGGAAGAAGGCAAGTCAGCGGAGGCGGTGTCATTCTTTGGGCAATGTTCTGCTGGGAAACCTTGGGTCCTGCCTTCCATGTGGATGTTACTTTGACTCCTACCACCTACCTAACCATTGTCGCAGACCATGTACACCCTTTCATGGAAACAGTATTCCCTGATGGCTGTGGCCTCTTTCAGCAGGATAATGCACTGTGCCACAAAGCAAAAATGATTCAGGAATGTTTTGATGTGTTTGCGGTGTTGACTTCAAATGCCCCAGATCTCAATCCAAACTGTGCGATGTGCTGGACAAACAAGTCTGATCCATGGAGGCCCCACCTCGCATCTTACAAGGCTTAAAGGATCTGCTGCTAACATCCTGGTGCCAGATACCACAACACACCTTCAGGGATCTAGTGGAGTCCATGCCTCGACAGATCAGGGCTGTTTGGGCAGAAAAAAAGGGGAACCAACAGAATATTATGCAGGTGGTCATAATGTTATGGCTGATTGGTGTAGAAAGAATACCACATAGATACCACATATTCTGAGCCCTTTTGCTCTTTGGTGTATATACTTATAGAATTGTTGTATTATGCTGATGTAAACTGGCCTTAGATTTGAGTAAAGGGGTATATAAATATAACTTTCAACTTTCTAATCTGGCCAACTTTCAGATCTGTGGGTTTGCAAATAGGATATGGGACTTTGCATTTGAATGTTGTTCATGTACAGAACATTAACATTAAAATTTCAACATCAAATGTTAATTGCTATAAAAGTACAAATGAGTCACATTTTTCTTGGTGAAAATCTGTTGGTCTTTTAAATGCAGCTTAGACTTTTCCTGAAAGAACACTGATAGATGCAGAGTCTGTCCGGAGAATTTGCAGAGTTATAATTAATTTAATGTACATTCCAAACCACAGGTAAAACAGAGCACAAATAATTGGTTTAATGGTGAAATTAAGACAAAGTTTGAGCAAAACTTTCAGTAATGTTTCTGTTTGTGGTTCAATAACATCACCTGAAAGTAAACACACCAGAAACACAGAAACTATGATTTAATCCAAGCTTTTGTAGCAAATATAATATAAATTTAAATCCTGCCATTGAAATGTAAAACATTACAGTAAACAATATATTGGGAGTTGAAATTTGATTTGTTATGGATGCTAAAATTATATATAACAATGTTTACTATAGGCACATTATCCCAAGGAGTGAAAAAGGCTTTTCATGAAAGAACATTGATTAATGCAGAGTCTGTTTGAAATATTTGCAGAGTTATAGTTAATTTAATGCATCTCCTGAACCACGGGTAAAACAGAGCATAAATAACTGGATTAATGGTAGAATTAAGACAAATCAAGATCATAAACTTCTGAATAGTTTCTGTCTGTATTTCAAAAACATAACCTAATAAACTGTAAATAAAATATGGAAGTAAACACACCAGAAACACAGACACTAAAATGCCGAGGACTTTAGCTGCTTTTCTCTCAGATTTCATGGAGTGTGAGGTGATTTTCTGTGTTTTAGGCCGTGTGTGATTATTAAGCTCTCTGATAGCAGTGGCATGTTTCTTAGCAATCACAAAAACTCGAGTATACAATATGATTATGACAGAAAGTGGAAATATAAATGTTACAACAAGATCAATTACAGTCCAAACCTCATTCACAATGATTAAACATTCTCCAGGACACAATACATAGCTTGTGAAGTTTCCATTGAAATACATGAGTGCTAATATATAGACCCACACCACACACCAGTCCAAAATAATTACAACACAAGTGATCTTCACAGAGACTCTGTTCATGTAGAGAAAGGGGTTTGAGAGAGCCAAATACCGATCCACAGCAATCAGAGTGATATTATAGATTGATAAACACATGAGGACACCAGCAATCAACAAAAAACTGGTACAGAAACCTCTCTCAAAAATCCAGCACGACTCCATCATCCAGATTAACATCAACGGCATTACAAAAGCTCCAACAAGGAAATCCGACACAGCCAGAGAGAGCACCAGCATGTTGGTTGGTGTGTGAAGCTGCTTGAAGTGAAGAACAGAGATGATGACCAGCAGATTTCCACACACTGTTAGCAGAACCACAGCAGCTGAACACACGTACAGTAAGATATAAACTGCAGGAGATACAGATCTCTCTGGACAGGAGAAATGCTCACAGCGATCAGACTGATTAAACTCTGTCAGGTTCATCAATACAGCATTTCTAAAAGAAAATGTAAAAAGTCATAATGGAATGAATTATGGCTCAGGAGCTCTGGTGATTTTATAGTTTATAGAAATTAGTCACACCTCCATAATTTGAGTGACAGTTTGATTAGATATGATGTCATGGCTTGTTGTAACACAGGGCCTAAACTACAGCCAAAAATCTACAGAATATTTATTCCATCTCATGTGCTCTTGACTGGACTGATGGGACTCGTGGGAATCCTTGATTTTTGATCAAGTACATGGAGAAATAATTCAAAATAATTAAGCTGGTTTAAGCATTTTTAAAGGGTTTTTGGATACTGTAAGTAAGCACGCTGGTAACGAAGGAGGCAGAGGACTTTATCTGCTTTTCTCTCATATTTCAAGTGAGGTATTTTGTGTGTTTTAGGCCGTGTGTGAATAAAAAAATCATGCAGCTGCTACCAGAGGGTTAATAATTACAAAAACTTGATGAAATTGATGAACCTACATGAAATTTTCAAAGTCTCCTTGGGCAAAGAATGAGTTTAACATGGTAGTGATGAAGGGAACAACACCTTATGTGAGGCCGTAGAATATAATGCTATTCTTCCTGCCTTGAGTTCTTCAGGGACTTGCCATTTTGTACAAGATCTGAGGCCTGTAAATGATTGTGCTTTTACCCATACCCATAAAATGCTTAACACAAGTAATATATTATCTTGACTACCGGCAAATTGGGCCTGACTTTCAGTCAGTGATTTAGCTATGGCCTTTTTCAGGCTTCCAATAAACCCTTCTTGACACTACTGATTTGCCTTTAACCTTCTGTGGGAAGTAATGGACCAAAAAGCTATGTAGACTCACTTAATCTCTTTTCACAAGTATTAACTAGGATGTTTAAGTGTTTCTACATCAAACATGGAAGAGTATTGATTAGTTATGTAGATGATCTGTGATCATTCAATAAATAGCCAGTGATTAAAGACACACTGCATTTACTCTGTTATCCAGCAGATTATTGGCCACAAGGTGACACCACATAAATTGCACTTAGTTTCTCTGGTGTTGAAATACTTTGGCCATATTCTTTCCCTTTTGGTAAGTTTGTCAATTTTAAATAGCAATGATGAAGCAACAGATGACTATTTTGAGCATGGCTGGCTATACTGCCACATGTGAATAGCTGAATATGCTAAAATAATTCAGATTTAGCTCATAGACTATTCTGTCAGAGCCAGTATCAATCAGCTCCGGTACATCACAAGGGAGCATGCTCTCTCCTATACTATCATCATTATATCCTTCTCAATCTCATTAACTGGGACACTGGGATAAAAATTCCTACTGACCTGGGTGTTGTTTGGGTGACCACCTCTTTCAGAAGTTACAAACAGATAGTCACTGCTGAACCAAGAGAACTCATTACCACAACAGCTTCTTTCATTTACATTTCTGGCATTTGGCAGACGCTCTTATCCAGAGCGACGTACAAAAGTGCTTCTTCCCATGTGCTATCAATCTCTTCATTCAGGACCTGTCTTTTTTTCTGGGTTCTTGACTCAGACTTACTCAAGTTGTGCATTTCATCACCTAATGAATTAATACCGTATTTATTATGTACAGCATTAATATCTGAACTACTATATACATTATTCTTTTGCACTTGTACTGTCTGATTAGTCTCTGTATCAATTATCCTGCTTTCCTTCCTAAAGTGAGTGACTCTTAGGTTTACTGAGTTGAAGAACTGAATACTGTTTAAAATCATGCTCTAACACACTGGCTGGTGAACAATCCCCCATGCAAATGTTTATATTCCTGCAAATATTTTAAAGTCCATCTTGGATAAATGGTTATTTATATTCTTTTTTTCATGGTTCATGTCATATGAATATAAGACATATTTATGGTTAAATTTAGGACAAACTGTTATAACAAAACATGTTGAATGTTTGCTGCAGCAGCATCACTACAAAGAAGACACTCACTCGCCCATCAGTCTTCCAGAGCTTCATTAACAATGCCCTGAGTGATATGCTAAACAAACTTCTCATTGCCTATATTGATGATATTCTGGTATTCACCACTTTGCAGGAAACCCATGAGCTCCAGGTCCACCAGGTTCTCTAGTATCTCGCACAGCATCAAGTGTTTGTAAAAGGGGAGAAGAGTGAAGTTTACCTGTGCACCATCACTACATCATTAACCCAGAATGGGTTTTGGAACTTTTTCCTGATATGAAATACACATGCTCAAAGGCAAATGCATCTGTTACAGCCTGCTGTAAACTAACAGCTTTTTAAGGAAATTAAAAGTAATAATTACTATAAAAGTACACATTAACCTTTTATTTTCTGAGTGAAA
The DNA here is from genome assembly GCF_019097595.1 of Hemibagrus wyckioides. Classification (NCBI taxonomy): domain Eukaryota; kingdom Metazoa; phylum Chordata; class Actinopteri; order Siluriformes; family Bagridae; genus Hemibagrus; species Hemibagrus wyckioides. Next base: position 44,041,108 of record NC_080715.1, read on the forward strand.
ATCAGTTGGTCTTTGGCTCACTGCATGATTAGATTTTCCCCTCAAAATATATTTTGAAATTTGATTTGTTATAAAAGCTGAAATTTTATATAATATAACAGCAATATTTAGGCACATTTTCAGAAGGAGTGAAAAAGCCTTTTCATTAAAGAACATTGATTAATGCAGAATCTGTTTGAAATATTTGCAGAGTTATGATTAATTTAATGCACCTCCTAAACCACGGGTAAAACAGAGCATAAATAACTGGATTGATGGTGGAATTAAGACAAACCAAGATCATAAACTTCTGAATAGTTTCTGCCTGCATTTCAAAAACATAACCTAATAAACTGTAAATAAAATATGGAAGTAAACACATCAGAAACACAGACACTAAAATGCCGAGGACTTTAGCTGCTTTTCTCTCAGATTTCATGGAGTGTGAGGTGATTTTCTGTGTTTTAGGCCGTGTGTGATTATTAAGCTCTCTGATAGCAGTGGCATGTTTCTTAGCAATCACAAAAACTCTAGTATACAATATGATTATGACAGAAAGTGGAAATATGAATGAAAATACAAGATCAATTACAGACCAAACCTCATTCAGAAAGTAAAAACATTCTCCAGGACAAAATACATAACTTGTGAAGTTTCCATTGAAATACATGAGTGCTAAGATATAGATCACCACCACACACCAGTCAAAAACAATTATAACACAAGTGATCCTCACAGAGACTCTGTTCATGTAGAGAAAGGGGTTTGAAAGAGCCAAATAGCGATCCACAGCAATCAGAGCAATATTATAGATGGATAAACACGTGAGGACACCACCAATCAACAAAAAACTGGTACAGAAACCTCTCTCAAAAATCCAGCACGACTCCATCATCCAGATTAACATCGACGGCATTACAAAAACTCCGACAAAGAAATCCGACACAGCCAGAGAGAGCACCAGCATGTTGGTTGGTGTGTGAAGCTGCTTGAAGTGAAGAACAGAGATGATGACCAGCAGATTTCCACACACTGTTAGCAGAACCACAGCAGCTGAACACACGTACAGTAAGATATAAACTGCAGGAGATACAGATCTCTCTGGAAAGGAGAAATGCTCACAGCGATCAGACTGGTTAAAATCTGTCAGGTTCATGAATACAGTACTTCTAAAAGAAAATGTTAGTATAATAAGTCATAATCAAATGACCTGTGGCTCAAGAAGCTCTGGTGATTTTATAGTTGAGAAATTAGTCACACCTCCATAATATGAGTGACAGTATGATAGATATGATGTCATGACTTGCTGTATACCCCAATTGTGCTTAACCTAACTAATGTATTTCCTTAAATACTGGGAAATGTAGGCCTGATTTTCAGTCACTAATCTACCTATGGCCCTTTTTTAGAATTCCTGTAAACCATTCTAGACAATATTGGTTTGCCTTTGACCTTCTGTGGGCAGTGATGGACCACCAGGCTATGTAGAATCACCCACCATCTTTTTAGAAGCACTAGAAAGCTTAAGTGTTTCTGCCTCAAACATGGAAGTGTGTTGGTTAGTTATGTTGATGATCTCTGATCATTCACTACATAGACAGTGATTAAGACACACCGCATTTACTCTGATATCCAGCAGATTAATTGCCACAAGGTGACACCAAATACACTGCACATAGTCTCTCTGGTGTTGAAATACTTTGGCCATATTCTTTCTCCTGCAGTAAGTGTTTAGGCCTAGATCAAATTGCAGCAATTTTTTCATTTTCAAGAGCCAAGATTATGCAACAGATGACTTTCATGGGCACTTCTTGTGGTGATTTAGCAGGACAGAGCTTTATTTTTTAAATCATATTAATTTAACGCTACTGTCAAGTCATGGAAGAAAAAGTAATGAAATGAAGATCATTCAGCAAATGAATTTAGCATTAACCATGCATCAGAAAATAATACAGAGGAACAGACCTTGGCTGCTCTATTTCCATTCTGTGTATCTGAAATTGCCAACAATACTTTTCTTTATATTGAATGAGTATGAATTGTGGAATTGCAATGGCAAAGTTAGAGCAGATGGAGGGTACAGAGCAAATGCGCTCTCTGTGCTCTCTGTCACCACTATAAATGTAATAATCTTTTGTAGCCAAATATGTAGCCTACCTATGAGTTTGTAAAGAATGCTGATGAGATATGAAACATAACCAGTAGTCAATGTGCATGCTGCCAACTGAATAGTCCATAAGCTATTTTATTGGGCACACATATTTGTAAACCTGACTCTGAAGGAGTCAGTGCCTCACCTGCAATAAATCTCAATTCACTTTACTGTGTAAAATCACCCAACATCTTCCCAAAGTGCCTTGTCTTACAGGTTCACTGTTCTGGAGTAGAAGAGGAGAATACTGTTTAAAATCATGTTCTGGCTGGTGAAGAATGCCCCATGCAAATGTTTATATTCCTGCAAATATTTAAATGTCCACCATGAGTAAGTGTTTTCCCCCCTAATTGATACTTTACCTTTTTGTTTTAATGTCACATGTACATTAATCATATTTATGATTAAATTGAGGCCAAACTGATGTTTGCAAACAAATAAATGTCATGCCATGACATCTCGCACAGCATCAAGTGTTTGTAAAGGGGAGAAAAGAAAGTACACATCAATATTTTAATTTCTTAGTGAAACTCTTTCTTTGGCTTACTGCATATTATCTTCAAGAATTCATGATTTTTTTTCCCATGATAATATATATCTGTATTTTTAAAGATTTTATCTGTAATTTAATCTTTTGTAGCAAATATATTTCCCACCTTCTACATATAATACAGAACAGTATACATTATATTGAAATGTGAAATTCAATTGTTTATAAAAGCTGAAATTCTAATAATATTATTGCAAGATTTTTGCATATTGTCGAATTATGTAGAAAAGGCTTTTCATGAAAGAACATTGATTAATGCAGAGTCTGTATGGAATATTTGCAGATTTATGATTAATTTAATGCACCTCCTAAACCACGGGTAAAACAGAGCATAAATAACTGGATTAATGGTGGAGTTCAAATAAAGAATGATCATAACATTCTGAATAGTTTCTGCCTGGATTTCAATAACATAACCTAATAAACTGCAAATAAAATATGGAAGTAAACACACTACAAACACAGACACTAAAATGCCGAGGACTTTAGCTGCTTTTCTCTCAGATTTCATGGAGTGTGAGGTGATTTTCTGTGTTTTAGGCCGTGTGTGATTATTAAGCTCTCTGATAGCAGTGGCATGTTTCTTAGCAATCACAAAAACTCGAGTATACAATATGATTATGACAGAAAGTGGAAATATAAATGAAACCACAAGATCAATTACAGCCCAAACCTCATTCAGAACGAAAAAACACTCTAAAGGACATGGCACAGAAATTGTAAGGATTCCATTGAAATAAATGACTGCTATATTATAGATCCCCATCACACACCAGTCAAAAACAATTGCAACACGAGTGATCCTCACAGAGACTCTGTTCATGTAGAGAAAGGGGTTTGAGAGAGCCAAATACCGATCCACAGCAATCAGAGCGATATTATAGATTGATAAACTTAAGAAGAAACCACTTATCAAAAAGACAGTGCAGAAATCTCTCCCAAAAATCCAGCATGACTCAATTGTCCAGATTAACATTGGCAGCATTAAAAAAATGCCAACAAGGAAATCCGACACAGCCAGAGAGAGCACCAGCATGTTGGTTGGTGTGTGAAGCTGCTTGAAGTGAAGAACAGAGATGATGACCAGCAGATTTCCACACACTGTTAGCAGAACCACAGCAGCTGAACACACGTACAGTAAGATATAAACTGCAGGAGATACAGATCTCTCTGGACAGGAGAAATGCTCACAGCGATCAGACTGATTAAACTCTGTCAGGTTCATGAATACAGCATTTGTAACAGAAAATATGAAAAAAATCCTAATCAAATCACTTATGGCTCAAGAAGCTCTGGTAGTTTTATAGTTGAGAAATTAGTCACGCCTCCCTAATTTGAGTGACAGTAGATATGATGTCATGGATTGTTGTAACAAAGGGCCTAAATTAAATATCTTCACAATATTTCCTCCATCTCATGTGCTCTTGACTGGACTGATGGGAATAATGGGAGTTTGATTTTTGATCAAGTACATGGAGAATGGAAAATCAAAACCAACAATGTATGTTGAAACTAGTGAACCTTATATAGTAAATGTTATTTTAAATTTAATTATACTTGTTTGGAATGACACCCAAAATGGTCAAAAACAGATTTAACTGTTAGGGTCTGTCCTGCAGTCAGTAAGGATGTCTATCTCACATTACTTACTTTTCTAAACCACAGAGCATGAAGAAACAGATTAACAATGTAATTTAGATAAAGTGTTATAAATATGTTAAATATTGTGCAAAGGTGAACAGTAGTGTTATTTCTGTAATTTATATACATGAAACCTTTCAGACTATCAAACATCCTGCACTATTATGTGTTGTTAAGGGATGGAGTAAACTAGGTCACTCACTTCAGTGTGATTTAGTAATCAGTGTTCAAAATTATCAAGCTGGTTTAGACACAATTTAACGATTTTATGTTTTTGTTTTTTGTTTTGTTTTTTTGCTTATAATAAGTAAGCATGCTGTTACTAGCATAGGCAGAGGACTTTAGTTACTATCCTTTCTCTCACATTTCAAACTTGAAGTATTTTGTGTGTTTTAGGCTATGTGTGAATAAAAACAACATGCCACTGCTAACACAGGGCTTGACAATCACAAATACTTGACTTGATGAACGTGCAAGAATCACCCACAAACTTTTCAGAAGCATTAACTAATTCCAATTCAAATAAAAAATTTCAAATGCAAATTTGATTTGTCACATACATAACGATACACACTATGATATGCAGTGAAATGCTTACATGACTGTTGACCTCGAAAAGAGGAAAGGAGATAGGGAGGCAAAATGGCATCATCTGTTGAGCAGTTCGGGCGGTAGGCGAACTGTAGTGGATCCAGTGTGTCTGGTAGTGAAGAGATGATGAAGTCTCTGACCAGCTGCTCAAAGCACTTCATCACTACTAAGTTCAAGGCTACAGGGTGGAAGTCATTGAGGGAAGCAGGATGGGATTTCTTCAGGACAGGAACAATGATGGACTCTTTAAAGCATGTGGGTTAGGGAGAGGTTAAATATTTCTATTAACACGGGTGCTAGCTGGACAGCACAGGCTCTAAGGACTCGACCTGAGATTCCGGCTGGTCCTGCTGCTTTCCTGGTGTTCACTCTCCTGAAGGCTGTCCTCACGTCATGCTCGGAGATCATGAATGCATTTCTGGTGTTGGCATTCTCTTCCTGTCTGCAGCTATTAGCATTAGCTTTAGAATTAACATCGTTAGCTGCAGCCTCGAAGCGAGCGTAGAAGGTGTTCAGCTCGTCTGCCAGAGACACTGCCGCATTCATCATACTGATGTTGGTACTTTATAGTCCGTTATTGTCCTTAGTCCCTGCCACAGGCTCCTAGAGTCACTCTGTTGGAGCTGTGACTCTAGTTTCCTCCCATAGTGATGCTTCGCCTCTTTCACTGCTTTCCGAATGTTGTATGATGCAGCCTTGTATGAGTCCATGTCACCCGACACAAGTCCCACGTTATAGGTAGTGGTGTGAGATCTCAGAGCGTCGTGGATGGTCTTATCTACCCATGGAACTGGCTGCGTGGATTACGAGAGCTTTACTCTTTGAAAGCTCAGATTCTGCTTGGCTATATTTTCCAGCCAAGCTTCTGGGCTTTGTGGCTCAGGTCCCACATCTGCCAATGTGGCGCAACAGCTTCGATCATGGGGTTCACAGATTGAGTTAGTGGAAGTGAAACAAGAGACCAGTCTTTCCCTTTCACTTGTCCTTTCCCCTGACTCTGATGTTGAACCCTGAGGCAATCTGAACTCCACCAAGCCACAGATCTCAGGTTCCGTGCCACAAAGAAGGAGGCCTGCTCCATAGGCCGATCTGTCACTGCGTTAGTTGCCACAGAGAGGTATCTGTTGCTTAATGTAATGATGCTTAAGGACAGGGATAAGTCCTTTCTTCTGGATGCCCCGATATTGCCTAAGGGCCTGTTCAACGATGCAGTGTGGACTGTCATCAACAGGCATCAGGAGCTGAAAAGCCAGTCGGTGGCATTCAGGGAATTTATCTTCTACCACACTGAGCAATCTGGGCCATCTTCCAGCCACACCTACACCTCCCAACTCACTCAGGGCAAAAAGAATGGCAAGTGTTGTGGCCCGTTACCACCATCAAACTCTAGGGAGGCTGGTCAGCATGCCCAGGCCCATCAGGTGAGAGAGTACTTTAGGTCTGTCATCTCTGCCAGCTGGGACAAGAACATATACTGATGCTCAAGGTCTAGGGTTCCTAGGAGCATCCTCCCTAGGGCTCTTTCTCCTACCTCCTGCCCTGCCGCCTCTCGCATTTTGAGGTCCACCCCCACTGTCTTTTCCTGCACAAACCTGTCCTCAGGATAAGCACCTGCCAGTTTGCTGTTTCAGGGCACCAGGGATATCAGCACAAGGTTGACACCTCTTTCAGAAATCTGGCAGTGTGGAAACTTGCTTGGTGTGTCTCAGTGGAGATACCATAAAAAAAGAGTACAGGATCCAGTTTGCCTACTGTCCTCCTCCGTTTCAGGGTAAAATCAGATTGAGACTCAATCTTTTACAGCTGATATTTTGTTGTTCCCAAGAAAGAATACAGGCAGAAAGTACAGGCAGCTGAAGGAGAATGCTATAAGAGAGCATGTGAGAAAGGGGAAGTACCTCTCTCCATGCTCATTTTCTGAATGTGCATGTGACAGATGTCTCTCTGTAGAGAATAAAATTTTGCTCTAGTTTGTACATGACTCATCTGTTATTTTATCTTCAAATAAAGACTTATTTCCACCACAATTCCATGGCACCCCAGATGGGACCTTACCATTGAGTGGCAGGAGGATCCAGGGAGGTGTAACATGTGACACCTTGCAGGCTTGGCATTTAGTGTGACGGGACCTGGGTTCTCTGGGCTGTTTAATGCTGAGGTCATCTAAATTCATTTCAGTAAGTAGTTGAAAGAGGGTCTATAAATTGTACAAAAGAGGCATAATTTTGACTTGGATTTTGTTGTACGAGGTACAGGGCCATGTGCAAATGCATTCAAGTTGAAACAGTAGTGTTTCTTAGTAGGAGTGCATATTTTAGAAAGATTTTTGGATAAAATCTGCTGTCGCAGTTGATGAACTGAACTGAATGAGGACCTCCGGAGGTAAAAGAAGCCACAGGGTAATTAAGATATAATTCAGATTCACCATTTTTCAGACAAATTGAAGTATTTTAAGAGGAGATATGGGTAATCGCAACAGCAAAAATAAACATGATGATGAATTGGCAAAATACATGAGACAGTCTAATGTAAAATTCACATATGTTAATTATGGATCAGCTGCTGTAAAACAATATGCTATGTTGGTGAATGAGTGTGGCTTTCCAGGGAAAGGAAGTTTTAGAGAGACAGTTGGAAATACTAAAAGAAAGGTTAGACTGAAAGGAAAAGGGATGTAAGTTGAAGAAACCGGTGGATTGGGCAGCCTATAAAATGTGGGTGACTAAAGCACGCAATAGAGCACAAAAATCACAACCTAAAAATGATAATGCCAAACTTGCGGATAACACCTCTCTTCAGTGTCCTAAGTCTGTTATAGATAATAACCTGTTTGGACACTCACTAGCCCTGCCAGCTTCATCAGCTCCACCACCCAATTATGAAGAACACACTCAACCAGTCCACCGCCAGGCAGTGCACACCTCGCAAAGGACAATTGAAATCACGTCCATCATCCACCACATCCGCTTGCAGTCTAGAATGGCTCCATGTTTGCATGGATTTCAGACCCACATTTACACTGCACTACATACTTACATATAGGATAACCTGATGACAAGTATGAGAAAGAATGGTTTAGAAAGTTAGATAAGCCAGAGATGTTGTTGAAAAGGTTGTTTTGGAATGAACACCATTGTGTAGTAGAAGTTGATTTGTCTCGAGCAAGTAAAAGACCCAGCAAGCCACACCCCTTTGCAATGGAGGGATCAGTTCCCACTTTTCACTTGGAATGGACATAAGCTCATGGTTGTACATGGTTGTACATAGGCTCATGGTTGTACAGGGTCAAGAGAGAACCAGATCGGGGCCTCAACTCTGACCCAATAATTTCTTACAAAAGTAAAGTGAAGGTGTACACCATACCTCTTAATTGGACAGTATCTATTGAGAGAACTGTGGAAATAATCCCTGACAATAAATATTGGCCTAATAAGTTAATGTGCAGCAAGACTCAGAGAAGTGCCCAAGGAACTGTGGGCAACAGGTAAACATGATGTGGGGCTTATTAAGAATTGTCCCCCAGTCCACATCCTGATGACTCTGTGATTATCAGATGTATCCAGGGAGGTAACACCTTAGAGTATCAAACAGCAGTGGACAACTTTGTCACCTGGTGTGAACTCAACCACGTACAGATCAATGTTGGGAAAACAAAGGAACTGGTAGTGGACTTTAAAAAATCCAGAACCCCAGCCTCTCCTTTGTCTGTCCTTGGAGAGAAAGTTGAGATTGTTGAGGATTACAAATACCTGGGAGTCCACATTGACAACAAACTGGACTGGACACTAAACTCAACAGTGCTCTACAAGAAAGGACAGAGTAGGTTGTATTTTCTGAGGAGGTTCAGGTCCTTCAACGTCTGCAACACCATACTGCATATGTTCTATGAGTCTGTGGTGTCTAGTGTCATTTTCTATGCAGGTCTGTCGGGGAAGTAACATGAAGGTGGCAGAGAGAAATAAACTGGACAAACTAATCAGGAGGGCTGGCTCTGTACTTGGCATGGAGCTGGACCCAGTTCACATTGTTGTTGAGAGAAGAATGCTGTCAAAACTCCATTTAATCCTGGACAACCCTTCTCGTCCACTACACAGTGTGCTGGTTGATCAGAAGAGCACATTCAGCCAGAGACTGATCACTGCCAAGTGTAGCACTGATTGCTTTATGAGATCTTTCATCCCTGTGGCAATAAAACTGTACAGTTCCTCCCTTTAAGTGTTGGGACATTTTCGTGTGCAATTTCATGTGCAATACATAATAATGGGTGCTATAGTAATTGTGGCTTGAGCCGCTGCCTGTTTGCCTTTACAGGCCTAGGTGCCCTTAGAGAACGCTAAAGTTTTTTCGACTCCACTCCGGGTTTTACTTTTCTCGCTCGCTCCCAAGCGGCCGCAGTCTCTCCCAGACACTCAACGCACTCCGCTCCGCTATTACTCACTCAGTCCCAAGCAGTCAGTCACACGGTCACTCAGTTCGCCCAGGTATATAAAATACAAAAATAGTATTGTTTTAAAAGTATTATTTTGATACACTGTTTATAGTGCTGTTGGTAATGAATTGTTTTTGTTCTTGGTCTTTTGTTAGTGCAGTTAGTAACAGTGTTACGAAATATTCGCATCTTTAAAAGGTCCAATAAAATTATTATTGGACACAATCTGATTTAATATGAACATAAACAACACCAAAGTTTGCCATTTATTGTACACTTTGCAGATGAATGACAATGCCTTCTCAAAAAAGAAGGCAGAGACAGAGAAGCTGCTAAAGGCAGTGTAACCGTGCATAGCTGGTTTCAGACCTCCAGGAAGCCAGCAGTTCAATCATTTTCCAAAACATTTAGCAAGCAATTTGTCACACTTTTTTCACAACTCTTGTGAAGTATGGTTCTTCTAAAAATATATAATTTATCATTATAAATGTAATTATAAACGTGTTGCATATAGCGTAGCTGTGTGTGCCTGTGTGTGTGTGTTGTATAGCAGTAAAGTAGTATCAGTAATAATGAAATTGCATTTATAATGCCTTCATTCAAGATGAGGCAGAGGGAGACTCAGAGAGAGGGAGACTGATCATCAGCCAGAGCAGGCAGTTACAGATAAGATAACTGTTTGACCATCACCTGGAGTGTGATTGGATGATGGACATTGGATTATTTAAATAGAAAAGTTATTTAATTAAATTAACACAAAACATAACTAGTATATTTATATTATTATTTATATGATTAATGATTGTAAAAGGCTTTTACTCATTCTCCAAATTAAGATGCTGACACCATCTCAGATTCAGCTCAAAAGCATGTAGCGAATTTAGCTCAACATTTAAATATTTAAGTGTAATTATAACTGGTTATAATTAATTATAAATATTCAAATGGGGGTTTTAGAACTAACTGTCAGAGAATCAATAACACAATTATTTGATTTGTTCGTCCACCGAACAGACCGTATAATTATGTATTAATTCCAGGGAAAGTTATCTTCCTGACCAAGAAAGAATAACTACTTTATAAAGTACTAGCTGTAATTTAGCACGTAGCAAGAGCAATGTTCAGGGACCCCGAAATTGTGAGCAAAGCACAGAGACAATCACTCGTGAATAAAACGCATTTAATAAAACAGAAACACACAACACATACTAACTACGACACACATAACATAAAAGACAGAATAAGACCTATAGAGAGAGAATAAGGAAGTAAAGAGAGCTAGAGAGTAAGGAAGGGAATACTGAGGAAATCAGAAAGAGGGAGAGAGAGAGCGAAGGAGATAAGGAAAAAGAGAAGAGATCAAATATGGCAAGTTTCAGATTGAGTTTTGGTTACCACGTGTGAGAATCGTCAAGGTAATTAGGATTCGCCTTAATAAAGGGGCTTCAGCTTGCGGATCTAAAATAATTAGTAACTATTACTTGCATTGGTTCGTTGACAAGCGTCCTGATGTAGTGGATCAAGGAGGTTCGGAGATTCAAATCTCCTCAGAGATTCTGCTGGAACGAAAAAGGTTTCGCTGGTGCAAACAAAGTTCTTCGATTGAAGCTGCCGGCAAAGTCTCAGAAGAAAGTGAAAGTCTTGTCCCGAAGAAAGGTCGGAGTCGAGTCGGGCGCTGATAGATGGGTGCTTAGGGTTTTTATTGATCCCTTGGTCGTGCCCAGTTTTTCAGAGTGACCAATCCAATACCTGAAACTTTTGGAGGGAAAGGTTTCTTTGTCTCCACTCTGTCACTCATTTGCATACTTTATGGTGAAGTCAGGAATGGATAAAGTTTCAATTAAAGTAACGTAGGCTCATGTTATGTACTTGGATGACCACATGGCCTACACTATTGCTTATAAAAGTAAAAGCGGATCATTTTGATAGTAGATACGAAAGAAACAGTATGAGAGGAAAGGAAACTGGGTATAGGCAATTAAAACATACATTCTTATCTTATAAAACATGTTCTATTTCATGAAAACACAGAACAACAGGTCATGAGTGGTAATACAACCATAAAAGTATAAAGGCAAAAGGGGAATACATATACAGGTGTGTTAGGCATGGGTCAGGTAGGGTTTTACTATTGTTTTATTGAAAGGTGAATAAAGGAACGCTCCTTATGTGTGTGCATGTGGGGGTCAGGAAGAGCGTTTCCAGATGCTTTGGGTGTGTGTGTGTGTGTGTGTGTGTGTATGTGTGTGTGTGGGTGTGTGTGTCTTCAGTCAGAACTTTGGTCATCCCCCCGGTCAAGGCATTGATTCGGTTTAGATTAGGGAATTCTCGTTGACTTTTAACGGCCGTAAAACTGCTAGACACAGGGTGATTTGTATGGTAAGGTCACAAGTTGATGGGAAGTTCCAGGGGTGTGAGGCTGGGCTATCAGTACTGATGGTCTGCAGAACTCCAACATTCATGGTGGTAGAATACCTCCTTTGCCTCCAGTCTTGTTGGGGGGGTGAGGTGTTATCCAGAGCCATCAGACATCCTGGAGCCTGGCTCTCATGAGTTACAGCATGTCGGTTGAGGTATAATGAGATTATAATTAGTGATAGCTCAGTTGTGAGCTGTGTAATAGTTAATTGAGTTTTGGGAAGGATGCAGCTGACTCCATGAGCGAGTGATCCGGCCTGGAGATGCTACAGCATCAAAGTGAAGGTCTTGGAAGTGAACCAGAGACAGAAAAGATAATTATGATTGAAACAGAAGGGAGGGAGGCAGAAAGCAAAGAGGCAGAAGCAGAACAAGAATATATGGAGAGTGAGGCAGCCACAGCAAGAGATAAAGAACCAGAAGATTATGAGTTTTTGATTCAGTTACAAAATCCATCAGATCCTGCCCATGTAAAGAAATACAACATAGAGTACAATGTGGCCTTCACAAAATTTTTTAATTCAGTAGGACCATGTCGTGCAATTTTAAAGTTTCCCAAAAATGAGAAAGGACAGTCATTTCAGGGCCAGTGGTATGAGGAACATCCCTGGTTAGAATATTCTCCATAGATCAATGCAATGTACTGTTTCAGCTGCAGACTTTTTTATGATCGATGAAAAATATAAGAGCAGGGCAGGATGGAAGTCAGTTGGGGTATGTCAGTGGAAGCAGGCTAAAGGGAAAATGAAGGAGCTTAGCAGAACAGAGGCACACATGCTAGGCATGATTCGGTGGAATGCTTTTAAAAGAAAGGCAGTGAAAAACTATACACCTTCATTGCCAATTCCACAAAGCGACATGCAGCATTTTTCCAAACGCAGCAAACCATGAATCCAGGCCAGTGTCCCCTTGAGTTACAGAAGCTCTCGGACACCCGATGGAGCTGCAGGGAAAGAGCCCTGAAGACTCCAAAAAAATGCCTCCCTAAAGTTGTACAATTCCTTGAAGATCTGACAAAGTCTGAGCCACCTGATTCAGCTGCAGGAGAAGCTAACATGCATAGCATTAACTTTGAATTCCTCCTTTGTTTGGAGATAACTCCTATTTTTATGGAAACAGCAGTTGCTTCAAATGCTCTTCAGCAGCAAAACCTGGACTTGGCAGCAGCATACACTGTTGCAAAAGGTGTCATTAGCAGAATGAACACACAGGGGAACGAAGAGCAATTCAGGGAAATATATCACAATGCTACCACTCAAGCAGAGGCAAGAGGAATAAAAGCGCCTGAGGTAATTCCAGGGCAAGCAAGACGGTGAAAAGTACCTGCAAAATTTAAGTACTGTTCCACATCAGCAACAGAGGACCAACAGTCACAGACTTTAGAGGAGTACTACAGAGGAAAGTTGTACTTCATTTTTTTGGATTCAGGAACTCCAGAGATGATTTCAAGGGAAAGGGAACACTGACAAAATCGTTACATCAATGCATTGCTTGCTTGACCCATCAAAGTGGAAAGATACTGTAAATGATGAAGCACATAATGCTGCCTATAGTTTTACGGTTTTCAGGAGGAGGAGGAACAGCTGCAAACTGAGCTTAGAGTTTTCCACTCTTCATACACATGCTCACAAAAAAATGCCCATGCAATGTTGAAATCATTCAAAGAATTTGATGCCCATGTTGTGTTTCCAACACTTTTTAAGCTGCTGAAAATCTTTGCAACAATACCAGTCTCAACAGCCACTGTAGAACGCTCATTCTCAAAGATGAAGCTGGTAAAAGCTAAACTTCATAATCTGTGTGGACAAGAACAACTCTCTCATTTTCTGCTTCTGGCCATCGAGAAGGACATCCCAATCATAAAAGATGAGGCTATCAAAAGCTTTCAGGAAATGGTACCAAACAGAAAGGTTTTGCTGTGAAATTAAGAGATACTGAGAGACAAAAAAACATGTAAAAAGTTCATGGTATTACCAGAGATGTGCATTCATAATTTATCATTAAAACAATAAAGACAGAAAACTATTATTATATTGTGCCTGGTGTCTTGTCTTTTATTTGTGTATTTTGTAACTGCCCTTTTTTTGTTTTGGGCCACTGCCCTTTAAAATGACTGTGCAGGCCCTGCAGGGAAGGTTTTTTTTTTTAGATGTGGTCTGATAATTGCAGTTTTTTAATTTTGTTGGAACTTCGCCACCCTGGAGAGAGTAATTAATAATGTTGGTAATGACGGGAGTTATGTCTAAAGGCTAGTTCACACTACAAGACTTTAACCATCAGAAGATCGCTTTGCTGTTCAGACTACATGATTTTACTGTATGTCTTTTTGTCCTTGTGGTGTTCACAGTATGCGAAGCTTCGTAAATGATCCACAAGAGGGCGTCGCACACCACACCATCTGACAACAACTCTCAACTCTGCTGACTTGCTCATTGGTTGGAGGTCGTAGCTACAATCGACACCACGTGATGATGATATTTAACATGCCAGATATCTGGATTTTGTCTGCGAGGTGTCAGCGATGCGTCAGTGATCCTCTTTGATATGTCGTTGAGTAGTTCATACATAAAGATTGCCAAGTGCTGATCACCCGCTGATTTTCCCACGATCACAGACCGATCTGTCGGCGAGCTCGTTAATTTGCAAATCGGGCTTAAAATCCTGTAGTGTGAACTAGGCTTAAGACATTAGCTTTTATCAGGGGAGTGGGGAGAGGGTCCGAGGTGCATGTTGAGGGTCTCATCCTCTGTATGATACCCACTACATCTCTCACTGTGGTGGCAGAGAACTGAGAGAGACAACCTTCTGGCTTTGATTTAGGCAAATCTAGGATTGGAAGGCTGGGGACAGACAGTAAGTCATGAATAGTATTAACCTTAGTGTTGAAATGTGTCAAGAAACGATTGCACTGCTCCTCTGTGAAATTGCTACAAATGTGGGATTTGGGTCTGAGCAGATGATTTATTATGGAAAAAAAATTCTTTTGAGTTACCGGGATTGGTATTAATTATATTTGAGTAATATTGCAAATTTGGTGTACATAAAGGAAGATGCATTGAAATGATTTTATGGTCAGAAACACCCAGGTCATATACTTGGAGATTTAAGATAGGGATAGAGTCAGTAATGACTAAATCGAGAATGTGGCCCTTACTGTGGGTGGGAACCTCAACGTTCTGCTTCAGGTTTAAGCAATCCAAAAGTTCGAGGAACTCAGCAGCAAAATGATTAGAGGGAGTGTCCACATGGATGTTCAGATCTCGAAGTTATAAATACTCTGGATGATGATGTACATAAAGTTGAAAGAAACTCATGAATTTGTGTGATAAAACCCGGCTGTTGTTTCGGTGGCCGATAAATAAGGAGTATTGTAATAGAAAGTGTATATTTACATGTAATTGCCAGACATTCGAAAGTAGACAATTTAGGAAGGGGGAGTGGTGACAGTTTCAAATCTGTATGGTGGATTACGACCAAACCCCCACCACGACCAGTGGTTTGGGCTTTTTCAAGGTAAGTATATCCAGGAGGGCAGGACTCATTTAAAACAGCAGTGTCAGCCCCAGAAACAAAGTTGACAAGCCGTCAGCGTAGATGGAGGCAGATGGTAGCATTTAGCAGCTAATACTAGCCCCAGGCAAACACGAGGCAAAGTGAGCACGGCAGCCAGCAGCAGCTACAGAGGCAACAGTCCGACAGCAGCAGCAGCAGGTAAAATTAATCCAAAGAAAATGGTATCAAAGTCTAAAATGGCAAATTGACAGCTGCAAATGTGAAAACCTCGTGTAAAGTTAAAAAACCCATAAAAGTTCAGAAAAATCGGCTACAGGGCACAACAATATTGAGATAGCGGCAAACAGCCAACGCCTGCATCCTCTCCCACTGCCACTCGAGTGCCACTAAGTGTTTAGTCCTAGATCAAATTGCAGCAATTTGTTCATTTTCAAGAGCCAAGATTATGCAACAGATGACTGTCATGAACATGGCTGGGTAATGCCACATGTGGATAACTGAATATGCTAAAATTATTCAACCACTGTCAGATTTAGCTCATGGACTATTCTCTCAGAGCCAATATCAATCAGCACTGGTGCACCACAAGGAGCATGCTCTCTCCTATACTATCATCATTATTTCCTGCTCACTCCCATTAACTGCCAGAGCAAGGACACTTACTTTATAGGACACCTTCTTCATACCATTTTTTATATTTTTATTTTAATGTCACATGCACATTAATCATATTTATGATCAAAATTAGGCCACACTGATGTTTATGAAAATAGATTTATGAAGATGAGATGTGTCTGTCCATGTAAATGTTGTGTAGTTCATTCGTACTGAGAAAAAAAAAATAGAATAAATCTTTTTAATAAGTTAATCTTTAAAATTCTTAAAAATAAAGTGAGTATTTTAAAAATTCTTTAAATATAGAGAGAGCAGATAATTTGATTTACTACAGAACTGTAATAAACCTAATAAGATTTGGCCATAATTAAAAAAAAAGAAGCTATGGTCAATAGAACTAAGGGCAAAACGTTTATTAATGATAAAATATTTATTAATGCAGAGTTCACAAGGATTATATGCAGATTTGCAGTTCATGTAATGCAAAATCCTCCAGTACAACAGAGAATTAAAAAGTAAATAGATTAATGTTGAAATTAAGACAAAACCTATATATAAATTATAAATAACCCATATAAATTTACTAAAATCCCAGACCCAAAACACATTACAAAACCCAAGAAGTTTATCTTGAGACAGACACCAATTAAAGACAAAAGGTGCGTTTACATTTTTAATCAGATGGGCTGAATTCAATCAGATTGACGAATCTGATTGCAGCGTTTACATGAACGCAGTATAAAGTAATCAGGTTGTTATGTGCATTTACATGACACATGATTAGAATCGGATTAGATCTTTTGACATGCGCACAGTCCACGAAAACATCTGTACGTCATATGTCATTCGTAACAACGTCTGTACGTCATACGCCATTCTTGCGTCATTGCACATGCGCAGAACTTTCCAGGAACATATTCCATCCGATTAAGTGTTTACATGTCCTCTCGATCGGACTAAAAATGGTTTAAACCACCCTTTATCATCCGATTGAAATTTTAATCGGATGTGGAAAATTCCATCCGATTGACGTGTTTACATGACACTTTTTCAATCTGATTGTGCTTCTAGTCCTGTTACGATCAGATTACAACTGTCCGTGTAAACGCACCTAATGACAGTCCTCCTAGAGATTTTTTGTTTTTGTACAGTGAAATAGTATTGAGAGTGTGAAATATAGACACACAGAGCTCTGAGTGTTATTATAACAACAACACACACAAACACACAAATCTCTCCTCAGATATCTGTTTCAAAAACGTGTCACTTTACATAAAACAAACAAAATAAAGCTTTTATTACTTTCCAATGTACTTCTTGTCTCAATTTCTTCAGGGACGTGACATTTCAAACAAGATCTGAGCCTAATAAATGATTGTGCTTTTACTCCTACATCATCATCTCTCACACTCTGGGTTGATGTATGCAATTGGTATGTGCCTGTTGATGTCTCTCTGTATGTCACCAATATAATTTCTGCAAACACGTTTATTATACACCCAGACCTTCCACAGCAATAAGTGAGCGACATACTTAGTCTTACTGATTGGATATAAAACTGTAGTGAAAAGGCACAAGGTGAGGCAGACAGTACTGTTCCGCACTGAAAGGGGTCAGAGGTGAGCTCAACTGGTGCTTGGTGCAGCTGTTCTTCTACACAGAGGCTCTATGTGACAAACGTTAGCGATATCAGAAAGTCTAGTGCACTGCAGCCGTACATTTATTTCTCTTTTCTGTTCCCACTGACTACCAAAATGGAAGATTATACTTTTCTTTATATTGAATGAATATGAATTGTGGAATTGCAAGGGCAAATTTAGAGCGCATGGATGGTACAGAGCAAATACACTCTCTATCACCACTATAAATGTAACGTCCTTTCGTAGCCAAATATGTACCTTACCTAATGAGTGTGTAAAGAATGCAGATATGAAACATAACCAGTAGTCAATGTGCGTGCTGACAATTGAATAAACTACTTTTTGGGGTTCATATATTTACTCTGAAGGAGTCAGTGCCTCCCCTGCCATGAATCTCACCGCTTTCACTGTGTAGAATCACCCAAAAACTTCCTGAAGTCAGTGTCTTGTCTTACAGGTGTTTTGCAGTTGAAGACGAGAATACGGTTTGAAATAGTATGGATGGTGGTGAACAATCCCCCATGCAAATGTTTGTATTCCTGCAAATATTCAAATGCATAGAAATATAAAAATGTCACAAAACATGTTAAATGTTTGCTGCAGCAGCATCACTGCAAAGAGGACACTCGCTCGCCCTCTCAGTCTTCTAGAGCCTTGTTAACGTTGACCTGAGAGATATGCTGGACAAATATGACATAACCTATATTGATGATATTCTGGTATGCCCCCTTTTGCAGGAAACCCATGAGCTCCAGGTCCAGCAGGTTCTCCTACATCTCACCCAGCAGTGTTTGTAAAAGAAGAGGAAAGAAAGTACACATCAATATTTTATTTTCTTTGTGAAAATCTGATGGTCTTTGTCTCACTGCATGTTATCTTGTAGTATTCATGATTTTCCCATCATAATATGTATCTGTATTTTTAAAGATTTTATCTGTAATTTAATCTTTTGTAGCAAATATATTTCCCATCTTCTACATATAATACAGAACAGTATACATTATATTAAAATTTGAAATTAATTTTTTTATAAAAGCTCAAATTCTAATAGCTGCAAGATTTATGCGTATTGTCAAATGATGTGAAAAGTCTTTTCATGAATGAACATTGATTAATGCAGAGTCTGTTTGATATATTTGCAGAGTTATGACTAATTTAATGCACCTCCTAAACCACGGGTAAAACAGAGCATAAATAACTGGATTAATGGTGGAGTTCAAATAAAGAATGATCATAAGAGTCTGAATAGTTTCTAACTGTAGTTCAATAACATCACCTAATAAACTGTAAATAAAATATGGAAGTAAACACACCAGAAACACAGACACTAAAATGCCGAGGACTTTAGCTGCTTTTCTCTCAGATTTCATGGAGTGTGAGGTGATTTTCTGTGTTTTAGGTCGTGTGTGATTATTAAGCTCTCTGATAGCAGTGGCATGTTTCTTAGCAATCACAAAAACTCGAGTATACAATATGATTATGACAGAAAGTGGAAATATAAATGAATATATGAGATCAATTACAGTCCAAACCTCATTCACAATGATTAAACATTCTCCAGGACACATTACAGAAATTGTGAAATTTCCATTAAAATACATAAATGCTATGATATAAATCACCATCACACACCAGTCAAAAATAATTACAACACAAGTGATCCTCACAGAGACTCTGTTCATGTAGAAAAAGGGATTTGTGAGAGCCAAATACCGATCCACAGCAATCAGAGCGATATTATGGATTGATAAACTTAAAAAGAAATCACTTATCAAAAAGACAGTGCAGAAATCTCTCCCAAAAATCCAGCATGACTCAACTGTCCTGGTTAACATTGGCAGCATTAAAAAAATGCCAACAAGGAAATCCAACACAGCCAGAGAGAGCACCAGCATGTTAGTTGGTGTGTGAAGCTGCTTGAAGTGAAGAACAGAGATGATGACCAGCAGATTTCCACACACTGTTAGCAGAACCACAGCAGCTGAACACACGTACAGTAAGATATAAACTGCAGGAGATACAGATCTCTCTGGACAGGAGAAATGCTCACAGCGATCAGACTGATTAAACCCCGTCAGGTTCATCAATACAGACATTTGTAAAAGAAAATGTAAAAAGTCATAATCAAATGACTTATGGCTCAGGAGCTCTGGTGATTTTATTGTTGAGAAATTGGTCACGCCTCCCTAATTTGAGTGACAGTATGATAAAAATGATGTCATGGCTTGTTGTAACAAAAGCCTAAAGTAAATATCTAGAGAATGTTTATTCCACTCATGTGCTCTTGACTGGACTGATGGGACTCGTGGGACTCCTTGATTTTTGATCAAGTACATGGAGAATGGAAAATTAAAAACAACAATTTATATTGAAAATACTGAACATTAGACAAGTATTTAGAAAGTGTTAATCATATTTATTATGAACGTCGCCAAACCCATCCACAATGGTCAGAATCAGATTCAGCTGTTAGTGTCTTTTATGCAGTCAGTAAGGCTGTCCATCTCACATTACATATCATAAACCACGACTAAAACAGAGCATAAAGAAACTTTTAATAAGAAAGATTAATATCTAAATCACGATAATACATGATAAATATGTCCTAATATTATTTTTCTTGTGTGAAGATGAGCAATGCTGATTTTGTGCGTTACTCAACTGATCAGGATTAAACAGTACGCATTCAAAATAATTAAGCTGGTTTAAGCATTTTTAAGGATTTTTTGGTTATGGAAAGTAAGCACACTGTTAATGAAGGAGGCAGAGGACTTTATCTGCTTTTCTCTCATATTTCAAGTGTAAGGTATTTTGTGTGTTTTAGGCCGTGTGTAAATAAAAAATTCATGCTGCTATCAGAGGGATAATAATTACAAAAGCTTGATGAAACTTATAACCCTACATGAAATTTTCAAAGTCTCCTTGGGCAAAGGATGTGTTAAACATGGGAAAGATGAAGGGAGCAACACCTTATGTAAGTCCTCCGTAGGATATAATGCTATGCTTTCTGTCTTGAGGTCTTCAGGGACTTGGCATTTTGAACGAGATCTGAGCCTTGTAAATGATTGTGCTTTTATCTGTACCCCTATAGTGCTTAACCCAAATAACATTATCTCGACAACTGCAAATTGTGCCTGATTTTCAGTCATTTTCAATCTCGATTTAGCCTTTTTCAGGATTCCTATAAACCCTTCTTGACAATATTAATTTGCCTTTAACCTTCTGAGGGAAGTGATGGACCCATGGCTATGTAGAATCACTTACTATCTTTTCACAAGTATTAACTAGGATGTTTAAGTGTTTCTACATCAAACATAGAAGTGCATTGATTAGTTATGTTGATGATCTCTGATCATTCACTAAAGAGCCAGTGATTAAGACACACTGCATTTACTCTGTTATCCAGCAGATTAATGGCCACGAGGTGGCACTGTCGGAGAAATTACATAGCTATCATACATCATACATTAGCCTAGATTTATAATGCTCTACATGGAAGTAGTAGTTATCGATCACATATCGAATATCTATCAAAATCATTTAGCTTCGGATTAATAGTAAGCTTTTGAGTAATGCAAATATATCAAGTATATATCCTATATAATATTAGGCTTTGGAGCTTTTGAGCTTTTGATTAATGCACATGTGTAACATTCATAATCATCAAGCAGTGCTGAGGTGGGTGAAATAGAGGAGATGTTTTTGTGCTGAAAAGTGCAAACGTAAGGGGAATTTCACCAAGAATAGTCACCCAGACAGACATAACCTAGACATAACCTAGGCATCTTATGAGCTTTAGCATTGCTTAATAGATAATAGAGGAGAACATTTAGTTCCAGACACAGACAGTCAAACTTAGAAACAGAAGTACGGTTTTCCAAGAAATTGAAGCACATCTAATTTTGACCCATCGAAAACATCACGGTTGGTCAGTACGTGCATACGTGCACATTGTTGTGTACATCATGTACCCGAAAGGTTGTTTGATGTCATCAAAGGGAGGATGTTTTAATTAAGGGGCGGTATTGGGACAAATACGAAAATATAGTAAGTATGTTAATTAAGGAAGGAGGGATTAAAAGTATACATACATTGAGTATGATGTGGAAAATTCCAGAAATATTTAAATTTGGAAGAGGAGGCACCATGGGGCATCTGAGGTATAAGAAGAAGGGAATTTTGGGGTTTTTTTTGAGACCAGCTGCTCTCCTCAGAAATGCATGTGATTGACTGCATGGCTGAATAAAGAAACCTGCTTCTTCTCATCTGCTGATTGAGATCTCCTTCATTTCGGCTAAGTATTTGATAGTTTATTGACTTTATTTGGTAAGATCATTGAAATAATAGAAATTGGTACAATTAAAGCACCAAATAGATTGCAGTTAGTTTCTCAGGTGTTGAAATTCTTTGGCCATATTCTTTCCCCTATGATAAGTGTGCCAAGATCAAATTGCAGCAAATTTTTAATTTTAAATTGCAAAGATGAAGCAAAAGATGACGATTATTTTGAGCGTTCGTGCCGTCCTCCAACGCCTTACAGATCACAATCTCTATGTAAAGCTGGAAAAATGTGAATTTCATCGTCCATCTATAACCTTTCTCGGATATGTAATCTCGCATAAAGGAGTAAAGATAGATCAAGGAAAGGTATCTGCTATCACGTTCTGGCCTGAACCTACCTCAATGAAAGAGCTACAATGCGTCCTCGGATTTGCTAACTTTTATCGACAATTTATCAGGAATTATAGCTCCATAGCAAGCCCACTGACTTCTTTACTGAGAGGTAAACCAAAGAAAATAAAATGGACTGATCAAGCCAGATCCACATTTCAGAGGCTTAAGAACTGCTTCTCTTCTGCACCCATACTCTGCCATCCTAACCCGGAACTACCCTTTGTGGTGGAGGTGAATGCTTCGAAATGTGGCCGAAAACACACACTAGCCGAGAGTAATTATGACGTGGGTAATCGGGAACTGTTATCTATAAAGGCTGCCTTGGAAGAATGGAGACACTGGCTGGAGGGAGCCCACCATCCATTCTTAGTCCTTACGGACCACAGAAATCTGTCTTGCCTCCGAGAAGCAAAACGTCTCAATCCTCATCAAGCTAGGTGGGCACTATTCTTCACAAGGTTTAAATTCTCTGTTTCGTATCATCCCAGATCCAAAAACAGGACAGCTGATGCCCTGACTCGCATCCATGAGACCCTAGATCCACCAACATATCCTGAGCCTATTCTCCCACAATCAGTTTTAGCAGGTCTAGTTCAATGGAGCATCATGGAGGAAATAAAACAAGCCCAAGTGAATGAAACTCCTCCCCCAGCCTGTCCACCAGCCAAAGTATACGGTCCCTCAGGTCTGCACCAGAGAGTAATACAGTGGATCCATGAAAGCCTCAGTTCTGGACATCCTGGCATTTGTAGAACCACTCAGCTTTCTGGTGGCCTTCACTTCACCACGATGTCGAAGAGTATGTCCATTCATGCTCAGCCTGTGCACAATCATGAACAAGCTGCCAGCTACCTGAAGGTCTGGTTGAACCTCTACCCATCCCACGCCGACCATGGTCTCACATATCAGTGGACTTCCTGACTGATCTCCCACGTTCTCAAAGCTTTACCACCGTCATGGTGGTGATACCCCGATTTTCTAAGGCATGCTAGTTGACAGCTATGGAAACCGCCATGGCCATCTTCCATCACATCTTTCGCTATTATGGCCTCCCTGAGGATATTGTCTCTGTGATGATGACAATGAGTGACAATGAGCTCTGTGAGATCTTGTTGTTGGGCTGGCAAGAGCTCCTCTCCCCTCCTCACTAGGGTGCGCTCTTGGGGGTCTGTGGTGGCAGAAGCAAATGCAGACACAGCCGGCTGGGCGGCAACCACCTTTTTAGGATATTGATGTGGTATAACTGTGTGTCTGCGTGCTTACCTGGCTGCTGGAGGCGGTAGTTTACAGGTCCCACCCGTTCGAGGACTGTGTAGGAGCCCTGCCACTTGGCTAAGAACTTACAGGCGGTATTAGGGATTACTTGAAACTCCCAGGGCTGGGCTGGCCATGTGGTCTCTGGTAAAGCCCCCTATACAATAACCGTTAACACCGGGGATACAACAGACACGAGCGAGAAAAGTTTCCATTAACAAAGAAAGGGTTTAGAGTGACTAAACTGGCATTTAGTCATTCTAAAATGAAAATGGTGGCGCATCACCTCGCGTGCACGAACAAATTAGTTAAACGTGCGCACCTGTTAACATGTTGTGGAAACTAATTCTTCATTCGTGGCCAGGATATAAATTCTTTCATAAATGATGATGTGAGGGGCTACTGTCACGAGGCCTGAATGCCAGAGGGAGCCGTCGCCCGAATATTAACTGTTTCTGTTCACTTCCGGTTCTATGACCTATATAAACCGCACGCTATCCTAGTTTCATTGCGAAGCATTGTTTCCTTTGTGTTACCTGCCAAGCCTTGATTTATCTCTAGTCTCGTTTCCTCGTGTATGACCTTGCTCGTTTTTCTTCTGACTTCGTTTCTTGGACTAGCGTTTTGGTTTTGACTTTCTCTTCATTGCTTTCTGGTTTTCGACTCTATCTTTTCTGTGACCTCGACCAAGATCTTAGCCTTTGGCCCATTACATCATCCGCGTATGGATTCTAATACCCCTACGTCTGACGGTACGTTAAAGAATGCTTCCCCAGAAATGAGTCCAGCGGATATGCAAGCGGCACTGTGGGCAGCTAACCACCAGCTCCAGCAGCAGCCACTGGATCAGGCAGCCGCCGCCGCGCCAGCGCATGACACCCGCCGCGAACTTCCTCGTTTTGCCCTTCCTGAGAAGTTTGACGGATCCGCCGATCGTTGCCGAGGTTTTCTTCGTCAGTGTGATAACTATTTCGCTCACCAACCTGAGGCTTACCGCGACGAAAGAACCAGGTGCGTGTTCATATTATCCTTACTAACTGGTAGAGTGCTAGATTGGGCAGCAGCAGTTTGGGATTCTGACCCCCAAGTTAAATCATCCGCGGATTATTTCGCTAATTTTATAAGGGAAGTGTTCGAATACCCAGCGGGCGGCAAGGATGTTTCCGTTCAGCTGCTGGAATTACGCCAGGGGAGGGATGCCGCCGCGGATTATGCTATAAAATTCCGCACGTTGGCAGCGCAGTCGGGATGGAATGACACTGCACTCATGGCGGTCTTCCGCGAGGGGCTCAACCTGGAGTTACAAGCAGAAATGGCATGCCGCGACACGAACGTCACATTGTCCCAATATATTTCCACTGCCATCCGTCTGGATAACCTGCGTCGCCAGCACCGCCCTACAGCCGCCACCTCACGCCCCCTGCCGCGTTATAAAATGGAGGAGCGACCGCACACAGAGAATTATTCTGAACCCATGCAGCTGGGAAGGGCACGAGTTACAGCAGAGGAGCGTGAACGGCGCATTAAACTCAACCTCTGCTTCTACTGTGGAAAACCCGGTCATAGAGTGCTCCGATGTCCTGAAAAATCATCTACGCCACAGGTAGAAAACATAGTTCACTTATCCAAAGTTTCTCTTCCGGCATATCTTCTCCTTGCTCATTCTCAGTTTTTTGTCACAGCACTAATTGACTCGAGCTCGGCGGTCAATCTCATGGACGAGATGCTGGTGCGCGATCTACACATCCCCACAGTCCCATGCATTCCCCCGCTCAGAGTGACTGCCATTGACGATCAGCCCATCGGAGGGGGCCTCATTTCTCGGCAAACCCAACCTATCGACCTCCAACTGGGATTATTCCATCATGAGCGTTTATCGTTCTTTGTCATCTCCTCCCCGTCCAACCCCATAGTGCTGGGCCTTCCATGGCTACAGCTTCATGACCCAGACATCTCCTGGAAGGACGGTGACCTCCGAAAGTGGGCCCCTTTTTGCATAAAGAACTGTTTTTTGAACCGCACTCCACGTCCATGCCTTGCTACTTCCATTGAAAGCCCAGCCTCGTCCAGCCCCACTTTGCTCCCTCCTGAATACTACGAACTACGTGAAGTGTTTAGTAAGGAAAAAGCAGCCAGGCTCCCACCACACAGACCATGGGACTGCACCATTGAACTCCTCCCCAATGCCGTCCCTCCCAAGAACCGAGTTTACCCTCTCTCCATCCCAGAAAAGAAAGCTATGGAGGACTACATTGAAGAAGCCCTTGCAGCGAGTTATATACGGCCCTCTACATCTCCGGCGGCGGGTTTCTTCTTTGTGGAAAAGAAGGATGGAGGGCTCCGCCCATGCATTGACTATCGCGGTTTGAACGCTATCACCGTGCCCTACCCTTATCCTCTCCCCTTAGTTCCAACCGCCCTTGAACAACTACAGGGCGCCAAGGTGTTCACCAAACTCGACCTACGCAGTGCCTACAACCTGATCAGGATAAGAGAAGGAGACGAATGGAAGACTGCTTTCCACACCACTAATGGACACTACGAGTACCTAGTCATGCTGTACGGGCTCACCAACGCCCCGGCGGTGTTTCAATCCATGATAAATGAGATATTCAGGGACGTGCTCCACAGCCACATTATAGCCTACATTGACAACATTTTGATCTACTCAACGGACTTGAAACTACATGTTTCCCATGTTCGAGCAGTCCTCCACCGCCTGGCAACCCATAACCTCTTCGTGAAGTTGGAGAAGTGTGAGTTCCACCGTTCCTCCATCACGTTTCTCGGTTACGTGATTTCACAAACGGGGGTGGAGGTGGACCAGTCAATAGTATCCGCGATCATGTCCTGGCCTGAGCCCACCAATATTAAAGGCCTCCAACGATTCCTGGGGTTTGCTAACTTTTATCGCCATTTCATCCGGAACTATAGCACCATAGCCAGTCCCCTGACCTCGTTATTAAAGGGGAAACCACAGAAAATAAAATGGACTGATCAAGCCCGAACAGCCTTCGATAAGCTTAAGCACAGTTTCTCCTCCGCCCCTATACTCCGACATCCATGACCCGACTTACCTTTTACAGTAGAAGTGGACGCCTCGAACAGCGGGGTGGGAGCAGTACTTTCTCAACGCCAACCAGAGTCTGGCAAACTACATCCCTGTGCCTTCTACTCTCGGAAACTAACACCGGCGGAATTGAATTACGACGTGGGCAATAAGGAACTTCTAGCTATGAAGGTGGCCCTCGAGGAATGGAGACATCAGTTGGAGGGGGCAGCTCACCCGTTCCTCATACTCACAGATCACCGTAACCTGGCGTACCTCCGTGAAGCTAAGCGCCTCAACCCACGCCAAGCCAGGTGGGCCTTATTTTTCTCACGGTTCAAGTTCACGGTCACCTATCGTCCCGGCACAAAGAACGGGAAAGCTGACGCTCTCTCCAGAATCCATGAGGTCAGCGAATCACCCTCACACCCCAGTAGTATACTCCCACCATCCGTTTTAGTAGCCCCCATTCGTTGGGATTTCATAGGAGAAATCGAAAGGGCTTACACCTCCGAGGCTCCCCCCCCCAAATTTTCCCCCCTCCAAACGTTATGTTCCCACCATGTACCGTCTAAGACTGATCAGGTGGACGCACGAATGCCCCACCTCCGGCCACCCCGGCATCCATCGTACGGCCCAATTGCTGTGTCGCACCTTTTGGTGGCCTTCTCTTCACCAGGATGTGGAAAGGTTTGTACGCTCATGCTCTGTCTGTGCCCAGTCCCGAACCGATCGCCATCTGCCTGAAGGCCTGTTGGAGCCCCTACCCGTCCCATGCCGTCCCTGGTCTCACATTTCTATTGATTTTCTCACTGACCTCCCCGACTCACAGGGTTTCACAACCATCATGGTTATCATTGACCGATTTTCCAAGGCATGCAAATTAGTTCCCATGAAGGGATTACCTACTTCCATGGAGACCGCCGTGGCAATTTTCCACAACGTCTTCCGGAATTTTGGGCTCCCCGAGGACATTGTATCAGATCGGGGCCCACAGTTCACCTCCAGGGTCTGGCAGGAGTTCTGCAAGCAACTGAGAATCAAGGTCAGTCTGAGCTCAGGATACCACCCCCAATCTAACGGGCAGGCTGAGCGTCTGAACCAAGAACTAGGAAGGTTCTTGAGGGCTTACTGCAGCAAGGAACAGCATCGATGGAGTGAATTCCTCCCATGGGCCGAATACGCTCAGAACTCCCTCACCCATTCCTCTACGGGGCTGACACCCTTCCAATGTGTTTTTGGCTATCAACCACCCCTGTTCCCGTGGTCCGGGGAGCCCTCTGATGTCCCCGCGGTGGACGAATGGTCCAGGCGAAGCCAGGGGATCTGGGAACGAGCCCATGTTCGCCTTCATCAGGCTATACGTAGACAGGCGATGCAAGCCAACCACCGACGCCAACCCCACCCTACCTACCAAGTGGGTCAAAAGGTTTGGTTATCCACGCGCAACCTGAAACTCAAGCTGCCATGTCGTAAGCTTAGCCCCAGCTTCATCGGCCCCTTCAAGATCATCCGCCAGGTCAATCCCGTCTCGTTTCGCCTAGAGCTGCCCGCCTCCTACCACCTCGCACCCACCTTTCATGTATCCCTGCTCAAGCCCTATCACGAGCCACAGACCGTGGACCCCTCTGCCCATGAGCCACCCCCTCCCCTGGACATTGACGGTTCCCTCGCCTATCGGGTCCACACCATTCTTAACTCGCGTCGTCAGGGCCGCCGCCTCCAATACTTGGTGGACTGGGAGGGATATGGCTCTCATAGACGAATTCCACCAGAACTTTCCCCACAGACCCGCCCCTCGCCCGAGGGGACGCCCTTGATGCCGAACACCTGGAGGTGTTCTTAGATGGGGGGGTTCTGTCACGAGGCCTGAACGCCAGAGGGAGCCGTCGCCCGAATATTAACTGTTTCTGTTCACTTCCGGTTCTATGACCTATATAAACCGCACGCTATCCTAGTTTCATTGCGAAGCATTGTTTCCTTTGTGTTACCTGCCAAGCCTTGATTTATCTCTAGTCTCGTTTCCTCGTGTATGACCTTGCTCGTTTTTCTTCTGACTTCGTTTCTTGGACTAGCGTTTTGGTTTTGACTTTCTCTTCATTGCTTTCTGGTTTTCGACTCTATCTTTTCTGTGACCTCGACCAAGATCTTAGCCTTTGGCCCTTTACATCATCCGCGTATGGATTCTAATACCCCTACGTCTGACGGTACGTTACAGCTACAATGTACAAGACAAAACCATTCTGAAGTAAAATGAAACTTACACTTACCAGATTCGGTTAAACTGCTTGTCCTCTGGTGGAAACGCGACGTAAGTCGATGGGCAGGCGCTAATACAACAATCTTTATGAGTAAAACTTTTATAAAACCTTGCGGTCGCCGCACGTGATTGTAATCTACCACGATAAAATGGTGGCCTACCTCACTGACTCGGCAGCACCTAATTATCGAGAGTGGAGGCGTGGTCAATACAAAACTTAATTATTTTTAGTTGATATAACAAAGTTTTTCACACATTCAAATATCCTTACAAATTTGTGTAATCTACTTATATTTAATAGTAATGCAATCAAACTTAAATAATTTAAATATATTGTAATTATATTTTTTAAGTGGATACTAAATCTGGGCTAACAGTGTAGCTTTCTGTGGGATAACTCTGTGTAGAGTTCTTAGTTGTTAGGGCATCCTTGTCTCCAGCTCTGAAGTTATAGTCCCTGGATTTCAGCAGTGTACACACCTTCACAGTCATCCACAGCTTCTGACTGGGTCATCTTGTGATGGACTTGGAGACGGTCACATCATCAGTGCACTTGCCAATGTAGCTGGTCACTGATGATGTGTATTCCTCCAAGTCTACTGAATTCCAAGATGGCACCGGTGAGGTCGGCTGCCGTCACGACTGCTCCTACAACCTTTTCTTTGTTTTTGTGTTTTAAATTAAGTTTCAGTACAGTAATACCAGCTAATTCTCCATCATGGAGTACATTCGTTACAATAGAGATACTCTTATTTCTATTGGTATACAATGTACTCACAATTCGACGTTTTTGACCCCAGATCCAAGCTGGCCGAGTGAGATCCTGAGGGAGAACAAAGGATGCGACCCGAAGCGGCGGCCCCGAGGGAAACGAGCCGGCGTCAGGAACAGGCTGAGAGCCCGTGCACACCGCACACCTCTGCCTAGCATCCTGCTCGCCAACGTCCAGTCACTGGAGAACAAGCTCGACGACCTCAGGGCCAGGGTAAAGTTCCAGAGAGACATTCGGGACTGCAATCTCCTCTGCTTTACCGAGACATGGCTGAACCCAGCGGTGCCGGACCACGCCATCCAGCCGGCCGAGTTCTTCTCGGTCCACCGCATGGACAGAACCTCCTGCACACCCAACCTGGAACTACTGACCATCAAATGTCATCCTTTTTATCTTCCTCGGGAGTTTACATTGGTCATAGTCAGCGCCGTTTATATTCCGCCTCAGGCGGACACGGACACTGCTTTATGCGAGCTTCATGAAGCACTCATACAACACCAGACACTACACCGGGACGCTGTGCTTATTGTGGCGGGGGACTTTAATAGTGCCAACCTCAAACGCACAGCGCCAAACTTTTACCAACACATCAGCTGCCCCACCAGGGGCGAAAGGACACTGGACCACTGCTACACTACAGTCAGAGATGGCTACAAGGCACAATCTCACCCACCATTTGGGAAATCCGACCACGCCGCCATCTTCCTCATGCTGAAATATAAACAAAGGCTCAAGCAGGAAGTTCCGGCTCGGAGGGAGGTCTTACGCTGGATGGACCAATCGGTGGACGCTTTGCAGGACGCTCTGGAGGACGCAGACTGGGACATGTTCCGGCACAGCTCTGATGACGTCAACATGTTTACGGAAGCGGTTGTGGGATTCATCGGGAAACTAGCGGATGACACAGTTCACAAGACTATCATCAAGACTTTCCCCAATCAGAAGCTGTGGGTGGATAAATCCGTCCACGATGCTCTGAGATCCCGCTCCATGGGGCTCGCCAGCGGAAACATGGACGAGTATAAAGCTGCATCCTACAGCATGCCTGAGTGGTGAAGGAGGCGAAGCGGCGCTATGGACAGAAACTAGAGTCACAATTTCAACAGAGTGGCTCTAGGAGTCTGTGGGAGGGACTAAGGACTATGACGGACTACAAAACACCATCTTCCAGATTGGTGAATGCAGACGCTTCTCTGGCAGACGAGCTAAACACCTTTTATGCTCGCTTTCGAGGCTGCAGCTCAGAGCGCTAACGGCGTTAGCAGTGTTAACAGCGCTACAGGCAGCACACACGAGGAGCATGCCGGAGAGGACAGCGTGTTCATAGTCTTGGAGCACGACGTGAGAAAGGCATTCAGGAGAGTGAACACAAGGAAGGCAGCAGGACCAGATGGCATCACGGGTCGGGTCCTGAAGGCCTGTGCTGACCAGCTTACTCCTGTGTTCACTGAGATTTTCAACCTCTCCCTGGAACAGTCTACAATCCCGATGTGCTTCAAACGGTCCACCATTGTTCCTGTCCCCAAGAAACCCCAGCCCGCCTGCCTGAACGACTACCGTCCAGTGGCCCTGACCTCAGTGGTGATGAAGTGCTTCGAAAGACTCATCAGAGACTTCATCACTTCTTCCCTACCTGACACCTTGGACCTGCTACAGTTCGCGTACTGTCCCAACCGATCTACTGAGGACGCCATCACACACCTCCATCATGCAGCCCTGAGCCATCTTGACAGCAGAAGGGGGAATTATGTCAAAATGCTGTTTGTCAACTACAGTTCAGCGTTTAACACCATAATTCCCTCCATACTCACCACTAAGTTGGAGATCCTGGGCCTTAGCCCGTCCCTGTTTCGGTGGATCTCCAACTTCCTGCGAGACAGACCTCAGGCAGTACGGGTGGGCAACCGTGTCTCACCCTTACTCACCCTCAGCACTGGAGCCCCCCAGGGATGTGTTCTGAGCCCCCTGCTGTACTCTCTGTACACCTTTGACTGTGTGGCCACTTCCAGCTCCACCAACATCGTGAAGTTTGCGGACGATACTGTGGTGGTGGGCCTGATCTCCAATAACGACGAGACGGCCTACCTAGAGGAGATTAAAAACCTGGAGACATGGTCAGAGACCTGGAGACTTGAACGTCAGCAAGACTAAGGAGCTGATAGTGGACTTTAGCACAAAGCAGGAGAGGACCTACCAGCCCCTCACTATCGACGGGACCCCAGTGGAGAGAGTGGACAGTTTCCATTACCTAGGTGTCTACATCACGCAGGACCTGACATGGTTCTGTCACGTTAACACCCTGGTGAAGAAGGCCTGGCAGCGTCTTTATCATCTCAGATGCCTGAAGGACTTTAAACTGCCCTCAAAGGTGCTGAAAACATTCTGCACCTGCACCATTGAGAGCATCCTGACGGGAAGTATCACAGCCTGGTTTGGGAACAGCACCAAACAGGACAGGCAAGCTCTCCAGAGGGTGGTGCGATCAGCCGAGCATACCATCCGCACCGAGCTTCCTGACCTGGACACTATATACAGCAAGTGGTGCTGGACCAAAGCCAGCAAGATTATGAAGGACCTCAGCTATCCCAACAATGGACTCTTCTCTCTGTTGAGGTCAGGGAAACGTTTCCATTCCTTGAAGGCGAACACAGAGAGAATGAGGAGGAGCTTCTTCCCACAGGCCATTCGGGCCCTCAACCAGTACACCTAGGAGCTGGACTCTCTGGTCTTACCCCCACACAACATAACATAACATTCTACCTCAGCTGATTGTTGCACATGCTAATATTGCACTACTCTGTACACACAATAACACTCACTGTACATCTTCTCTGTACATCTTTGTGTGTGCACTGCACTGTCACTTTACTCCCTGTAAAACTGGACATTATATTTTGACTTTAGCAGACCTTTTATCTACATATATTCATATTCATATACTGTATCTTCTGTACATATAGATTCTACACTTATATTTATTTATATTGTTTTATTTTTCACATATACTATACATATACTATATTGTACTATATATATATATATATATATATATATATATATATATATATATATATACACATACATATCTATTTTTTGTGTTTGTTTTTATACTTTTATATTTTTACACTTTTATATCTGTTACACTTTTTCTTTACACATTTTTCTAATACACATTTTATTTCTACTCTTTCCTCTTTTATGTAAGACAGTCGTAAAAAGCGTTTCACTACATGTCGTACTATGTATGATTTTGTATGTGACAAATAAAATTTGAATTTGAAGTCTGTGGTTTCGCCATTGGTTTCAGCCTCCCTGAACATGTCCCAGTCAGTGCATTCAATACAGTCCTGAAGAGGAGAGATGGCTCCTGCTGGCCAGGTTTTAACCTGTTTCAGAAACAGATTAGTGCATCTGACGAGGGAAAGAGAAGTATGAAAGATGAGTATATGTAACAACTGCAAGCCATCAAAAAGACTTCACCAGTCTTTGTTTACTTTCTATGGACTAAGTGGGATACAGGAAGTTTACTTTTATGTGTGTTCACTAAGAGGGCACATAATTGATTTAAAGGCTCAAGCTGCATTTTTTTCATGCTCACACAAAACTGAAACAACTTCAAGTAAGACTGTAGGAAGAGATAGTGTTCCATAGTATTTTTTTTCACATTTCTGTTGTGTTGATTAATTTAAAGCAGAAAACTATTTGTAGAGGGAATTGCACGTACCATCACTGATCTCCAAGTCTCTCTTTGATATCTCTTCTATCTTTGCCTGAGATCTCACTCTGTGCTTACCAACATGGATGATCAGTCAGTAATCTATTAACGTCCAAAAAAATAAATTTTTTGTTGTAATTTGGAACTAATTTTGTTATTGGAAACATTTAACCTGTAATCCTGTGATCCACCCCTACATTTGTCTCAGAAGTCATCATCGCTTCCTTATCATCTCATAAAGGATTTTACATTTTATATAATTAGAATATTGCTATTGTAACATAAAATCTTAAAATAATCACTATAAAAGTAAAAATAAAACTTTTATTTAGTTCGTGAAAATCTGTTGGTCTTTGGCTCACTGCATTTTAATTTGTAGTATTCTATACTTCCCCCTTATAATATGTATATGCATTTTGATTGCTGAATAAATACATTTTACTTTAAGCTTTTGTAGTAAATATATTTCTGGCCATCTATATAATAGATAAATTCTATGGCACTGTATCATAAAAATTTTTTAAAACAAATATTGCTATAGTATAGGTATAGTATATATGATATATTTGATTTTTTATTGGAATTCAAATATATAACAGCAATATTTACAGTAGGCACATTATCAGATGGAGTTAAAAAGGCTTTTCATAAAAAGACTTTTATTAATGCAGAGTCTGTTTGAAATATTTGCAGACTTATCATTAATTTAATGCACCTCCTAAACCATGGATAAAACAGAGAATAAATAACTGGATTAATGGTGGAATTAAGACAAAATAAGATTGAGATGGATTGAAATGTTTCTCTCTGTAGTTCAATGACATTACTTAAAAAACTGTAAATAAAATATGGAAGTAAACACATCAGAAACACAGACACTAAAATGCCGAGGACTTTAGCTGCTTTTCTCTCAGATTTCATGGAGTGTGAGGTGATTTTCTGTGTTTTAGGTCGTGTGTGATTATTAAGCTCTCTGATAGCAGTAGCATGTTTCTTAGCAATCACAAAAACCTGACTATACAATATGATTATGACAGAAAGTGGAAATATAAATGAAAATAAAAGATCGATTATATACCAATACTCATTCACAATGATGAAACATTCTCCAGGACACATTACAGAAATTGTGAAGTTTCCATTGAAATACATGAATGCTAAGATATAGATCACCATCAAACACCAGGAAAAAACAATTAGAACGCAAGTGATCCTCACAGAGACTCTGTTCATGTAGAGAAAGGGGTCTGAGAGAGCCAAATACCGATCTACAGCAATCAGGGCAATATTATAGATTGATGAAATTAAGAGGAAACCACAAATTAACCAAAAAACGGTACAGAAATCTCTTCCAAAAATCCAGCATGACTCAATTGTCCAGATGAACATTGATGGCATCACTAAAGCACCAACAAAGAAATCTGACACGGCCAGAGAGAGCACCAGCATGTTGGTTGGTGTGTGAAGCTGCTTGAAGTGAAGAACAGAGATGATGACCAGCAGATTTCCACACACTGTTAGCAGAACCACAGCAGCTGAACACACGTACAGTAAGATATAAACTGCAGGAGATACAGATCTCTCTGGACAGGAGAAATGCTCACAGCGATCTGACTGATTAAACTCCGTCAGGTTCATGAATACCGCACTTCTAAAAGAAAATGTTAATATAATAAATACAGGCTTTTTTTTTAAGAAAGGCTATTACATTGTGATCAAATGAATTAAAAGCCAGGCAGCTTACATAGTTTTATAGTTTCGAAATTAGGCACGCCCTCCAAGGTTGATTGACAGCTTAATGAATATGATATCATGCCTTGGGGGAACAAAAGACCACAGGAGGCATTAAGCACAGATAAACACAGATTATTATGTGATTCTTCAGTTTAGAAGTAAGAAAACATTAACAAAAACAGATGAAGGCCACAAAAACTTGCAGAGTGGATGACGGGAACATGTGCTGAAGAAATGTTTGATCTGAAACAATATTAAAAACAGTATCAGTATTTCATACCCTTCTACTGTTCTCATGATAATTTAACTTCACAAATAATTTCATCGAGACATCTATTATAATGTCAAGCATCTAGTATCAGGTCAAGGCTTGTAAGATTAGAATAATACAGCGTTATTGCAGAGCTTCAAGGGTTTCTCGAGTTACACCATGGCATCAAGTGTTATGACAAGGCATTGAAATTTACTTCAAGGCACACAGAGTTACACCAAGGCATCCAGGGTAAAAAAAAAAAGGTGTGCCTAGTGTCCTTAATTGTAGTGTCTAGTTTTACAGAAAAGCTGTCAAGCTCCATGGTTAAATGAAGAACTTTACTACAGGCAGTTTAAAGCACCATTCACACATACAGTTTTAGTGCTGAAAGTTGCCAGTCTTTGTATTAAGAAGTCACCAGTAGAGGTTCTTACTACTTGTTACCAAAGAGATAACATTTATCAATGTGTGGGGCAAACAGCATTTTAAGAGTCTGAGCAGGGGAATAAATTACAATATTTTGTGCAGTCTGGCTTTACTGCTCACTACAGTTGTAAAGAGTGATTATTTAAGGATACTATTTTATACTTACTGTCAGTTTGAATGAATCCAGACATTTTCCTCTGAATGCTTTAATGAACAGAGAGTTTCCAGCCACAGAAATGTCACTCACTCAGTGGTTTTTATTTTTCACACCACTCTGTATAAACTCTAAGAGATTATGGTGTGAAAATCCCAGCAGGCAATAAGAAGTTATAGAAATGCTCAAACCAGTCCATCTGATACCAACAATCATGCCACGGTAAAAGTCACAGAGATCAGACTTTTTCTTCAGTCTGATGTTTGATGAGAACATGTACCGAAGCTCTTGACCTGAGTCTGCAGAATTTTATACATTGTGCTGCTGCCACGTTTAGCTGATTAAAGAACTGCAGGAACGTACAGGTGATCCTAAAAAAAGTGGATGGTGAACGTTTACATAATAAATTTGTTCAAAAACCATTAAAACGTCTATAAATAATTGTTAGTTACATATATAATTAGCTTTATATATAGTTAAAAATAGATATAACCTTTACATCAATTAAAAAGTAATTACTCTGCCTAAAGTTTAAAAAACATTTTAAAACAATTTAATATTTGAAAACATATTTTGAGTAGGAAAAGCTTATTGATATTTGAGTATGTACTGTATGTAAATATTTTTACATACATAAGGCACATTGTGTAATGTTTTTAATTTTGTGTTTAAACTATTTAAACAACATTAATTTAAACAACTTATTTTTTAAAACTTAAAAGAAGACTTTTCACGCAGTCCAGGTAGTTAGATGATTGGAAAAAAATATCTAAAGATCTTTATTATTCTGTCTCACGAGAACAAAAGACATTTATGAAAGAACATTGATTAATGCAGAGTCTGTTTGGAATATTTGTAAAGTTATAATCAATTTAATGCACCTCCTGAACCACGGGTAAAACAGAGCATAAATAACTGGATTAATGGTGGAATTAAGATAAAGCATAATTGCAAGTTTCTGAAATGTTTGCATTTCAATAAAATCACCTAATAAACTATAAATAAAATATGGAAGTAAACACACCAGAAACACAGACACTAAAATGCCGAGGACTTTAGCTGCTTTTCTCTCAGATTTCATGGAGTGTGAGGTGATTTTCTGTGTTTTAGGCCGTGTGTGATTATTAAGCTCTCTGATAGCAGTGGCATGTTTCTTAGCAATCACAAAAACCTGACTATACAATATGATTATGACAGAAAGTGGAAATATTAATGTTACTACAAGGTCAATTGCAAATAAAACTTCATTCAGAAAAAGATAACACTCTCCAGGACACAATACAAAACCTGCAAAGCTTCCATTGAAATAATAAAATGCTGTGTTATACACCAGACACACAGACCAGTTAGAAGAAACCACAATGCACATAGTCCTACTTGAGATAATGTTTGTGTAGAGGAACGGGTTTGAAAGAGCCAAATACCGATCTACTGCGATCAGAGCGACATTATAGATGGATAGACTTGTTAGAAAATAAGAGGTCATCAAAAAACAGATGCAGTAACCCATATCAAAAATCCAGCATGACTCTATCTGGACGATTAACATCGACGGCATCACTAAAGCCCCCACGAGGAAATCCGACACTGCTAGAGACACCACAAGTGTGTTGGTTGGTGTGTGAAGCTGCTTGAAGTGAAGAACAGAGATGATGACCAGCAGATTTCCACACACTGTTAGCAGAACCACAGCAGCTGAACGCGTACAGTAAGATATAAACTGCAGGAGATACAGATCTCTCTGGACAGGAGAAATGCTCACAGCGATCAGACTGATTAAACTCCATCAGGTTCATCAATACAGGCATTAAAAAAAGGTCTCTGTTACATTGTGATGAACTGAATTTTAGGTCAGGCAGCACAGATATATTTATACTTTAGAAACTAAGCATGCCCCCAAGTTTGAATGAGAGTTTAATGAACATGATGTAATGCCTCTGGGAAACAAACAAACAAAAAAAAATTGAAAAAGCATTAAGCAGAGATAAACACCTATTATTATTTGGTTCTTAAACTTGTAATTTGTAACATTAATAGAAAGCAATAATCAAAAGAAAAATAAAACAGGAAGGTCACAAAAACACACTAATCTTTATTAATGATAGAAAATTGCATATGAATTGACAAGTCTACAGAAATATTATGTCTTCCAATTTACAAAGGAATGTCTTAATCCATTTATTAGAGTCATAGAGGCATTTGTGTGGATAATGAAGGAGAGGTCTAATTTGGGGTTCTATAGAACTAAGGAATTGGTAAGTGCCTTCTTCAGTTCCTGGAATGCCCAAGCTTCAGGTTGCTTTGGCTGATGTGGTATCCCAGGCATTATGCCTCAGTCAGCTCCTGGTGGCATTTCTTTTGGTTTGGCATAAATCCAGCCTTCTAGAGCTCACCCAGGACCTCCCCAAGTGGAATGGATAATCTGACCAAGTGGAGAAGTGATTTTGTTCCAAGATGGGGGCGCGGCAGTAGTATGCACCAGCCACTCCGGAACCAAAATGGTGCTATATCTTTGTTTTAGCCTGAATTTCAAGGTGCATGGACATCAAAGACAGTGATGTTCATGTATACGACTGCCAGACGATACTACAGCTCAGAAATCATGCAGTTACTAACCTGCATGATGACCTCCACAGAGAGAAAAGTCCATTGCTGGGGTGGCTGAGGTCCTTCACGATCTTCCTGGTCTTGGTCCAGCACCGCTTGTTGTAGGTCAAGTGCAGGTCAGGGAGCTCGGTACGGATGATGCGCTCAGCTGATCGCTCCACCCTCTGAAGAGCTCATCTGTCCTGCATGATGCTGTTCCCGAACCAGGTTGTGATGTTTCCCGTCAGGATGCTTTCTATGGTGCAGGAGTAAAAGTTTCTTAGCACCTTAGTCGGCAGTCTAAAGTCTCTCAAGTGTTTGAGGTTGAAGAGACGCTGCCGGGCCTTCTTCACCACGGTGTTGATGTGACAGGACCATGACAGGTCCTGTGTGATGTGAACACAGAGGTATCTGAAGCTGTGCACTTTGCTCTCCACTTTGCTCTCATTGATCACAGGGGTCTGCTAGTTCCTCTCCTGCTTTTTGCTTTAGTCCACTATCAGCTCCTTAGTCTTGCTGATGTTAAGGTGGAGGTTGTTCCTCTGGCACCAGTTCTCCAGATTCCTAATCTCCTCCAGGTAGGCCATGCAGTCATATGTGTACAAAGAGTACAGCAGGGAGGCTCAGAACACAACCCTGGGGGGCTCCAGTACTGAGGGTGTGGGAGGCTGAGACATGTCTGCCCATCCTTACTGCCTGTGGTCTGCCAGTTAGGAAATTGGAGATCCACTGACAAAGAGATGGGCTGAGTCCCAGGTGCTCCAGTTTGGTGGTGAGTGTGGAGGGGATTATAGTGTTAAATGCTGAACTGAAGTCAACAAACAGCATTCTAACATAATTCCTCTTTCTAGTGTCCAGGTGAGTGAGTGAATTGTGAAGAAGATGGGAAATGGCATCATCTGCCATTGTGTCTGGTAGTGAAGTGATGATGAAGTCTCTGACCAGCCTCTCAATGCACTTCATCACTACTGAGGTCAGGGCTACAGGGCGGTAGTCATTGAGGGAAACAGGATGGGGTTTCTTCGGGACAGGAACAATGATGGACTCTTTGAAGCATGTGGGGATTGCCAACTGGGTTAAGGAGAGGTTGAATATGTCTGTGAACACTGGTGCTAGCTGGTCAGAGCAGGCTCTGAGGACTCGACCTGAGATTCCATCTGGTCCTGCTGCTTTCCTGGTGTTCACTCTCCTGAAGGTTCTCCTCACATCATGCTCGGAGATGATGAATGCATTTCCGGTGTTGGCAGTCTCTTCCTGTCTGCAGCCATTAGCATTAGCTGTAGCATTAGCTTTAGCATTGTTAGCTGCAGCCTCGAAGCGCGCATAGAAGGTGTTCAGCTTGTCTGCCAGAGACACTGCCATGTTCATCATACCGGATGTTGGTACTTTATAGTCCGTTATTGTCCTTAGTCCCTGCAACAGGCTCTTAGAGTCACTCTGTTAAAGCTGTGACTCTAGTTTTCTCCTGTAGTGCTGCTTTGCCTCCTTTATTGCTTTCCTCACGTTGTATGATGCAGCCTTTTATGAGTCCATGTCACCTGATGCAAGTCCCCCGTTGTAGGCAGCGGTGTAAGATCTCAGAGCCACAGCTTCTGATTGGGAAACGTTCTGATGCTGGTTTTCTGCACAGTATGGCGACGTGGTCGGATTTCCTAAATGGGGGGCTAGATTGTGCCTTGTAGCCATCTTAAACTGTTGTGTAACAATGGTCCAGTGTCCTTTCACTCCTGGTGGGGCAGGTGATGTGATGATAAAAGTTTGGCCCTGCGTGTTTGAGGTTGGCGCTGGTAAAGTCCCCCGTCACAATAAGCACAGTGTCCCGGTGTTGAATCTGATGCTGTGAGAGAGCTTCATGCAGCTTGCATAAAGCAGTGTCCGTGTCCACCTGAGGTGGAATATAAACAGCGCTGATTATGACCAACGTAAACTCCCGAGGAAGGTAAAAAGGATGACATTTGATGGTCAATAGTTCCAGGTTGGGTGTGCAGAAGCGTGTGAGAGGAACAATACTCACGCTGTTTCACCAGCTACTGTTCACCATTAAACACACGCCACCTCCCCTTGACTTCCCCGATTCCAGTGTTCTGTCCATGTGGTGAACCGAGAAGAACTCGGCCGGCTGGATGGCATGGTTCGGCACCGCTGGGTTCAGCCATGTCTCGGTGAAGCAGAGGAGATTGCAGTCCCGAATGTCTCTCTGGAACTTTACCCTGGCCCTGAGGTCATCGAGCTTATTCTCCAGTGACTGGCCAGTGGTGAGTAGAATGCTAGGCAGAGGTGTGTGGTGTGCACGGGCTCTCAGCCTGTTCCTGATGCCGGCCTGTTTCCCCTGGGGCCGCTGCTTTAGGTTGTGTCCTTTGTTCTCCCTCAGGATCTCACTCAGCCAGCTTGGATCTGGGGTTAAAAACATTGAATTGTGAGTACATTGTATACCAATAGAAATAAGAGTATCTCTATCATACTTAATGCACTCCATTTTGAAGAATTTGCTGGTTTAAAAGTACTGTAAGTTAACTTAAAAAAACAAAAACAAAGAAAAAGGGGTCAGAGCAGTTGTGACAGCAGCCGACCTCACCGGCACCATTTTGGAAAGATGTGTCAGTGTTTTGATCACTATCTTTGGCTTACTGTCTTGGACTAGGGCCACTTGCCTTTGGTCTAATGTTGAAAATAAAAGGCTCTTCTCAGGTGCTCGACTAGGTCATTTACATGAGGAGGGGGTAGTTAGAAGTCTGATACCTGGTAGAGTCTAAAGAAGATTGCAGTTAGCATTGGAGACAAGGAGGTGCACTTGAGTGAACTGGTGAACTTCCACAGATCGCCTCTATGTGATCCCAGATGCCTCCCATGGCCACATTCAGCAGTCCACAAGGTTGCCATCCAAACAGAAGTTCAGACAGGGTGAACCTGGTGGAAGCTTTTTTTGTCTCCTGGATGGCATAGAGGATGTTGGGGAGGAAAAGATCCAGGCTTCTCCGCTCCTCATCTATCACCCTCTTGAGAATCTGCTGTAGTGTCTGATTTAAACACTCAACCAGCCAATACATTAGAGGGTGACAGATGGACATCCTTAGGTGTTTGACCTGTAATAGGCAATACAGATTCCATGGTGCCGGGGTCTGGTGCACTAGGCCATGGTGCTTCCTGGAAGCCCAGCTAGTCTGTATGCAGTAGTAGCGGATCTGGGAGGTCAGGTTTAGCCCAGTGAGGAGCAGCCATTTTCCTGCTGGGCTATACATTGTGACTTGCATGGTGAGGACAATGGGGATGTCACCATGGATGCATGACACAGTGTCCCCACCAGCTTTGCTCTGTCTGACAGGATCGTTGACTCAAACAGAGATTGTGGGAGCTTTGGGTGGTGTCACTTTGTGGAGGGTGCAGCAAGTAATGTAATGGTTAATGGTTAAACATATGCACTATTTTCACCAGCACACTAAACACTGTTGCCCCTATCTGATTAAAAAAGGTCAGAGATAAAACACCTGCACCATGATACAATAGGCATACTCACACCCTCAAGAGAGCAACCCTTAACCTCAAGCGAAAGTGGAGAAAAACTAAATCAGAAGTTTTTAGAATTGTGTATAAAGACAGTATGTCTAGCTATAGACAGGCTCTAAAAGCTGCTAGGGCTGAGCATCAGAGTAAACTGATAGCAATAAACCAGAACAATTCCAGATTCTTATTTAGTACAGTGGCTAGATTAACAAAACCTCAGATATCTGGAGAGAGTGTTCCATCACAGTAGTAAAGGGTTTAGTACTAAGGGCCTTTATGAATTTCTTCACTGAAAAAATTTATAGTATCAAGAACAAAATAATGGATGTTCAACATCGGACAGCATCCCGTGATCCAGTCCAGCCTAAAACTCCACATCTAGAGCTACAATGCTTCACAGGTATAGGACAGTAAGAGCTGTATAGACTTATCACCAGGGCTAAACCAACAACGTGTTTGTTAGATCAAATTCCAACTAGATTGCTGAAAGAAGAGATACATACAGCTGGATAACTGCTTCTAAACATTATTAATTCCTTGCTATATGTAGGTCACATCCTTAAACCTCTCAAGTTGGCAGTCATTAAGCCTCTTCTTAAAAAACCTAAATTAGACCCTGATGAAATATCAAATTACAGACCGATTTCAAACCTTCTGTTTATATCTAAAATATTAGAAAAGGTGTCAGCTCAAGTATGCTCCTTCTTACAGGAAAATAGCAGTAGATTTAGTCAGGTTTCAGGCCCCATCATAGCACAGAAACTGCACTAGTTAAAATTCAACACTATAGATCATAATATTCTTGTAGATCGCTTACAAAATTACACAGGTGTGCAGGGACAGGCATTAAAATGGTTTAGATACTACCTGTCTGATCAAAACCAGATGAAATATCTAAATTGTCCAGATTAACTGAGTGTGTCAAAGATATAAAAGATTGGATGACTGATAATTACTAAATCCAGATAAGACAGAGATACTACTTATTGGTCCAAAAACCAGTACACAAAACCTCTTAAAATTCAGCTTGCATTTAGAAGGATGTACAGAAAGATTATTCCACCTTTGAAATATTGCCAAGCTTAGGAACATTTTATCTGTAGCTGATGCAGAAAAGCTAGTTCATGTATTCCTGACCTCCAGACTGGACTATTGTAATACATTACTAGGTGGTTGTCCTGCATCTTCAATAAACAAGCTACAGTTAGTTCAGCTGCCAGAGTTCTTACCAGATCAAGAAAATATGATAATATAACCCCAATATTATCATCCCATCACTGGCTACCTGATAAGTTTAGAATTGATTACAAACTGGCACTACTGACATACAAGAATAGTATTATGTAGGTCCCAGAATATCAGTCTACAATCAGAAGTCTACAAAAGGGGGTAGGGTGTTTTTGTATTTAGCTCTTAAACTTAGGAATAGTCTTCCTGACAGTGTTTGGGGCTCAGACACAGTCTCCCAGTTTAAAAGTAAATTTAAGACATATCTCTTTAGCCTGGCATACACATAATTCATCCCGTAACCTCATACTCCAGTACATCTGATTAAATGCACATTCATATCTTGTGCTGCTAATATTATGAACAGCAGCTACACTAATTCCTTTCCATCTGTTCCTCTTTATACCCATCCCGAGGCATCTGAAGCTGTGCCAGCTCCAGTAGACAGAGGCCAACCCTGCGAGGATCCTACTTCATGGACCAACTTCAGCTGGATTCTGCTTCATGAGGATTTGGGTATATCAAAGCAACGCTGCCAACCCTGTGTGGACATTGAGGACAACAACAACCTCCTAATTAATACATATTAACATTATACATATGCTGTATCTGCATCACACTATACACTGTACAAAACTGCAGAAAGGACTTTGTTCATATCACACTCTGTTTAGAATAATTTATAATCACACTCTCTGGTGTCGCCCAAATGAGGATGGGTTCCCTTTTAAGTCTGGTTCCTCTCAAGGTTTCTTCCTCATACCATCTAAGGGAGTTTTTCCATGCCACAGACACCACAGGCTTGCTCACTAGGGATGATTTTGTCTAACATCTAGGACTTTTTATGCTATGTTTTTTTGTTTCCTATGTTCTGTAAAGCTGCTTTGAGATGTTCATTGTTAAAAGCACTATACAAATAAAACTGAATTGAATTGGATTGAATTCCGTTGAATTAAAGACAATGTACATTGTGTGCAAAGTGCAGGCAGGGACTCTGGCAAGACTAGCTATGATAATATAACTACATGGAGAGCCAAAACACACAGATATGAGAGCTTCCTGGGACATACAGCTGCAACCACTCCCATTAACAAACCTGAGTGAATGCATGAGAGTGACCTCCAAATACCCTAGTTTAGTTTTAGTTCCTTTCAGGAAGGCTGTTCCATAACTGCAGGGCTTTGTATGACAAAGCTCTGCCCCTGCTGTAACTATTCTAGGTGTTAATAAAAAGAACTTGCACCTTTGTTTGAAGTAGGCATGGTGGATAAAACAAAACAAAACACAACAAACAACACAGAAACACATAAACTAATGATTTAATCTATATTTACACAATATATTAGGGTTTGAAATTTGATTTGTTATAGAAACTGAAATGATAAATAACAGCAATATTTACTGTAGGCACATTATCAGAAGGAGTGAAAAATGCTTTTCATGAATGAACATTGATTAATGCAGAGTCTGTTTGAAATATTTGCAGAGTTATAGTTAATTTAATGCATCTCCTGAACCACGGGTAAAACAGAGCATAAATAACTGGATTAATGGTGGAATTAAGATAAAGTATGATAATGACTTTCTGAATAGTTTCTGTCTGTAGTTCATTAAAATCACCCAATAAACTGTAAATAAAATATGGAAGTAAACACATCAGAAACACAGACACTAAAATGCCGAGGACTTTAGCTGCTTTTCTCTCAGATTTCATGGAGTGTGAGGTGATTTTCTGTGTTTTAGGCCGTGTGTGATTATTAAGATCT
Source organism: Hemibagrus wyckioides (assembly GCF_019097595.1). Lineage (NCBI taxonomy): Eukaryota > Metazoa > Chordata > Actinopteri > Siluriformes > Bagridae > Hemibagrus > Hemibagrus wyckioides. The sequence continues at coordinate 44,086,007 of NC_080715.1, forward strand.
CTGATAGCAGTGGCATGTTTCTTAGCAATCACAAAAACCTGACTATACAATATGATTATGACAGAAAGTGGAAATATAAATGAAACTATTAGATCAATTACAGCCCAAACCTCATTCACAATGATTAAACATTCTCCAGGACACAATACAGAAATTGTAAAGTATCCATTGAAATACATGAATGATAAGATATAGATCCCCATCACACACCAGTCAAAAACAATTACAACACAAGTGATCCTCACAGAGACTCTGTTCATGTAGAGAAAGGGGTTTGAGAGAGCCAAATACCGATCCACAGCAATCAGAGTGATATTATAGACTGATATGATTATGAGGAAACTGCTAGTTGACCAAAAAATGGTGCAGAAATATCTCCCAAAAATCCAGCATGACTCGATTGTCCAGATTAACATCGACGGCATTACAAAAGCACCAACAAAGAAATCCGACACAGCCAGAGACAGCACAAGTGTGTTAGTTGGTGTGTGAAGCTGCTTGAAGTGAAGAACAGAGATGATGACCAGCAGATTTCCACACACTGTTAGCAGAACCACAGCAGCTGAACACACGTACAGTAAGATATAAACTGCAGGAGATACAGATCTCTCTGGACAGGAGAAATGCTCACAGCGATCAGACTGATTAAACTCTGTCAGGTTCATGATATAGCATTTGTAACAGAAAATGTAAAAAGTCATAATCAAATGACTTATGGCTCAGGAGCTCTGGTGCTTTTATAGTTGAGATATTAGTCACACCTCTCTAATTCGATTGACAGAATGATAGATATGATGTCAGAAATTTTTGTAACAATGGGCCTAAACTAAATATCTACAGAATGTTTCCTCCATCTCATGTGCTCTTGACTGGACTGATGGGACGAATGGAAGTTTGATTTTTGATCAAGTACATGGAGAATGGAACATCAAAACCAACAATGTATGTTGAAACTAATGGACCTTAGTCAATCATATAGTAAACGTTATTTTAAATTGAATTATATTTGTTTGGAATGTCACCCAAAATGGGTCCAAAGGGTCTTTCCTGCAGTCAATAAGGATGTTCATCTCACATTACTCATTATTAAACCTGTATAAACCACAGAGCATATGAAGAAACAGATTAACAATGTAATTTAGATAAAGTGTGATAAATATGTAAGTTATAATTTTTCTTGTGCAAAGGTGAAAAATAGTGTTGTGTCTGTAATTATTATACACGAATACTTTCAAAAATATAACATCTTGTTAAGGGATGGAGTAAACTAGGTCACTCACTTCACTGAGATTAAACAATTAGCATTCAAATTAATCAAGCTGGTTTAACCACATTTTTACAATTTAATGTTTTTTGGCAGAGGACTTAATTTACTTTATTTTATTTACTTTATTTTCTTTTATCTCACATTTCAAGTGTGAAGTATTTTGTGTTTTAGGCAGTGTGTGTCATGCATAGGGGAATTGTTTAAGCTGACTTAATAGGCTACTGCGCACGTATGATGTGAATAACACACACACACACACACACACACACACTTCCGTTTGTACCCCTGCATGTTTTCTTTAATGAAGTGTTGTGCATTATTTAGTGAAATGCCTGGCGATTTGTGTTATGTGTTATGGCAAAGTTCACCCCGCCTGAGCATTTTGTCTTTTCCAAGCCCGAAGCGTGGCCGGACTGGAAGGAGAGATTTGCTAGGTATCGGGTTGCATCACTGCTTACGGAGGAGGATGAAGTAGTACAGGTAAATGCCCTGATTTATTCGATAGAAGCAGAGGCCGAGCACAGATAGTGACAAATACTCATTGGTAATGGCCAAATTTGATGAGCATTTCATCCCAAAACACAACGTTATCTATAAACTCGCTAAATTCCACTCACAGCGAAAGTGTAGAAGCATTCGAAAGCCAGTTTCATTCAAAATCGACTCAGGCGCTGACACCTCAGTGATGTCTGAAGCTACCTATGAAACCCTACATAATAAGCCAAAACTTAGTCCAGTGAAAAACGCTCTTCAAAGTTCAGATGGCATCACTGCCACAAAAGGGGAGTTTTTAAGAAAAATGAAAGCCCATATCAATGGTTAACTAAGAAATTGCTGCTTTCCTGTTGTAGTAGTCAAAACCAGTGTAGAAAAACTCCTAAGCCGAACAGTGGCAACCAAACTAGGTTTAATTAAGCGCATCGATGAAGTCAGCATGTTTAGTGGCTTGGGCACATTAAAAGGAGATCCAGTGAAGATTACCTTGAAAGACGGTGCACAACCATACAGCATAGCTGCACCTCAATGAGTTCCCATTCCCCTACTCCCTAAAGTAGAAGAGGAGCTAAAAAGGATGGAGTCAATGGGCATAACAGAGAAAGTAACAGACCCAACTGAATGGTGTGCACCCATGGTTACAGTAGTAAAGAAAAATGGAAAAATACGAATCTGTGTGGACTTGAAAAGACTTAATGAGAATGTGAAACGTGAGAAGTTCATCTTACCTACATTGGACAATATATACTCCCCAAGCTAGCCAACAGTACAGTGTTTTCCAGTTTAGATGCAGAAAGTGGGTTCTGGAAAATCCCTCTAGAGGAAAATAGTGCACTCCTGACCACATCACACCACTAGGTAGATACTGTTTTAAATTGCTACCGTTCAGCATCACGTCAGCACCTGAGCTGTTGCATGGACATGATGGGACAGTTGTGTACATGGACAATATTTTAGTTTTCGGAGAAACACAGGAAATACATGATGAGAGACTTAAAAGGGTCATGGAGACCATTCATGCCTCTGGCTTGAGGCTCAATAAGGACAAATGTCAGCTTAGTCAGACAGAAATGAACTTCCTAGGACAGGTAGTGACCAAGAATGGCATTGCTCCAAGCCCAGAGAGGGTCAATGCTATTACAGCTATGGATCCACCCCAAAACATCAGTGAGTTGAGATGGCTACTGGGGATGGTTAACTACATCGGGCGTTATCTACCAAATCTCTCCACTGTGTTGCAGCCCCTCAATGAACTACTCAAGTCTGATAGTGACTGGAGTTGGGGACCATCGCAAAAACAAGCTTTTACAAAAGTGAAGCAGTTAATCTTGTCAGCTCCTGTCTTCGAGTTTTTCGTCCCTGCAAAACCAACTGTCGTTAGTGCAGACACTAGCAGTAATGGGCTTGGAGCGGTGCTCATGCAGAAACATGACGGAAGGTTGAAACCTGTGGAATTCTGCTCACGCACACTGACTGACACTGAAAAAAAATATGCCCAGATAAAAAAAAAGTGCCTTGCCGGAGTGTGGGCCTCCGAGCGTTTCTACCAGTACCTCTGTGGCTTAGAGAAATACAAGCTGCTACCACAAGCCATTAGTAAACCTTATCAATTAAAAAGACCTCGACACCACACCCAAACGTTGTCAGCGGCTGCTCATTAGGTTAATGAAGATCAATCCAGTCGCTGAATATGTCCCCAGAAAACACCTAGTAGTCGTGGATGCCCTGTCTAGGCAGCCCATGGTGGACATTCCACCAGGTGACCTAGAAGCAGAGGTCAATGCATACATGGATTTGGTGGAGGATGACCTGAGGGTAAGAAAGGCGATCATTGAACAGTTTAGAGACAAGACTGGCATGGATGGTGAACTCCAGTGCGTCCTCAGATACATCCGCAATGGCTGGCCGGAACATTTAAAGAGTGTAGCAGAGCAAGCGAGCATGTACTTCAGAGAGTGAGGCTCACTTAGTGAAACTAATGGACTAATGGACATTGAGGTAAACAGATTGTGATTCCTGAAAGTATGAAAAAAGACATGCTCCAGAAGATTCACTAGGGCCACCAAGGCCTTACCAAGTGCAGAGAGCGTTATAGTGATACTGTGTGGTGGCCTGGCATCGCTAGCGATTTGAAAATGCTTGTATTGTCATGCAAACACTGCAATATACACAGTAGTGAAAGTGTGGAGGCATTCGAAAACTGTAAACTGTAATTTTGGAGCACAGAAAAAAGAACAGATGTGTGACCGCATAGTGATCGGAATTCGTGATAAGCAAGTGTCACAAAAACTGCAACTGAAAAGTGACGTAACATTGCACACTGCTATTGAAAGAGCCAGACACTGTGAATGAATAAAATCTCAGAACACAGAATCTCGAGCAAAGAGCACAGAGCATGTGGATAGATGGATGTGGATAAATCAGCAAGAAAGAATGAACACAAAAGAGCTGGAAACTTAGCAAAAATGCACAAAAAGGGAACATACATAAGATGTGGACAAAATCATGATGATAGAGAATGATGTCCTACAGAAAAAATGCAGGAAGTGTAATAAATTTGGACACTTTGCAGCAGTGTGTCACTCAAAACCAGCAGTAAAGGAGATAACTGAGCCTGATGAAGAAGAATGCATGTTCTTAGGATCAGTTCAACAAAAAAAAAAGCACGGTTGCATTGTTGGCAGAGGATGAGCCACCATAGTGCACCACTCTAACCTTAGCACATACGCCAGTTTCATTAAAATCGACTCAGGCGCTGACACCTCAGTGATGTCCATTGGCACTGACTATTTTTCAAGATGGCTTGAAATCCTAGGACTGCCAAAGGCAAACTCCCAAACAGTCATACAGAGGCTGAAAAGCATCTTCACACGTTTTGGAATACCTGAGGAGTTAATGACCAATAATAGACCTCAATTTACAGCTGAACAGTTCAGAAGCTTTGTGACAATGATTTCCAACATGTCACTTCAAGTCCCCATTTCCTACAATCTAATGGCATGGCAGAGCGAGCCAGAAATACTGCTAAATTCGACCCTATGAAACCAATTGTCGTTACTGCAGACACTAGCAGTAATGGGCTTCAAATGGCACTTCCATTTGTAGCCCTGCATGTCTTCTTTAATAAAGTGTTGTGCATTGTTTAGCGAAATGCCTGCCAATTTGTGTTATTAATCTAAGCGGCAAATGCCACAGTGTGTAAATAAAAACAACATGCTACTGCTAACAATGGGCTTAACAATTACAAACACTTAATGTTTGAACCTGCAATAGTCACCCACCATATTTCTAGAAGCATTAACTAGGAACCTTGAGTGTTTCTGCCTCAAACAAGGAAGTGTATTGATTAGTTATGTTGATGTTTGATCATTCAATGAAAGCCCTAGAACGCACTAATGAGAGACTTAAACCTGTTGAATTAATCTTTAAATTTCGCATATTATCCTGTGCAAAGGAACATATAAACTTCGCATAACATGTTAAATGTTTTCTGCAGCAGCATAACTACAGTGAGCACTACCAGACATAACAGTAGAAAAGTACACGTTTCTCTTCACTGTTCTACTAAAGAGCATTTGCACATACTAGTGGCACCTTGACTAAGGCCTATAAACAGTAGTATATAAAAATACATAGGACAAATGGGTAAATATAAATGGAATGCATGCTCAGAATGGACATGCTGGATAGCAGAACATTGGTCAAGCTCTCAGGCATCATATGCAATCCCACTGATTTCATTGAACAATCAGTACACACAGGAAAACACGAGTTTTAGTTGAGCACAGCATTAACTAGGACAGCTGAGACACAAACATTGGCAGTACTTAATATTTTCACTGACTGAAGAAGGTGTGGTGAATCATAAAAGATCAAGAATTTGGTCAGATACTGCTGTGTATGACCATACAGCTTAACAAATAGCTCTGGCTATGTCAGCCTTTTATCATATACATACAAAAATACATTTCGTTCTTTTAAAAGTAAGCACATACTCAATTCATTTTAAGAAAGGAAAATGAGAAACCCAGTCACAAAAACCACTTAAAATGGCTGCCCCACCAGCCTATGTAAAGGAGCAGCCAACTTGATAAATCCCTCCACAAAATGCTAAAAATAGCTGGCAAAACCAAAAAAAGAATGTATTTAATGACTTTGGCAGGCCAACGACACTGAATCACTGCCTCAATCTTTAACTTCACCTAACCTCAGTGACTCCTTATGGTAAATGTCAGATATACACACTCCTCAGGGTTCCCAACAATCTGTGTTGGAAAATCAAGCCACTGGAAATACCCACACTGACCACACTGTGCCTCTACTCACCTACACCAATGCAAGTGAAACCATAAAGTTCTCATTTAGCTTTGAGGGTTTCTAGGGGTTCAAGAAACACTGAACCACAGTTTGCTTCTACAAACCTAAATTGTCCCACCCAGAAAATGCTTAATGCACCTTAATTCCATGCACACACAGAGAAGACTGAGCCCTTCTTTTGAAAAACAAAATTTGGTGCACCCAAGACCAGTGGGGCCTGAAACAGTGTGGGGGTCATGCTATCCAAAGAGATCCTGGTATCACTGTCCTAGTCCATTTATCTTCAGAACAGGACCTTAGATCTGTTTTCTCTGCCAGCCAACCCAAGACTGAATCCTAACACCAAAGGGCTAGGGTCCTCCCTAGGGCGGTTTCTCTGACCTCTTTCTCGACCGCCTCTGGCTTTTCGAGAGTCAGTAGGTTCTGCTCCCTCTCCCTTTTCCTGCACAAACCTGTCCTTCTGGTTAGCACCTACCAGCTCGCTACCACCTTCTTGGGGGAAGTTTGGGATTCCACCACAGTGCAGCCATGGCTTCCATCCTATCAGCTAGCCCAAAGCCTCTCTGTCACCAAGATGCAGAGAAGGATCAGCCTCATTGTGACAATAACATTATCCCATTGGGCATGCTTCACATGAGGCCGCTCCAGCTTCCAGCTTTGGGGTGCATGCTTTCATCCCCGCAGGCATCCATTTAGGGTCATAAGGGTTATGTACTGTGTGCTTTGTACCATTTTTAAGTAGAAAAGACCTCGGTTCCTGCCCATGGATCCCATTCTAGGGGCATGTCATCATTGCAAGACTCTTTTGACAGATGCTTCGCTTTTGGGCTGGAAGCAGTCTTGGACAGCTGCCCCACCCAGGGTCTTTGGGGGGGCTCATCTCTCATGGCACATAAATTGCCTTGAGATAAGGGCAGTGTTTCTAGCATTGAAACACTTTACCATACCATACATTAGTGCACACAGTCAGCACTATGGTAGTTTCCTATATCAATCATCAGGGCACTCTTTATGCCCTCTGTTCAGGTTTGCAGAGACCTGGAGCAGATTTTGCTTTGCGCCAAGACTAGGTTTCTTTTGCAGAAAGCAATTTTCATGCAGACTTCCTGTTGAGGTAGTTTTGCTCCCAGTAGACCTAGGCAGAGTGTGCCACAATATAGTCGACATTTTTCTTGTGGCTCTTCATTGGCTTTCTTGAATATGGTTTGCGGTCCTAGTCTACCTCCTAGATGGCACTCTTTCTGAGATTCCCATCTTGAAAGATCTCCTCTTTCAGGTGCAGGGGGCAATCCTACACCCCAGCCCGAGATGTGAAAGATCTGGGTGTGACCCCTGAGGGGAACCAGTTCCTAGAGGCAGACCTCTCATCTGAGGTAGCGGAGACTGTGTTGAACGCTAGGGCTTTCTCTACTAGAATGCTGTACACTCTGAAGTGGAGGTTTTTCACCTCTGGTCAGGACCTAGTTCAGTGCCCAATCAGTACAGTGCTGGAGTTTCTGCAATGTTGGCTCTCTCTGGGTCTGTCCCCCTCTACTTTAAAAGTGTGCATGGCCAAAATTGCTGCAAACAAAGAAGCTGTACTCGGGGCCCCCTTGGGTAGGATGGGATTAAAAGTGTAAAAATTTGCCCCTGACATGTCCAAGGCTATTCTGCACCTCAGGGTGGGATACATCTGCCCAGGATGGCTGTTCATCCAGTCATCTTGCAGACCTTCTGTCCTCTGCCCCATGAGTCGAAAGAACAGGAGAGGCTGGAGACGCTTTGTCCAGAAAGGGCCCTGAGAACTTGTGTCCACCGCTCATGCTTGTCCCTGTTTGTCTGATTTGGGAGCATGGTACAAGGGCAATCTGGTCTCCAAGCATCACTTGACACACTGGGTACTAGCCATTACCCAGGCCTGTGAAGTGCATGTGACATATCTCCTGCTTTAATATTTATGTTGAGTACTGTAGCTGATTTGCTGTCTCCAAATGATTGCTACACTCTTGATCTGATTTGTGCTACGAGATCAGACACTGTGGATGTCAGAGTGATATTTCTTATCATATGCTTATTAAATTATTAAAGATTCTTACTTTCCTCCATGATCATCATGTTCTTCAGTGTTGTTGCATCCATTTAGGAATAAATTTTGACAGATCTTTCCTGAAATCCCCTCCATTTCCCACCTTTAAACACAACTCAAATAATTAGCTTTTGTTAATTATTTTGTCAAATGTGTTGGTCTTTGGCTCATTGCATTTTAATTTGTAGTATTCTATATATATTTCCATTATAATAGGTATATGCATTTTAATTATTTAATTAGTACATTTTACTTTAAGCTTTTTTAGTCTTCACCAGTCAGGCATAACATAATGACCACTGACAGGAGAAGTGAATCTCCTCATCATGGCACCTGTTAGTGGGTGGGATATATTAAGTAAATATAATAGGTAAGTATAAAACAGGCAAGTGTAAAGATTTGAGCGAGTTTGACAAAAGGCCAAATAGTGATGGCTAGACCACTGGATCAGAGCGTCTCCAAAACTGCAGCTCTTGTGGGGTGTTCCCGGTGTGCAGTGGTCAGTATCTATCAAAAGTGGTCCAAGGAAGAAACAGTGGTGAACCGGTGACAGGGTCATAGATGGCCAAGGCTCACTGATGCATGTGGGGAGTGAAGGCTGGCCCATGTGATCCGATCCAACAGAGCTAGTTTTGTTTAAATTGCTGAAGAAGTGAAAGCTGGCATCACAGTTTGATGTGTTTTGGCAGCAAAAGGGGGACAAACACAACATTCTGCATATCGGTCATAATGTTATGCCTGATCAGTGCATTTCCCACTATTTATATAATAGTTACATTTTATTGCACTGTATAAATATACAAGTAAAATTAAAAACAATTATTGCTATAGTATGTGTACAGTATAAATTATATATTTGATCTCTTTTTGGAAAAATTTAAATTATATATAACAGAAATATTTAGGCACATTAGCTACATCAGCAAGGGCAATGATGATGTGACCGTCTTCAAGACAATTACAAGCTCCAGCCAGAAGCCATGGATGACCACAAAGGTGCATGAGCTGCTGAAGTCTAGAGACTCCATCTTTAGAGCAGGGGACAAATTGTCCCGAGCCATCAAAGTGGCAAAGCGGACACACACCCAGAGAATCCATGGCCACTTTCAGGACAGCGGAGACCCCCTGGAATCTGGAATCTGATAAAATGCTTCAAAAGGCTTGTCATGAGGCACAAAATGACCCAGCTATCACCCTCACTAGACCCCATACAGTTTGCGTATTGTTTAAACCACTTCATGAAAGATGTCATCACCACAACCCTTCATCTGGCCCTCACCCACCTGGACAATAAAGACTTATACGTACAAATGCTGTTCATAGACTCCAGTTCAGCATTGAATACAATCATCCCTCAGCACCTGATTGAGAAGCTGAGCCTGCTGGGCCTGAACACTGTAAGAAATTACAAAGTCTGAAGAACACAAAGTACTTTTTTTACTGCTAAGCTGCAATAAACTTCTTCATTAAAATCTTTGATGCCCTCATCCATTTGTTTTTCTTATAACACCTGCCTCTGCAACTGGATCCTGGGCTTCCTGACTGGAAGACCTCAGTCAGTCCAGATTGGGAACAGCTTCTCCAGCACCACCACACTGAGCACTGGCACCCCTCAGGGTGCTCATCTCACTGCTGTTTACTCTGCTGACTCACGACTGTCAAACCACATCATCAAGTTTGTCAATGACACGACCTTGGTGGGTCTCATAAGCAAGAAAAACAAGTCAGCTTACAAAGAAGAGGTGTAAAGCCAACAACCTGTCTCTGAACACTGACTAAACTAAGGTTGGGATGTTCCTGATCTGCAGTGGTCAGTATCTATTAACTTAGGAGTCTGCAGGTGTTTTGGGGCCCTGAAGAAGTTCTGACATGTCCTGACATTTGTGTATTTTTCAGTTATTTATAAACATATAAATGGCTAAAGTCTGATTACACTGTATTCAGCACAAACTGGGCTACAATAATATGTGAGCAGCATGTATGTACAAGTTTGTATGTTGGAGAAAATAACAGTTATGTGTGATTACTGAAAACAACAAAAAAATAAGTCACTGAAATAAGACCACAAAACACATTCATAATATTTGTGTACAAGACTTTTGTGACCTGGATCTTGTAGCCTGGAGTTTTTACTTCGAAATGATGTGACAATCATCCTGCTCACTTATTCACAGAAAACAATACATTCATTTAAATTTTCTAAGACACTTTTTGTTTAGAAGACAAAGAAGAGAAGACAAAGACCCGCATAATGAGCTGCATAATTACCCCTTTCAGTCAGGTATGAGACTGAGGAAAGTGCTACAAGAAAATAATTTGAGGGCGAAAACATATATTTCTTTGTTTGTAGTTAATTTAGAATAACTCAAGATTCACTTGCAAGATTCCCAGGAACAGTTCAAGATAAATAAAAAGTGTAAAAACAGACACTGTGATGCAAACAAAAACAGTGTAGGGTAAAGCCTGACATGAAATAATTGACAGAAAATTCTATTTTTTTGGAAATTGAAGTGTTTACTGGGCCTTTAAACAAAATCCAAAATTTTTTTTGATAAACAATTACAAATATTTGTGGTGAACCGGCGACAGGGTCATGGGTGGCCAAGGCTCAGTGATGCATATGGGGAGCGAAGGCTGGCCCGTGTGAACCGTTCCAACAGACAAGCTACTGTTGCACCGGGTGCAAGTGCGTCACTTACCTGGGGAACACATGGCACCAGGATGCACTATGGGAAGAATGCCTGGTGGGGAAAGTAAAGTCACTGGTGCAAGTCAGAATTAGCAGTGTATTAGTGAGCGCTTATTAGCAGCATAGTGGTGCACACTTCCAGGTCGGGATTAGTGTTTCTGGGTAAGCGGCCATTTTATGCACTTCTCCATTGTAAAAAGTGCTTCTAGTTCTGATCCTGTTTGTTCTCGTTTTTTGCCTGTTATCTGAAATTCTGTTCGCATGGTTAGTGACCATTAGACTGTATTTGACTACTCTTATGCGTGTTCCCTTGGATTTGACACTTTTGGATTATTTCTGTTGTTTCATGGAGTGGACTGTATGTTGTGTATGTTCTCTATGTTTTCTGCTTCCTCACAATGTGGTAATTTTGAGTCTGTGATTACTGCCACCTTATCACTGACTTTATCTGCTAGATTTTATTCGTACTACAGTGAACATGATTTTACTGAACTTTTATTAAAACCATTGAAACTAGAACTCTATCTGATGTCTCGCATTTGGGTCCAACCCTGCCATATTGACATCTTCCCATGTGCTAACAAACTGATGTTTTAGGCCATGTGTGAATAAAAAAAATCATGCCACAGCTATCAAAGTGTTAATAATTACAAAAACTTGATGAAACTGAGCCTAAATGAAATTCTCAAAGAATGAGTTTAGCATGGGAGGGATAAAGGGAACAACACCTTATCTGATGCCTCCACAGGATATAACGCTTCTTGTCTTGAGGTCTTCAGGGGCATGGGATTTTGTACAAGATCTAAGGCTAGTGAATGATTGTGCTTTTATCCATACCCATGTAGTGCTTAACATAAGTAATATATTAACTCGACTACCTTAAATTGGGTCTGATTTTCAGTCAGTGATCTATCTATGGCCTTTTTTCCTGTAAACCCTATTTGACAATATTGATTTGCCTCTAACCTTCTGTGGGAAGTGATGGACCACAAGGCTATGTAAAATCACCCACCATCCTTTCATAAGCATTAACTAGAACGTTTGAGTGTTTCTGCCCCAAACCTGGAAGTGTATTGATTAGTTATGTTGACCTCTGATCATTCAATAAAGAACCTGTGATAAAGACACACTGTATTTACTATGATATCCTCAGCAGATTATTGGCCACAAGGTGGCGCCAAATAAATTTCACTTAGTTTCTCAGGTGTTGAAATACTGTACTTTGGCCATATTCTTTCTCCTATAGTAAGTGTTTAGCCTTAGATCAAATTGCAACAAATTTTTAATTTTAAGTTGTAAAGATGAAGCAACAGATGATGACTCTTTTGAGCATGGCTGGCTATACTGCCACATGTGAATAGCTGAATATGCTAAAATTATTCAACCATTGTCAGATTTAGCTCATGGACTATTCTGTCAGAGTCAATATCAATCAGCACTGGTGCACCACAAGGGAGCATGCGCTATCCTATACTATCATCATTATATCCTTCTCAATCCCATTAACTGCTAGAGCAAGGACACTGGGATAAAAATTTCTAATGACCATCCATTTGTGTGACCACCTGTTTGAGAAGTTACAAACAGATAGTCGCTACTGAACCAAGAGAACTCATTTCCACAACAGCTTCTTCCCATGTGCTATCAATCTCATCATTCAGGACCTGTGTTTTTTTATGGGTTCTTGAGTCATTCTTACTTAAATTGTGCATTTCATCACCTAATGAATTAATAATATATTTATGATATACAACATTAATATCTGAACTACTATATATATTATTCTTTTGCACTTGTACTGTCTGATTACTCTGTGTATCAATTATCATGCTTTCATTCCTAGAGTCAGTGACTCTTACAGGTTCAACACACTGGCTGGTGAACAATCCCCAATGCAAATGTTTATATTCCTGCGAATATTTAAATGTCCACCTTGAGACGATGGTTATTTATATTCTTTTTTTCATAGTTCATGTCACATGCGCATAGGACATATTAATGATTAAATTTAGGCCAAACTGATATTACAAAACATGTTAAATATTTGCTGCAGCAGCATCGCTACAAAGAGAACAATCATCTTTTATTTTCTGAGTGAAAATCTGTTGGTCTTTGGCTCACTGCATGATTAAATGTAGTATTTATGATTCTACCCTCATAATACTGCTCTGGAAAAATAAGAGACCTCTGCAAAATAATGAGTTTCTTCTGTTTTTTCCTCCAGGTTCATGTATTGGTGAACAGTTTGGTTTGATTTTTTGTGAACTGCTGATAATATTTCTCCTAAATTCAAAACATAACTATAGTTATTTAGAGTGTATATTTAAAGGAAATGACATGACATCAAAATAACCCAAGATCATGCAGTATTTGCAGAGCTTTAATAACTCAAATAAAACAAAATGCAAATAATTTGTAAACAAATTGTGTTAATGCTTTGGCTAAATATCATTAAGAAATCAGTATTTGGTGGAATAACCCCGATCTGCATGAGTTTTGGCTCCATGATCTCCACCAGTTTCTCACACTGCTGTTGGGGAACTTTATATCACTCTTTTTGCAAAAAAGCAAACAGCTTAGTTTTACTTGATGGTTTGTGATCATCCATCTTCCTCTTGATGACATTCCAGAGGTTTTCAATAGGGTTCAAATTTGGAGATTGGGCAGTGGGCTCTTATTTTTTTCCAGAGCTGTATATATCTGTATTTTTAATGATTTAATTCATATTTAAAGTAGCAAATATAATCCCCACCTTCCACAGATAATACAGTAGATTACACATTATGTTGGGGTTTGAAATTTGATTTGTTATAGAAGCTGAAATTATATTTAATATAACGTCAGTATTTAGGCACATTGTCAGAAGGAGTGAAAAAGCCTTTTCATGAAAGAACTTTGATTAATGCAGAGTCTGTTTGAAATATTTGCAGAGTTATGATTAATTTAATGCACCTCTTGAACCATGTGTAAAACAGAGCATAAATAACTGGATTAATGGTAGAATTAAGACAAAATATAAGCAAAACTTTCTTAACTGTATCTGCCTGCACTTCAAAAACATTTCCTAATAAACTGTAAATATAATATGGAAGTAAACACATCAGAAACACAGACACTAAAATGCCGAGGACTTTAGCTGCTTTTCTCTCAGATTTCATGGAGTGTGAGGTGATTTTCTGTGTTTTAGGCCGTGTGTGATTATTAAGCTCTCTGATAGCAGTGGCATGTTTCTTAGCAATCACAAAAACTCGAGTATACAATATGATTATGACAGAAAGTGGAAATATAAATGTTACAACAAGATCAATTACAGTCCAAAACTCATTCAGAATATAAAAACATTCTCCAGGACAAAATACAGAAACTGTGAAGTGTCCATTAAAATACATGAGTGTTAACATATAGACCCACACCACACACCAGTCCAAAATAATTACAACACGAGTGATCCTCACAGAGACTCTGTTCATGTAGAGAAAGGGGTTTGAGAGAGCCAAATACCGATCCACAGCAATCAGAGTGATATTATGGATGGTTAAACACGTGAGGACACCACCAATCAACAAAAAACTTATGCAGAAACCTCTCCCAATAATCCAGCATGTCTCAATCATCCAAATTAATATCAACGGCATCACAAAAGCACCAACAAGGAAATCCGTCACAGCCAGAGAGAGCACCAGCATGTTGGTTGGTGTGTGAAGCTGCTTGAAGTGAAGAACAGAGATGATGACCAGCAGATTTCCACACACTGTTAGCAGAACCACAGCAGCTGAACACACGTACAGTAAGATATAAACTGCAGGAGATACAGATCTCTCTGGACAGGAGAAATGCTCACAGCGGTCAGACTGATTAAACTCTGTCAGGTTCATGAATACAGCATTTGTAACAGAAAATATGAAAAAAATCCTAATCAAATCACTTATGGCTCAAGAAGCTCTGGTAGTTTTATAGTTGAGAAATTAGTCACGCCTCCCTAATTTGAGTGACAGTAGATATGATGTCATGGATTGTTGTAACAAAGGGCCTAAACTAAATATCTTCACAATATTTCCTCCATCTCATGTGCTCTTGACTGGACTGATGGGAATAATGGGAGTTTGATTTTTGATCAAGTACATGGAGAATGGAAAATCAAAACCAACAATGTATGTTGAAACTAGTGAACCTTATATAGTAAATGATATTTTAAATTTAATTATATTTATTTGGAATGTCACCCAAAATGGTCAAAAACAGATTTAACTGTTAGGGTCTGCCCTGCAGTCAGTAAGGATGTCCATCGCACATTACCTATTTTTCTAAACCACAGAGCATGAAGAAACAGATTAACAATGTAATTTAGATAAAGTGATGAATAGTTAAAAGTTATATTTTTCTTGTGCAGAGGTGTACAGAAGGAAGTAAGCATACCACAAACACAGACACTAAAATGCAGAGGACTTTAGCTGCTTTTCTCTCAGATTTCATGGAGTGTGAGGTGATTTTCTGTGTTTTAGGTCGTGTGTGATTATTAAGCTCTCTGATAGCAGTGGCATGTTTCTTAGCAATCACAAAAACTCGAGTATATAATATGATTATGACAGAAAGTGGAAATATAAATGAAAATACAAGATCAATTACAACCAATTTAGTAAATATTAATTATATATATTTCTCTAACATCTTCCTGCAGTCAGTAAGGCTGTCCAGCTCACATTACATATTATTCTAAACCACCACTAAAACAGAACTTAAGGAAACAGGCACTGGTTTTCAAAAGATGAGAGTACAATATGGAGATCAGTCCTTTAGTACTAAAATTGAGAGTAAGGCAGGAGGGAGATCAGGAAAGGAAGGAAAATTATCTTAAACAAAGTGACGAATCTGAAGATATTTAAAGAGGTGCTTACTTGGGAAGTCATAGGTTCTGCAAGGTTCTTCAAAACATTTAAATAAACCATTGGTATACAGGTCTTTGAAGTGTGTCAAACCACTGACTGCCCACTGTCCGAATTACGAGTCCGATGTAGATGGAAGAAATAAATGATTCTTACAAATATGGCCCAGAATTGATGCTGATGTCAACTTATAGTGGTATCAAAACTGGCTAAAGATCCTAAGAGTAAAAAGCACTATGGGATTGGATGTTAAATGAGAGGCTTTGAAGGGTAAAGAAGAGTATACTAAAGCTAATTGTCATTTTGACCGAATATATTCTTCCAGCTAAAGTGAGAGGAAGACTTCAAGCAAGCATTCACTTTTATGAGGATTTAATTTATAACCCAAAAAAGTTCCAAACTGATCCAACAGTGATATAATAGCAGGGCAGCTAGTTATGGGATCACCAACGTAAAGCAAAAGGTCATCCGCATACAAAGACAAACAATGTTCGACATCCCCCCTTTTAGTGGTTGAATTCAGTGCCACCAATAAAGGTTCAATTGCAATTGCAAGAGAAGTGGGGATAGTGGGCATCCTTGATGAGTACCTCTTGTTAGTGGGGGATATCACAGCTATGATGATGACACCCAACTTATCTTCTCCTTCCCTCCCTCAGATACCACAACTTCTGCCCGGATCTCAGCATGTCTGGCGGACATTTCATCTTGGATGACAGCTCATCAGCTGAAACTTAATCCCAGCAAAACTGAACTGCTGGTCATCTCAGGTGATTCATCCCCAGACAAAGATCTTGCATTGTCTCTGGACAACTCAATGATCTCCCCTTCAGCCACTGCTCGCAACCTTGGGGTAACCATGGACAATCAACTGTCCTTTTCCTCCCATGTTGCCAATGTGACACGCTCACGTCGGTTTCTTCTGTACAACATCAGAAGGATCCGACCATTTCTATCCACACAGGCTACTCAGGTGCTTGTTCAGTCTCTGGTCATTTTGAGACTGGACTACTGCAACTCTTTACTGGCAGGTCTTCCTCTGAATGCAACTCGTCCACTGCAAATGATTCAAAATGCAGCTGCACGGCTTGTATTCAACCTGCCCAAGTTCTCCCACACCACGCCACTGCTGCATTTCCTCCACTTGCTTCCGGTAGCTGCACGCATCAGATTCAAAGCACTGACCCTTGCCTACAAAGCCAAGAATGGACCAGCACCATCTTACCTCAAAGATCTTATTACTCCTCGCACTGCACCTCGCTCCATCCGATCCACTAGCACTGCCCGACTGGTCCCACCATCTCTCAGGGTAAAAGGTAGGTATTCATCTAGACTCTTCTCTGTTCTGGCACCGAGGTGGTGGAATGAACTTCCCCTAGATGACCATACAGCAGAGTCTCTGACTGTCTTCAAACATCCTCTTAAGACCTACCTTTTCCTGAGGCACTTAAACTAGCTCTTATCTTTCCCTGTTTATGTATTGTTATATGGTTTATAAAATAAAATAAAATAAAAAAAATAATCAAATTCCAATTTTAGGCGAATGGTATCTTAAGTCTGTAATCTATCGAACCAGTGTTAATGTTTTCAATGATAGTGACTTAAAGCACTTTTGTATGTCGCCCTGGATAAGAGCATCTGCCAAATGCCAAAAATGAAAATGTAAATGTAAATGGGAAGTAATCAGACCAAGATTAATTGGTTTGAATGGATGCCAAAGGTGAGTGGTAGAGAAGTTTAACCCAGGATTCAAACGTCTTGCCATAACCAAATTTTTCCAAAATTGCAAACAGATATGGCCATTCAATTCGATCGAAAGCCTTCTCTGCATCCAAAGATACAATTATCTCAGGACTTGGGGAAGGATCAGGCGAGTACATTATGTTGGCTAGTCTACGTATATTAGAAAAATAGTGACGATTCTTAATTAATCCTGTTTGATCATCTGAAATTTCCTTGTCTGAAAGCACCTTATATATAAGTATTTATAAGAGAAATAGGACGGTATGATAAACATTGAGTAGGGTCCTTGTTTTTTTGAAGATGCCTGTGAGAAAGTTGGTGGCAAGGATCTTGAACACTTCAAGCAGAATTGGCACACGTTTCTTCCTTAAATTTCTTATAAAATTCAACCGGGTAGCCATCAGGGTCTGGAGATCTACCACTTTTCATTACCATGATGGCCCTACTGATCTCTCCCTGTTTGAGATCTTGCTCTAAATCCTCCACCTCCTCAGATTGTAAGGTTGGAGTATCTAGGTTGTCTAAGAAATGTTTCATGTGTGTTGTATCTGAAGGGAATTCTGAAGTGTATAGCTCAGAATAAAATGTGGTGAAAATATTGTTAATTTCTTTTGGTTTACTTGTTAAAGTTAGTTTGGAGTCTTTATTTGAGGAATAAGATGAGAGGCAGCTTAATGTTTCAGCTGATGAGCCAGAAGTCGGCAAGATTTGTCCCCGTACTCATAGAAAAAACTGCGTGTCCTAAATATTAATTGTTCTGCATATGTTGTGATTAAGAGGTTATATTTAGTCTGTAATTCAACCCTGTTGGTGTTTGAGAGTATATTCTGTCTAGAATAGCTAGAATAAACGAAAAGTCGGTTTAAGCATTTTTTAAGGATTTTTGTTACAGTAAGTAAGCATGCTGGTAATGAAGGAGGCAGAGGCGGAGCCAGTTGCATGCATTGCAAGAGGTTTCCTCATTCAGCACTGGAGCCCTGCAAGGCTGCGTTCTTAGTCATCTTCTGTACTCCCTATACCTTTATGACTGTATGGCCACACAGCTCCAATGACGTCATCAAATTTGATGATGACACAACAGTGGTATGCTTGATCACTGACAACAATGAGACAACCTACAGAGAAGACATGTGCACTTTGATACACTGGTGTCAAGAGAACAATCTCTCTCTCAACATCAAAAAGACAAAAGAGCTAATTGTGGACTTCAGGAGACTGGAAAGACAGCACATCCCCATCACAATTAACGGAATGTCAGAGGAACCAGTCAATAGTATAAAGTTCCTTGGTATACACATCACTAAAGACCTTGGTATACACATCACCTCACACGGACTGTTCACACAGACACAGTGGTGAAGAGGTCTCACCAGTACCTCTTCTTCTTCTGAGCCTGAGGAAGTTTGGTACAAACCACAACATTCTCAGGTCATTCTACACCTGCACTGTGGAGAGCATCCTGACTGGTTGTATTACCTCCTGGTACAGCAACAGCACAGTTCGTAATCACAGAGCATTGGACGTTGAAAGATCTTCCAGTGATGATCGCAGTGATAGTGATGATGAATGGCTGCCAGAAAAGGAGGGTTTAGTGAATGCTAGTGATAGTTACAGTGTATCTGAGGATGCTGAAGGAGCTGGACATGTGCTGACTGACAGCACTCAAAGACAGTACAAATCTTGGAATATCTGGAAAGCTGAAGAGAGCTAGTTTGATAGAGATCTACCCCCTTTTTAGGAGAGTGGAAAGTGAATGTTGAGAGAACAGAACCAGTAGATTTCTTTATCTATTGTTCTCTGGAGCACTTCAAAGGCAACCAATACTATAATCCTGCATGCACACAAAATACCAAGTAAATCTGTATTCAATGTCTTGTGGCTTTGTGCCTTAGGTGCTTTGCCAACTTTCATTATATGTAGATTGGATAAACCGAAATAAGAGTCACTTTCAGTGATACCATATTGCTTAGTTTATTTTAAAAATACATAACCTGGTGTAGTTCCCTTTCAAAGGAACTCAATACTTTGTCATGGATGACTCTGTGGGAATGCCAATACCCATACCTCCACATGATGGACGATGTCTGTCCCAGAGGTTGTAAGAGATTGCCCTTGTTCCTGCTACTAAAGCAGACAAACATGGAGGAGGACTTACGCCACAGAGAGGTCCCAGGCAGGGACGCGTGGTCTGTAGTATGGCATCAGCCGCCTGGCACTGTGCAGAAAATGCGAAACCAGAGGGTGCCTACCCAAGGAGGCCCAGAGGACAAGTTTGTGGTTTTCAGCAATGGCACTTTTAAAGTAGAAGGGGACAGGCCCTGATAAAGGTGAGACTGCAGAAATTCAGTACTGTACTGACCAGACAGTGAATTGGGTCCTCACAGCACTGATTGCACCAGAGGTAAAAAAATAAAAAAAAAAAGCCTGCACTTCAGAGTGTACAGCTTTCTAGTGGAGAGAGCCCTAGTGTTTAACAGAGTCTCTGCTACCTTAGCTGAGAGGCCTGCCTCTACATAGTATCCAGGCCCAGAGGGCGCAGGTGTGCCTTGGGATGAAAATCAGTCTCTGTTACAAAAAACCTGGTCTCTGCCTAGAGCAGAATTTGCTGCACCAGCCTGAACAGAGGGTGTGAATACAGACCACCCTGATGATTGACATTGGAAATTACCATAGTGCTGTCTGTGCACACTACAAATGGTAGCCCATTAGGTGTGGTAGAAAGTGTTTCATTGCTAGAAACACAGCTCTTATCTCCAGAAAGTTTATTTCTCTTGACATGAGAGAAGAGAGCCCTCCCAGAGGCAGGCGGTCCAAGACTGCTCCCTGGCCTGAAATTGAGGCATTTGTCAAAATAGTCTTGAGACAATGACGTGCCCCTAGAGTGGGACCCAAGTTCAGGAACCGCAGTCTTTTCCACATTGTAACATCGAACTTGGCATCAGGCCAACAGAGGGAGCCCTCACCCAAATTCTAATGCACCCATGAAGAACACTTTCGGGGTTTTGTATTCTTAAGCAGAGTGTTTGCAACGCCACAACATGAAGTATTGTTCCCAGAACATACCAAGCCTTGAGTGGATTATATTACTGTTGGATTTACTGTGTATGGACTTTGTTTCATGTTTTCCAGTTTTTGAGTTTTTGCTTTGCTTTTTGGTGCTAATAAAGCTTGCTTATGGATCCTCAACCTTCTGCATCAGGCCGGTCCTTACACACATAAGAAGGGTATGAAGTGAAAGGCGCATATCCATTATCACCCTGAGGGGATGCATGTGGGGATGAAAGTCAGCAACCCTGAGACAGAGCTGGAATGGCCTCTTGTGAAGCAGACCCAAATAACATTGGCTGCTGCCACCATGAGGCTGAGCACTCTGTGCAAGAGAGAGGCTTTAGCCTAGCCAAATAGCTTTCACTCCTGACAGGATGGAAGCCACCCGAGCAGGAAACAGACATGCCTGCATCGTGGTGGAATCTCAAACTACCACAAGAAGTCGGTTCTTTAAGAAGGAGAAAATACACATTTTTCTGGGTTCAACATGAGGCCTAGAGACCTCAAATGGGCAAGCACAGCATCTTAATGACTGGCCGCAATGGCCTTCAACTATGCCAGAATTAGACAGTCATCCAGGTAATTCAGTACACAGATGCCCTAGAGATGCAGCGGCCCCATGATCAAAGCTGTCGCACTGCCTCAGCGGACATGGGACCCACGCCACAAGATGCAGAAGCTTGGCTAAGCTACAACCAAGTGGAATCAGAACTTGTGAACAGAAAGTCTGTCTCAATGTACGGAGCCAGTTCCCCTGAGAGCCGACCGGGCATGCTCCGCTCCCAAACAAACAATGCAAAGAGTGTATGTGCGACACATCCTCCATGATAAAACGATGACAAGGATGCACACACCACTTAAACTGCTTGCTTTTCTAATGTCTTATTTTTTTCCCTAGTCTAGACAGACAGGACAAACAATTGACACAAACATACACAGTGTGCTTCCTGAAGACAAAGAATCTGGAGTAATATGTCGTAGCACTTACATGTAGCCCTTATATGAACTTGTTGGTGCGTATTCCCTTGTCAAGTGTTCTGTCTGAGCAATTTAATTGGGCACAGCCACAATAGTTCAGGCTTTTGAACTCAAATGTCTTACTACTTCGGACACAGCCACACTCCATCAGTCCTCAAGTTCAACTAAAATAATACACAGTTTGTCACAGTACATCAGACAAAACCACAGTACCACAGTCTGGTTTTTCGTGTTATATTTTAAAACAGTCTGCTTATCCACAGTACTTTGGGCTTAGAACTTAAGTTTAAAGCGCTGTCAGAGAATGTCAGACAAAACCACACTACCTTCGGTTATTGTTTTAAACTTTACAGGGACACAGTGTGTCAGGCCCTTTACTTTATACTTAACTATTTAGTTATAATTCGGCTGGCAAACTGAATCGGGCTGATTCAGTTACTTTAGAATTGTAAAAAAGTATATAAGAACAACACAACAAGTTTCAGTTACTTTAGAAACCTATAAACCTAAGCACTTTGCTTCAGTTACATTAGAAACAAAGATTCCAATACAACTCTGTCACCAAGCTGCCTCAGGTTGATCCTGCTCAAAACATTTTATCTCAAAATTCCTCAAAGATCCTGCTCAAACATTTTATACTGTTTTTCCTGACTGTAATTTAAATAGGATTTCGCTTTAAATGTAAATTGTAAGAACTGAGTATCACTAAAATGGCGGGGTGATAAAATCCTGCTGGATGTCCTGCTGCTGATCCCATATTAATAATTGATTTGACTAAGTGTTCTAAATGTTTGGTAAAGCTGCATTGAGACAATGTTCATTGTTTGAAGTGCTATACAAATAAAACAGTATTAATTTGAATTAAACATATTCCTCTATGATATTTAAGCCTTTGTGGGAATGAGCTATTTCTGATGTGTACCATGCAGTGGAATCTGGGTTGAGGCAGAGAAGAGAAATGAGATTGAGAGAGTGTTTACACTGTTATAGATGTTATAGATGGAAAAAATGAACAATAAGCAACCAAAAAAAAAACCACACAGAACTCTTTCCTCACATAAGCAGTTCAAGAACATGCCATATTATTTAATAAAAAATGAAATGATGCTCTTATTTGCAATCAAAAGAAGTGAAAAGGGGTTATTTATGAAAGAACTTTGATTAATGCAGAGTCTGTTTGAAATATTTGCAGAGTTATAATTAATTTAATGCACCTCCTAAACCACGGGTAAAACAGAGCATAAATAACTGGATTAATGGTGGAATTAAGACAAATCATAATCATAACTTTCTGAATACTTTCTAACTGTATTTCAATAACATATCCAATTAAACTGCAAATAAAATATGGAAGTAAACACATCAGAAACACAGACACTAAAATGCCGAGGACTTTAGCTGCTTTTCTCTCAGATTTCATGGAGTGTGAGGTGATTTTCTGTGTTTTAGGTCGTGTGTGATTATTAAGCTCTCTGATAGCAGTGGCATGTTTCTTAGCAATCACAAAAACTCGAGTATAAAATATGATTATGACAGAAAGTGGAAATATAAATGAAAATACAAGATCAATTACAGACCAAACCTCATTCAGAGCGAAAAAACAATCTTCAGGACACAATATTAAATTCATGAAATTTCCATTGTAATGCATGAGTGCTAAGATATAGACCCCCACCACACACCAGTCTAAAACAATTACAATGCAAGTGATCCTCACAGAGACTCTGTTCATGTAGAGAAAGGGGTTTGAGAGAGCCAAATACCGATCCACAGCAATCAGAGCGATATTATAGATGGATATGATTGTGATGAAAGAAGCAATGAACCAAAAACTGATACAGAAACCTTTCCCAAAAATCCAGCATGACTCAATTGTCCAGATGAACATTGGGAGCATTACAAAAGCACCAATGAAGAAATCCGACACAGCCAGAGAGAGCACCAGCATGTTGGTTGGTGTGTGAAGCTGCTTGAAGTGAAGAACAGAGATGATGACCAGCAGATTTCCACACACTGTTAGCAGAACCACAGCAGCTGAACACACGTACAGTAAGATATAAACTGCAGGAGATACAGATCTCTCTGGACAGGAGAAATGCTCACAGCGGTCAGACTGATTAAACTCCGTCAGGTTCATCAGTACAGCATTTCTAACAGAAAATGTAAGTCATAATCAAATGAATCATGGCTCAGGAGCGCTGGTGATTTTATAGAAATTAGTCACACCTCCCTAATTTGAGTGACAGTATGATAGATATGATGTCATGGATTGTTGTAACAAAGGGCCTCAACTAATAATTTACAGAATGTTTCCTCTAGCTCATGTGATTTTCACTGGACTGATATGTAAATATTATTTTTCTTGTTTAAGGATGAGCAATGCTGATTTTGTGGCTGGAATTAAAATATACTATTCCTTACAGAATATCAAACATACTGCTCTGTTGTGTATAGGGATGTAGTACATTGTACATTCCTAATTTGAGGGAATTAAACAGCATTCAAACTAATAAAGCTGGTTCAAGCATTTTAAGGATTTCTTTGGTTACGGAAAGTAAGCACACTGTTAATGAAGACTTTTCTCTCACATTTCAAGTGTGAGGTATTTTGTGTGTTTTAGGCCGTGTGTGACTAAAAGGATTAGTTTAACATAGGAGGGATGAAAGGAACAACACCTTATATGACGCCTCCGCAGGATATAATGCTTTACTTCCTGTCTTGAGGTCTTCAGGGATGTGGCTTTTTTTTTTACAAGATCTGAGGCTAGTAAATGATTGTGCTTTTACCCATACCCCTACAGTGCTTATCACAAATAATATATTATTTTGAATACCCCAAATTGGGCCTGACTTTCAGTCAGTGATCTAGCTATGGCCTTTTTCAGGATTCCTATAAACCCTTCTTGGCAATATTGATTTGCCTTTAACCTTCTGTGGGAAGTGATGGACCACAACGCTATGTAGAATCACCTACCATCTTTTCATAAGCATTAACTAGAACATTTGAGTGTTTCTGCCCCAAACCTGGAAGTGTACTGATTAGTTATGTTGATCTCTGATCATTCGCTAAATAACCAGTAATGAAGACACACTGTATTTACTCTGGTATCCACATCCTGTCAATGGCCACAAGGTGGTGCCAAATAATTTGCACTTGTGTATAGGTCAAGATTAAAATTGTAGCAATTGCTGCCTTTTCAAGAGTCAAGATGAAGTAACAGATGATGACTGGCTAATGCCACATGTGAATAGCTGAATATGCTAAAATAATTCAACCATTGACAGATTTAGCTCATGGATTATTCTGTCAGAGTCAATATCAATCAGCACTCGTGCACCACAAGGGAACATGCTCTCTCCTATAGTACCATTATATCCTTCTCAATCCCATTAACTGCCAGAGCAAGGACACTGGGATAAAAATTCCTAATGACAGTTTGTGTAACTACCTTTCTCAGAAGTTATGAACAGTCACAACTGAACCAAGAGAACTCATTTCCACAACAGCTTCTTCCCATGTGCTATCAATCTCATCATTCAGGACCTGTCTTCTTCTGGGTTCTTGACTCAGACTTACTCAAGTTGTGCATTTTGAATTAATTCTATAGCAATTACATAAAACATTATTATCTGAAATAAAATATATATATATATTATTTTGCACTGTATTGTCTGATTACTCTGTGTATCAGTTATCATGCTTTCCTTCCTAAAGTCAGTGACTCTTACAGATTCACTGAGTTAAAGAAGAGAATAAAATGTAAAATCATGCTCTAACACACTGGCTGGTGAACAATCCCCAATGCAAATGTTTATATTCCTGAAAATATTTAAATGTCCACCGTCAGAAGATGGTTATTTATATTCTTTTTTTCATAGATAACGTCACATGCAGATAAGACATATTAATGATTAAATTTAGGCCAAACTGATATCATAAAACATGTTAAACATTTGCTGCAGCAGCATCACTACAAAGAGAACACTCACTCGCCCCCTCAGTTATCAGGGCTTCATTACAGATATGCTGGACAAATATGTCATTGCCTATTTTGATGATATTCTGGTATTCACCCCTTTGCAGGAAATCCATGAGCTTCAAGTCCACCAGGTTCTCCAGAATCTCGCACAGCATTAGGTTTTTCTAAAAGGGGAGAAGAATGAGGTTTAACTGGGTACCATCACTATATCATTAACCCAGAATAAGTTTTAGAATTGTTTTAAAAAACACACTCAAAAGCAACTGCATCCGTTTCAGCCTCCTATAATCAGACACTTTTTTTCATGGAAATGAAAAGTAATGATTACTATAAAAAGTACACAGTAATGTTTTATTTCATTTATGAAAATGGTCTTCAGCTCACTGCATGTTAAGATGTAGTATTCATGATTTTCCCCAGATAATATATATATATATATATATCATGCTTTCCTTCCTAAAGTCAGTGACTCTTACAGATTCATTCATATATGTATATATATATATATATATATATATATATATATATATATATATCGATATTTTTAATGATTTAATCCGTATTTTAAGCTTCTGAAACAAAAATGTTTCCCACCCACACTGTATACTGTATACTGTATCTACATATAATACAGTACAGTATACATTATATTGAAATTTGATTTGTTACAGAAGCTGAAATTAAATGTAATATAACAGCAATGTTTAGACACATTATCATAAGGAGTGAAAAATGATTTTCATGAAAGAACACTGATTAATGCAGAGTCTGTTTGAAATATTTGGAGAGTTATAATTAATTTAACACACCTCCTAAACCACGGGTAAAACAGAGCATAAATAACTGGATTAATGGTGGAGTTAAGACAAACCAAGATTGTGATTTTCTGAAATGTTTCTGTTTGTATTTCAAAAACATCACCTAATAAACTGTAAATATAATATGGAAATAAACACACCAGAAACACAGACACTAAAATGCCAAGGACTTTAGCTGCTTTTCTCTCAGATTTCATGGAGTGTGAGGTGATTTTCTGTGTTTTAGGTCGTGTGTGATTATTAAGCTCTCTGATAGCAGTGGCATGTTTCTTAGCAATCACAAAAATTCGAGTATAAAATATGATTATGACAGAAAGTGGAAATATTAACGAATATACAAGATCAATTACAGTCCAGATCTCATTTATAAGGTAAAAACATTCTCCAGAACACATTACAGAATTTGTGAAGTTTCTATTGAAATACATGAGTGCTAAGATATAGACCCCCACCACACACCAGTCTAAAACAATTACAACACAAGTGATCCTCACAGAGACTCTGTTCATGTAGAGAAAGGGGTTTGAGAGAGCCAAATACCGATCCACAGCAATCAGAGCGATATTATAGATGGATATGATTAATAGGAAACCACAAATTAACCAAAAAACAGTGCAGAAATCTCTCCCAAAAATCCAGCAAGACTCAATCGTCCAGATGAACATCACCGGCATCAATAAAGCAGCAACAAGGAAATCCGACACAGCCAGAGAGAGCACCAGCATGTTGGTTGGTGTGTGAAGCTGCTTGAAGTGAAGAACAGAGATGATGACCAGCAGATTTCCACACACTGTTAGCAGAACCACAGCAGCTGAACACACGTACAGTAAGATATAAACTGCAGGAGATACAGATCTCTCTGGACAGGAGAAATGCTCACAGCGATCAGACTGATTAAACTCTGTCAGGTTCATGAATACAGCATTTGTAAAAGAAAATGTAAAAAGTTATAACCTAAAGACTTATGGCTCAGAAGCTCTGGTGATTTTATAGTTGAGAAATTAGTAACACCTCCCAAATTTGAGTGACAGTATAATAGATATGATGTCATGGCTTGTTGTAACCAAGGGTGTAATTTTGGTTTGAGAAGTGAGGGGGACACAAAATCGGGGAAAATTTTTTCGATTTGAATCCCATTTCTTGCATTTACATATATTTTCGGACTATGGTGATACAAAATCCAGGAAATGATTAAGTTGATTATGATGATAAATTCTGCCAAAAAAAAATAGTAGGCTACTAAACTGTGTATATAAAAAAGATGTCTTACTTATGCAATTGTTTGATAGCAATCACCAAGACTTGAGAGAATTATTTTATAAAGTCAAAAATGTTCACCATTAATGTTTTGTGTGTGAATCAAATTTAAATAATATGAGACTCAATTTCCACTGTAGAACAAACTTTTATTGCAAACTAACCACTGGTCCTGAAAATGTCAAATGTGCATCTCTTCATGTATCCTAACTATCCACCATTCTATATTGTCCTGTCACCTCTTCTCACATGAAAGAACCAAACACATGCTTCCTGTACTCATTCGCCAGAAAAAAACTCCTGGCAAATGTTTTCCTTGCTGATTTATCCAGTATTTCTTTGTGAATGTGACAGACTGCTACACTGTTAATGCGAATCTGTAACATTGTGCTTCTCAGCCATGTCTTCAACTTCTTTAGAGCACTGAAGCTCCTCTCTGCTTCAGCAAAGGCAGTAGGAACACCCATAAGAAGTCGTACAAGTGCTTCTACTTGGTTGAAAAAACCACGGACTTCAGGTGAAATAGTTGCGGCCTCTGAAGCATTTGCGTATGTGTATTGGAGCTTAAACATGTTCAGCTGCACCTTCAGTGACCTTTGGTTTAATTCAGGATACTGGTCCACCACAGCAGTGTCCATCTCCCCAGTTAGCAGGACTTCCTCTAACTTTGCCAGTGTTTTTAGACCACCCTGATCAAACCTCTCCTTCAGCTGGATGTCCACAGTATCCAGCACCATGAAGAAGTCAGCTCTGTAGTGTTCTTCTGGGGTTGTAGGTGTGTGTGCAGTAGTGGCAGCATGGACGGGGCATAGTTATGGGCTGAATATTTAGCTTGGTAATCATCTCTATTGTGTGACTGTATATCTCTTGGAACTTCTCAGTTCTCTTTGCCCTCAGGGTGGTCCTTACACAATCTGCTGCAGAGAGCATACCAGACACTGTTTCTGTCCTCTTCTGCAGCAATCCAACTCCTGGATTACTTCATTGGCCATCATGAGTCCTAAAACTCTGGTACCTTTTCCAAATCTCTCTAGCAACCCTCTTGCTGTCACACCAGTGTTTGAAGCATCTGTCTGGGCCATGTCCTTTAAGCTGAGTAGCTCAGACTAGTATTGACGTAGCACAGACCAGATTGCTGGAGCCCTAATCATCCATCTTGTTTGACACAAGGGTTGCAGGTTGCTAACTATCCCTCAAGCTGCAGTTGCAATGTTCACAAATTTTGTTTTGTATTTGCCTCACATTTGTACAGACAGCCAAGCTTGTGGACCCAATTCAGGGCATCAGATGTCAGTGATGATGCTGTGCAAGCAGCCTAGGTGACCAGATCTGCACAGTGGGTGCCACAGTGTACATACAAAGCCAGTGGCTGCTTCTCCCTTATCCTGGCCTGTGCTCCATTTCTGTTGCCTGACATGTTCTCTGCACCATCATATGTTTGTCCATGCAGACCAGACAGTGGATATTCAAGCATAACAACAAGTCTGTGGCAACTTTTGCAAGGTTTTCCCCAGTTGTGCTTGAAACTTTGTAAAACCCCAAGAAGGCCTCGTGGGGGACCAATTCATGGTCTACATACCTGACGTTCCTTCAATGTCCTGTGTTCCATCAATAATAATGGAACGGTGCAGCTTTGGCTGACGATAACTGGACATCTATTGGTTTTGTTTTTTTGTAGTGGGTAGTGACAGCAACTTTGTGTGCACTGCTTTGGGCATGTTCTGCAAATTTTTGAGTTGCCTTTTTCCAGTTTCGGTAACCAGTTTTGATAAATGTTAGATCTGCATTCTTGGCCAAATTTGATTTTTCATGCCCAAAATCTTGAGCACAGAAAAAACACAAGATTCTATTGACTCCTGGACTGTAGTGGAGCCAAGGAAATTCACAGTACCACTTTTTTTTTGGAACTGTAGCATTTTGTTGGTGAGCTGCTGCACTACAATGAGCTTTGGGTTAGCATGGTTGGGTTCAGCTTTTTGCTTGCCTGCCTGCACTTCTTCACTTGCACCTGTCCCCTCAGGTCTCTCCTATGAAATATTAAAATGTGCTAGCCAGTTTCTGAGATAAGACATAATAAAATTAAATTACATGACCCTTTACACAGCACACACCTGCAAGTCTGAGCTGCTTCTCCCTGTCTCACCCTCCCTGTCTTGAAGCCTCCTCACCTCATCTGTCCTCTGATAAGAAAACATCACAGAAATAAATATATACAAAAGTTCATCACAACTGAATCTATATGGTGTGAAAATAAACAGATTTTGGGCCTGTAATTAATATCCTTATAGAATATCAAACATCCTTCTTTATTGCATAGGTAAGGGATGTAGTCACTGCTAGTCAATAGCTATGGCTATTTTCAGCATTCCTGTAAACCCGGGTTGACAATATTGGTCTGCTTTAATTTTTCTGTGGTAAGTGATGCACCATAAGGCTATCTAGAATCACCCAGCATCTTTTTAGGAGCAGTTTTTGCCTCAGACATGGCAGTGTCATTGTTTGTTTGGGAGAGGAGAATGCCTGGGCGGCTTTCAAGGGGCCTACCCTTTGCAAGCTTCAATCCAGCATAACTGTACTTTCCAGCCAAGCTTCTGCGCCTTCTGGCTTAGGTCCCGAGTCTGCCTAGGTGAGCGACATGGGGTTCATTGGTTGAGTTGGCAGAATCGGAACAACTGATGGGTCCTTCCTTTTCTCTTGCTGTCTCCCCTGACTCTGATATCCTTCTTTCGGATTCGGGAGCTTGATCTGCGATTTCTTCAGATCCGTGAGGGGATTTGTTGTTGTCCGTGTCAGGCACTGAGGAGCTCAATGTAGGCGAGGGGAAGCCAACTGAAGAAGTAGTTAGTGTTGTTCACTCTAAGCTTAAAGACTGCTTCCTGACTTCAGGGCTTGGGGCCTTGTGGCTGCATTTCCTGGACCTCACTGCCATGGTATCGTGTTCAAAGTTGTCGGATCACTGTTGTTTTCACACTGCACGTCTATCTGTGGTAGCACTCAGTCGCTGCTGTGTTCATATTGCATGATGGATTGGTGACAGGAGGTTTCAAACTGTACAACTTCACAATAGGAAGAATCACCAACATCTCTGTCTGGTCCGCAAAATGCATTTCACAATCAAACACATGCGAGAAGTGATAAGGGAATAATGCAAGATCCTGTGGGAGTTCTCATGTGAGACTGGAAATGGAACCACGCAAAATGTTTGCAATCCAAATGGTCTGTGTGGGGAACAAGGATTGTGCGTTCTGCATAATTGAACAAATAAATAATTTTGCAGTGTGTGGCTGGTAAAGCAAATGTTTCTGCTTTATTTCTGTTTTATGTAATTGTAAAGCTTATTTATTCTGAAATAACTATATTTAGTTTTTTACAATAAAACTAATAAACTTTTCTGATAAAAACCTATAAACTTTATTTAACTATAATATTGTGCTCCGACTGAAGCCATGCTTGCTAATACTGTGGACTATAACTCCTCCCCGAACTGCCCACTGCCCTGTATCTTGCTTTCTCATTGGCTGTAGGTCATCACAGAGGTATTTTTCAGTTAGAACTCCTTTCAAACTGCACAATTTTGACTCATCGGCAACTTGCTTTGATCAAGTTTTTGGTAATTGTCAGTTGCTTGCATGAGCTTGATTTGCCTCCGATTTAAGGCATTTTTTCAGGCGACTGAAAATCAGGGCTAAAATCATACAGTGTGAACTCAGCATTACAGATGTATGGAAAAGCCCGTGACTGCATCAAATGCAGGAGTGACACACAGGCGGACGTTTTTTGTATTTTATGAAATAAAATACATATAATTTTGAGTTATATATATATATATATATATATATATATATATATATATATATATATATATATATATATATATATATATATTTACAGTAATACCTTGACTTACGAGTTTAATTCATTCTGTGACCGAGCTCGTAACTCAATTTGCTCGTATATAAAATCAAATTTCTCCATTAAAATGAATTGAAATGCTATTAATCCATTCCAGCCCCCCAAAAACCACACCAATTTTTTTTGTGATGTGTTTTTAAATAAGAAAAATATACTTTATAAATAACAAATATGTATAAAAAAATAATAATACATAATAAAAGAGAATGTAAAGAAATAAACTGGTTTTATTAAGTGTATTTACGTTGAAGATCAGACGAAGATGCTGGCGGAGGGGGAGGAGATTGGTGGAGGAGGTTGGCGTTTTTCATTTCATGCTCTATCGCTTAACTTAACTTACTCGCTACACACTTAATGCTACAAGTGCTAAATTTAACTTACACACTATGCTACACTTTATCGCTAAACTTAATTGCTACTTTTTTATTTTTTAAAAAATTTTTTCACCACTTAATCATCTTCTTCACTGACTTTTGCCTTTTTGGCCACACTTTCCTTGCTTTCACTTGCATGGCGTTTCAATAAAAACCTGTCCAAGGAGGTTTGTTTCTTCCTCCCTTTCAAAATGTTTGGAAAATGAGTGAGGAAGTGTCATTACACAGCGCCAACACACAACCTGGAGAGATAACCATGTGAACTGACCGCTCACTGGGCTACCAAGTGGTGGGTGGCGTAAGCTCGCTCGCTCGTAACTCAGATCTCGGCTCGAACCTTAAAGCAAAAAATTGACCGAGCGACAGCTCGTATCTCGGAAAACTCGTAAGTTGAGTCACTCGTAAGTCAAGGTTTCACTGTATATATATTAAATTATAAGTTTATTGTTTTTTTTTTCAGCCAAGTAGCAAATGATCCAAGAAAGACAGGGTGCTGCATCCGATTTTGGACCTGTGAGCTCTGAATTGTGCACTGAAGACTTTTAAGTTCAAGGTGCATACTCTTAAACTTATTGCATTGCAGATCAGGTCTGAGGATTGGTTTGTGACAATAGATATCAAAGAGGCCAATTTTACATAGCACATGAAGTTCCTCAGGTTTGATTTTGGGGGCGAAGCACACCAGTATTATACCTTCCAGGGCACGAATATTGGGAAGCAGACTTCCAGATGAGGCAGATGCTGAGGACCGGGGAGTGATATCTTCACCTGCAGGTGGTGGAGTATATTTGGCATTTTTGGCTGGGCGGAAGTGGATCTGGTAGCCTCCAAAGTGTCGACCTACTGTCCTCTATGGTATTTCGTTTTTCACATGGCCCCTCTGGTAGAGACATGGCTAAGGTTTCACCTGTACGCTTTTCCCTGTAGCTCTTCTGCCAGAAGTCCTAACCAGAGTGCATAATGATCAAGTCCACCTGTTTCTAGTGGCTCCTTGTTGGCCTGCTTGAATTTGGTGGACCTAGTTCCCTTCTAGATGGCACTCCATGGGACACTCCCATCAGGTAAGATCTCCCCTCTCTGATGCAGGGGGAAATCCTACACCCCTTCCCCAAGATGTGGAATGCTAGGGCTCTCTCCACTAGAAAGCTGTATGCTCTGAAGTGGAGGCTTTTTTGCCTCTGGTGCAGGCAGCACTGTCAAGACCCAGTTCACTAACTGGTTGGTACAGTGCTGGAGTTTCTGCAATCTCACCTTTCTTGGGGCCTGTCCCCCTCTACTTTAAAAGTGTACGTGGTCACTACTGCTGCAATCCAAAAACCTGTCCTTGGGTAGGCACCTCCTGGTTTGTTGATTTGTGCACAGTGCCAGACAGCTGAGGCCATTCTGCAGACCATACTTTCCTTCCTGGGACCTCCTGTGGTCCTGGATGACTTGATGAAAGTCCCTCTGAGAAGAAATCAGTCTCTAAGAAGTTTCTGACCCTATAAATGGCTTGGCCTTGGTAATTTAATCTGCAGGCTCTATCAGTTGCTCCTGCCCACTTGATGCCCATGATGGCCGGTCATCCAGTTACATTGCAGACCTTCACTCTACTAGAGGTATCACCAGGTTTAATATGTAGCATGGTTACCTGAAAAGGGAACTAGACGCTGTGTCACTTGCCACATTCAGGGTGTCCACTCGCACATATATCAGACAAGTAGAACCTCAAATAATGTGACGTAGATGCCTTTATATGGACATGTTGGCATGTATTCCCTTTGTCACATGTCCTATCGGAGTCATTAAATTGGCATGTGCACACACAGACACAACTTCCTCAATGAAGCATTCCTATAGCATCAGCCATGATGCAGTGTCTTGTTTCCTTCTCAGGTTACCAGGTTATATAAGTAACCTGGTGTAGTTTACTTGCATGTGTATTCACTCAGAGGGTACATACATGATTTAAAGGCTCAAACTACATTTTTCTCATGCTTGCACCAAACCAAAACAACTCCAACACTGCATGAAAAGGCAGATTTTCGTCCGCCGTGAATGCCTGATGACCTCTCTAATGACCAGTAGTTATCGACAGTTCACAGCCTGGGAAGTTCCCGTTTGCGAGTGACAGAAACAGTCGTTATCGTACCAGGGGGTGTATAGGGAGGCAGGTGTGCACTGCATGAAAAGTGTGATTTTTGTCAGTTAACAACACTGTAAATTGCCACAGAATTTCAGGTTAACAACTGTTCACGGGAATGTGCAGGCAGCACAGATAATTGTTGGGAACTGCCAAAAATTGATGTGGAATAGGCTTGGCAGTTGACCCCCCCATGTTCCTATCACCTTGGCCTGGGTTTAGCTTTCATATGTAAATGACTACAGTGAGCTATACAAATGCAAACCAGGGTAGTGTGGGGAGGGGGGACTCACTGATTGAGTCTTATCACTTATTGAGTCACTGATTTGGCTTATCACCCAAATGTAAAGAAAATCTAGTATAAAAAGCTCAGTCTTATTTTAAATATAGACTTTTAAATTGTTGCTTGAATTTTGAATTGAGATTTGTCTTACACCGTGTCCTAACTACACTCAACGTGATGCTGCGACACGCCATAAAATGTATCTTTTCCATGTTAATCAACTGCCAAGCCTATTCCACATCAATTTTTGGCAGTTCACGACAATTATCTGTGCTGCCTGCACATTCTCGTGAACTAGTCGTTAACCTGAAATTCTGTGGTACTTTACAGTGTCGTTAACTGACAAAAATCACACTGTTCATGCAGTGCAAGTAAGACTGTATATCGAAGCAGAAAGAGATAGTGTTCCATAGTTCCATCTTTCACAGTATTATTGTATTGATTAATTTAAATCTGAAAACTATTTGTACAGGTATTTGAATGTACCATCACAGATCTCTCTTTCACTCTTTGATATCTTTCCTATCTTTGCATGAGATCTCACTCTGTGCTTACTAACATGGATGCTCAGTCAATAACTTAATTACATCAAAAAATATATTTTTTCGCTGTAATGTGGAACTTATTTCATCACTGGAAATTTTACCTGTAATCCTGTGATCCAAACCCACATTTCTTTCAGGAAATCAAGTGAACATTTGTCTGTGACATACATACAACAAAAGTTTTGGGACATCTGCTTTTATATGCACATGGACTTTAATGACAACCCATTCTTAATCCGTAGGGGTTAATATAGGGTTGGCCCAATCTTTACAGCTATAACAGCTTCAATTCTTCTGATGTCATCCATTTCTTTATTGAACTGCTTTGTGCACTGGTGTGCATTCATGTTGAAACAGGAAGGGACCATCCCAAAACTATTCCCACAAAGTTGGGAGTATGAAATTGTCCAAAATATCTTGGTGTGCTGAAGCATTAAGAGTTCCTTTAACTGGATGTAAAGGGCCAATCCCAACTCCTGAAATACAACCCCACACCATAATCCCACTCCACAAAACTTTACACTTGGCACAGTGCAGTCAGGCAAGTACCATTCTCCTGGCAAGCGCCAAACCCAGACTCATCCATCGGATTGCCAGACAGAGAAGCATGATTCGTCTAGAGTGCAGTGGCAGCGTGCTTTACTTCACTGCATCCCATGCTTTGTATTGCGCTTGGAGATCTAAGGCTTGGATGCAGCTGCTCGGCCATAAAAACCCATTCCATGAAACTCTCTTTGCACTGTTCTTGAGCAAATCTGAAGGCCACACATACTTGTAGCTAATGACTTTGCAGAAAGTTGGCAACTTCTGTGCACTGTGTGCCTCAGCATGCACTGACCCCGCTCTGTGATTTTAAGTGGCCTACAAAATCATGGCTTCATTTGTTTGCTCATTGGACTACATCTGATTCAGCAAACAACACAGCATGAGTACAAAGACTTCTGCATCTTTGTTTTCACGGAGACATGGCTCAAAGACAGAGTTCCAGATGCTGCCATTCAGCTAGCCAGACTCACCTTGTTTTGTGCTGACAGAAATGCAGTTCTGTGTGAGTAAGACTCACGGTGGTGGTATGTGTGTTTACATCAACACAGAATGGTGCAAAAACTCTGTGCTTGTTTCTAGTTACTGTTCATCACAAGTGGAGTTTGTGACTGTTAGATGTAGGCCATTTTATTTACCACGTGAATTCACCACCGCTTTTATTTCCAGAGTGTACGTTCCCCCAGCACTAATGCTAAGGAGGCTCTATGTGAACTCTATGGGGCTATTATCGATCTGCAGAATGCTCACCCCAGCGGTCTGTTAATTATCACCAGAGATTTGAATCATTCGGATCTCAAAACAGTGCTCCCTAAAGTCCACTCCCGGCCACTCCCAGGACTGTTTTGAGTGCACTGACTGGCATATGTTCAGGGAGGCTGTAACTAGCAGCGACTCTATGAACTTGGAGGCATTGATAATGTGACCCTCTCCAAGACCATCACCACATGCCCCAACCAGAAGCCGTTAATAACTGCAAAAGTGCGTGCTCTGCTGAAGTCGAGAGACTCTGCCTTCAGAGCAGGGGACAAGTCGGCCTTAAAAACAGCAAGGGCTAAACTGTCCCGAGCCATCAGAGAGGTGATGTTCCATGGCCACTTTCAGGACAGCAGAGACTCCCGGCATATGTGGCAGGGCATACAGGCAATCACAAACTACAAGACCACATCACATGCCTGTGACAGTGATGCCTACCTCCCAGACGTGAATGACTTCTATGTTCGGTTCAAGGCACAGAACAACATAGCGGCAAGGAAGACCAAACCTCCTCCTAACAACCAGGTGCTCTGTCTTTCCACGGCTGACATGAAGAGAACTCTGTGCCGAGTTAACCCACAGAGGTCTGCTGGACCAGACAACATTCCTGGCAGAGTGCTCAAGGAATGTGCAGAACAGCTAGCAGATGTCTTCACTGACATCTTCAACATCTGCTAAAGAAGTCTATGGTTTCCTGCCTCAATGACCATCATCCCACTCACACCCATTGTGATGAAATTCTACAAGAGGCTCATCATGAGGCACAAGATGACCCAGCTACAACACTCACTGGACACCTTGCAGTTTGCGTATCGTCCTAACAGCTCTACAGATGATGCCATCACCACAACCCTCCATCTGGCCCTCACCCAAATAGACATTAAGGACTCATACGTACAAATTCTGTTCATTGACCTGCTAGGCCTGAACACCTCCCTCTGCAACTGGATCCTGGACTTCCTGACTGGGAGACATCAGTCAGTCTGGATCAAGAACAGCATCTCCAGCACCACCACACTGAGCTCTGGAGCCCCTCAGGACTGTGTGCTCAGCCAAATGCTGTTCACTCTGCTAACTCACGACTGTGCAGCAATGCACAGCTCAAACCACATCATGAAGTTCGCAGATGACATGACCATGGTAGGTCTCGTCAGTGTACAGAGAGGAGGTTCAACAACTAAAAGCCTGGTGTAAAGCCAACAACCTGTCTCTGAAAGTCAACAAGACTAAAGAGCTAGTTGTTGACTTTAGAAGAGCAAAGACTGGCCATTCACCGCTGTTCATCGATGGATCCTCTGTGGAGATCAAGATTCCTTGGTGTACATCTGGTGGAGAACTTCACCTGGTCACTCAACACCAGCTCCATCAGAAAGAATGCAATATCTCTACTTTCTGTTCTCCTTCCTCCCATCCTGTGTTTTATAGAGGGACCATCGAGAGCATCCTGAGTTGCTGCATCACTAACTGGTTGGGAATTGCACCTTCCCCTATTGTAAGACCCTGCACCAGATAGTGAGGACAGCTGAAAAGATCATTGGAATCTCTTTCCAAGGGGTTTGAGAGAGCCAAATACCGATCTACAGCAATCAGAGCGATATTATTGACTGAAAAAATTAAGAGGAAACCACAAATTAACCAGAAAATGGTACAGAAACCTTTCCCAAAAATCCAGCATGACTCAATTGTCCAGATTAACATTGGCAGCATTACAAAAGCAGCAACAAGGAAATCCGACACAGCCAGAGAGAGCACCAGCATGTTGGTTGGTGTGTGAAGCTGCTTGAAGTGAAGAACAGAGATGATGACCAGCAGATTTCCACACACTGTTAGCAGAACCACAGCAGCTGAACACACGTACAGTAAGATATAAACTGCAGGAGATACAGATCTCTCTGGACAGGAGAAATGCTCACAGCAATCAGACTGATTAAACTCCATCAGGTTCATGAATACCAGCATTTTTTTTAAAAAAGGCTATTACATTATGATCAAATTAATTAAAGGTCAGCTTAGACAGTTTTATAGTTTAGAAATTAAGCACGCCCCTCAAGATTGATTTGTCAGCTTAATGAATATGTTGTCATGCCTTGGGGTAACAAAAGACCGCAGGAGGCAGTAAGCACAGATAAACACAGATTATTATGTGATTCTTCAGTTTCCAAGTAAGAAAATATTAACAAAAACAGATAAAGGCCACAAAAACTTTGCATGTATCAATGTTGCAGTGTGGATGAAGGGAAAATGTAATAAATGTTGTAAATGCAGTTTTTGAATAAATGATTATGTGCTGAAGAAATGTCTGATGTAAAACAATATTAAAAACTGAAGTCATCTATTATTATGTCAAGCATCTAGTATATCAGGTTGTAATGATGAGCGAATGTTTATTGAAACATCCGAAACGACAGGCAATAATCATGAACGGGAAAATGAAAGCGAAAGGTCAAAACCGGAAAATCAAACACTATAGCAACCAAAGCCGAATAAACAACATGAGACTAAATCAGAAACCAGAAACATAAGCGAGAGTCCATACACAGTAATCCAATGCCACAATAGAAAGCTTGGTAAAGTAAGGGGAACAATACTTTGTGTGGAAGCATGGTTAGCACGCTGCTTATAAGTCTAAAACTTGGAAGCATTCTTTGATGGTGGATCAGAATTCGGGCGAGAGCTCCCTCTGCTGGCCTGATGCCACAACCAGTGTTCCAGAGCCCCCCTCTCTATGAAGCCCCCTCGGGGGTGAGGTGCGGGTTGATTGGGATGTTGGTGGTGGAATTCCTCCACCAGCAAATGGTCTAGGATGCCGTGTGCGTCAACCCATGAATGTTCTTCCCATCCATATCCCTCCCAGTCTATGAGGTATTGCAGATGGTTACGAAGGCATCGAGAGTCAAGAAGGGTGTGTACTCTGTAGCTCCGTCGATCTCCAGCGGTGGTGGTTCATTACTGGGATTTTTAGCATCTGGGGGAGAATAAGCTGGCTTGAGGAGTGAAACATGGAACAAAGGGGCGATGCGGTATGTGGCAGGAAGTTATAGATGGTAAGTGACCGGATTGACTTGCCTGAGTATACGGAAAGGACCTATGAACCAGGGGCTGAGCTTGCAGCATGGGAGCATGGGGTCGATGTCTGCGACGATCTGCCTGCTGTCTTTGTTGTCATATGCATCACTGGAGATGACTCTGACCCCTCCTCTGACTATGGAAACAAGGGTGGTTGATACCCCAAAGTGCACTGGAAGGGTGTTAAGCCCGTGGAGGAGTGGATGAGGGAATTCTGAGCATATTCAGCCCATGGCAGGCTGAATGCACTCCATCGCTGCTATTCTTGGCTGCAGTACACCCTGAGTGCAATAATAGGTGCATGGTCAGTGCATAGTCTCAAAGGTAAGGTTAAACAAGAGTGAAAATGATTGTCCCCCATTTTGGTCATTGTGGGCAGCTCAGGGCAGGCTGACATTTTGTGTACTCCTCCTCCACAGTAGAAACACAACCTGCCGCTCCTCAAGTGAAATCCAACCCAGCTGCATGGGCTCCAGTCCCTCCTCTCAGCCACTAGGTCTGTGTTCCCGGGTGCTCTGATCAGCTCGGAGATGGGTGTTTGCTTGATGCTGACAGAGCAGATTATCTGTAGTGATATACAAGGAGAGGGAGACATTGGTGTCCTGGCACACCATCTCTGCTTGGACAGTTGGACATAATCCCTCATGGAACACGGCAAACAGGGCAGCGTCGTTCCACCCACTTTGTGTTGCTAAGGTCCAGAACTTAATTGCATAATCTGCTGTGGATTCTGACCCTTGGTGCAGTTCCAGGAGTTGTACTGATACATCACGTCCTCCTGCTGGATATTCAAACACCTCCCGCAGTAAACCTGCAAAGTAATTGATTTATGTTCTTACTTGTGGGTCATGATCTCAAACCGCAGAGACCCAATCCAATGCTCTTCCGGTTAATAGCAATAGCAGGAAGGTGCTCCTAGAAGCCTCACCTTGATAAGCATCTTGTTGGAAAGCGAAGTAATTCTCGCATTGATGGAAAAATCCGTGATGTCAGTCCTTGGATCCGTCAAATTTTTATGGAAGTGCCATCTGGAATGGTTTGCTCCATTGAATAACCACGTTAGCTGGTTAGCATTAGCAACCAAAGCTGAATAAACAACGAGACAAAATAAGAAACCAGAAACGTAAGCGAGAGTCCATACACAGTAATCCAGTGAGTGTTATCCACAATAGAAGGCTTGGTAAAGTTCGGGGAACGATACTTTGTGTGGGAGCCTGGTTATAAGTGCTAAAACCTGGAAGCGTTTTTGCTGGTGGTACAGAATTCAGATGAGGGCTCCCTCTTCTGGCCTGATGCCACGACCGGTGTTACACAGATCAAGGCATGTAAAATTAGAATAAAGCATACAGAGTTATTGCAGAGCTTCCAGGGTTTCTCGCGTTAAATCAAGGCATCAATTGTTATGCCAAGGCATTGAAGTTTACTCCAAGGAACACAGAGTGACATCCAGGGTGATACAAAAAATCTAGTGTCCTTAATTGTAATGTTTAGTTTTACAGAAAAGTTCTCAAGCTCCATGGTTAAACAAATAACCTTATTACAGGCACCAGCAGAGGTTCCTACTACTTGTTGCCTTAGTGATAACATTTATCAATGTGTGGGGCAAACAGCACTCATTCCACTTTTGTCAACAAATCAGTTTTCCTGCCAGTAAATAAACATTCTGGAGGGAAAAAATTCTCAAGAGTAGATCTACATAATATCATATAAGAAGAAGAAGAAGCAGTGCGAGTATGGACACTAAAATACCAAGTACTGTCTTTACTGAACACATGTACAGTAAGATATAAACTGCAGGAGAAACTGGTCACTCTAGACAGATGAAATGCTCACAGCAGCTGATTAAACTCCATCAGGTTCATTAATACAGACATTTATAAAAAGTCTTAGTTACATTATGATGAAATTGATTATAGGTCACTAATCCTTATTTATATAGGTCACTAATCTTTACTTAAAACTCTACTTTATTTTTATGATGGAAAAATTTCATACAAATTGACACATCTACAGAAATATGATGTCTTCCAAATTACAAAGATATGTAATCAGGAGGAACTTCCTCATGTAGCTGGACAAAAATGCAAATGCTTAATCCATTTAAACAACACATGATTGGGTGCGTCTGAACCGAGTTTCTGCCACCCAGTCCAGCAGCCCTGTGTTTTTTGCTGTTCTCAATGGGAGGTGCTAAACTGACACAGTCTGTTCAGCACCTGGGCAATTGTTGTGCAAGGAGTGCTTGCAGACAGTAACATGGGCACCACCACCACAGGACCACAGGTCAGTCACTAGGGTGAAGTGTCAACTTGCCAGGTATTAATGAAGTTTCTTGATGACCTACTTGACTGCCAGGGATTCTTTTTCCACAGTGGTATAGTTCTTCTTGGTGGTTTAGTTCTTCCAGCTGATGTAGAGTAGTGGGTACACCTACCAAACAAAATATTGTGACAGGCTGGGCCTAGTCCTGTCTTGGAGGCCTTTTTGTGGATAATGAAGGTCTAGGTCAGGTTTCTATAGAACTAAGAAATTAGTGAATTCCTTCTTCAATTCCTGGAATGGCCAGGCTGGAGGAGGCTTTAGCCTTTGTGGTTCCCCAGGTACTGTGCCTCAAGTCAGCTCCAGGTGTCATTTTTTGGTTTTGGCCTGAATCCAGCCTTCTACAGCTTGCCCAGGACATCCCCAAGTGGAATGGGTAGTCTGACCAAGTGGAGATGTGAGTTTGTGGGATTTCAAATAAGTGTCTGTCAACTTTTGGAATGTTTATGGAGCCCCATGTAGGCCAAAGGGGTAATCGGCAATGTCAAGGTTGAACACTATCTTTGGCTTGGTGTCTGGGGCTAGGGCCACTTGCTTTTGCTCTAATGTTTAAATAAACCATGCTCTTCCCAGGTGTTCCACTAGGTCATCACATGACCCATACAGGGGGTAGTTTTTGAAGTCTCATACCTGGTAGAGTCTCTGGAAGATATTACAGTTTTGGAGGTTCCAGTCAAGCTTTGATACAAGGACAGTAGGACTGGACCCCTCTGTGTCCCCAATTGCAATTATTGTTGGGGACAAGATGGTGGACTTGATTGCCCTGGTGAACTTCCACTGATCACTTCTAGGTGCTCCCAGATGATCATAGCCCCTTGGTCCATTCTTTATTGCAACTCTTGCATGTAGTCCACAGGGGTTGATCCTCCTCAGCTTCTTGGGCTACATTCAGCACGCAAGCAAGGTTGCCGTCCAAACAGAAGTTCGGACAGGGTGAACCTGGTGGAAGCTTTTGGTGTCTCTTGGATTTCAAAGAGGATGCAGGGGAGGAAAAGATCCAAGTTCCTCCCCTACTCATTTATCCCCCTCTTGAGAATCAACTGTAGTTTCTGATTAAATGACTTGACCAGCCCATTCATTTGGGGGCGATAGATGGACATCCTTAGGTGTTTGACCTGCAACAGGTGACACAGATCTGTTACTAAATGAGCTAGAAAGGATGTACCTTGGACTGTTAGGATGTCCCCAGGAATGCCCACTCCGCTGAAGAGCTAAAAAAGTTCCTTGGTTATGTTTTGGGAGGAGGCTATGCAGTGTGGAAAGGCCTTGGGGTACTTGAGGGCATAGTCCACAATGACCAGGATGCATTCGTGGCCTCATTTATGGCCAATTTTAGCAGAAGCCCGCTGAGGTCCATGCCTATCCTGTTAAATGGACACTAATAATAAGAAGCAGGAAGAGGGGCATGGGCATCATCTCCTTCAGGGTGGTCCTGGGCATTTCTTACTCTGAGAAATGAATGCCCTACTTGTCTGTGCTTTCACTGGTCTTCCGTGGTGCTGGGACCTGGCGCACTCGGCTGTGGGTGCTTCCTGAAAGCACAGTCTGTCTCTACCCACTAGTAGCGGATCTGGGAGCGCAGGCATTAGCCCAACAAGGAGCAGCCATTCTCCTGCTGGGCTATGGATTGTGAATTGCATGGCAGGGACTATAGGGATGTCACCATGGATGCACAATCCAGTGTACCCA
Source organism: Hemibagrus wyckioides (assembly GCF_019097595.1). Lineage (NCBI taxonomy): Eukaryota > Metazoa > Chordata > Actinopteri > Siluriformes > Bagridae > Hemibagrus > Hemibagrus wyckioides. The sequence continues at coordinate 44,129,155 of NC_080715.1, forward strand.
CCGGCTTTGCTCTGTCTGACAGGATCATTGACTCAAACAGGGGTTGTGGGAGCCTTGGGTGTTGTCACTTTGTGGATGGTGCAGCCAGTAATGTAATGGCTTATGGCTAAAGACAGTGTACATCATGTGCAAAGTGCAGGCATGGACTCTGGCAGGATTATCTATGACATTATCTATAACTGCAATGAGAGCCAAAACACACAAATGAGAGCTTCCTGGGACATAAATATGCAGCCACTCCACTATTAACAAACCTGAGTGAATGTGAGATAGTGAGGGGGCAACAACATCCAAATATCCTAGTTCCAGTTATGGAAGGCTGTTCTATAACTGTAGGCCTTTGTAAGAGAAGGCTCAGCCACCTGTTGTAACCTTTAGTAGTCTAGGTATTAATAAAGAACCTGCACCTGTGATTGATGCAGGCATGGCAGACTTTTTTTAAAAAAAAAAGTACTGCAGCATTCAGTGCTTTATAGGTCAGTAATAGTATATGTTTCATTCATACAAAATTTGAGTTGGATTCAATTCAGTGTGGATTAGATAGAAGTTATGTGTTCATATCATCTTGTCCTAGTTAGTACTCTATTTTGGACTAACTGGAGCTTGTTCATGAACCTACTGGAACATCCCTACAGTAAGGCATTACAATAATCCAAATGAGTAGAGTTATTATTGTAATGCCTTAGTATTTTTCTGCATCATGTTGTGATATTTATTTTCTCATCTTAGCAATATAGAGATATATAAAGAATATAAAGATACCACTGATTCTGAGCCCTTTTGCTCTTTTGCATATATAACTTAACAATTGTTATATAATTATGCTGATGTAAAGTGGTCTAAGATTTGTATATAACATATAACATGCCTTCCATTATATCTGGGTATCTGTGTAACACTTCAGATCTGTGGATTTGCAAATAGGATATGGGACTTTGCATTTGAATGTTGTTCATGTACAGAACACTAACATTACAATTTTAACATCAAATGTTAATTGCTATAAAAGTACAAATCTTTTATTTACTTGGCGAAAATATGCTGGTCTTGGTAATGCATGTTGGACATTTCCTGAAAGAACACTGCAGATTTTGTTTGGAATATTTGCATTCTAATATTCATGGAATATATGAGTTAATTTAATGCACTTTCTAAACCACAGGAAAAACAGAGCACATATAAATGGACTAGAATATATTAGGGGTTGAAATTTGATTTGTTATTGAAGCTGAAATTATATATAACATCAATATTTACTGTAAGCACATTGTATAGGTTGTGAAAAAGTCTCTTCATGAAAGAACATTGATTAATGCAGAGTCTGTTTGAAATATTTGCAGAGTTATAGTTAATTTAATGCACCTCCTAAACCACGGGTAAAACAGAGCATAAATAACTGGATTAATGGTGGAATTAAGATAAAGTATGATAATGATTTTCTGAAAAGTTTCTGTCTGTAATTCATTAAAATCACCCAATAAACTGTAAATAAAATATGGAAGTAAACACATCAGAAACACAGACACTAAACTGCCCAGGACTTTAGCTGCTTTTCTCTCAGATTTCATGGAGTGTGAGGTGATTTTCTGTGTTTTAGGTCGTGTGTGATTATTAAGCTCTCTGATAGCAGTGGCATGTTTCTTAGCAATCACAAAAACTCGAGTATACAATATGATTATGACAGAAAGTGGAAATATAAATGAAACTACAAGATCAATTACAGACCAAACCTCATCCAGAACAATAAAACATTCTCTAGGACAGATTACAGAAATTGTAAAGTATCCATTACAATACATGAATGCTAAGATATAGACTATCATCACACACCAGTGAAAAACAATTACAACACAAGTGATCCTGACAGAGACTCTGTTCATGTAGAAAAAGGGGTTTGAGAGAGCCAAATACCGATCCACAGCAATCAGAGCGATATTATAGATTGATATGATTATGAGGAAACTACTAGTTGACCAAAAAATGGTGCAGAAATCTCTACCAAAAATCCAGCATGACTTGATTGTCCAGATTAACATTGATGGCATTACAAAAGCACCAACAAGGAAATCTGTCACAGCCAGAGAGAGCACCAGCATGTTGGTCGGTGTGTGAAGCTGCTTGAAGTGAAGAACAGAGATGATGACCAGCAGATTTCCACACACTGTTAGCAGAACCACAGCAGCTGAACACACGTACAGTAAGATATAAACTGCAGGAGATACAGATCTCTCTGGACAGGAGAAATGCTCACAGCGGTCAGACTGATTAAACTCTGTCAGGTTCATGAATAAAGGCATTTTTTTTTGTTAAAAAAGGCTCTTATATTATGGTCAAATGAATTAAAGGGCAGGCAGCTTAGATAGTTTTATAGTTTAGAAATTAGGCACACTCCCCCACTCATTGACAGCTTAATGAATATGATGTCATGCCTTGGGGACACAAAAGACCACAGGAGACATTAAGCACAGATTATGTGACTCTTCATTTTACAAGTAAGAAAACATTAACAAAAACAGATGAAGGCCACAAAAACTTTGCATGTATAAATGTTGCAGTGTGGATGAAGGGAAAATGTAATAAATGTTTTAAATGCAGTTTTGGAATAAATTATGATGTGCTGAAGAAATGTTTGATCTAAAACCATGTGAAAAACAGTATCAGTATTTTATACCCTTGTACCATTCTCATGATAATTTAACTCCACAAATAATTTCACCAAGACATCTATTATTATGTCTGGCATCTAGTATCAGGTCAAGGGATGTAAGATTAGAATAAAGCATACAGAGTTATTGCAGAATCAAGTGTTATGCCAAGGCACTGAAGTTTACTCCAAGGCACACAGAGTTACACCAAGGCATCCAGGGTGAGAAAAAAAATGTGTGCCTAGTGTCCAGAATTGTAGCATCTAGTTTTACAGAAAAGCTGTCAAGCTCCAATCAACAATCTTACTACAGGCAGTTTAAAGCACCATTCACACATACAGTGATTTTAGTGCTGTAAGTTACCAGTCTTTGTATTAAGAAGTCACCAGTGGAGGTTCCTACAACTGGTTGCCATAGTGATAAAATTGAAAACAGCATTCCACATTTCTCAACAAATCAGTTTTCTTGCAGCTAAAATGAAACATTCTGGAGGCCAAGTCAATGCCTCAAACTCATTGTTGTTCTCATCAAACCCTTCTTGAATCATTTTTGCTTTGTGGCACAGTGCATTATCCTGCTAAAAGGGGCCACAGCCATCAGGGAATACTGTTACCATGAAAGGGTGTACATGGTCTGCAACAATGCTTAGGTAGGTGGTAGGTGTCAAAGTAACATTCACATGAATGGCAGGACCCAAGGTTTCCCAGCAAAACACTGCCCAAAGCATGACACTGCCTCTGCCGGCTTGCCTTCTTCCCATAGTGCACCTTGGTGCCATGTGTTCCCCAGGTAAGCAACGCACAGGCACCCGGCCATCCACGTGATTTAAAAGAAAATGTAACTCATCACACCAGGTCACCTTCTTCCATTGCTCCGTGGTCCAGTTCTGATGCTAACGTGCCCATTGTTCGTGCTTTCTGCAGTGCACAGGGGTCAGCATGGCCACCCAGACTGGTCTGCGGCTATGCAGCCCCAAAAACAAGAAACAGTGATGCACTAGGTATTATTACAACCTGTCTCCGGTTCACCACGGTTCCTTCCTTGTACTACTTTTTACAGATACTGACCACTGCAGACTGGGAACACCCAACAAGAGCTCCAGTTTTGGAGATGCTCTGATCCAGTTGTCTAGTCATCACAGTTTGGTCTTTGTCAAACTCGCTCAAATACTTATGCTTGTCCATTTTTCCTGCTTCTAACACATCAACTTTGAGAACAAAATGTTCACTTGCTGCCTAATATATCCCACCAACTAACAGTTGCCATGATGCGGAGATAATCATTATTATTTACTTCACCTGGCACTGCTCACAATGTTATGACTGATCGATGTATCCTTTGTCAGTTTGAACAAATCTGGTCATTTTCCATTGAACGCTTTGTTCAAGAAGGAGTTTCCAGCCACAGTAATGTGACTCACTCAGTGACTTTCATTTTTCACACCACTCTGTGTAAACTCTGGGTTAGGGTTAGGGTGTGAAAATCCCAGCTGGAGATAAGTAGTTATAGAAATACTCAAACCAGTGCATCTGACACCAACAATCATGCCACGGTTAAAGCCACAGAGATCAGACTTTTCTTCAGTCTGATGTGAACATTAACTGAAGCTCTGAGTCTGCAGGATTTTATACATTGTGCTGCTGCCACATGATTAGCTGATTAGAGAACTGTACAGGTGATCCTAATAAAGTGGATGGTGAATATTTACATAATAAATTTGTCCAAAAACTACCAGTAAAATGGTTATAAATGACTGTAATTTAGTTACATTTTTAGTTAGCTTTAAATATATTTATAAATAGATATAAACTAAACATGAATTAATAAATAATTACTAAATAATTACTAATAATTGCCTAAAGTTTTAAAACATTTTATAACAACATATTTGAAAACATATCTTAAACATATTTTAAGTAGGAAAAGCTTATTGATATTTAAGTATGTTAATACACAAGTAAATATTTTTGCATATATATCTTAATAAGGCACATTGTGTAATGGGCTTTATTAACTAATTTTGTGTATTATGATGAAACAATGTTTTAAACAAATTTGTCAATTTGAATGAGGACTTTTTCCACACAGTCTGATTGTTACATGTGTTTGGAAGACATATTTTTTTGTAGGTAGTTATCTAGGTAAAAATATCTCTAAAGATAGTTTAAGAAATATTGTTCTGATTATTCTGTATCAGAAGTTCAAATCACATTCATGAAAGAACTTTGATTAATGCAGAGTCTGTTTGGAATATTTGCAAAGTTATAATCAATTTAATGCACCTCCTAAACCACGGGTAAAACAGAGCATAAATAACTGGATTAATGGTGGAGTTAAGATAAAGCATAACTGCAAGTCTCTGAAATGTTTCTCTCTGAAGTTCAATAAAATCACCTAATAAACTGTAAATAAAATATGGAAGTAAACACACCAGAAACACAGACACTAAAATGCCGAGGACTTTAGCTGCTTTTCTCTCAGATTTCATGGAGTGTGAGGTGATTTTCTGTGTTTTAGGCCGTGTGTGATTATTAAGCTCTCTGATAGCAGTGGCATGTTTCTTAGCAATCACAAAAACCTGAGTATACAATATGATTATGAAAGAAAGTGGAAATATTAATGTTACTACAAGGTCAATAGCAAATAAAACTTCATTCAGAAAAAGATAACACTCTCCAGGACACAATACAAAAACTGCAAAGCTTCCATTGAAATAATAAAATGCTGTGTTATACACCAGACACACAAACCAGTTAGAAGAAACCACAATGCACATAGTCCTACTTGAGATAATGTTTGTGTAGAGGAACGGGTTTGAAAGAGCCAAATACCGATCTACTGCGATCAGAGCGACATTATAGATGGACAGGCTTGTTAAAAAATAAGAGGTAATCAAAAAACAGATGCAGTAACCCATATCAAAAATCCAGCATGACTCGATCATCCAAATTAACATCAACGGCATCAATAAAGCACCAACAAGGAAATCCGACACAGCCAGAGAGAGCACCAGCATGTTGGTTGGTGTGTGAAGCTGCTTGAAGTGAAGAACAGAGATGATGACCAGCAGATTTCCACACACTGTTAGCAGAACCACAGCAGCTGAACACACGTACAGTAAGATATAAACTGCAGGAGATACAGATCTCTCTGGACAGGAGAAATGCTCACAGCGATCAGACTGATTAAACTCCATCAGGTTCATGAATATGGATGTTTATGAAAAGCCTCTTTTACATTATGATGAAATGAATTATAGGTCAGGCAGTACCAATATATTTATACTTTAGATATTAAGCACGCCCCCAAGTTTGAATGAGAGATTAATGAATATGATGTCATGCCTTGGGGAAACAAACAAACAAAAAAAAAAATAGAAAGGCATTAGGCAGAGATAAGCACCTTTTATTGTTTGGTTCATAAGTTTGTAAGCAAGAAAACATTGATAGAAACCAATAATAGAATAGAATAGAATAGAATAGAATAGAATAGAATAGAATAGAATAGAATAAACTTTATTGTCATTGCACATAAGGAGTACAACAAAACTGTGGGTTCTCTTCTCAACAACAGTGCACCTAAATATATTACAATGAAGAGCATAGCAATAGTAAAATAGAAAAAAAATAAATAGTAAAATAATATAAAAAAATTAAAGAAATACAAAAAACACTTAAACTGTACAAGGAATTCCTATGAAAATTATACAAAATCTAACCTGAAAAAAACTGTGTGCTGTTTAAAGTACACAGTGGAATTGTGTGTGTGTGTGTCTTCAGTGATTGTTTGCAGTCTGAATGGCCCAGGGGAAAAAGTTTGTTAGTCTGGTGGTGTGACACTTTGTTAACCTGAAGCACCGCCCAGGGGCCAACAGGTCAAACAAGTGATGAGCAGGATGTAAAGAGTCTCCTGTGATGGCCTTAACTTTGCTGAGGCAGCGGGACCTGGATATGTCATCCAGGGAGGGCAGAGGGCAGCCAATGATATTTTGAGGAGTTTTTATCACCCTCTGCACAGTTTTTCTGTCCTCATCTGAGGAGCCTGCGTACCACACACCCAGACAGTATGCCAGTGTGCTCTCCACAGAGGCATTATAGAAAGGCAAATCAAAAGGAAAGCAAAACAGGAAGGTCAAAAATCTCACTAATTTTTATTTATGATGAAAAAATTGCATATGAATTGACAAGTCTACAGAAATATTATGTCTTCCAATTTACAAAGAAATGTCATCAGGAAGAACTTAATCATGTAGCTGGACAATGACGCAAATGCTTAATCCATTTAAACAACATGTGATTGGTTGCTTCTGAGCCAAGTTTATGACGCCCTGCCCAGTAGCCCTGTGTTTTTTCACTGTTCTCAATAGGAGCTTTTCTCATACCCAAAGCACTACAACAATGTAAAAACAATTATAATACAACATACAAAGATACAATATAAAACAATGAAATAAATAAAATCAAAACCCTTATTAAGCGCTTAATCATGATGAGCAATTCTAAAGAGATGGGTTTTCAACAGTTTCTTAAAAATAGTTAGTGTAAGAGCACTTACACACGTCTGCTCACTGGATAATAAACTGGACTACATCCGACTCCAGCAAACTACACAGCGTGAGTTCAGAGACTGCTGCGTCTTTGTTTTCACGGAGACGTGGCTCAGCGACAGAGTTCCGGATGCCGCCATTCAGCTAGCCGGGCTAACCGTATTTTGTACCGACAGGAATGCAGCTCTGTGCGGTAAGACTCGCGGTGGCGGTGTGTGTGTTTACATCAACACGGAATGGTGTAAGGACTCTGTGCTTGTGTCTAACTACTGCTCATCGCTAGTGGAGTTTGTGACTGTTAGATGCAGACCATTTTATTTACCCCGGGAATTCACCACTACTCTCATTATCGGAGTGTACATTCCACCCAGTGCTAATGCTAAGGAGGCTCTGTGTGAGCTCTAAGGAGCTATTAGCGAGCTGCAGAATGCTCACCCCGACGGACTGTTTATCATCGCCGGAGATTTCAATCATGCAAATCTTTAAACAGTGCTCCCTAAATTCCATCAGTATGTGGACTTTGCTACGAGAGGGGCGAACACGCTGGATGTTGTTTACACAAACATTCCCGGCGTGTATCGGGCGGAGCCCCGCCCCCACCTTGGCTACTCAGACCATATTGCTGTTATGTTGATTCCAGCATACAGACCACTCATCAGACGCTCTAAACCGGTTCTGAAACAGGTTAAAACTTGGCCAGCAGGAGCCATCTCTGCTCTTCAGGACTGTTTCGAGTGCACTGACTGGGACATGTTTAGGGAGGCTGCAACCAAACTAACCAAACAAACAACCAGACTAAAGAGATGGTTGTTGACTTCAGGAGAGCACAGTGTGACCATTCTCCGCTGTCCATCGACGGATCCTCAGTGGAGATCGTCAAGAGCACCAAATTCCTTGGTGTCCATCTGGCGGAGAACTTCACCTGGTCACTCAACACCAGCTCCATCATCAAGAAAGCCCAGCAGCACCTCTACTTCCTAAGGAGGCTGAGGAAAGCCCATCTCCCTTCCCCCATCCTGATTATGTTCTACAGAGGGACCATGGAGAGCGTCCTGAGCAGCTGCATCACTGCCTGGTTTGGGAACTGCACCGTCTCAGATCGCAAGACCCTTCAGTGAATAGTGAGGACAGCTGAGAAGATCATTGGAGTTTCTCTCCCCTCTATCACGGACATTTACACCGCACACTGCATCCGCAAAGCTAACAGCATTGTGGCTGACCCCACACACCCCTCACACACACTCTTACACACCCCACACACCCCTCACACACACTCTTACACACCCCACACACCCCTCACACACACTTTTCACCCTCCTGCCATCTGGAAAGAGGTACCGGAGCATTCGGGCCTCACAACCAGACTGTGTAACAGTTTCTTTCCTCAAGCCATCAGGCTCCTCAACACCCGGGACTGAACTGTTCTACACTCTCTCACACACTCTCACTCAGGACTGAACTGTTCTACACTCTCACACACACACACACACACACACTCTCACTCAGGACTGAACTGTACAAAACTCTCTGTCTCTCTCACACACAGATACACACACTCTCTCTTGACTGTGTGGACGCACACACACACACACAATTTATACTGTTCATTACTTACTGCACTACCTCTACCTGTCATCCGCTGCTATAGTTATATTTATGTTTATTTCTATTTGCACTACCTCAACTGCTGCTGTGTATTTTTGCACAATATTTTTGCACAATACTTTTTTACATCATTTCATTTTATCTTATTTTATTTCACTTACATTCCATTACACGTTCTTTTCTTTCTTTTCTGTGCTAAGTGTCCTGTGTTCTTTTGTGTTGTCTTTATTGTATTTATTGTCTTTTTTGCACTGTCTTGTCTATGCTCTGTTTGCACCTAGCTGCACACTGTGCACTTTACATGGCTAAGACAAACTTCTGTCCTAGCTCTGTGGTGTTGTTTGTTGTTTTGTATTGAACTTGTTGTTGTATGTTTATGTAGCACCAGGTCCTGGAGAAACGTTGTTTCATTTCACTATGTACTGCGCCAGCTATATGTGGTTGAAATGACAATAAAGCTTCTTGAATCTTGAATCTTGAATCAAAGGAAGCATATTCCATAACCTCGGAGTGGCACATTTAATCTGGAATGGGGATGATAAAGAAGAAGAGAATCAGCAGAGTGGAGAGGACGAGAAGTCATATAAAGGGGTAACAAAATCACAAACATAAGAAGGAGTCAATTCATGCACAGCTTTATAAGTTAAAACAAGTGTTTTAAACTCAATACGTGACTGAACTGGAAGCCAGTGCAAATTACAGAGGACACCACTGATGTGCTGCCGTGAGGCTGTGTGAGTGAGAACACATGCTGCTGAGTTCTGAATATATTGCAGGTGTTTGATAGATTTTGCTGGTAAACCAATGTACAGTGAGTTGCAGTAATCAAGTCTTGAAGTGATAAAAGGATGGATGAGCCTTTCAGTATCAGGTGTAGAAAGGAAAGGCCTAATCCTAGCAATATTTCTAAGATGATAAAATGCTGATTTAGTAACACTCCTAATATGAGCCTCCAATGTCAAATGATTATCAAATATCACACCAAGGTTACGAGCTCGTGTAGACGGCAGTACAGGGCTTTTATCCAGTGACAGATTAAAGCTGCTACATTTGTGGATGGCTGCTGGTGTGCCAATAAGAAGACCCTCAGTCTTGGAGATATTTAATTTCAGAAGGTTGTAAAGCATCCATACCTTTATGTCCTGCAAACATTCAGAAAGGATTTGAGAACTTACTGTAACATCAGACTTAGAACTGATGTACATTTTGGGTGTCGTCAGTATAAAAATGATACCCAAGACCATGTCTCCTAATGATTTGCCCTAGAGGAAGCATATAAATGCTAAAGAGTATAGGCCCCATAACAGAACCCTGCGGGACATCATATTTGACCTGATTAATGTCTGATTTGTTGTTTCCCAGAACTGGGTTCTATTTGTAAGGTAGGATCTGATCCATTGAAACACAGTGCCAGAGATACCGAGCCAACTCTTTAGTCCATCCAGTAATATAGAGTGACATACAATGTCAAATGCTGCACTCAGGTCTAACAAAACCAAAATGGTACAGGCACCAGAGTCAGCTGAGGCCAGGAGGTCGTTCATAACATTAACCAGAGTGGTCTCAGTACTGTGCCCTGACCTAAACCCTGATTGGAAAGGCTCTAAAAGGTTGTTTAATGACAAATGAGAATATAATTGCACCATAACATGTTCCATTACTTTAGCCAGAAAAGAAAGATTTGAGACGGGCCTGTAATTTGTTAAATCAGATGCATCATATTCAGGCTTTGTAAGGACTGGTGTGATAGCTGCAGCCTTGAGTTGACATGGAACAATCCCAGTAATAAGAGAATTGTTGACAATATTTAATATGAGGGGACTGATTATTGACAGACACCCCTTAAGAACAGTAGTTGGAACAGGATCAAGGATACGAGTGGTTGAGTTCATTGTCAACACTAATTTTGAGATGCCATCAATGGTAATTGTTGCAAAACTAGAGAACAAAACCATAGGAGTACTTGGAGGAAGAACCTCAGGGAGCACAGAGCTGGGGGAAGAACCAATAGACTTATAGATAGATTCAGTTTTATCCTCAAGTTGATTTTAACTTTGAGTGCCCTAAGCTCATTTGTATACCAAGGAGACGATTCCATGAATGAGACAACACGTTCCTCCAGGAGCAAGGATATCCAAGGTAGATGATAAAATGAAATTGTAATCATCTGTAATCATCAACTTGTTGGATGCTCAGAAATCAGACATGAGAAACTGATCTGAGAAAATGATCTTGAAAAAGGAACAGATATATAAAAGTTAGAAGCTTATGGTCACTAACATGAATCTCATGATTATCAAGCTGGTTGATGTCAACACCAACAGAACACATCAGATTAAGTATGTGAACTTTGTTGTGGGTAGGAAAATTAACATGTTGAGTCAAGTTAAAAAGATCATAAGAAAATTCACAGTTTGATGAAATTAAATTATCCACATGAATATTAATGTCACCAGTGAGGAAAAAACAGAACTAACCAATGCAAGGGGTTCAGTAAGTTCATCAATAAACAGAAGATTTGAATTAGGTGGACGATAAATAAACTGAATAAGAACAGGGGAGGCACAATTAACTCTGAAAGCAATACACTCAAAAGATGTTGCACTTGGAATGGCAATTTCAGTCACGGATACATCAGATCTAAAGATAACAGCAAGACCTCCTCCTTTCCTGGTTAGTCGTGGTCTAACCATAGGGAAATGCATGTGTCCATGCTTCTGCTTGTCTTCCTTGGGGCCAGGGTCTGGTGTGCTCACTGGGTGCTTCCTGGAAGCCCAGCCAGTCTCTACACAGTAGTAGAGGAAATCAGGCATTATCCCAATGAGGAATAGCCATTCTCCTGCTGGGCTACGGATTTTGACTTGCGGCTATTTGACTATTCTAGGTATTAATAAAGAACCTTTGACTGAAATAGGCATGGTCAGCTACTGAGGCATGAGGCCATTCAGTGCTTTATAGATCAGTAAAAGTATATTTTGAATTCATATGAAATTGGAGTGGAAGTCAATTCAGCATGGATAAGATAGAAGTTATCACATCACAGTGCATCCAGAAAGTATTCACAGCACTTCACTTTTCCCACATTTTATTATTTACAGCCTTATTCAAAATTGATTAAATACAGTATTTTACTCAAAATTCTACAAACAATACCTCATAATGTCAATGTGAAAGAAGTTTGGTTAAAATCTTTGCAAATTTATTAAAACAAAAACAAACACAGCCATTACCATATTCACAGCCTTTGCCATGACACTCAAAATTGTGCTCAGGTGCTTCCTGTTTCCACTGATCATCTTTGAGTTGTTTCTACCATTTGATTGGAGTCCACCTGTGGTCAGTTTAGTTGATTGGAAATGAATTAAGCTGCAAAAACTTTCTGCAGCATTGAAGGCCCAATGAGCACAGTGACCTCCGTCATCTGTAAATGGAAGAAGATTGAAACCACCAGAACTCTTCATAGAGTGGGACGCCTAGCCAAACTGAACAATCGAGAGGAGAAGGGCATTAGTCAGGGAAGTGACCAAGAACCCGATGGACACACTGAAAGAGCTCCAGCGTTTCTGTGTGGAGAGAGGAGAACCTTGTCTGCAGCACTTCACCAATCAGGCTTGCATGTTGTCCAGCAGTTGGATGTGGCATTGATTCCTTCTGGGCATGTGACCTCATCTACAGCTTGAAGGAGCGTGGTGTAGCTTCCTGGTGCAGTACAGTCGCAGTGGTTGTCCATGCCTTTTCCTCATCAATCTTCAGCCTGACTTTGTCACCAACAGTAAGTGGTGGAAGAGGTTTGGTTGAGTACCTGCGATTGTAGTACTTTTCATAACACTGCTTTGCTTTTGCATCGTTCATTTAACAGCTTCCAAGTTAGGCCACATTGGCCGCAGGCTCTCTTTCAGGACTGGGAGTGTCGTGCGAATTTCTCTACCCATCAGTAGCCTGGCTGGAATCTCCTCATTAGTCTCAGTTATCTCCTGTACTTTGAGTGACACACTGCTGCAAAGTGTCCAACTTTAATACACTTCATGCATTTTTTCCTTTTGCATCATCATGATTGTCCACATCTTGTGCATGTTCCCTTTCTCATCTTTTCTGTGCATTTTTGCTAAGTTACCATTTCTTTTGTGTTCTTTTTCTTTCTCGCTGATTTTACATTATCCACATGTTCTGCGCTCTGCCCTCTGTATTCTGAGATTTTATTGATTCACAATGTCTGGCTGTTTCAATAGCAGTGTGCAATGTTAGGCCACTTTTCATTTGCAGTTTTTGTGACAATTGCTTATCATAAATTCCAATCACAATGCAGTCACGCATCTATTCTTCTTTCTGTGCTCCAAAATTACACTTTTTTACAATTACAAGGGACCCACTGGTCCCTTGTCCAGCATAAATGCTCCCTGGCCCGACACCTGGTGTGGTCGGGTACCATTGCAGGTCGTCTAGCACGCAGACCACGCTGATGTAAACGGTTTCGAATGGTCTGACGTGACACTTGGGTTCCTCTCACCTCCCTTAAATGTGCCTGGAGTTGAGTGGCATTCATCATCCGGTTCCGCAGGGCACTGTTCACAATGAAGCAGTCATTAATGTGGGGTGTGGCCAAAGGACGTCCACTTCTATGCCTTTCTGTGACTCTTCCAGTCTCTCTGTATCTCTGTCACAACCTGCTGATGACACTCTGTGACCCACTAAGCTCAGTGGCCACATCCCTCTGAGAACATCCTGTTTGAAGCCTCACAATGGTGAGGTACTGTTGATCAATTGTTAGGTGTGGTCTTGGTCTCATGATGTCAAAATGTGAACAGCATGATGAAGAGGACTGTTTAAATACCAATTCTAATTGAACCAGAAAATTTATTGGTTGATTCATGGATCAAACACCAGGTGTGAATTTTGCCATTAAGCTCCTTGTTAGAGAACAGCAAGTTCTGCAAAAAGTACTAAAACACTGAACAGTCCCTTAATTAGCCTTGGCTCAAGGGATTCAAAAAACACTGAATCACCTACAAACTGCACAGGTTGCTGCTACAAACTTAAATTGTTCCAACCAGAAGACACATGCACCTTAACTCCACCCACAAACCAAGAAGACTGACTTACCTTGATGGCTGTGTTGCAGTGTCTGAAAAAAAAAAATTGGTGCACTCGAAACCAGTGGGCACTGAAAAAGATTGGGGCCATGCTGTCCAAAGAGCTCCTGGTAGCATTGTCCTAGCCCATTCATCTCCAGAACACTAAAGACACCTAGGGCACACTGTGGCACAATCTTACTATATGTTATGCTCAGCAATTCCATTTTCCAAGTCGACTCCAGAGCCGAAGTGACCCTGATCGACCTTGTCTGGACTATTTTAACCCCATCATCCTGGGATTCCTCTAGCTGCACCTACACAACCCCCACCTGTCATGTCAACTCACCCAGTGGTACCTCTATTGTCGAATACATGACAACCTCTGTGGAGAGTCCCGATTCCTAACGAGTGACAGTTCCCCCAGAATACAGTAACCTCATGGAAGTTTTTAGTAAGGAACAAGTGACGCAACTTCCCCCTCACCTCCCTTGGTACTATTCCCTAGACTTGCTACCCAATGCCATGCCATTTAAGTGTTGGGTTTACCCTCTTATCAGGTCCAGAAGGCAAAGCCATAGAGGAGTATATAGAACAGGGTTCCTCAAATCTTTCCCTGGAGGGCCAACCGACTGCAGATTTAGCTCCAACCCTGATCAAACTCCTCTACCTGTGATTTACTAATGATCCTGAAGACACTGATTAGCATGCTCAGATGTGTTTGATTAAGGTTAGCGCTAAACTCTGCAGGAAAGTGGATCTTGTGGGCCAGATTTGAGGATCCCTGATATAGAAGAAGCCCTGGTGGCTGGGTACATCTGACCCTCTGCATCACATGCTGCCACAGGATTTTTTTTCTGTGGAAAAGAAAGATGGTGGACTCCTAAGATGTGATAAGCACCTACAACCTTATTTGGATTAAGGAGGGGGATAAATGAAAACCACCTTTCACACTACTAGGGGGCACTATGAGTACCTGGTAATATCATATGGCTTGACCAACATGCTCACGGTATTCTAGGATTTTATCAGTTAAATTTTCAGAGACTTGGTTCACTGTGTCAATATCTACATATATACTATTCTGGTCTGCTCTGCTGTCATGGAAGATCGCGTCCACCATGTCCACACCATTCTCAAGCTCCTTCAGCAACACAAACTCTATGCTAAAACTGAGAAATGTGAGTTCCACAGAAACACAATTATGTTCTTGGAATATGTAATCACATGGCACAGAGTAGAAATGGATCGTAGCAAGGTACAAGCAGTGACTGAATGGCCTTTACCTGCCACTATCAAGGAAATGCAATGTTTCCTAAGGTTTCCAAATGTCTATAGATGATTTATCAGGAACTACAGTTCTTGCCTCTCCCCTGACCACACTGCTCCGAACCTAAGAAATTTTACCAAATGAAAGCCACCAAGGCGACCTCCGAGAGACTTAAAACTTCTTTCATTGCAGCCCCCATCTTGAAGCCTTGACCCATGTGCACCCTTC
This sequence comes from Hemibagrus wyckioides, assembly GCF_019097595.1. Lineage (NCBI taxonomy): Eukaryota > Metazoa > Chordata > Actinopteri > Siluriformes > Bagridae > Hemibagrus > Hemibagrus wyckioides. Next base: position 44,144,518 of record NC_080715.1, read on the forward strand.
ATGGTGGCAGCAGATGCCATAAGCTGTGGTATTAGTGTAGTTCTGGCACAACACCATGGAGAGCCCAGAAAATTGTTCCCCTGTGCCTTCTACTCCAGAAAGCTAACACCCCCCAAAGCGAACTATGACATCGGCATCAGAGAGATGCTGTCCATCGAAGCCCTGGAGGAGTGGTGGCACTGGTTAGAGGGGGCAAGATGCCCATTTCACGTGATTACTGATCACAAAAATATAGAATACATCAAGAACACCAAATGCCTCAATGTGACTCTAACCTCAAGTTATCACATTCAGTCCAATGGGCAAGCTGAATGGCTTAACTAAGAACTTGGATGTTATTTGAGGTCTGTCTGCTCTTGTGAGAATCACCTGTGGAGTGAGTTTCTTTCCTGGACTAGTATGCCCAAAACTCACACATCCATTCTTCCACTGGACCCCCCCCCCCTGTTCAATGTATACTAGGCTACCAGCCCCTCTGTTCCCATGGTCTAGTGAACCCTATGCTGTGCCAGCTTTAGATTACTGGATACGAAGCCAAGCAGTCTGGAAAAGTGCCCATGTGTGTCTCCAAAGAGCTGTGTGGTGAAAACGCATTCAGACAGATTGCAGAATTTGCCCTCAACCCAAGCTCACAATTAATCTGACCCTTCAAAATCCTTAGGCAAGTCAACCCTGTCACCTACCACCTCCAGCTCCCACACTCATACTGCATATATCACCCACATTTCACATATCACTCCTCAAACACATCACCAAACTAAGACCCCCCCGACACAGAACCACCACCACCATTAGACATCAAATCTACCCATCTTACCTCGTTCACTCCTTCCTAGACTCCAGATGCTGGAGGGGTCTGCTCTAGTATCTGGTGGACTGGGAAGGACACGGCCTGGGTCAATGCTGTGGACACTCTTGTGCCCTTTGTCTGGCCCTGACCAACAAATTTCACCCAAACAGACCAGTTCAGAGACCCCATGTTCCTTGGGGTGGGGTTGGGTGATCTGTAACATCCCACCATGCAACCCGCCCTCCAATCCTCCAGAAGGAGCATCAGCTGAATACTGAACCACTTTTGGTTCGATTCCTGTTCACTTCCAGTATTCATTGACAGTTTGATTGATCCATTTGTGACTTACCAAGCCATTTCATATGCCATTGTTTGCCACTGTTGTGACCCAGGTTGGTTGTCTCATTTTTCTGATTTTTTCCCAGTGTTTGGATTTGTTTGCCGATTGTTTGCTAAATTGGTTATTGATTATATTCATTAATATGTTTATAAATATTACTAATATTAACATTAATCTGTTTTTTTGACTATGCTTTTGTATTATGGTTTGGATTTGTTTGTTGTGTGGATTATTAACTGCACAAGGATTCTATTCCATCTGCTTTGGGGGTGTTCACATGTAGATAAGGTCATAAACAAATGATCTCAGCCCAGGACAGAGCATGCTGAGATATATTCAAAATATATCACTAGTAAAGGGCAAAGGAAGTTCACAAGAAAAGAACCACTAGTAATGGGCAACAGTGAGTGATACCAAAACTGGATAGAAGATACACTCCAGCAAGTGTGTTTTTGCCCCGGGATATATAATCTCTTTGAACACACAGTGACTGAATAACCCCATCCCACCTGTGATAACCAAAGGGGTGGGAAAAATACACTACACCACTTACCAAAAAGCAGGGGCTTAATTCCCCCCCACACACACACACTTTTCAAAATCCAATTTGTGTGCCCTCCACTTTTCAAATTAGTTTGTTAGGATTATTAACCACATGCTGTCATCACCACCGAGGAACCGGACTAAGCAGGACACAGGAGTCTGCCTGTGTCGATGCGTGTGTCCACGTCCAGGAACATTGTGTGCATACTATCTCACTGAAAGGTGTAATGAACAGGTATCACGGTTGTGGCACAGTCACTGATGAAACACCAGAAGCAGCAACAGATGATTTTAATGTCATCATGGATGAAAAGAAAGAAAGGAGGTGTGAGCTTGTTGATTCAGTTAATTAGCTCAGGTCAGGATAATCATTACTGTAATATTTACTGTTCACACCTGTTGATGTTAGCCTAATGTTGACTGAGCTAACGTTAACATGCACTGTTGTCGCTAGGCAACTTCAGACTGTTAGCTATATATTTAATGCAGATTAGAATATTCTTACCATGAAAACAAGTACACATTGAATTGTGCATTTTCTCTCAGCAATGTATGACAAGCAGACTCTGGATGCTAGTTTAATGTTAGACTCAATATAATCATAACTCAGTGGTTTTCATATCAGAGGACAGATGAGGTGGACAGTTAGGATACATGGAGAGATGGGATTGAAGTTATTTTTTTATGTTTGTGAGATTGTGTGCCAATCTTGCATCCTGTGTACCAAATCAGTAGTATATCTATTGTGTTATCAATTTTCCCATCCTTCTGAATTACAGAAGTAAGGATTACAGATGGTTATTCCTAACCTGCTATAATACAGTGTTGGATGCATAAAATGATCTATTTTAGGTATTTGTGCTACACAGAAAATGAGCACCAGGAATGTAAATATTTTAATTTCTTCATTAACTAAGGGTGGTTGTTTATGCATGAAAGACAATTATTATTATTAGTAGTAAAGATCAACATTTTCATATAATTACATATTCATTTTGCTGCTGTCTATCTGCAATTGATATTACAAAATATTGATTCAGCACACACAGTTCATAAAAGCTTTTTGCTTTTTCCATTCTAAACACCTGCGATTTGGGGAATGTGTCGCTGACAAACAACCCTTACAACAAGCGATCTATTTTACATTTTCAGGTACAGCGGTTAATTTAAAATAAAAGTTTGTTTAACAGTACAAAACATTAATGGTGAACATTTTTGTCTTGGTGATCGGCCCCTATTGAACAATAAAGAAATTGAGACATTTTATATCACCATAGTCCGTAAATGTATGTAAATGCAGGAAATGGGATTTAAATCGAAAACATTTTCCTCCATTTTCTGCCTCTAAACGTTTACTTACTTCGTGAAATTCTGTTGGTCTTTTGCTCAATGCATGCTAATATATAGTATTCTATACATTCCCCTTATAATATGTATATACAATTTAATTATTGAATTAATACATTTTACTTTAAGCTTTTGTAGCAAATATATTTCTGGCCATCTATATAATAGATAAATTCTATTGCACTGTATCAAACAATTTAAAAACAAATATTGCTATTGTATATGTTCAGTATATATTATATATTTGATATATATATGATATATTTGATTTATTATTTAAATTTATAATTAAAACAACGTACTGTGGGTACATTATCACAATGAGTGAAAAGGTTTTTCATGAAAGAACTTTTATTAATGCAGAGTCTTTTTGAAATATTTGGAGAGTTATAATTAATTTAATGCACCTCCTAAACCACAGGTAAAACAGAGCATAAATAACTGGATTAATGGTGGAGTTAAGATAAAGTATGGTAATGAGTTTCAGAATTGTTTCTATCTGTAGTTCAATAATATTACCTAATAAACTGTAAATAAAATATGGAAGTAAACACACCAGAAACACAGACACTAAAATGCTGAGGATTCTAGCTGCTTTTCTCTCAGATTTCATGGAGTGTGAGGGGATTTTCTGTGTTTTAGGCCGTGTGTGATTATTAAGCTCTCTGATAGCAGTGGCATGTTTCTTAGCAATCACAAAAACTAGAGTATACAATATGATTATGACAGAAAGTGGAAATATAAATGTTATCACAAGATCAATTACAGACCAAACCTCATTCAGAATGTAAAAACATTCTCCAGAACGTGTGAAATTTCCACTGAAATACATGAGTGTTAAGATATAGACCCACACCACACACCAGCCAAAAATAATTACAACACAAGTGATCTTCACAGAGACTCTGTTCATGTAGAAAAAGGGGTTTGAAAGAGCCAAATACCGATCCACGGCAATCAGCGCAATATTATAGACTGATAAACTTAAGAAGAAACCACTTATTATCAAAAAGACGGCGCAGAAATCTCTCCCAAAAATCCAGCATGACTCGATTGTCCAGATTAACATCGGCAGCATTAAAAAAATGCCAACAAAGAAATCCGACACAGCCAGAGAGAGCACCAGCATGTTGGTTGGTGTGTGAAGCTGCTTGAAGTGAAGAACAGAGATGATGACCAGCAGATTTCCACACACTGTTAGCAGAACCACAGCAGCTGAACACACGTACAGTAAGATATAAACTGCAGGAGATACAGATCTCTCTGGACAGGAGAAATGCTCACAGCGATCAGACTGATTAAACTCCGTCAGGTTCATGAATACAGCATTTGTAACAGAAAATAAAAAAATCATAATTATAAGACTTATGGCTCAGAAGCGCTGGTGATTTTATAGTTGAGAAATTAGTCACGCCTCCCTAATTTGAGTGACAGTATAACAGATATGATGTCATGGCTTGTTGTAACGAAAGGTCTAAACTAAATATCTACAGAATGTTTCACGTGCTTTTGACTGGACTGATGGGACTCGTTTGGTTTTGTTTGACTTATGTAAAGGTACATAGAGAAAATATGCCAGTTAAAAGTAGATCACAGCATTTAGTTAATGTTCCTGAACCAGAAACTTACTCAGTTCCCAAGCAGTTTTAGACTTTTAACACGTGGGTTGAACATGGGTGGCATGAAGGGACACCTTATGTGAGGCCTCTGCAGGATATAACTCTATAATTCCTGTCTTGAGGTCTTCAGGGGTGTGGCATTTTGTACAAGATCTGAGGCTAGTAAATGACTGTGCTTTTACCCATTTCACCTAGTGCTTTACACAACTAAAATACTGATTTTTCACTTATTTTCAGTCAGTGATCTAGCTATGGCTTTTGTCAGCATTACTGTAAACTTGTCAGTATTGATTTACACTTAGGGACTTGCGGTTATGTGAGGCCTGTCATCATGAAAAGTAAAAAACAAAACAAAGAAAAAACTAATAATGGTAACATAAAATAAATTTGTACAGTGGTCTGTGCTATAAATTTGTTTTCTGTATGATTTCAATCATTCTGATCATTTTTATAATCAAAATTGCTGAATTTGCGCATTTCCTGTTCAAATACAGGTGAGAAACATGAGCTAGGAGCCTAACCTCACCTCGTTTGATGCATGCAATTAGCACGTGTCTGTCTCTCTGTATGTCACCAATATAATTTTTGCAGACACGTTTATTATACACCCAGACAATCCACAGTCTAGCTAATATATTTAAAGAATGTGTGTGACATATTTAATCTTGTTGATCAGACATAAAACTGTAGTGAAAAGGCACAAGGTGAGGCAGACTGTACTGTTCTGCACTGAAAGGGGTCAGAGGTGAGCTCAACAGGTGCTTGTTGCAGCTGTTCTTCTACGCAGAGGCTCCATGCGGCAATAAGATAGTGATATCAGAAAGTCTAGTACACTGCAGCCATCTATTAATTTCTCTTTTTTGTTCCTATGTTTTTTGTGACTACCAAAATGGAAGATTATATTGTATATCTAAGCTTAAAAAATTCTCAAAACTGGCCTTTCAGTCAAATCAGGAAGCTAAATAACGGAAAAGACCAACACTGGAGTTAAAAGCATTGATTTTAACTATGAGACAAAAGATAACTTGCTCTTTTCAAATGGAGTGGCTAAAGTAAAAATGTAAACTTTCTTGAGGTGATTTAGTGGGACAGAGCTTTTTTTAATCATTTTATTTTTTTAAGTCATTTTAATTTGATGCTACTCAAGACATGGAAGATAAACAAACAAAATGAAGATCATTCTGCAAATGAATTTAGCATTAACCCTGCAGCAGCAAAGAATACAGAAGAATAGGTCTAGGATGCTCTATTTCCATTCTGTGTATCTGAAATTGCCAACAACATTTTTATTTATATTGAATGAGTATGAGTTGTGGAATTGCAAGGGCAAATTTAGAGCATATGGAGGGCACATAGCAAATGCACGATCTCTGCTTTCTCTCACCACTATAAATGTAATGTTCTTTTGTAACCAAATATGTTGTAACCAATACAAATATGAAGGCTGAGAATCAGCCCGTCACCATTTCTTACTTAATAAGTTTTGACCTTGACTCGGTGAGGGAATTGCTCGAGTTGCCTAAACTTGACTGTGATAAGCAAGGCTTTTCCCCTCACCTTGCGGCATCTGTGCGTGCCCTGACGTGCTTCTAACACACCTTGGTTAAATCTTCTACCGGCTTTTATCCATTTACACAGTAACAGTATGTCTGCACCAGAATGTGAATCAGCCGGTCAGGAGCAGATAGGGCAGATTGTGGCGGGTGAAGCCACGGCCCTTGAGAAACATGAGCAGGCCCTTGCAGCCTTTTTTACTGATGTCCAGGGAATCTCAGCACAGCTGGGGCAGATTCAGGGTCTTTTGCCTGCAGTCCCAGGGTGCCTCCACTGCTGGTGGTGCCCTGAGCGGAACTTGTTAAAAAAACACACTTGCCCCTTCAGCCCTATGCCGGGCAATCCAGGGGGTGCAATCCATTTATTTTGCAGTGCTCTCTTGTATTTGAGATGCAGTCCTCCCAGTTTCCAACAGAGAGGAAAGATAGCTTATATGATTGCCCTCTTGACTGGTAAGGCTCTGGCTTGGGCAACTGCAGTCTGGCAACACCGCCTACCTGACCACCCCACTGTCTACACCTTTATCACAGCCCTACAGAGCACCTTTGATCACCCCTCCAGAGAAAGGGGCCTGACCTCCTCTCTCCTCCGGATGCAGCAAGGCATACGCTCCATGGCTGCATATACTATCAAGTTTTGAACTGTGGCGGCTGGCTCAGGTTGGAATGAGCAAGCCCTCCAGGAAGCTTATGTACAGGGCCTTTCAGAGGAGTTAAAAGACGAGCTGGCAGCTCGGGACCCTCCCAATGACCTGGAGACCCTGTATGAGCTTGCTATACGCTTGGACAATCATCTTCAGGAGAGATGGTTAGAGCACCAGGCAAGTGAGGAAACTCAACTTAGGCATACCTGTAGGCAAGGATGCCTAGCCTCTCCTGGGGCTCTTGAACTGTCAGAGACTCCTCCAGAACTCATGCAGTTGGGGGTCACCAGCTTACCAGGGCAGGAGAGATCTGCTACCCGAAACCCATTCCTGCCTCAGGGCTCAAGCCAGCAACTCACTAGGAGGCAAGAGGTCTGGGCTGGTCCTAAATGCGACCACTCGCACGTCAGGCCTATGTCTGCCGACCACCCTTCTTTGGGGCAAGGGCAGACAAGCGGACCTCTGGGTCTTTATTGGCTCGGGGTCCACAGGTAATTTTGTTGACAAAGGAGTGGCCTGCCACCTAGGCTTATCACTAGAGGGCCTGTTGCATCCATTACCAGGTCTCTGCCCTGGATGGGTGACCACTGGCCCTCTGGGCCGATAATTTCCAAGACAGCCTCTCTTACTTTGCGTATAGGGCATCACACAGAACTCATTTTTCTATATGTTACTAAGGCTTCTGAGCTCAGCCTTATCCTAGGTTTGTCCTGGTTGCAATTACATAACCCAGGTGAGGGGCAGAAAGCTTTTGAGGCCCTGAAGCACAGGTTGACTTCAGCCCCTGTCCTTCGGAGGCCCAATCCCAGTGCTCAGTTTATAGTGGAGATTGACGCCTCCAACCCTGGGGTGGGAGCAGTTCTGTCCCAATGTTTGGGACCAAAAGGGGAACTGCACCCCTGTGCATATCTCTCCCACTGGCTAACTGTCCCTGAGAGAGACCTTGATGTGGGGAGTCATGTTCTCTTGGCCATTAAACTGGCCTTGAAGGAATGGGGACGCTGGCTGGAGGGAGCCAGGCTGCCATTCCTCATCCGCACTGATCCCAAAAACCTGAGCTATATCCAGCAGGCCAGGGGGTCTGTGTTCTCTGCCCACTTTGACTTCACATTGTCGTCCAAACCAGGGTCAAAGAGTTTCAGGCCAGAGGCACTTTTGTGTCAGTAGGACCCTCCATTACCTGACTCCAACCCCCAGCCCATGACTTCCTCTTGCAGGGTAGTGGCATTCAGTTCAATTCAATTCAAAGATATCTGCCGCTGCAGGTTGAGCTCAGGAAACTGGTCCCTCGCTCTACTGGTTGATTTAAGATCCTGAGGCAGATAAGTCCGTGGGCCTACCATCTGGAGATTCCTCCCTCTATGGGGTTTAGACCCACTTTCCATGTGTCTAGGCTGAAGTCGGTCCTCTGCATTCCCTGGGCACCTACCACTGAGCCAGCTCCTCTTCCCCGCCCATCGATGACGGGTCTCTGGGCTTTACGTTAAGGTCGACCTTGGGACCCCATTGCCACCACCAGGGCATGCAGTATTTGCTTGACGGTGGGGTCTGCTCCAAAAGGGAGTGCTCGTGGGTGCTGGTTTGGCACATCCTGGACCTGGATCCCATTGGGGACCGTTGCGGGGATGGAGTACTGTAATGTCATGAGGTACATGAAGACAAGAAAATCAAAACCGTTCAACATATGTTCAATGTAGTGACCATTTAACAAGTATATTGTAATACAGTTAATGTCAGCTTTATCTCACATTTCAGTTGTGAGGTATTTTGTGTATTTTAGGCCGTGTCTGAATAAAAACCTGCCACCACTATCAGATCAGATGTACAATTCAGGTCCATGGGTTGTTCTTCTGGAACAAACACAGGACTGAAAACATAAGTGAAGGAGAATACTCACCAAAACAACTGGTGCCAGTAAGTATTCATAAAATAAGCCAGTTACAGTAAGTTGATCAAAGCATTTTGCTAATGTTCTTAGGACCAAAAAAACATACATCTGGTCCTCAGCCTTTTCAGAGTAAGAAGGCTTTATTTCACACATTACATTATAGCACAGTGGAATTCTTTTGATAAACATAAACAGTCATGCCACAAGTGAAATGTAGAATCACTCACCATTTTGCCAGAACCATTTAACAGAAACTTTGAATGCTTAGGATTAGGGTTAGGTGACACTGCATTTGTTCTGTAAAGATTTTGGCTGTAAGGAGGTGTCATATAAATTGCATTAATATACTTTGGCCATATACTTTCCCTTGTAGTTGTAACATCTCATCTGACTTCAGAGCATCAGTGGGAGCACCTCTCCCAAATTCTGAAACACCTATGAAGAACACTTTTGGGATTTTCAGCTATTTTAGCAGCGAGCACAAAGTGTCATTCTTGTTAGATGTACCAATCCTTGTAATACCTTATTCTATTGTGGAATTACTGTGTATGATCATTACTACACATGGCTACCACACATGGCGCTCAAAGGACAAGTTTGATGGCTCTGCAGATCGCTGTCATGGATTTCTCCATGACAATTTATTCGCCCATCAGCCGGTATACAGGGAGGAGGTTACCAAGTGTGTCTTTGTACTATCATTTCTGATGGGGAGAGCCTGGGCTTCAGCATTGTGGGACAGCGACACCCAGGTAAAGTATTCCTTCACCTATTTTGCTGGGCTTATTCACAAGGTGTTCGAGTATCAAACAGGAGGTCAGGACATTTTGGTACAACTATTGGAGTTATGCCAGGGCACCAATTCAGCCACAGACTATACTGTAAAAATTCCGCACCCTGGCTACCCAGAGCGGTTGGAACAGCACTGCACTTCTGGCTGTGTGCTGTCAAGGACTCTGCCCAACCCTCCAAATGGAAATGGCATGTCGTGATACCAATGTCATGCTTTCCAGCTTCATATCAACAGTCATCCGCTTTGATAACCTCCAGCATCAGCACCGTCTAAGCACCCATGCATGCCTCAATGTTTATCAACACACGAAATTCCTAAGCCCTAGGGATGAGGGACCAGAACCCATGCAGCTAGGATGAAGCCGGGTATCAGAGGAGGAGAGTCAGGATCATGTCCAGCAGCAGCTATGCTTCTACTGTGGAAAGCCAGGTCATCAATTGTTCACATGCCCTGAGAACCTGTCTACTTCTAAGGTGGGGGGAAACTGCTTAGTTTCATGCTTATCTCTGCCTGCCAAGATACATTATGCTCATGAGTGCTTTGTTGTCTCAGTGTTAGTAGATTCAGAAGTGGCCATCAACTTGATCAACATCGACCTCGTAGAGGAACTACACCTTCCCACCATCCCTGCACCAACCCTCTGTAAGTGATGGCCGTCAACCCATCGAGAAGAAATGTCTCACCCACCAAACCCAACTGCTTACCCTCCAAATTGGACTATTCTATCATGAGGAACTCACATTCTATGTTATCTCCTTCTAACCCCATCATCTTGGGTTTTCCCTGGCTACAATGCCACGACCCCCAAATCTCATGGAAGGAGGAACAATTAAAACATTGTATGGACACCTGCTTCCAAAACATGGAGCCACATCCCTGTCTCACTACATCAGTTGAAAGTCCAAGGACCACAGCAGCTTTGAACTTCCTACGAGAATACCACAAACTCCATGAGGTGAGAAAGCAACCCATCTCCAACCAACTGCCCCGGGACTATACTATAGACCTTCTACACAATGCCATGCCACTCAGGAACTGTGTCTAGCCACTCTCTCTCCCAGGGAGCAAAGCCATGGAGAAGTACATAGAGCCGGCTACACTCAGTTCTCGACTTTCTCTGCAGTGGCTGGTTTCATTTTTGTCGAGAAAAAGGATGGAGGCCTTCACCCATGCATTGATAATAGGGGTTTCAACACAATCACCGTGTGCTACCACCATCCTCTACCCTGGTGCCAGCCACCTTAGAACACTCTTTTTCTAGTTTCATAACACTAGAGGCCACTATAAATACCCTGTAATGCCCTACAGATTAACCAAAGTTCTAGCAGTTTTTAAATCATTTATCAATGAGTTATTCAAAGACTTAATGTACAAGTACGTGATTGCATTCATTGACGATATTCTTAGCTACTCCTCCTCCTACATGCCTTCTTCAAATCCAGTTATACTACAAGGCAGAGAAATGCAAGTTCCACAGAGAGTCTGTCATATTCTTGGGAAATGTTATTTCACACAAAGGGGTCGAAATGGATCAAAGCAAAGTACAAGCTGTCACCAAGTGGTCAGAGCCCACCACAATCAAGGAACTACATTGCTTTCTAGGGTTTGTCAATTTCTACAGAAGCTTTATACGAAACTACAGCACCATCACCACCCCACTGACATCTATGCTAAGGGGGAATCCCAAGACACTGTCATGGACAGATCAAGCCAGAGCCGCATTCAATGGACTCAAGCACAGTTTTACCACAGCCCCCATTCTCTGTCACCCTGATCCTGACCTTCCCTTTCTGGTCGAAGTCTCGCCAGGCTCATTGGGCTCTGTTTTTTACCTGCTTTCAGTTTATTGTGACATATCATCCAGGTACAAAGAATGGTATGGCAACATGACCCCATGAGCACATCCCTCTAGCCAGAACCGATTCTACCTCCATCCGTCATACTGGCCCCTATTTAGGAGAACCTGGTGGAAGACATTCAACTAGTGCACATTGAAGAACCCCCACCACCAGCCTGTCCACTGTCTAAGCTCTACATTCCAACATTCCAACCTTCCAACCTTGCTCCACCTCCCTAGTTCTGGTCATCCTGGTATTGGTAGGCCTTTTGCAACCAGCTTGGAATCAATATAAGCCTTAGTTCTGGATAATGGTCAAACTGAATGTCTGAACCAGGAGATTTCTCTGTTCGTATTGTAGCCGTGAACAACACCGCTGGAGTGAGTTCCTCCCCTGGGCTCAATATGCCCAGAATTCACTCACGTGTTCCTCCACTGGGCTCACGCCATTTCACTGTGTCCTTGGTTACCAACCACCGCTGTTTCCATGGTCAGGTGTACCCTCAGACATGCCCGCAGTGGATGAGGGGTCCCAGAAAAGTCAGGAAGTCTGGGAAAGGGCACATGTTCATCTCCAATGGACCATAAGGAGACAACGAATTCAAGCTGATCGATGTAGATGCCAACACCCTAACTACCAAGTGGGACAACGAGTCTGGTTGTCCACTCAAAACCTGAGAATTTAACTGCCATTTTGAAAGCTTAGCCCTCGGTTTATCAGCCCCTTCCAGATAATCTGCATTCCACGTGAAGTATCACTCTTATTAGACATACCAAGCCTTGGAATATCTTATGCTATTGTGGAATTACTGTATATGATCATTGCCTGTTGTTTCCTGATTTCAAATTCATTTTCGTGCTTTCAGTTTTGGTTGCTATAGTGGTTGCTTTCCGATTTTGAACTTTTGCCTCGTTTCACGATTCATGTCTTTGTTTGTCGATTTCTAATAAACTGCAAATGGATCCTACATCACAGCTACTCCTCACTCTCTCACAATTCACTTCCCTACTACCACTAAAATAAAAGAGCACTTATTTTTTCTGCCTCATCCTCTTGTGTGTTTCCACTTTGCCACTGAACTGTGTCGCTACAGTGTTGGAATATGTAAGCATGAGCACAGCAGGCTCTCTCAGTGAGTATGTACATGATATGCAGGAGCAGATTGACAGATTGAGCCTAGAGTTCCAGTTAGGTGATCAGGTACATTCTCCTGCCTTCTGTAAGTTTCTGGTACACAGTCAGGGCCCATGCAAGAACCACTGAACTAGTTGACCAGCTCACTGATGTCTTTTCATCCACTGCTGAGGTTTAGACTCCTAGGTTCCAGAGGCCTGTAGTCACGCTAGTGAGGAGGATGACATTTAAATGGGCATACACAGCTATTCCAGCATAAGATAGGGAGTACAAAAAGCACAGCAAACAGGTGAGCAAAGTTACCTGGCATCCCATGTAATTAAACATTGCTACTTATTATTCATGTTGAGTACTGTATCTGATTTGCTGTCTGTCTTAGATTGTCACACTCTTGATCTTATTTTGTGCTATGGGATCAGACACTGTCTCTGTTTATGGATGTCAGAGTGGTATTTCTTATCATATGCTTATTGAATTATTAAAGATTCAGACTTTCCTCCTTGTTCAGCATGCCGTTCAGTGTTGTTGCATCTATTCATGAATTAATTTCCACAGAGCCTTCCTGAAATTCCCTCCGTTTCTCCCCTAACTCAGTGCTATCATCTCATGGCTTATTTTGTTAATTAGCCTGTGATGCTTCTGATTCTTTAATTTGGTGCATATATTACTTCAAAACTGTTATTTTATTATGCTCAAAATGGTGGTATATAAAAAAAATACTTCAGCTTTCTCACCTGGCCAAAATGCTGTATTATAACTGCAGATCTGTAAAACACTTCAGTCTGTGGATTTGCAAATATAATGTATGATACTATGCATTCGAATGATCAAGTAAAAAAAAAAACATTAGCATAAACAACATGACTTGATAAAAAAAATTATTCTGTATCATCTCAAAAAATATTTCAATTAGAAAATTACAATTTAAACATAAAATCTTAAAATATTCAGTATAAAAGTAAAAATAAATCTTTCCTTGGTGAAAATCTGTTGGTCTTGGGCTCACTGCATTTTAATTTGTAGTATTTTATATATTCCTCTTAAAATATGTACAGTATATGCATTTTAATTATTGAATTAATACATTTTACTTTAAGCTTCTGTTGCAAATCTTTTTCCCACCATTGATGTAATAGTTAAATTTTATGCCACTGTATAATAAATAATTTAAAAACAAATGTTGCTACTGTATAAGTACAGTATATATTATATGATATACTTGATTTCTTATTGTAAATTATATATATATATTAATTTAATATTAATATATATATATATATATATATATATATATATATATATATATATATATATATACACAATATTGTAAATATTTACTGTAGGAACATTATCACAAGGAGTGAAAAAGGCTTTTCATAAAAGAACACTGATTAATGCAGAGTCTGTCTGGAATATTTGCAGAGTTATAGTTAATCTAATGCACCTCCTAAACCACGGATAAAACAGAGCATAAATAACTGGATTAATGGTTGAATTAAGACAAAACAAGATTGCGACAGTTTGAATTGTTTCTATCTGTAGTTCATTAACATAACCTAATAGACTGTAAATAAAATATGGAAGTAAACACACCAGAAACACAGACACTAAAATGCCGAGGACTTTAGCTGCTTTTCTCTCAGATTTCATGGAGTGTGAGGTGATTTTCTGTGTTTTAGGCTGTGTGTGATTATTAAGCTCTCTGATAGCAGTGGCATGTTTCTTAACAATCACAAAAACCTGAGTATACAATATGATTATGACAGAAAGTGGAAATATAAATGAAAATACAAGATCAATTACAGTCCAAACCTCATTCAGAATGATAAAACACTCTCCAGGACACAAAAGAAAATTCATGATGCTTCCATTGAAATAAGTTACTGCTAAATTATAGACCCCCACCACACACCAGGAAAATACAATTATAACACGAGTGATCCTCACTGAGACTCTGTTCATGTAGAGAAAGGGGTTTGAGAGAGCCAGGTACCGATCCACAGCAATCAGAGCGATATTATAGACTGATAAGACTGTGATGAAACCAGCAAACAACCAAAAAACTGTGCAGAAATCTCTCCCAAAAATCCAGCATGACTCGATCGTCCAGATTAACATTGCCGGCATTACAAAAGCACCGACAAAGAAATCCGACACAGCCAGAGAGAGCACCAGCGTGTTGGTTGGTGTGTGAAGCTGCTTGAAGTGAAGAACAGAGATGATGACCAGCAGATTTCCACACACTGTTAGCAGAACCACAGCAGCTGAACACACGTACAGTAAGATATAAACTGCAGGAGATACAGATCTCTCTGGACAGGAGAAATGCTCACAGCGATCAGACTGGTTAAAATCTGTCAGGTTCATTAATACAGTACTTCTAAAAGAAAATGTTAGTATAATAAGTCATAATCAAATGACCTGTGGCTCAAGAAGCTCTGGTGATTTTATAGTTGAGAAATTAGTCACACCTCCATAATATGAGTGACAGTATGATAGATATGATGTCATGGCTTGCTGTATACCACCATAGTGCTTAACCTAACTTAAATATTACCTTGAAAACCAGCAAATTTAGCCCTGATTTTCAGTCAGTGATCTAGCTATGCCCTTTTTCCTATTTTTGGAAGCACTAGAATGCTTAATGCCTCAAACATGGAAGTGCATTGATTAGTTATGTTGATGATCTCTGATCATTCACTAAATAATCAGTGATAAAGATACACTGCATTTACTCTGATATCCAACAGATTAATGGCCACAAGGCGACAGCAAATGCACTGCACTTAGTTTCTCAGGCAATTTTTTCATTTTCAAGAGCCAAGATTATGCAACAGATGACTCACACGAGCATGGCTGGGTAATGCCACATGTGGATAGCTGAATATGGACTATTCTGAGCCAATATCAATCAGCACTGGTGCACCACAAGGGAGCATGCTCTCTCCTATACTATCATCATTATATCCTGCTCAATCTCATTAACTGCCGGAGCAAGGACATTTACTTTATAGGACACATTCTTTAAACTGTAATTCATATTTTATCTTTTTATTTTAATGTCACATGCACATTAGTCATATCTATGATTAAAATTAGGCCACAATGATGTTTATGCAAATAGATTTACGAGGATGAGATCTGTCTGTTCATGTGAAGTTATATATTCGTTAGCATTGAAAATAAATAGAATAAGTTAATCTTATTTAATATGATTATCTTTAAATTTCTTGGCATTTACTGTATGAAATCATGCAATATAATACAATAAGCAGAGAGTTTGATTTGCTACAGAATTTTAAATAATCAATATAATAAGAAGATTTGGCCATAATTAGAAAAAGAAGCTATGGTTAGAGGAACTAAGGATAGAAATTTTTATTAACAATAAATCATTTATTAATGCAGAGTTCACATGGATTATATGCAGATTCATAGCTCAGTTAATGCATCTCCTAAACCCTCAGTAAAGCAGAATATTAAAAACTAAATAGATCAATGTTGGAATTAAGACAAAACCTATCTATATGGAATAAATATACTAAAATCCCAGACCCAAAACAGATTAAAAAACTCAAGCAGTTCATCTTGAGACACACACCAATTAAAGACAATGACAGTACTCTTAGAGATTATTTTTGTTCAGAGAAATGGTATTGGGAATGTGAAATATAGACACACAGAGATGAGGGTGTTATTATTAAGACTAAAAAAAAGAAAAAGAAAGACACTATAATCTCTCCTCAGATATCCATATTAAAATGTTTCACATTATATACCACAAACAAAATTAAGCTCTTATTTATTACTTTCCAACTTACTTCCTGTCTTGAGGTCTTCTGGGGCATGGCATTTTGTAAATTTTGAACAAGATCTGAGGCAAGTAAATGATTTTGCTTTTACTCATACCCCTATAGTGCTTTACACAACTAAATTATTATCTCAACTACTAGGAAATTAAGCCTGTTTTTCAGTCAGTGATTCAGCTATGGCTTTTTTAAGCATTACTGTAAATTTGAGAGTATTGATGTAGAATCATCCACCATCTTCCTAAAGTCAATGACTTGCCTTACCGGTTCACTGTTTTGGAGAGAATATGGTTTAAAATCATGCGCTGACTGGTAAACAATCCCCCATGCAAATGTTCATTTTCCTGTAAATATTCAAATGTGTTATTTCAATTTATAATTAAAACAAAATGTACTGTAGGTACATTATCACAAGGAGTGAAAAGGTTTTTCATGAAAGAACATTGATTAATGCAGAGTCTGTTTGAAATATCTGCAGAGTTACGATTAATTTAATGCACCTCCTGAACCACGGGTAAAACAGAGCATAAATAACTGGATTAATGGTAGAATTAAGATAAATAATGATCACAACTTTCTGAAAGGTTTCTGTCTGTAATTCTTTAAAATCACCTAATAAACTGTAAATAAAATATGGAAGTAAACACACCAGAAACACAGACACTAAAATGCCGAGGACTTTAGCTGCTTTTCTCTCAGATTTCATGGAGTGTGAGGTGATTTTCTGTGTTTTAGGCCGTGTGTGATTATTAAGCTCTCTGATAGCAGTGGCATGTTTCTTAGCAATCACAAACACTAGAGTATACAATATGATTATGACAGAAAGTGGAAATATAAATGAAAATCCAAGATCAATTACAGACCAAACCTCATTCACAATGATAAAACATTCTCCAGGACACATTACAGAAATTGCGAAGTTTCCATTGAAATACATGAATGCTATATTATAGGCCACTGACACACACCAGTCAAAAACAATTACAACATAAGTGATCCTCACAGAGACTCTGTTCATGTAGAGAAAGGGGTTTGAGAGAGCCAAATACCGATCCACAGCAATCAGAGCGATATTATAGATTGACAAAATTAATAGAAAACCACAAATTAACCAAAAAATTGTGCAGAAATCTCTCCCAAAAATCCAGCATGACTCAATTGTCCAGATGAACATTGACGGCATCACAAAACCACCAATGAAGAAATCCGACACAGCCAGAGAGAGCACCAGCATGTTGGTTGGTGTGTGAAGCTGCTTGAAGTGAAGAACAGAGATGATGACCAGCAGATTTCCACACACTGTTAGCAGAACCACAGCAGCTGAACACACGTACAGTAAGATATAAACTGCAGGAGATACAGATCTCTCTGGACAGGAGAAATGCTCACAGCGATCAGACAGATTCATGGATACATTTAAAAAAGTTTTAAAAATATTTAAAAATATCTCATATTGGGAGTTGCCTTTGTAAGGCAGTAACAATACAAATTTAAAAGAAAAAAATGATAGCCTAAGCCAGCTCTAGTATTTTTATAGCTTAGAAATTGTTCACGCCCCCAAGTTTGATTGACTTTATAGCTATGATTGCTTGTTGATAAAGAAGCTTTACATATTATATATATATATAAAATCGTGATCGTGATCATCAATAATCGTGATCATTAATTGTGATTAAAATTTTGAGCAAAATAATCGTGATTATCATTTTTCCTGTTATCGTGCAGCCCTAGTGTGTATATATATACACTATATTGCCAAAAGTATTCGCTCACCTACCTTGACTCGCATATGAACTTAAGTGACATCCCATTCCTAATCCATAGGGTTCAATATGACGTCGGTCCACCCTTTGCAGCTATAACAGCTTCAACTCTTCTGGGAAGGCTGTCCACAAGGTTTAGGAGTGTGTTTATGGGAATTTTTGACCATTCTTCCAGAAGCGCATTTGTGAGGTCACACACTGATGTTGGACAAGAAGGCCTGGCTCTCAGTCTCCGCTCTAATTCATCCCAAAGGTGTTCTATCGGGTTGAGGTCAGGACTCTGTGCAGGCCAGTCAAGTTCATCCACACCAGACTCTGTCATCCATGTCTTTATGGACCTTGCTTTGGTCACTGGTGCACAGTCATGTTGGAAGAGGAAGGGGCTCCTAGCTCCCAGCTCCAAACTGTTCCCACAAAGTTGGGAACATGGAATTGTCCAAAATGTCTTGGTATGCTGAAGCATTCAGAGTTCCTTTCACTGGAACTAAGGGGCCGAGCCCAGCTCCTGAAAAACAACCCCACACCATAATCCCCCCTCCACCAAACTTTACACTTGGCACAATGCAGTCAGACAAGTACCGTTCTCCTGGCAACCGCCAAACCCAGACTCGTCCATCAGATTGCCAGATGGAGAAGCGCGATTCGTCACTCCAGAGAACGCGTCTCCACTGCTCTAGAGTCCAGTGGCGGCGTGCTTTACACCACTGCATCCGACGCTTTGCATTGCACTTGGTGATGTACGGCTTGGATGCAGCTGCTCGGCCATGGAAACCCATTCCATGAAGCTCTCTGCGCACTGTTCTTGAGCTAATCTGAAGGCCACATGAATTTTGGAGGTCTGTAGCGATTGACTCTGCAGAAAGTTGGCGACCTCTTCGCACTATGCGCCTCAGCATCCGCTGACCTCGCTCCGTCAGTTTACGTGGCCTACCACTTCGTGGCTGAGTTGCTGTCGTTCCCAAACACTTCCACGTTCTTATAATACAGCTGACAGTTGACTGTGGAATATTTAGGAGCGAGGAAATTTCACGACTGGATTTGTTGCACAGGTGGCATCCTATCACAGTTCCACGCTGGAATTCACTGAGCTCCTGAGAGCGACCTATTCTTTCACAAATTTTTTACCATTCTGGTAAAAATAAAACTGTGCTTCTTTTACATGTCAAATGGTAATAACAAAATTAAATTAGAATAAAACTGGAATAAAAATAAAACATTTTTAGAATAAAAACGTTTTTGCTGGCCTACGATATGCCTTTATACTTACAACCACCAAGAACATCCTAACAACTGTACTAAAACTTTATAGTTTCATGTATTTGCTTAGCCAGGCACAATCCACCTTTTTCAATGTAGTTAAGTACATTCAACAGCTAATAAAACCCCAGCCTCTTACCCTGTGTATACTGAGGCTTCTGACAATGTAAATTAAAACTACTAAAAAAAATAAAACTGTGCCTCTTTTATGTGTCAAATGGTAATAACAAAATCAAATATCAAATATGCCTACAAGAAATATGTGTTTATGCATACATGTTAGAGATTTTGGGCTAAAAACACAAGCCTGTCAACTTGATCTGGCTTTAGGGAAGACCGCAAGCATGTAACTACATTTCTGCCTGTACTAAAAGCCCTCTCTGAAGGAGAGCTTGTGGCTAGTATGCACAAGTATTTCTTTGCCACTTTTGAAAGCCTTGGGTAGACCTTTTCATGCTCCTTCCACCATTTTAGTGGGTCCCCCTCACTATCCAGGTTGCATGACTCTAAGTAAGACTGCAGCTCACAGGCTACACTGGGTTCGTGGTTGCTAGGTGGCAAGGCTTGTTCAGTAGTTTTAAAGTAGCTTCCTAAAGTCATCTTTTTCTTTGGAGTGCATCCAGCTTCAGTATTCTCCTCAGTGTTTTCTTTTGGTGGTGCTGGGAGTGTCACCTAAACACATAAAAAGACAATTACAACTAATTTTAAGCAGCATTAAATTACTAGATAAATCTCAGTGCATCTCTTTTTTTATTACCATCATTGCCACAGTCTGCATCTCAGCTTTCAGTCTGGCTTGTATTGATGCTTTGTTGTTTTCAGCGCTGTAGCTCATCTTAAAACGTGGATCCACAGTAGACACCATGTCCAACAGATCCTGGATATGTGGGTTGCTGTATTTTTCATTTAGGTCCTCCAGGATTTTAGACTTCATTGCTCTTGACAGGTCAGTATCATCATCCTTAACTTTCAAGATTGAGGAGTTGAAAAGATGAAGAACTGGCTTTACAAGCGACACACTGACGTACGTCTCACCAGACAGTGCTTCTGTAAACTTAACTAGAGGCTGCAGGGATTTGTTGATTGCCTCTAGCACATCCATGTCCTGCCATGTTGGGATGAGATGTCGAGACTTCTTGTCAGAAGACAGGACGTGTGCAATGGCCTTTTCCTGCTCGATGACTCTCTCTATCATGGCTTGACGTGATCCCCACCTCGTTGGACACTCTGTTTTCAGTGAGTGCTCTGGGAGCTTCAGCTCCTTTTGTGCTGCTATAAACTCCCTCTTACGCTTCCAGCTGTAGGAGAAGGTGCTCACCAACTTTTTGCAGACGCCCACAGCCCGGTCAATTCTTGGATCCTTCATGGCATTCTCTAAAGAAAAAACAAAAAGACATCAGAAAAACATTATCAAGTCACAGCATAAGAAGACTTTGTTTATTATGAAACTTTTAATCAGAAATAAATCTTTGGTTTTTTGATAATTATATACAGCTACATCAGACTAATATCAACTATTAATTATTACTATTAGTAAAACTATTAGTAAACCCTGACTTATTCTAAATTCCACTGGTTGCAAATACATTCAGATGTACTAGCATTTGACCAGTCAAATACTACTTGGTATTTTTTGGCTTTTAAAGATCTGTAATTTGATGATGGTTGTATGACTCCAGGTCTCACTGTAATATCAGAAAAATACTAAAGGCATTTAAAAAATACAAAAATACAACTGTTCATTGTTAGTTCATGTTGGCTCAGCTCTGTCAAATAATATTTACTAATCTAATACGTTATTAAAATAGAAAATAGTTTCAAGAAGCTTTTAGATTCAAGAAGCTTTTATCGTCATTTCAACCACATACAGCTGGCGCAGTACATAGTGAAATGAAACAACGTTTCTCCAGGACCTGGTGCGACATAAACATACAACAACAAGTTCAATACTAAACAACAAACAACACCACAGAGCTAGGACAGAAGTTTGTCTTAGCCACGTAAAGTGCACAGTGTGCAGCTAGGTGCAAACAGAGCATAGACAAGACAGTGCAAAAAAGACAATAAATACAATAAAGACAACACAAAAGAACACAGGACACTTAGCGCTGAAAAGAAATAAAAGAACGTGTACTGGAATGTAAGTGAAATAAAATGGATAAAGTGAAATGTAAAAAAAAAAAAAAAAAGTATTGTGCAAAAATATTGTGCAAGAATACACAGCAGCAGTTGAGGTAGTGCAAATAGAATAAACATAAATATAACTATAGCAGCAGATGACAGGTAGAGGTAGTGCAGTAAGTAATGAACAATATAAATTATGTGTGTGCGTGTGTGTGTGTGTGTCCACACAGTCAAGAGAGAGTGTGTGTATCTGTGTGTGAGAGAGACAGAGAGTTAATATACAGTTCAGTCCTGAGTGAGAGTGTGTGTGTGTGTGTGTGAGAGAGTGTAGAACAGTTCAGTCCTGAGTGAGAGTGTGTGTGAGAGTGTAGAACAGTTCAGTCCCGGGTGTTGAGGAGCCTAATGGCTTGAGGAAAGAAACTGTTACACAGTCTGGTTGTGAGGCCCGAATGTTCAGGTAGCTCTTCCCAGATGGCAGGAGGGTGAAGAGTGTGTGTGAGGGGTGTGTGGGGTGTGTAAGAGTGTGTGTGAGGGGTGTGTGGGGTGTGTAAGAGTGTGTGTGAGGGGTGTGTGGGGTGTGTGGGGTGTGTAAGAGTGTGTGTGAGGGGTGTGTGGGGTGTGTAAGAGTGTGTGTGAGGGGTGTGTGGGGTCAGCCACAATGCTGTTGGCTTTGCGGATGCAGCCTGCAGTGTAAATGTCTGTGATAGAGGGGAGAGAGACTCCGATGATCTTCTCAGCTGTCCTCACTGTCCCCTGAAGGGTCTTGTGATCTGAGACGGTCCAGTTCCCAAACCAGGCAGTGATGCAGCTGCTCAGGACGCTCTCCATGGTCCCTCTGTAGAACACAGTCAGGATGGGGGAAGGGAGATGGGCTTTACTCAGCCTCCTCAGGAAGTAGAGGCGCTGCTGGGCTTTCTTGGTGATGGAGCTGGTGTTGAGTGGCCAGGTGAAGTTCTCTGCCAGATGGACACCAAGGAATTTGATGCTCTTGACGATCTCCACAGAGGAGCCATCGATGGACAGCGGAGAATGGTCACACTGTGCTCTCCTGAAGTCAACAACCATCTCTTTGGTCTTGTCGACGTTCAGGGAGAGGTTGTTGGCTCTGCACCAGACTGTTAGATGTTGCACCTCCTCTCTGTATGCTGACTCGTCGTTCTTGCTGATGAGACCCACCACGGTCGTGTCATCAGCGAACTTGACGATGTGGTTGGAGCTGTGCATTGCTGCACAGTCGTGAGTCAGCAGAGTGAACAGCAATGGACTGAGCACACAGCCCTGAGGTGCTCCAGTGCTCAGTGTGGTGGTGCTGGAGATACTGCTCCCGATCCAGACTGACTGAGGTCTCCCAGTCAGGAAATCCAGGATCCAGTTGCAGAGAGAGGTGTTCAGGCCCAGGAGACTCAGCTTCTTAATCAGCTGCTGAGGGATGATTGTGTTGAATGCTGAACTGAAGTCTATGAACAGCATTCGAACATAGGAGTCTTTGCAGTCCAGGTGTGTGAGGGCCAGATGCAGGGTTGTGGTGATGGCGTCTTCCGTGGAACGGTTAGGACGATACGCAAACTGCAAGGGGTCCAGCAAGGGTGGTAGCTGTGACTTGATGTGCCTCATGATGAGCCTCTCGAAGCATTTCATCACGATTGGTGTGAGTGCAACGGGACGGTAGTCATTGAGGCAGGAAACCGTGGACTTCTTTGGCACAGGGACGATGGTCGTTGTCTTGAGGCACGTAGGGATGATGGAGCTGCTCAGCGAGATGTTGAAGATGTCAGTGAAGACATCTGCTAGCTGCTCCGCACACTCCCTGAGAACTCTGCCAGGAATGTTGTCTGGTCCAGCGGACTTCTGTGGGTTAACTCTGTATAGAATTCTCTTCACGTCAGCCGTGGTGAGACAGAGCACTGGGTCATTAGGAGGAGGGATGGTCTTCCTCGCTGTTGTGTTGTTCTGTGCCTCAAACCGAGCGTAGAAGTCGTTCAGCGCATCTGGAAGGGAGGCGTCACTGTCACAGGCAGGTGAAGTTGTCCTGTAGTTGGTGATCGCCTGAATGCCCTGCCACATGCACCGGGAGTCTGTGCTGTTCTGGAAGTGGCCGTGGATTCTCTGGGCATGTGCACACTTCGCCTCTCTGATGGCTCGGGACATTTTGGCCCTTGCTGTTTTTAAGGCCGCCCTGTCCCCCGATCTGAAGGCAGAGTCTCTCGATTTCAGGAGAGCATGCACTTTCGTAGTCATCCACGGCTTCTGGTTGGGGCGTGTTGTGATGGTCTTGGAGACAGTCACGTCATCGATGCATTTCCCGATGTAGCCGGTCACTGATGCCGTGTACTCCTCCAAGTCAATAGAGTCGCCGTTGGTTGCAGCCTCCCTAAACATATCCCAGTCAGTGCACTCAAAACAGTCCTGAAGAGCAGAGATGGCTCCTGCTGGCCAGGTTTTAACCTGTTTCAGAACCGGTTTAGAGCGTCTGATGAGAGGTCTGTATGCTGGAATCAACATAACAGAGATGTGGTCTGAGTAGCCGAGGTGGGGGCGGGGCTCCGCACGATACGCGCCGGGAATGTTTGAATAAACAACATCCAGCGTGTTCGCCCCTCTCGTAGCAAAGTCCACATGCTGATGGAATTTAGGGAGCACTGTTCTGAGATTTGCATGATTGAAATCTCCGGCGATGATAAACAGTCCGTCGGGGTGAGCATTTTGCAGCTTGCTAATAGCTCCGTACAGCTCACACAGAGCCTCCTTAGCATTAGCGCTGGGTGGAATGTACACTCCGATAATGAGAGTAGTGGTGAATTCCCGGGGTAAATAAAAAGGTCTGCATCTAACAGTCACAAACTCCACTAGCGATGAGCAGTAGTTAGACACAAGCACAGAGTCCTTACACCATGCCGTGTTGATGTAAACACACACACCGCCACCGCGAGTCTTACCGCACAGAGCTGCATTCCTGTCGGCACGAAACACGGTTAGTCCGGCTAGCTGAATGGCGGCATCCGGAACTCTGACGCTGAGCCACGTCTCCGTGAAAACAAAGACGCAGCAGTCTCTGAACTCACGCCGTGTAGTTTGCTGGAGTCGGATGTAGTCCAGTTTATTATCCAGTGAGCAGACGATGGACAAGATGATGGAAGGGAGTGCCGGCCGGCTAGGGTTGGTTGTTAGCCTAGCACGGACACCCGCCCTTTTACCGCACTTCCGCTTCCTCGAACAACGCTTGTGACGTCCTCTCTCCCGGCCACCGGCATCAGGCGACGCCGAGGACTGAAGGCCTGGACGTCGCAGCAAGCCGAGTTCGCGAAGTTTGCAGAGTAGTTCATCATGCAAGTTAGTAACTGCATGATTTCTGTACCGTAATATCGTCTGGCGGTCGTATACATGAACACCACTGTCTTTGGCGTCCATGCACTTTAAATTTAGCGCTAAAACAAAAAGAAAGCACCATTTTGGTTCCGGAGTGGCCGCTGCGTGCTACTGCCGCGCCGCCATCTTGGATTTAAAAAAATAGTATTTGTTGATGTTGAAATTAATGGTAACTAAGATAAATAATAATAAATGCTTTAGAAGTGCTTTTCATTGTTAACAGATGTAGTTAACTAATGTTAACAAATAAAATCTTATTGTAAAGTGTTACCAGTTTCACATTATAAGGAAAAAACGTTAACACAACTTACCGATGGCTAAATGCAGTCTATGACCAAAGCAGTGTAGCCTTGTCCAGTTATTCATAGATGCTGCCCTAATCATATCAGCTGCGTTGTCAGTTGTAATGCATGCGAGTCTTTCCTCCAGCAAACCCCATGCAGAGATCACTTCCTTTAGGCCCGCTGCAGTAGACTCCGCTGTATGGTCTTGTGGGAAAAACGAAGTTTGCAAAAGCTTGCTTTTCATCTTAAACTCTCTGTCAATGAAATGAACAGTCAAGCTCAAATACGGTTCTGTACTTCTACTTGACCATAAGTCGGTTGTTGCAGCAAAATATTCAATGCTGAGAATTTCTCTTTCTATTTCCAGTCTGCATTTCGCATACAGCGAGGGCAGCGCAACTTTAGAAAAATGTTTGCGTGGGGGAATGTTGTATCTTTTGTCAAGTGTGGCAATCATTTTTTTAAACCCCTCGCTGCTCACTGTGCTTAATGGACACATATCTTTGGCTACATGATACGCGATCACCTCCGTTATTTCCTTGTGTCTTTGCGAGCAATGCGAATATGGTATTGCGTTTAACAATGTCCCCGGGATTGTTGTCTGTATTGTGGATGGTCAGGGATTTTTTGTGGCTGCTGCTTGTGTCTTCAGCTTTTGAAATTCTTGATATTGCTGTGGTGGCTTTTAAGGTGGTTAATGAGGTTTGTTGTGTTACCTTGGGCTGTTTGGACGGAACAGGAGCACAGTTCGCACAAGACTCGTACCTGATCAACATCACTTTCCTCGAAACCGAAATAATTCCAAACAGTGGAGTGTGACCCCTTTTTGGGAACTAACATACGTACTTCTGCACCTTCTTCTTGCTGCTCAGCCATTATGATCGTTCGAGGCGAATGACTTTAAATCTCGTGACGCCAACTACTTCTACCATAAGACTGAGCGCGCTTGCAATTTAGACGCTGTCACGTCAGACTTGTGACGCAGTCCATCATCCATTCCGTACACTCTGACACCGCCCATAACAATGAAAAAAGACTTTGCTTGATTAATCGTGCAGCCCTAATATATACATATTGTATATACACACTAAAGTGAAAATTTTGGACACACCTTCGGCATTGTAAAACAATGCTGAAGGCGGCCGAAATCCACAATAATGTCCTTTGAACAGTTGATATTGAGATATGTCTGCTACTGATGCTCTGTAAAGCCTTCATAACGCCTCTAATCTGAGGTGCTGTTAATTGGTGATTTCTGAGGCTGGTCACTCTAAATGAACTTCTCCTCTGCAGCAGAGGTCAGTTTTGGTCTTGCTTTACTGGGATGGTCTTCATGTGAGACAGTTTCATCATGGTGCTTGATGGGTTTTGCAAATGCACTTGACAATACTGTTCTTGCAAGAACTATTCCAGAACACCTGACCTTCGTGTCTTAAAATAACAACTGACTGTTTTTTGTTGTCATTACATATGGATTACTGAAGTCCATGTGTGTTATTTCATAGTTTTGAAATCTCCAGGATTGTTCTAGAATGTAGAAAATAAATCCCTAAACAAAAACAACATTGAATTAAAAGGTGTGTCCAAACTTTCAACTGGTAGTGTATATATATATATATATACACTGTATATGTATATATGTTCATAAGATAAGGGTGATAAGGTCAAACTTTATTTCCAGTAATTTTTCCTACCCTGGCTCTATTACCTACCTGTTTAAGCACAGTATACACACAAAAACATAAAAAATAATAATATTAATAATTCAGCCTTACTAACAAGTCTAGTCAGTCATCATTCACCATTTATCATACAACAAGTAAAATAAGTATACGTCACCATTTCTCTAAGTAAAAATATTTCTAACGCTACTATTGACATGGAATTTTCACCAGATATTGGTAACAACTCATGCAATCCACACATGAAAGAAATCAAACAATAAATGTACATCAATTATGTGTAATAATGAGAAATGACACGGGGGAAAAGTATTGAACACATGAAGAAAGGCATGGAAAGCTAAGACCAGCTGAAATCAATCAGTAAATAGAAAGCAATCCTGCCCCTTGTCAGTGCAAATTAATATTAGCTGGTTCAGTCCCAACTGATGGCCTATGAATGTGTCACACAAGAAACATCTCAAATAGCTTTCTCAGGAGCTTTGCAACATTATTGTTGTAAAATATACTGATGGCAATGGTTGTAGAAGCATTTCAAAACTTCTGAATGTTCCAGCAAGCACTGTTGGAAGTGGAAAGAACATAATTTCACCATAAACCATCAATAACCAGGTGCTCCTAGCAAGATTTCCGACAGAGGAGTAAAAAGTTATGAGAAGAGCCAAGCGCTGCTGACTCTGGGTTGTTGACCTGAAGACTGGGGGTTCAAGCCCCAGCTCTGCCAAGTTGCCACTGTTAGGCCCTTGAACAAGGCCCTTAACCCTCTCTGCTCCAGGGGCACTGTATCATGGCTGACCCTGTGCTCTGACACCAATCCCCAAGTATTGGATATGCGAAACAAGAATTTCACTGTGCAGTAATGTATATGTGACAAATAAAGGCTTTTTCTATTTCCAACTTTGGCCACAAACACCACCTTCCAGCCTTTTGTTTAAGGAAAGACACTCCATAGTTTGTTTTGCTTGAGACTGCCCAATTTCCTTTTCTTTGCCTCTTTTCTGAATTCAGTAAAGGTGTGCCTTCTCCCTGGCTCTGTGTGTTGTTCTGTGTCCCTCACTCAGTGCGCTACAATTTGTTTACAAGAAATCTTTCCCAAAAATCCAACATGACTTGATTGTCCATATGAACATCAACACCATTACAAAAGCACCAACATTAGTTATGTTGATGATCTCTGATCATTCACTAAATAACCACTGATGAAAACACCCTGCATTTCCTCTGATATACTCAGCAGATTGATGGCCACAAGGTGGCACCAATAAATTGCACTTAGTTTCTCAGGTGTTGAAATACTTCGGCCATTTTCTTTCATCACTGATAAGTGTGTAGTCCAAGATTAAATTGCAGCAAAATTTTAATTTTAAAAAGCAAAGATGAAGCAACAGATGACAACTATTTTGAGCATGGCTGGCTATACTGCCACATGTGAATAGCTGAATATGCTAAAACAATTAAACCATTGTTAGATTTAGCTCATGGACTATTCTGTCAGAGCCAGTATCAATCAGCACTGGTGCACCACAAGGGAGCATGCGCTATCCTATACTATCATCATTATATCCTGCCATTAACTGCCAAAGCAAGGACAATGTGCTAAAAATTCCTAATGAGCATCTGTTTGTGTAACCACCTATTTCAGAAGTTATAAACACTCAGTCACTGCTGAACCAAGAGAACTCATTACCACAGTTTCTTCCCATGTGCTATCAATCTCATAATACATGAACCATGTTTTTTCTGGGTTATTGACTTATACTTACTCAAATTGTGCATTTCATCACTCTATGAGTTAATACTATATTTATTATATACTAAATTAATTAATTAATATTGTATATAATAAATATAGTATTATAGTACAGTTTAAGTGTATTTTGTATTTCTTTAAATTGTTTATTATTTTTCTATTTATTTCTTATTTTCTATACTATTTGCTATGCTCCTCATTGTATTTTATTTTATTTGCTGTACTCCTTATGTGCAATGACAATAAACTTTATTCTATTCTATTCTATTCTATTCTATTCTATTCTATTCTATTCTAGTATCTGAACTACTATATATATTATTATTTTGCACTGGTATTGTCTGATTAGTCTGTCTATCAATTTTCATGTTTTCCTTCCTAAAGTCTCTTAGAGGTTTACTGAGTTAAAGAAGAGAATACAGTTTAAAATCATGCTCTAACACACTGGCTGGTGAACAATCCCCCCATGCAAATGTTTATATTCCTGTGATGTTTAAATAAATCCTTAAGACGATGGTTAGTTATATTCTTTTTTCATAGTTCATGTCACATACACACAAGACATTTTTATAATTTAATTTAGGCCAAACTGATATTACAAAACATGTTAAATATTTTCTGCAGCAGCATCACTACAAAGAAGACACACTCAGTCTTCAGGGCTTCATTAACAATGCCCTGAGAAATATGCTGGACAAATATGTCATTGCCTATTTTGATGATATTCTGGTATGCTTCTGGTAGGCTTTGCCGGAAATCCATGAACTCCTGGTCCAAAAGGTTTTCCAGCATCTCACACAGCATGTCACTAATTGGAAACCTATTTTAGGGAAATTAAAAGTAATAATCACTATAAAAGTACAGATTAATCTTTTATTTTTATTTTTTTAGTTTTTAGTGAATATCTGATGGCCTTTGGCTCACTGCATGTTAATATGTAGTATTCATAATTTCCCCTCATAGGATATATCTGAATTTGTAATGATTTAATCCATATTTTAAGCTTCTGTGGCAAATATTTTTCCCACCTTTTACATATAATGCAGCACATTATAAATTAAATTAGTATTTGATTTGTTACAGAACCCAATATGTAATATACCAGCAATGTTTACTGTATGCGCATTAACAGAAGGAGTGAAAAAGGCTTTTCATGAAAGAACATTGATTAATGCAGAGTCTGTCTGAAATATTTGCAGAGTTATGATTAATTTAATGCATCTCCTGAACCACGGGTAAAACAGAGCATAAATAACTGGATTAATGGTGGAATTAAAATAACCTACAATCATGACTTTCTGAAGAGTGTCTGTCTGTAATTCTTTAAAATCACCTAATAAACTATAAGTAAAATATGGAAGTAAACACAGCAGAAACACAGACACTAAAATGCCAAGGACTTTAGCTGCTTTTCTCTCAGATTTCATGGAGTGTGAGGTGATTTTCTGTGTTTTAGGCCGTGTGTGATTATTAAGCTCTCTGATAGCAGTGTCATGTTTCTTAGCAATCACAAAAACTCTAGTATACAATATGATTATGACAGAAAGTGGAAATATAAATGAATATATGAGATCAATTACAGACCAAACCTCATCCAGAAAGTAAAAACATTCTCCAGGACAAAATACAGAACTTGTGAAGTTCCCATTAAAATACATGAATGCTAAGATATAGACCCCCACCACACACCAGCTAAAAACAATAACAACACAAGTGATCCTCACAGAGACTTTGTTCATGTAGAGAAAGGGGTTTGAGAGAGCCAAATACCGATCCACAGCAATCAGAGCGATATTATAGATTGACAAAATTAAGAGAAAACCACAAATTATCCAAAAAACAGTGCAGAAATCTCTCCCAAAAATCCAGCATGACTCAATCATCCAGATGAACATTAGCAGCATCACAAAAGCACCAACAAGGAAATCCGACACAGCCAGAGAGAGCACCAGCATGTTGGTTGGTGTGTGAAGCTGCTTGAAGTGAAGAACAGAGATGATGACCAGCAGATTTCCACACACTGTTAGCAGAACCACAGCAGCTGAACACACGTACAGTAAGATATAAACTGCAGGAGATACAGATCTCTCTGGACAGGAGAAATGCTCACAGCGATCAGACTGATTAAACTCCGTCAGGTTCATGAATACAGCATTTCTAACAGAAAACGTAAAACATCATAATCGAATGGCCCAGGGCTCAGAAACTCTCAGAAACTCTGGTGATTTTATAGTTGAGAAATTAGTCACGCCTCCTTAATTAGAGTGACAGTATGGTAGATATGATGTCATGGCTTGTTGTAACAAAACACCTAAACTAATTATTTACAGTGAACATTCAGCTAATATATAGTAAATGTCAGTTAAAAAACCTTGAATGTTTCTGCCCCAAAAATAACAGTGTAATGGTTAGTTATGTTAGATACTAAAATAACTGCATTTTTCAGCAAACATTGGCTGTAAGGAGTGGTCAAATATATTGAATTGATATACTTTGAACATTCTTTCCCCTGTGGTAGGTTGTGACAGCAGACCCACTCCCCACACATAGCCAAGAGATGCACCTCACATGGGTTTTTTCCAGGTGCTGAAAAGACACTTCATCAAGTAGCTACAGTGGTGGAAAATGTGAGTATGAGCACAGCAGGCTCCCTCAGTGAGTATATACATGATATGCAGGAGCAGATTGACAGAGTGAGCCCAGCCTCTGGAGTTCCAGTTAGGCAATCAGGTACACAGCTCTTCACCCTCTAGCATAAGATAGGGAGTACAAAAGCACACAGCTAACAGGTGAGCAAACTTTCCTGGCATCACATGTTGACTCAAGCTTCTGTCTTTCTTACTGTGCACCTCCCTGGGGTCCACGGGGTAAATGAGCCCTTATTTTCCCTACTTCAGGCTCCAGTATGTCTGTGTTCAGACCACCTCAGTATCAATAATTGTATAGGTGTATAGGTCTAGATAAGATTGTAGCAATTATTTCCTTTACAAGAGCTGAGATGAAACAACAGATGATAACTCTCTTGAACATGGGTGGCTAATGCCACATGTGGGCAGCTAAATATGCTAAAAGTATTTGTCAGTATGCATTAGCAGGCCAATGGCAATGAATCACTGCTTTGATCCTAGGCAACCTCACCTATGCTTAGTGACTCCTACTGGTAAACAAAAGACCTACACACTCCTCAGGGTACCCAACACCCTGCGTGGGAAAAACAAGACACAGGAAATACCCACATTGACCACCCTGTGCCTCTACTCACCCATACAAATGCAAGTGAATCCATCAAGCCCTCAGGTTGCCTTGAGTCTAGGGGTTTATGAAACACTGAACCACTTACAAATTATTCTGCACAGATTGCTGCTAGCAACTTAAATTGTCCCACCTGGAAGATGATACAGAATCATGCACCTTAATTTGGCTGACACAAAGAACACTGACCCCTAAGTTGATGGCTGTATAGGAATGCTTGAAAACTGCACCAGATTACTTATACTGTATAACCCAGTTCCCTGAGAAGGGAATGAAATGTTGCATCATGGCTGATGCTAGCTATGAGAACGAATTTTTGTGGAAGTTGTGTCTGAAGCTCTGTGTGAAATCATGGCAATTTTTCAGCTCGGGTAGGTCATGTGATGAAGCTAAACATACCAGCAAGACCATAAATGGGCATCTACGTCACATAACTCCAACTTCTACTTGTCTGAAGGAAGTGTGAGTGGAAGCCTGGGGTGTGGCTAGTGATGCAGCTCTTGTTCTCTTCTCAGGGAGCTTGGTTAGATGTGTAACCTGATGCTGTTTCCTTTCAAGGAAACTCAAGCTGCATCATGGCTGATGCTATGGAAATGCCAATACCAATGCCACCATATATCAGGAGATATAACAGCTTGGAGAAGCCTCTCCAGGACCACTGAGAGGTCCCAGGAGGGGAGACACAGGCTGCAGGAAAGCCTTAGCCTCCCAGACCCATGCAGAAGGTGAGAAACCAGAGAACAGACACATGATTTACAGAAATGGATGCCAGCCAAAGATTGCTATATGTATTACCAATGAATGTGGGTAGAGAAGCCATTCCCCAGGTCCTTAGCCCCTGCCTAAGCAGAAAGCCTGCTTCCTGATCATGCACCCTGGAGTGTAAATCTCTCTCAGCAAGAGAAGTCTGGTCTTTACCTAGGGCCAGATTTGGTGCACCAACCTGAACAGAGGTTGCAAACACAGACCGCCATAATGATTGATGAAGGGGACCACCAAAGGTAGCCTCTGATTTTCAGGAGGAATTGTTTCAGCACTAGAAACACAGCCCCCATCTTCAGGCAATCTGTGTGCCATGAGAGACAGGAGCCTTCCCAAATGCAATGGGTCAGGTGGCTGTCTAAGACCGCTCCCCAACCCGAGAGTGGGGCATCTGTTGAAGAGTCTTGCAATGATGACACGCCCTAAAACTGGGACTAAAATTAAGAAACCAGGATATGTCCTCATAGAAAGGCTAGGAATCTTGTGATGTGTAACCTTTGTGACCTTTGAGCCAGAGTTGAAACGGTGTCATGTGTAGCAGATCCAAAAGAATAGCTTTGGCAGCTACAGTCATGAGCTGAGCACACTCCTGGGCGGCAGAGAGGCATGGCAGAAAGGATGGAATCCCTCCGAGCAGGAGACAGATGTGCCCCATTGTGGCTGAATCCCAAACTATCCCCATGGTGATTCTCATATGTGGAGAAAGTACACACTTCACTAGGTTTAATCTAAGGCCTAGGGACCTGATTTGGGCAAGCACAGCATTTCAATGGCTGGCTGCCCCTTCCATTGACTGAGGGACTGACAACCAAGTTGAGTCATTCATCTTGATAATTGAATACATGAATGCCCCAGGGTGCAATGATGTCATAACAGCCTCCATGCACTTTGTGAGGGTAAGGAATAAGACCAGGCCTAAGAACCTGGCACTGGTACGCTTTGACATGAACGTGAACACGGGGAGTCTCCTGTGCTCTGGCAAGTGCCTATTTAAATATAGGCACTCTTTACAATTAAGGTCATAAACCAGTCCTCAGACCTGATCTGCAATACAATGACCTTGAGTGTTAACAATGAAGGGCACTATCCATAAAATCTTCAACAAATTGATTTCTAAAACAACACCCCAGCATTTGGTGTAGTATTACAGTAGGTGTCCCCTGTCAAATTCTCTGAAGGTAAAACTCTGAAGGAGAGTCTCTCCCTCCTGCCACCTCCTAGAGACAGAAGGTCTAGTGCAGGGCAACATAGAACAGGAAGGAAACATACAGTTCTCTTTAAGGGGAAATAATTTTGCATTACTGCACTCTGAGTAGACCACTGTTGAACATAGCTTCCCTTTAAATTATCAAAACAAAAATTGCCTGATCAACAACCAATAAAAGAGTGCAAGATGCACTTCAACTACTGAATTCTTTATACTGATACATGACTGACCATTATTCTTTGGACATATACAATCCCTTGGTATAAAAGTTGCACAACTAATGTCACACTAGGACCAACTGATTGGCTAGTAGAGGGCAAAGGAGGTTTATCAGAAAGGTCTAGTAAGAGTAATGAGCAACAGTGAGTGATACCAGAAATGGGTGGTCCTCAGGCTATGACACAATATGCGGCCAGTTAGTTATTGCCTCGGGTACATATAAGCTCTTTATCACAGGCTTCGGATGCCATCAACTTCACGACAGTGAGATTTCACACCCTGCACCCTAGTGCCTTCATAGCTATCTTTGGAGATTTCAGCCACGTCACCCTGGAATCAACCCTGCACACTTTTAAGCCGTTTGTGGACTGTAAAACAAAAGCAGATAAAATCTTGGACTTGGTGTATGCTAATGCCTATGCCTCTATATTCATGGGGTCAAGCGGCAACCAGTGACCATGAGAAGTGTACGGAAGTGGTCACAGGAACCTAAGGAGACTCTATAAGGCTGTTTTGAGGTGACAGACTGGGATGTTCGCTGTAATGCACATGGGGAGGATGTTCCTGCATGGGCAACATAATCCCCACCAAAACAGTACACTGCTTGTACTGTCCGTGAGCGACCAGACATCAAGACATCACTAAACAGGAAAAAGGCTGCCTTTAGGAATGGTGACAAGGAGGAGATCAGGAGTGCACAGAATGAACTGAGGGAAAAAATCAAATAAGAGAAGAAATGTCATAGAAAAAGAATTGCTCAAAATAACATGGGAGAGGTGTGGAATAGTATGAAAACCATCACTCGCCATGGAAGAATGACTGACCAGGTGATGGAGAGAGACATAAATAAGGCCAATAATTTAAATGTGTTTTTTAACAGGATTGATAATGTGGCTTCTGAACAACTAATATATATATATATATATATATATATATATATATATATATATATATATATATATATATATATATATAATATACTTTCAGGCACTGACGTGAGTGGCAGCCCATTCAGCAGCTCTGTCTATGTGTCTTTTC
The DNA here is from genome assembly GCF_019097595.1 of Hemibagrus wyckioides. Classification (NCBI taxonomy): domain Eukaryota; kingdom Metazoa; phylum Chordata; class Actinopteri; order Siluriformes; family Bagridae; genus Hemibagrus; species Hemibagrus wyckioides. The sequence goes on from NC_080715.1 coordinate 44,179,520, forward strand.
TTCTACATTTCTTTGGTTTTTATTGCTTGTTTTTATTTATTTTTTTTCCTTAGTCATTAGTTTTTATAGTCTATCCTATGGATATAGAACCCATTTCAGTTTAGTTATAAACTTTTTGTTTATTCAAGAGAAGAACTTCTGGGTCTCAGACAAAAGAGTCATGCCGCTACTACTCTGCCTGTTCCGGAGGAATTAAGGCGCAGGTATCGGGGCTGCAGAGCTGGTGCTAAGCTAAAGGCTAATCTAAAAGCTAAGCAGTGGATATTCAAGCCCTCTATTCCTTCGGTCATAATGGGAAACGTGAATTCGCTAACTAATAAAACCATGGTCAGCAATAAGAGGACATACCGGGACTGCAGCATGATGTGGTTTACTGAGACGTGGCTAACTGGCAACACACCGGATGCTAGTGTGGACATGCCTGGTTTCACTTCAGTGAGGGTGGACAGAGACACTAAGAAGAGCGGCAAGCGCAAGGGTGGAGTCTCTGTTTATTAATATCAAGTGTTGTAACCCGGGACATATTACTGTGAAGGAGGTTAGTCTCCGCCCGTACTATATTCCAAGGGAATTTTTGTGTTTGTGTTTACATCCCACCATGTGCAGATGCAGACACGGTGTGTGACCTCATACACACAACTATCGCGAGACTCAACACCCGGATGCCTTTGTGGAGACTTCAATCACGTGACCCTGGATGCTACACTTCCTACTTTTCATCAGTTTGTGGATTGTGCTACCAGGAAAAACAGAACAATAGACCTTTTTTATGCTAATGTGAGTGAAGCTTACAATGTCACACCCCTGCCCCCACTGGGAAAATCAGACCATAATCTTGCTTTTCTGAAGCTCCAGTACAAGCCCCGTGTCCCGAGTCAGCCAACGACAACACGTACATTCAGGAAATGGTCTCCTGAGGCTGAGGAGATGCTTTGGACTGTTTTGAGTGTACTGACTGGAGTGTGCTGCAGGAGCCCCATAATGGTGACATTGAGATCATCACACACTGCACGACAGCCTACCTCAACTTCTGTATGGACATCATTGTGCCTGTTAGAACCGTGCGCTGCTTCCCAAACTGCAAGCCTTGGATTACCAGTGAAATCAAGCTTCTACTGAATCTGAAGAAGAAGGCTTTTACAGACGGTGACAAGGCTGAGCTCAAGCACAGCCAAGTTCAGAGAACTCAAGAACTCAAGTTTTGTCTGAAAGAGGCCAAGGTGACATACAAAAGGAAAGTGGAGATGAAGCTTCAGGAAAACAACATGAGGGAGGTCTGGGATGGTATAAAACCATTGCAGGCTGTAAAAAGAAAGATAGCAGTGCAATAGCTGGGGATGTGGTGAGGGCAAATGAGTTCAACCAGTTCTTCAACAAGTTTGACTGCCTCACTACTTTACCAATAACTGTCTGTCCTGTTAACTGTCTCAATCTGCACACACACTCTAGCAAGGAGCATGGAGCTGGACTCTCTCGAGGAAGTGGTGGAGAGGAGGACTCTGAACAAAAAACTGTCCATCATGGCCAACCCCGACCACCCGCATATAGTTTTCTGCAAACAGAGGAGTGTGTTCAGTGGAAGACTTCTGTCGCAAATCTGCTCAACGGACAAATCCCAGAGCAATTCATCTCTTCAACACCTCTCTACAGGGACATGGTAATGGGGACTTGAAGTTCTAGGCTAAGGCTCATCTGCTATATACATCACAGTGTTACATGTATAACTCTTTCATCTGTTAGATTCAGGGTCTGCTCAGTTACTCTCACTATTGCATATCTTGCCATTACAAACAGACTCCATTTCATTGTCACTTTCATGCTGCTCTTTGCACAATTACTTTGTTATTTGAACAAATAATACCATTTGCACTGTCACATATAAAGTTGCACATCAAGGCTGCAATGCAATTAATTTAATTTCTCTTATTTGAGTCTCCTCACTCATTTTTTGTGATTTATATACTGTATTTATTTGCTTCTTATATTTCTTGTAGTTCTTGTTCTAAAATTGCACTAGTAATTCTGGTCAGGTATCCTGGTCACATTACGCTGTGTATACTGACTATTTGTAAGATTTACAGTGTGCAACTTACAACCTGTCTTTGTGTTACTGTCTCTATTGCTGCTGGATATTTGGAATTTTATCTGGATCTATCTATCTAACTACTCCCCAGCTCCTCCTGTGACACTTCCAGGCTTCCTGGTCTGCCAATCTAGTGGGGATCGAATATGCCTACCAGGCTGCATACAGTTGCCAGCCCCCTCTGTTCACAAGTCAGGAACTGTAAGCTCTTATGATGTCTGCCCCGGCCCTGGTTAGTGTTGGGCCTGGATGAAGGCCTGCCTTGCACTTCTCAGGAGGTCCAGGAGTTACACCAAGTGGGCCTCTAGTACCTCAAACTGGGAGAAATATGGTCCTGAAGAGTGCTTATGGGTTCAGTCTGCCACATTCTAGACCCTGAGCTCTCTATTCCATAGACAGCATCCTGAGCAAGGTACAGTCACCATGCATGTCAGAATTAGCACTGTAGTGGCAAGCATTTCCAGTTTAGTGGCATAGTAGTGCAAACTTCTAGTAGAGTTTGTGACATTCGTTTTTGGAGTGCACATCCCCCCCAGCTCTAATGCTAAGGAGGCACTATGTGAATGCTCACCCGACGGTCTGTTTATTATCACCAGAGATTACAACCATGCAAATCTCAAAACAGTGCTCCCTAAATTCCATCAACATGTGTACTTTGTGTAAACAAGATACAGTGTGTTTGCCCCTCTAGTTGCAAACATTCCTGGGGCGCACTGTGTGGAGCCCTGCCCCCATGTCAGCTACTCAGACAACATCTCTGTTATTCTAATTCCAGCATACAGACCGCTTGTCAGATGCTCTAAACCTCTGTTCTTCAGGACTGTTTTGAGTGCGCTGACTGGCATATATGCAGAGAGGATGCATACTCTATACTTGGAGGCTCTATACTTGGATACTGTATATACAGTTTGTCTAGTTTGCACACTTTATTTTGTCTTGAGTTGTTTTTTGTATTTTCTGCTTCTGCACTGTAATGTCTTTGCACTCTTTGCAGCTGGTTGCACATGTTGCACGTTATGTAGCTAGGACAACCTTTATGTCCCTAGCTCTGTGTTGTTGTTTCTGTTCTGTAGCTATATGTTGTATGTTGTCTATAAAGCACCAGGGTCCTGGAGAAACATTGTTTCATTTCAATATGCACTGTGTCAGCTATATGTGGTTGAAATGACAATAAAGCTTCTTCACGTGACTTGAGGTTTAGAGATGAAGAAGAGAATATAATTTAAAATCATGCTCAACACTGACTGTGTTCATATTTCTGCAAATATGGTCTACTGAGGACGCCATCGCACACCTCCATCATGCAGCCCTGAGCCATCTGGACAGCAGGAAGGGGAATTATGTGAAAATGCTGTTTGTTAACTACAGTTCAGCGTTTAACACCATAATTCCCTCCATACTCACCACTAAGTTGGAGATCCTGGGCCTCAGCCCATCCCTGTGTCGATGGATCTCCAACTTCCTGCGAGACAGACCTCAGGCAGTACGGGTGGGCAACCATGTCTCACCCTCACTCACCCTCAGCACTGGAGCCCCCCAGGGTTGTGTTCTGAGCCCCCTGCTGTACTCACTGTACACCTTTGACTGTGTGGCCACTTCCAGCTCCACCAACATTGTGAAGTTTGCGGACGATACTGTGGTGGTGGGCCTGATCTACAACAATGACGAGACGGCCTACCTAGAGGAGATTAAAAACCTGGAGACATGGTGCCAGGTCAACAATCTCCTCCTGAACGTCATCAATACTAAGGAGCTGATAGTGGACTTTAGCACCAAGCAGGAGAGGAATTACCAGCCCCTCACTATCGACGGGACGCCAGTGGAGAGAGTGGACAGTTTCTGGTACCTAGGTGTTTACATCACACAGGACCTGACATGGTCCTGTCACGTTAACACCCTGGTGAAGAAGGCCCAGCAGCGTCTTTATCATCTCAGATGCCTGAAGGACATCAAGCTGCCCTCAAACGTGCTAAAGACATTCTACACCTGCACCATTGAGAGCATCCTGACAGGAAGTATCACAGCCTGGTTTGGGAACAGCACCAAACAGGACAGGCAAGCTCTCCAGAGGGTGGTGCGATCAGCCGAGCACACCATTCGCACCGAGCTTCCTGACCTGGACACCATATACAGCAAGTGGTGCTGATCCAAAGCCAGGAAGATTATGAAGGACCTCAGCCATCCCAACAATGGACTCTCTCTGTTGAGGTCAGGGAAACGTTTCCTTTCCTTGAAGGCGAACACAGAGAGAATGAGGAGGAACTTCTTCCCGCAGGCCATTTGGGCCCTCAGCCAGAACACCTAGAATCTGGACTTACCCCCACACGACATGACATTCTTCCTCAGCTGATTGTTGCACACACAAATTGCACTACTTTGTACTCTGCACTACTCTGTACACACAATAACACACTCACTGTACATCTTTGTGTGCACACTGCATTGACACTTTACTCCCTGTTCAATTGGACATTTATACTTGCCTATAGACATCTACATATATATATATATATATATATATATATATATATATATATATATATATATATATATATATATATATATATATATATATATATAAAAGTATATATATTTATATATATAAAGTATTCGCTCACCCATCCAAATAATCAGAATCAGGTGTTCCAATCACTTCCATGGCCACAGGTGTATAAAATCAAGCACCTAGGCATGCAGACTGTTTTTACAAACATTTGTGAAAGAATGGGTCACTCTCAGGAGCTCAGTGAATTCCAGCGTGGAACTGTGATAGGATGCCACCTGTGCAACAAATCCAGTCGTGAAATTTCCTCGCTCCTAAATATTCCACAGTCAACTGTCAGCTGTATTATAAGAACGTGGAAGTGTTTGGGAACGACAGCAACTCAGCCACGAAGTGGTAGGCCACGTAAACTGACGGAGCGGGGTCAGCGGATGCTGAGGCGCATAGTGCGAAGAGGTCGCCAACTTTCTGCAGAGTCAATCGCTACAGACCTCCAAACTTCATGTGGCCTTCAGATGAGCTCAAGAACAGTGCGCAGAGAGCTTCATCGAATGGATTTCCATGGCCGAGCAGCTGCATCCAAGCCATACATCACCAAGTGTAATGCAAGGCGTCGGATGCAGTGGTGTAAAGCACGCCGCCACTGGACTCTAGAGCAGTGGAGACGCGTTCTCTGGAGTGACGAATCGCGCTTCTCTATCTGGCAATCTGATGGACGAGTCTGGGTTTGGCGGTTGCCAGGAGAACGGTACTTGTCTGACTGCATTGTGCCGAGTGTAAAGTTTGGTGGAGGGGGGATTATGGTGTGGGGTTGTTTTTCAGGAGCTGGGCTTGGCCCCTTAGTTCCAGTGAAAGGAACTCTGAATGCTTCAGCATACCAAGACATTTTGGACAATTCCATGCTCCCAACTTTGTGGGAACAGTTTGGAGCTGGCCCCTTCCTCTTCCAACATGACTGTGCACCAGTGACCAAAGCAAGGTCCATAAAGACATGGATGACAGAGTCTGGTGTGGATGAACTTGACTGGCCTGCACAGAGTCCTGACCTCAACCCGATAGAACACCTTTGGGATGAATTAGAGCGGAGACTGAGAGCCAGACCTTCTCGTCCAACATCAGTGTGTGACCTCACAAATGCGCTTCTGGAAGAATGGTCAAAAATTCCCATAAACACACTCCTAAACCTTGTGGACAGCCTTCCCAGAAGAGTTGAAGCTGTTATAGCTGCAAAGGGTGGACCGACGTCATATTGAACCCTATGGATTAGGAATGGGATGTCACTTAAGTTCATATGCGAGTCAAGGCAGGTGAGCGAATACTTTTGGCAATATAGTGTATATATATAGACATATATTTGCATATGCATGTCTGATCTGACACTTGACTTTCCACACTGTCCACACTTTAAATTTTAAATTTTTCTTTTTTTACTCTTTCTTTTTTATGTAAGATAGTCGTAAAAAGCATTTCACTACATGTTGTACTGTGTATGATTTCGTATGTGACCAATAGAATTTGAATTTGAAATATTCAATATGTCCACTCTGAGTCAAGGTTTTTTTGTTTCATATTTTATCTTTTTATTTAAATGTCACATGCATGTAAATTTAGGCCAAACTGCTGTTGATCAAAGGCTTTTTTCCTAGTTCATACTTTAATTGACTTTAATGTATAGTTTAAAGTCCTGATCTATTGGATATTCATACTATTGTAAAATAAGTTTAACTCAAATGGCTTAAACTGTACTGATGGTTTTATAGTTTTTAAATAAATTACCGTTGAAATTACATGTTGAAACAAAAGGCCTAGTATTATCTAGTGAGAGACTTGCATCTGTCAGTTTAATCCTTAAATTCAACATACTATTAACTTGAACATAGGAACATATAAACATCACAAAACATGTTAAATGATTGCTGCAGCAGTATCACTAGAAGAGGACTCACTCGCCTCCTCAGTCTTCAAGAACTTCATTAACTAAGCTCTTAGAGATATGCTGGACAAGTATGTCATAAGCTTTATTGACAATTTTCTAGTATGCATCCGTTTGCAGGAAATACATGAGTTCCAGGTCAACCAGGTTCTCCAGCACCTCGCACAGCATCAAGTGTTTGTAAAGGGGAAGAAGAGCAACGTATACCTGTATACCATCACGACACCATTAACCCAAAATGAGTTTTGGAACTTTTTGCCTGTTTTGAAATACACACACTCAAAAGCAACTGCATCCATTACATCATCCTGTAGTTTAACAGTTTTAGGGAAATTGAGTAATCAGTATCGAAGGAGACTTTTTTTTTTCTTTATAAAGATTTTATAGTCTTGGTCTCACTGCATGGTAAATTGTAGTATACATGATTTGCACATCAAAATAATGATTTAATCTGGATTTCTTCTGTAGCAATCTCAAGCTTCTGTAGCAAATATATTTCCCACCTTCTACATATAATACAGTACAGAATATTGAAATTGAAATATATTGAAATTTGATTTGTTAGAGAAGCTAGAATTATATGTAATATAACAGCAATATTTAGGTACATTATCAGAATGTGTGAAAAAAGGCGTTTCATGAAAGAACATTGATTAATGCAGAGTCTGTTTGGAATATTTGCAGAGTTATAGTTAATTCGATGCACCTCCTAAACCACGGGTAAAACAGAGCATAAATAACTGGATTAATGGTAGAATTAAGACAAACTAAGATTGTGACAGTTTGAAATGTTTCTGCCTGAAGTTCAATAAAATCACCCAATAAACTATAAATAAAATATGGAAGTAAACACATCAGAAACACAGACACTAAAATGCCGAGGACTTTAGCTGCTTTTCTCTCAGATTTCATGGAGTGTGAGGTGATTTTCTGTGTTTTAGGCCGTGTGTGATTATTAAGCTCTCTGATAGCAGTGGCATGTTTCTTAGCAATCACAAAAACTAGAGTATACAATATGATTATGACAGAAAGTGGAAATATAAATGAATATATGAGATCGATTACATACCAAACCTCATCCAGAACAATAAAACATTCTCCAGGACAGAGTACAGAAATTGTGAAGTTTCCATTGAAATACACATATGCTAAGTTAAAGGCCACTGACACACACCAGTCAAAAACAATTACAAAACCAGTGATCCTCACAGAGACTCTGTTCATGTAGAAAAAGGGGTTTGAGAGAGCCAAATACCGATCTACAGCAATCAGAGTGATATTATAGATTGATAAAATTAATAGAAAACCACAAATTATCCAAAAGACAGTGCAGAAATCTCTCCCAAAAATCCAGCATGACTCAGTCATCCAAATGAACAATGGCGGCATCACTAAAGCTCCAACAAGGAAATCCGACACAGCCAGAGAGAGCACCAGCATGTTGGTTGGTGTGTGAAGCTGCTTGAAGTGAAGAACAGAGATGATGACCAGCAGATTTCCACACACTGTTAGCAGAACCACAGCAGCTGAACACACGTACAGTAAGATATAAACTGCAGGAGATACAGATCTCTCTGGACAGGAGAAATGCTCACAGCGATCAGACTGATTAAACTCCATCAGGTTCATCAATACAGCATTTCATTAATATCTGCAGAGTTTATGAAAAATTGAAAAAAGTCATAGTCAAATGACTTATGGCTCAGAAGCTCTGGTGATTTTATAGTTGAGAAATTAGTCACGCCTCCCTAATTTGAGTGACAGTATGATGTCATGGCTTGTTGTAACAAAAGGCCTAAGCTAAATATCTACAGAATGTTTCCTGCATTTCATGTGCTTTTGACTGGAGTGATGGGACTTCTGGCATTCCATTGACTTCTGGAAAAAAAGGCACATAAATAATGTGGAAAAAACATAAAATACACATCCACAAATGTTACCAGTAAATATCAATAAAATAAGCCAGTTACTATATGCAGATCACAGCATTTAGTAAAGCATTGTAACACTTTTTTCACAAGTTTAACTTGGGAGGGATGATGGAAGCAACACCTTATGAGGTATTTTGTTATGAGGTATACTCCTATCAGAGGGAGTATATTAAAAAATTAATTAAAAAATTGTGATGAAAATACTGAGCCTACATGAAATTGTCAAAGTCTCTTTGGGGTAAGGATGAGTTTGACATGAGCGTGATAAAGGGAGCAACAGCTTATGTGAGGCCTCTGAAGGATTTAACACTGTACTTTCTGTCTTGAGATCTTCAGGGATGTGGCATTGTGTACATGATCTGAGGCTACTAAATGATTGTGCATTTACCCATACCCTCATAGTGCTTAACACAAGTAATATATTAGCATGACTACTGTAAACTGGGCCTGATTTTCAATCATGTTCTTTCTCCTATAGTAAGTGTTTAGGCCTAGTTCAAATTGCAGCATTGTTTTCATTTTCAAGAGCCACAATTATGCAACAGACAACTCTCAAGAGCATGGCTGGCTAATGCCATATGTGGATAACTGAATATGCTAAAATTATTTGACACTGTCAGATTTAGCTCATGGACTATTCTGTCAGAGCCATAATTAGAAAAAGAAGCTACAGTCAAAAGAATTAAGGACAAAAATTTTATTAATCATAAAATATTTATCAATGCAGAGTTAACATGGATTGTATGCAGATTTATAGGTCATTTAATGCACCTCTTAAACCCTCAGTGAAACATAGTAACTAAATAGATCAGTGCTGGAATTAAGACAAACCTGTCTATATGGAATAAATTTACTAAAATCCCAGACCCAAAACACATTAAAAAACTCAAGCAGTTTATCTTGAGACTGTGGGAGATAATTTTGTAAATGAGAATATATGTATAAGGTATGTGTGAAATAATCAGGGGGACAGCAGGAGTGAGTTCTCAGATAAAGTTTATTCGTTAGGTCGTTTGAGCTTAAGAACAATATAAGGTTTAACACGGCATGTTGGCCTGTCACGGGCCTTGCACACAGGCTGCAAGGGCTTTGAAGAACAAGTAGTTGTATCAATGATGTCAGTCTGGCAGGCTTTCTCTGCGGTACCAGGCTTTCCAAACTTGGACCAATCAATGGCAGAGACGCACCCTAGATTGTTATGGTCAATCTTCGCTCCATTGGTACCTTGAGCGGTAGTGAGCTCATCATGAAGTAAACGCAGGGCGTGCTGGATGGCAATGGTGGTACCAGGCGAAATATCTAGAGAATATACGTGGAAGACAGCGGATAAATCAGAAAATCCGTGAGGTGTAAAAGTTAATAAAAGAAAGGGGTGTTGGTCCCTGAAGAACTGAGAACTTACCCATGCTGTCTCCTGAAGAAGAATGAGGTATTGGCGAGAGTGAGGCCAAAGACAATCCCACTGGTGGGGGCGGCAACGCCCAATTTTTAATATAATGATTCAGGAAAGTTTAATTATAATGGTATTCGAAAAGTTGTAAATCCAAAGATAATGGTGTAAAAAAGAATCTAAAAGGTCAAAAAAAAAAGAAAGTTTGGTGGGATTGTCTAGGCAAAGAACCAGTGACGTGTTGCATTGGGAAGATAAGGGAAATGTATATAAAGGCTGTAGTTGGAGTTCCCCGGGTAGAGGTTGTTGGGACGTTCATGCGTGAGCATCTCAAATTCTTGTATCAGCGCTGATTACAAAATAAAATCTCTTATCTGTATTCATCTAGTCTGCTTGATTGGCTTATTTAGTTATGAGGCCTTATTAACCATGAGTCTCACTCAGACTGAGCTGTCGGGTCAGTGTGGAGCTGGAGTCAGATTTTAGTAGTGAGTACAGTAGATTTTTTTATTCCACATTGTTTTGGTGACCCCGACGTGATTTCAAAGAAAACGAGATTGGCACAGAGAGAACAGCAGAGCCCCAGACCCGGGGCCTGAGGCTGCGGCCGCCACCCACGGACCAGACACGGGATCCAACTAGGACAGAGGTAAGGCAGAAGCCTGTTTAACCGAATTTCTGCATTAGTTGTGTGTGGTCTGGGGAGGCGGAGGCGCTCGGCCCAGGGTCGGATCAGCTCTGCTCCAACCTATTGAGCCAGAGAGGCAGAGTGAGTGTAAGTTAAAACCACATAGAGTGACATGATAAATTGCATGTTTTATATTGAAAAGACTAGATGATGTCAGATGTATGAATGTGTAAAGGCCTGTATGATCGAAAGTCCTGGTGGGTTCCAGGTGGTATGAGAGAAATTCCTGTGAAAAAGACCTTATTTGGACGCAAACGGAGCGTTTAGTAGCAGAATAGTAAGTTCTGTGAACGTGAACACCGTCACTGGAAAAAGAAAAATAAGTGTCAAGTAGCAGGTGATAAAAGAGAAGAGTAAAATTCCTGGATCCGGGTGGTAGTGAAAGGAAAATAAGAAAAGAAAAGAGAAATATAGTGAAAAATCCCGGATCTAGGTGTAAGAGAAATAAGAGATAAAGAGAATATAAAGAGAAAAAGCGCTGAATAGAAAAGTCCTGGATCCAGGTGGTAGAGAATAAAGAAAAGATTAAGAAAAATAAGGAGAGGCCCGCTGTCGGCCTTTGTCTGTTGTCTGTCCTGATTGTATTGCATGCAGTGTGTGGGTGTGTTGAGTGCGAGGGGCTGTGTGAGTGTGAGTGCATGAAGAAAATAAATGGTGATTGGATGTGCGCACTGTAAATAGCACTGTATTAACCTTTTGTCTACTAACACTCTTACTGTGAGATTATAGGAAAACCAGTGTGTACATGCATGCACACTGATATGGGGAGTGATATATGAAACAGGTGGGGATGATAGGACTGAAGTTGAAAAGGAATTGCAACAGAGTGGGAAAATAAGGCAGAAGTCTTTGTGAGAGTAAAGGAATCACCGTGCATGGATGTAATCATACTAAGGTTTGATATATATGTTTTGGAGGTACACTATGTGAGAAATGAAGGAAAAGTAAGGGTAGTGATGGTGTGGACTAGAATAGTCTTTAGAATAAATCTTATAGTGAAGCGGGCATCCACATACCGTAAGTAAGGACCAAGTGCCAAGTGTGAGATAATGGTTCATCTCAATTTGTTATGCACTCAGTGAATTGGATGAATACGGGCATCGGTCACAAGTATAATTGTTCCACCCTCTACTGACGTGAAAGTGTGGTGTGACATCCATGGGGTCTAGGAGAAGATGTAGCAGACTGTAGGAAACAACTGCTCCCGAATGGTGGAAGTGTTTGTATCCGCCTACACGGGACGACACCGTGTGAGTGCTTACTTTACCGTTCCGGAGGAACTAAGTGAGGAAGTTCCCAACATTATCACAGAAAGAGCAAAAACTCGCGGATTAGAGCTAAGTCTTGACAGTCCACTACCATTCAAGCGAGTTGGTTATAGGTTTCCAAATAGGTTTGAAAGGGAGTTCGCGGAGGCAGCACTAGAGTTGTTGAGAAAGGAATCTGGGAAACTTCTGGTTAGGGTCAATTTAATGTGGCCGATGACCCCAAGAGGTCCTCAATACACGGAGGTTTGGGCTAGCATGTGGAAGTTGGGGCAGGATCGTAGGTTGTGGAAGTGTTTCATTGCAGGAAGTTTAACAGTAGATCCTCAGGTGATGATGAAGAATTAAGAAGAACAAGTGTGTGTGTGTGTGGAAAAAGATTGAGTGCTTTTTGAAGCAGTGGAGAGGTGTGTGTGCGGGGGCATTGTGCCAAGAAAGAGTGAGTAAGAGCGGAGACATCCCCTAGAAGGAGGAATTTCATACAGTATAAGTGAGGGAAAAGAGTTGTACATATGAATAGGCTGAGGAGTTCAACGGCTAGAGACACGGTTTGTGGACTTGGAACGAAATCAAAAGCGGCTGAAAGCAGGATTAGCGAGGGAGGGATATTGTGCAATCAGCAAAAGAGAATACTCAGGAAAAATCCACCTAAAACTTGGGTCTGCATATTATTGGGCCACTCAGTGAATTGTAAAAAATGTGACCCAGATAATACAACATTACCCTTACTGAAGTATTGAGCTATTATATTGATACCATATACTGCATGCGCACTACTGTTTTCTTCAGCTGTATGGCCTTTCGCCAAGACTTGGAGATAGAAACAAGGGGAATACGCACACACTTTTGGGATGAGCGGACATACAAAGATAGGGAAGGAGTAGAGCACTGGCAGCCAGAAGATTTGATTAGAGATAAATTGTGGGCCCTGACAAAGTTTGACGGACTGTACACCTTACAAAGAACGTTCCCTGACGTAGACTGGTACGAAGCATTAAGGAAAATTTGGCGTCCCAAGTTGTTGAGTCCTATATTGAGAGCACTAGTTGACGCTCCCGAGCCTAGCAGTGTAGCCATCCCAATATTTGATTTCATCAGTGACCCATATAAGGAAGACGACGAACCCCTGGCAGAGTTATTCCAGCCCAGACCAGGCCAGTACAATTATTGCTCGGGATTGACAGCAACTGTGACAGTAGAACCGCGACTCGTACACTGGGAAAGAGGTTTTGCAACATCAGTGCTGATTGATAAGATCAATGCGCTCGGTGAGAAGTTGAGAAAGAATCCAGTAAGGCCGAGCTTGACGGTGAAACGAATTAGCGTTGCACTGACGTGGTCAGAAGGCAATAGGAATCCAGGAGAGAGAAGTAGCGCATACAGGGCACAACAGGGGTGCATCATGAGTGAGGGAAGAAGACAGCCTACACCAGTTGACATTATAATAGCGCAACACAAACCTGACGAGAAGTATGTCAGGAAGTGTATGAGGAAATGGCATGACAGGACTCAGGGGACATGGCAGTGGCCGGTGGAAGGAACATTTGATGAAAAGGCCTGCTCAGAGGTGAGAGAAATGCTGAGACACTGGAAGCCAAGCAAAGATGATGATAAATCCAGAGGAAAGAAGTATAGGCGGTTGGAGATTCTGGAATGGTTCATGAGAGAAGGAAAGAAGGTCAGAGAAGCAGAAGAAGAGGTGAAGCGAGCGATAAAGAAGGAAGAAGAGCAGAGTAGAGAGGAGAGAGAAATAGAAAGACCACCGCCAATCTACTGTCCACCACCCAACTACAACGAGCCAGTGGTGGGCAGGGAACAAGTGGGAGTGTATCCAACCTTAACGGACTGCTATGCCGACTGGACAGGATGGGAAGACGTGGAGATATCAGTTGAAAACCCAATTAAAGGGAAAATTAGGAGGAGCAAAGAGACAGGGGGAAATCACAGTGAAAATGAGGAAGAAGAAGAGGCAGAGGAGATATTGCAAAGAGCAAAGAAAGAGAGTGAAGAGTATTTGCAAAAAGGAAAGGAGTTCACACACTCAACACCAGTGGGGGACAGCGCCGAGAGATATATCTCAACGCGTGCGAGTGGGCCTACAGCGCCCCCTACGCTCCCGGAAGAATGGGAAAGAGATGAACCAATGAGTGAGGAGCAGGGTGCGTATAATCAATCCCGAACAGAAAAGACAACAGGGCCACCGGAAAAACAACCATGTGCTGAATACTGGCGAGAAGATCCAGAGAGACAGGTTAGAGGAGTGCTGTACATAGAGCCAAGGGAAGATGCAATAAAGAGACAGAGGGACACCAATGGGCAGAAGGTGATGGATAGCGTTCGTGATTTCGCACAGCAGCTGGAAGAGTTAGAAGAGCGCTTACAAAGTTCAGTTACAGCGTTGGAAGAGCAGCTGGAACGGGAGCACACGCGACCAAGAACCTTAAGGGACAAAAAGTCACTAAAAGCACCGCAGAGATATGGGTTTGATGGTGAAGAAGAGGTTCGAATGAATCCCCTGGTGACAAAAGGAAGAGATGTGCAATATGTTCCATGGACATTTATGGATATGGTAGGATTAAGCTCACAGCTACCGGAGATGTGTAACGGAGGGCAGAGGTGGATTACAAAGTTTGAAGAAAAGACAGCAGGACATACCTTGTCGATAGGAGATGTGAAAGCCATATTAGCTCAAACGATAGGGAAAGCAAAAACAGCTGAAATACTGAATGAAGCTGGACTAAAAGGAGCAATGGATCTACCAGGCTGGGATGCTATAGCACTGGGGACATGGAGAAACAGGTTGTGGAATGAAATAAGGAAATCCTACCCTACGAAAATGGACCCAGGACAACTGGAACACATGATTCTGAAGGAAGAAGAAAATGTAGTAAAATTCATCCATGATTATCAGAATAAATGGAAGGAAGAGACAGGTGGAACATGGGACGAGACGGACACAAGTAAAGGACTGTTTAAATTAATGCTGAAGAAATGTCTACCAGAACCAGTCCAAACCTCGTTGGATGAGGTGGTCGGTCTAAACTCCATGCCATGGGACACCTACAAAGCACATGTGATACATTATGTGGAACAATACAGAAAGAAACAAAAGGACGAGAAAACAGCCTCAGAGGCCCTACTGACACAGTTATATAAAACACAGCTTGGCGAGTTGACCAGAGCTAGACAGAAAGAAAAGGAGAGAGAAAAAGCAGGAAAAATACAAGCTGCAGTGGTTATCCCAGCAGGCCAAGAACCAGTACAGAATAACCAAATGCTGCCGCAACAAGGACAAACACCACAGCAACCGCAAATGATGCCACAACCGCAGGTGACAGCACCAAATTCACAGCATCCACAAAATAGCCAGGCGTACCCAATGGCCCAACCCATTAATGTCCACATTAGCGGTGCACAAGGAAGATTTAGAGGACGCCCAATGAGAGGTCGGTGGCAAGGAAGAAGGCAGCCATGGGAAAGATTTGGCTTACCACCGCAGGGATATGCGCCGCAGAGCCCTGGAGGGCCCCAAGGACTGAGTTATGCGCAGGCACCCCCCAATCCTCAGTACCAACAGCCTCAACAGCCACTAGAGTGCTGGGGCTGCGGAGGGACTGGACACATGAGAAGAGACTGCCCACATATGTATCAGCCCCAGATAGGCCCGGGACTGGGGCCCGCACCAAATTGGAGTTGAAGCGGCCCTGAGAAGCCAGAGGGGGAGAATATACAGTATGCTACTACACTGTATCCGCAACAGGAACCAACTGTCATGGTAACACTCAATAATGAGCGTCCTCTTCCATTCATGATCGACACAGGTGCCACATATTCATGTATAGGGCGCGAAGGCTCGAATCTCCCCCTCGCTCGGAAGACCATCAAAACAACAGGCTTCTCAGGGATCTCACAGATCTTGCACTTCACAGAGCCTCAGATATTAACATTAGAAGACACCACCATTGTGGCACCACTTTTGTATTCACCCTCTACACCGGTCAATTTATTGGGACGAGATCTTTTGTGTAAATTTAAGGCTAGAATTCAGTGCAGCCCTACAGGCCTTTGGGTAACATTCCCAGACAGAACCACAGCAGGACAATATCTCATGGCTGGGACGCAGGCAGACACAGAGTGTAGCACAGTGTATTGGCTACAGAACGATGATCCCTCATTATCAGAGTTGCAGGCCAGCTATTTACAGTGGAAGCCATGGATACAGGCTATGCGGCCGGATTACACTGAACCTAAGAGCCCGCTGCACTGTACCATGTGTTTTGACCCTGACAGCACCAATGAAGAATATGCAACACTATGGTCAGAAATGTTGGAAGGAAAACTGTTTGACGTGGTGACAACAGACATTTTCGTGGGCCCTCAAGGAGTGGCAACGGCAGTTCAGTTACCCAATAACTTGGAGAGCTGGTACCAGATTACAAACTCAATACCACACATCTCACTGATGGTAGCAGGAGGCCATGAATCGAAAGACCTGGGACCAATGCTCAAAGAAACTAGCCAGGTGCTAGAATGGAAGCCAACCATCAACCAGTACATGCACACCTCACCGGATGGAAAATTTATGCGTATTTCTCAAAAAGGCACAGACACTTTAAGAGCCACACAAACCTTGATAGAAAAGAAAATGTCACCTACTTATCAGTTACCACTTTCAGATGACAAGGACATCGCACCAGATAAACAATCAGATACAGAAACTGAAGAGCTGTTAGCCACCATCCCGAGTGTGCTCTGGACTCAGCACTCTACAGACGTAGGACTCATAAAGTCAGCAGGACAGGTTTTGATAAAACTTAAACCTAATGTCAGGTACCCGTATCAGAAACAATATCCACTAACACCACAGGCTCAGGCAGGGATAGGACCCACACTTGAGGGGTTATTGGAGGCAGGGGTTCTAATACCAACACAAAGCCGGTGCAATACTCCAATATTCCCAGTTAGAAAACCAAACTCAGATAAGTGGCGACTTGTGCACGATTTACGTGCTATTAACTATATAGTTGAGGCAGAAGCACCCATAGTCCCAGATCCACATACGCTACTCTCCAACATCCCAGGCAATACTAAGTGGTACACGGTCATTGATTTGTGTTCTGCATTTTTTAGTATTCCACTGCATCCTGATTCACAACATTTGTTTGCGTTCACGTATAACGGCCAACAGTACACATACACGAGATTGCCCCAGGGCTATTGTGAAAGCCCATCAATTTTCAATCGAATTGTGGCTAGGGATCTAGCTTCGTTGGATATTGACAGTCTTCTCCTGACATATGTTGATGACATCTTGATTTGTAGCCCAACTAAAGAACAGTGCCAGGCAGACTCCTTGAAAGTATTGAGACTCTTAGCAGAAAACGGACACAAGGTGAGCAAGGAAAAGTTACAGTTCTGCAAACAGGAGGTAGAGTATCTAGGAAGAGTTTTGCATGGCACTAGTCGTAAGCTGTCGCCTACGCATCTAGAGGCGGTCCGTAAAGCCCCGAAACCGCAAACGGTTGGACAGATGTTGTCTTTCCTGGGTATGGTGGGTTATAGCAGACAGTGGATAGTAGATTTTGCATTAAAGGTAGCTCCACTACGTGCGTTGATAAAAGCAGCTGATCAGAAGAAAGCTGCATTGGTTTGGACGACAGAAGCCGTTGCAGCTTACGAAATGCTAAAGGAGGATCTTTGTACAGCACCAGCGCTAGCGAGTCCTGATTACGGTAAGCCATTCTTCCTGTATGTATCAGAAAAACGAGGCTTTGCTAATGCCGTGTTAACTCAGCAACAGGGACCGAGCAAACAGCCTGTTGCTTACTTCAGCTGTAGATTGGACAACATTGAGAGTGGTATGCCGCCGTGTTACCGGGGATTAGCAGCAGCAGCCTTTGCATATCAAAAGGCGTCAACCATTACAATGGGCCATCCTACTATATTGTACACTACACATGCGTTACATGCCCTGCTTACCAGTCCGACATTTGTGATAACTCATGCGCGGAAGACAGGTTACGACGTAATTCTCTCTTCACCAGAATTGACTATTCAAAGATGCCAGACAGTCAATCCAGCTGATAGAATGATGACCCCATTGGACGGTGAACCGCACGATTGTCAGCAAGTTTCAACCACATACTCGAAAGCACGTCAGGACCTTGAAAATCAACCTTTGCCACATTCGGATGTAACCTTTTTTGTTGACGGTTCGTGCTTTAGAGGCCCAGACGGGAACTTGGCGGGTTACGCCATAGTAGCGCCCAGTAAAGATTTGACTAGCTTTGTTACTGTTCAGTCTACGGCTGTTTCTCAACCATGTTCAGCACAATTGGCTGAGTTAAAAGCGCTCGCTGCAGCTTGTAAGCTAGCTGCAGGGAAATCTTGTACTATTTTCACGGATTCGCAGTATGCTTATGGTGTGTGTCATTACTTCGGCCCTACATGGGCCCAGAGAGGGTTATTGAGAGCAGATGGCTCTCCTGTGACGCATGGAATGGCCATAACTGATTTGTTACATGCTATTACTCTGCCAGCTAAACTAGCTATCGTCAAATGTTTAGCGCACAAAACAGATGGCTCGTTTGTTACCAGTGGAAACACTGCAGCAGATGAGGCAGCGAAATCAGCAGCTTTAGGACATACCAACATTATGCTTGTGACCGACTCTGAAGGTGAAGACTACCCAGAAACGGACTTAACCTCCTTAGCCGCAGCGCAAAATTCGGCCTCAGTATATGAGATATCTAAGTGGATAAAAAGGGGGGCGGTTAAGAATGCACGAACAGGCGTATGGCGTGGTCCTCAGGGGCATTTTGTGGCTCCTCTCTCAGTTCTCACATCGTTGATTAATGATGCGCATGGCTTGAGCCATTGCGCAAGGGGGGAAGTGATCAAATGAATTCAAAGAGCATGGTGGTCTCCGTATTTAGCTCAGATGGTTGATCACAGGTTAGCACGTTGTGAAATATGTGCAGAATACAACAACAGGAAAAGTTTTACTGCCCCAATAGGTCACATACCAGAGCCAGACGGACCATTCAGGCATCTGATCATTGACTTCATGGATATGGCAGAGGTGAAGGAGAAGAAAAGGTATGTTTTGGTGGTGGAGGATAGATTTAGTAGATGGGTGGAGGCGCACCCAACAGCTAAAGCAGATGCAGATTCAGTGGCTAAATTTTTGTGTCGTGAGGTGATTCCAAGGTTTGGTATTCCTGATAAGATCAGCTCAGACAGTGGTACTCACTTTGTGAACAATGTGATTCGAAGGGTGTTCCAGTATTTAAGAATACGACACAGATTGGGTTGTGTCTATCACCCACAGTCGCAGGGAATGGTGGAAAGGGCAAATGGAACATTAAAAGCGAAGCTGGCAAAAATTTGCGAAGCGGGAAAAATGAATTGGGTGCAGGCTTTGCCGCTAGCATTAATGAGCATGAGAATGCAAACTAACCGAATGACGCATCTAACCCCGCACGAAATGCTTACAGGACGACCTATGCCTGTACCTTATCTACGAGGGCCCTATAAGGGCCCTTCGCTGGAGCAGCTTGAAAGTGAGCTTGGCAATTATGTGAAACACTTGACTGAAATACATCGAGCTATATTCCAACAGGTGAAAGGTGCTACGGAGGGAAGGACGAGCGAAATTGACGAGGAGCTGAGGACTGTGAAACCAGGAGACTGGGTGTATGTCAAGGTCTTCAAGAGAAGATGGAATGAGCCCAGACGAGTTGGACCACTAAAAGTTGTCTTAGCTACTCCAACAGCCGTAAAGGTCGAAGGTAAGACTGCTTGGTTTCATCTAAATCACTGTTGCAGAGCACCAGATCCAGGGGCTGGAGCGAGACGTGAAAGAGAGCAGGAGCAGGATCCACTGATAAGGGAATTCGAGGAGCGAAGGCGTGACCCAGCTGTTCCCGCCTCACAACCCCCTTCGGTACAAGCGCCCCACCCGCAGAGCCAGGAGTTTCAACCGTGGGAGAGTCCAGCAGAACAAGAAGAAGACGACCCAAGGGAAGGGCCTTCACAACACGATGTGGGAGATACAGGACCTGCCTATAGAACTAGAGCCCGTGCACGGCGAGAACACTGAAAGAGAAGGGAGAGAAAGGAACGATGAGCAAGAAATAAATGAAGAAGAGGGAAATGGTGAACAAATCAACAGAACGGACTGGGGCTTATTGGTACTTGTAATAGTAGCACTGCTGTGTATAGGACTATGGATATACACACTTATACGAGTCTTCGGTGATAATGAACACATGAATGATGAAACTAGGGGAATACATTATATTGAGCAATCACCAGCAACGCTGCCCAGAATACGCAGAGACACTGCACAGACAATGAGCCTCATGAGTAGATTAGACCAGGAGTTGTGGACAAACAATTTGTTTTACCAATGGCTAAGTTACACAGCACACGAAGCAGGAAACACCTCGTGCATAGTGTGCCATGACAGGACATCGCGAGCTCCCAGAGTTTTTCCAACGAGAGGACCAGAAGGTTGTAACAGCACCAAGCACAACCTACGCCACCTATGCCCATTCGTTTGTCTTATGCATTCTATCTCATGTGCCTACGGCCCAACCAGGTTAAAGAAGTTGAATAGTACCTGTGAGTATGAGGAGATCGGGACTGAGGGACATCCGCCCATCAGAGTGAGTGAGCGTCAGGGACAGAGATACCCATTCTGTGTATGTTCAAACGGATCACAGGTGTTTGTCGGCAACATTTCTAAAGACTGTGACGTGACGGCAGATACAAAAGGATTAAAGATTACCGTGTGGAGACAGTGGAAAAAGGACTATATTGATCTGAACCAGCCTGACCTATCTAATGGGACTAGGCCACTGGCTGATGTATTCTGGTATTGTGGATATAATGTTGCTAGGCAGACCCTGCCACCCGGGTGGGGAGGATGCTGCACAACAGTGGTGCTGACAGGAAAACTAACTGTGCTGCAAGAAAAGGAGATTAATACCTCAGGTCGACGAATTAAGCGCGACTTGGGACGATTCGACAGGAGCAGTGGGGTGTACGTGGATTGGAGAGGGATTCCGGTGGGAGTCCCTGATGAACATACTGCCATTGGTCGACCAGGAGCAGGAGCACTGACCTTTTTCTTGCCATGGGCACAGATTGGTAAAAACGTGAGATGGATTAACTATATTTGGTACAATCAACAAAGGTTTATGAACTACACAATACAAGCACTAGATTTGATTCAAGAACAACTACATGCAACATCTACCATGGCCTTACAGAACAGGCTTATCCTGGACACCATGAGGGCCCCGGAAGAAGGAGT
Source organism: Hemibagrus wyckioides (assembly GCF_019097595.1). Lineage (NCBI taxonomy): Eukaryota > Metazoa > Chordata > Actinopteri > Siluriformes > Bagridae > Hemibagrus > Hemibagrus wyckioides. The sequence continues at coordinate 44,200,632 of NC_080715.1, forward strand.
GTGTACTATGTTTGGAGACCAATGTTGTACTTACATTCCAATGCACACTGGTCCGGAGGGTAACCTGAGTAAAATACTGCGGCAGATGAAAGACCTTAGAGACGAGCACGTAGAGAACACATATAAACCAACAAATGATTGGCTGGCATGGTTGTTCTCCTCAAATTGGAGAGCCGTCATACTTAGGATAGGAACAGTCGTAGGTGTGGTTTTGGTGATACTTGCAGTTCTGTTGTGTTGTGTAATTCCACTACTGCGTTCCATGATTACACAGATGACGCACACATTGTTTGGCCAATATGTTCAGATGACACATGAGATTGAGTCTCCGTTTAAATCCAGCAATGGCAGTGATGAATTGGACTTAATAAAGATGATTGCATAATGGAGGGAGATTGGAGGCATATATGGAGGTATTTATGGGGTAGGTTGTTGAAAAACGATTTGGGGGAGTGGGAGCCAAATTTAGGATTGCTAGAGTACCCTTTTATAGATAGGCGTACATCAGTAAGGGAGATTTACGCAGACAGGATGTATATTACAGAGATACAAATATTTGCATATACTCCGAGACAGACAGCACAGTTACCCATCGTGGTAGAACATGCACATTATAATGTAGAACGGTTACTTAATCTTGCGTACAGAAGGAAGAGAAGGTTTGGAATATGGATAGGTGTACCACTTAAGAAGAGGGTAGAGGTCATTACAGTCAAGTTAGGAGAAGATGTACTGTGGACCAATGTTCCTAGACAAATGATGGAGCTGCTGAGATCCTTGCCGTTCCAATCATCGGGAGGGGGCTAAGTGATGTGCTAGTAACCTCTCCTTAGCCCCCCTACGGCCCCTCTACATGGCGCAAAGTCACATGGGCAGAAGAACAACAGGGGACATCATAAAAGGATGTGGGATATGTTATGTCGGTGTGTCGTATTATATTGTGTTTTAAATCACTAATGTTTATGCATGCAACACTATTATCATTTATGTGTGTTTTGAAATACTACTGAATGAAAAAAGCGTAATCACTGGAGAAGTCTTATAATGACTACTGAATGATTGAATGTTACTCATTTATGCATCTTAATGACAACTGCTGATTTGTGGTTATAGGGAACATAATAATAATGATTCAGGCTTATTGGTCGTGTGGGAAGAGTGGTAGACATTACTGAATGTGCTATAAACATAGAGTTAGTTGATACTTAATGTTTGCACACTTGAAGCTCTCTGCAGGTACAGTGGCTGGGTAGGTAAGAAGATGAGATCTCGAGAGTGACTGAGGACAGAGTGACTGAGGTTCCAATCTGGCTCCTGGTATAGATCCCAATAATGCCCTACTGAAGAATCAAGAGAAGACAGACCAGCAACACAAAAAGCCACACCAGAGTCAGAGGTGTTGGGCGAAGGGAAAGCTGCTACCTGGAAAAAACAGGGGGCAGCCGGTGACCAGAGAAGAAGGCCGGTTAGCCAAAGACGGGTAAGATCTCACTGGGTGGGACAACCTAAGGCAGGCACGGTCGTGCTGCTGGTCACCGGGTATGAAATGGAAACAACGTGGATTGCGTGTAACCAGGGGAATACCTGATGAGTAGGGTTGGGATCCAGGTAGGTATGAAATTGATTGGCAAATGTGAAGAGAGCGAGTGAGGTGGGCGATAGCAAGACTGAGAAGAACCACATGCAGTGGTACCTGCATGGAGCTTGGAGTACTTATTACATTCCTTGACGAGTATATAATTGTTTACTAGCACCATGATAGTAGTGAAACACTGAAAACGAATCATACGAGTATGTATAATCCTTGTGCTGACTTATGTACGTATATAAGGCATGTATCCACATATCTGAACAAGTTGAGTGTGTTGTGACTTGAGTCACAAAAGGGGGGAATGTGGGAGATAATTTTGTAAATGAGAATATATGTATAAGGTATGTGTGAAATAATCAGGGGGACAGCAGGAGTGAGTTCTCAGATAAAGTTTATTCGTTAGGTCGTTTGAGCTTAAGAACAATATAAGGTTTAACACGGCATGTTGGCCTGTCACGGGCCTTGCACACAGGCTGCAAGGGCTTTGAAGAACAAGTAGTTGTATCAATGATGTCAGTCTGGCAGGCTTTCTCTGCGGTACCAGGCTTTCCAAACTTGGACCAATCAATGGCAGAGACGCACCCTAGATTGTTATGGTCAATCTTCGCTCCATTGGTACCTTGAGCGGTAGTGAGCTCATCATGAAGTAAACGCAGGGCGTGCTGGATGGCAATGGTGGTACCAGGCGAAATATCTAGAGAATATACGTGGAAGACAGCGGATAAATCAGAAAATCCGTGAGGTGTAAAAGTTAATAAAAGAAAGGGGTGTTGGTCCCTGAAGAACTGAGAACTTACCCATGCTGTCTCCTGAAGAAGAATGAGGTATTGGCGAGAGTGAGGCCAAAGACAATCCCACTGGTGGGGGCGGCAACGCCCAATTTTTAATATAATGATTCAGGAAAGTTTAATTATAATGGTATTCGAAAAGTTGTAAATCCAAAGATAATGGTGTAAAAAAGAATCTAAAAGGTCAAAAAAAAAAGAAAGTTTGGTGGGATTGTCTAGGCAAAGAACCAGTGACGTGTTGCATTGGGAAGATAAGGGAAATGTATATAAAGGCTGTAGTTGGAGTTCCCCGAGTGAGGTTGTTGGGACGTTCATGCGTGAGCATCTCAAATTCTTGTATCAGCGCTGATGACAAAATAAAATCTCTTATCTGTATTCATCTAGTCTGCTTGATTGGCTTATTTAGTTATGAGGCCTTATTAACCATGAGTCTCACTCAGACTGAGCTGTCGGGTCAGTGTGGAGCTGGAGTCAGATTTTAGTAGTGAGTACAGTAGATTTTTTTATTCCACAAGACACACACCAATTAAAGACAATGACAGTCCTCCTAGAGATTGGTTTTGTGCAAAGAAATGTGATTGAGAGAGTGAAATATAGACACACAGAGATGAAATTGTTATTAAAGGGGGAATACATGGTGAACAGCAAAGAACAAAGAAAAAAAGAAAGACGCACAGAAGTCTCTTCTCAGATATCCATATTAAAAATGTTTTACATTATATACAACAAAATGAAGCTCTTATTTATTACTTTGCAATAAACTGTCTTGAGGTTTTCTGGGACGTGGCATTTTGTCCAAGATCTGAGGCTAGTAAATGACTGTCCTTTCACCCATACCCCTACACTGCTGGGTCCTTGAGCAAGGCCCTTAACCCTCTCTGCTCCAGGGGTGCTGTATCATGGCTGACCCTGCACTCTGACCCCAACCTCCCAAGGATGGTATATTCAAAGAAAGAATTTCACTGTGCAGTAATGTATATGTGACAAATAAAGGCTATTTCTATTTCTATAGTGCTTAAAACAAGTTTTATATCTTGACTATACTCTCAACTTGAGAGTATTGACGTAGAATCATCCACCATCTAACCTAAAGTCAATGACTTGTCTTACTGGTTGAAGAGAATATGGCTTAAAATCATGCTCTGGTTGGGGGAATGTTCATATTCCTGCAAATATTCAAATGTGCACCTTGAGTCAGTGTTTTCCCCCCTAATTCATTATATATCATTTTATTTTAATGTCACATGTACATTAATCATATTTATGATTAAACCTAGGCCAAAGTGATGTGGATGTAAACGGTTTCCCCAGTTCATATGTTTATTGTCACATGCAGAGTGTAAAGAAGTCCTGATCTGTTGGATCATTGTACTACTGTAAGAGAAGTCACACTCAAATGGCTCAAACAGCACTGGTGGTTTAACAGTTTACAAATTACTCACACCCCCTGAGTCTGAGTGGCAACAAATGAATAAATATGATGTCATGCCATCTTGGAACAAATGGCCTAGTACTAACTAGTGAGAGACTAACCTCTGTCAAATTAATCCTTGAATTTCACATATTAAGCTGTGCATAGAAACATCTAAACGTCACAAAAAACATGTTAAATGTCACTACATCATTACAAAGAGGACACTCACTTGCCCCCTCAGTCTTCTAGACCTTCATTAACAATGCCCTGAGAGGTAGGCTGGATGAATATGTCGTTGCCTATTTTGATGATATTCTGGTATGCACCCCTTTGCAGGAAATCCATGAGTTCCAGGTCCACCAGGTTCTCCAGCATCTTGCACAGCATCATGGGTTTGAAAAAGGGGGAGAAAAGCAAAGTTTACCTGTGCACCATCACTACATAATTAACCCAGAATAAGTTTTGAAACTTTGTGCCTGTTTTGAAGTACACACCCTCAAAAATTGCATCTGTTTCAACCTCCTGTAATTTGACACCTTTTTGTAGAGAAAGTAAAAGTAATAATCACTATAAAAGTACGAATGAATCTTATTTTTTTAGTGAAAATCTGATGGTCTTTGGCTCACTGCATGATAATTTGTAGTATTCATGATTTTCCTCTTTTAATACACGTCTGTATTTTTAATGATTTAATCCATATTTTAAGCTTCTATAGCAAATATATATTTTTCACCTTCTACATACTGTATAACACAAATTAGTATACATTATTTTGAAATTTAATTTGTTACAGAAACCAAAAATATATGTAATATAACAACAATATATACTGTAGGCACATTATCAGGATTAAAAAAGGCTTTTCATGAAAGAACATTGATTAATGCAGAGTCTGTTTGAAATATTTGCAGAGTTATGATTAATTTAACACACCTCCTGAACCACGGGTAAAACAGAGCATAAATAACTGGATTAATGGTGGAGTTAAGATAAAGAATGATCACAAGTTTCTGAATAATTTCTGTCTGTAGTTCAATAATATCACCTAATAAACTGTAAATAAAATATGGAAGTAAACACATCAGAAACACAGACACTAAAATGCCGAGGACTTTAGCTGCTTTTCTCTCAGATTTCATGGAGTGTGAGGTGATTTTCTGTGTTTTAGGCCGTGTGTGATTATTAAGCTCTCTGATAGCAGTGGCATGTTTCTTAGCAATCACAAACACTCGAGTATACAATATGATTATGACAGAAAGTGGAAATATAAATGCATATATGAGGTCGATTACAATCCAGACCTCATTCAGAAAGTAAAAACATTCTCCAGAACACATTACAGAAATTGTGAAGTTTCCATTGAAATGCATGAGTGTTAAGATATAGACCCCCACCATACACCAGTCAAAAACAATTACAACACGAGTGATCCTCACAGAGACTCTGTTCATGTAGAGAAAGGGGTTTGAGAGAGCCAAATAGCGATCCACAGCAATCAGAGTGATATTATAGATGGTTAAAAGTAATAGAAAACCACAAATTATCCAAAAGACAGTGCAGTAATCTCTCCCAAAAATCCAGCATGACTCAATTGTCCAGACGAACATAGGCATCATTACAAAAACACCAACAAAGAAATCCGACACGGCCAGAGAGAGCACCAGCATGTTGGTTGGTGTGTGAAGCTGCTTGAAGTGAAGAACAGAGATGATGACCAGCAGATTTCCACACACTGTTAGCAGAACCACAGCAGCTGAACACACGTACAGTAAGATATAAACTGCAGGAGATACAGATCTCTCTGGACAGGAGAAATGCTCACAGCGATCAGACTGATTAAACTGCATGGAAGGTTCATCAATGCAGCATTAGTAACAGAATATGTAAAAAGTCATAATCTAATGACTTATGGCTCAGGAGTGCTGGTGGTTTTATAATTGAGAAATTGGTCACGCCTCCTTAATTTGAGTGACAGTATGTTAAATATGATGTCATGGCTTGTTGTAACCAAAGGCCTCAACTAAATATGTACATAATGTTTCTTCCATCTCCTGTGCTCTTGACCGGATTGATGGGACTTAAAAGATTTATTTCATTTTAAACTAAACTAAATACAATGTTGGTGAATACACACTGCATTTTCTCTGTTATCCAGCAGGTTAATGACCACAAGGTGACACCAAATAAATTGCACTTAGTTTCTCAGGCGTTTAAATACTTTGGCCACAGTTTTCCCCACTGGTAAGTGTTTAAGCCTAGATCAAATTGTATTTTTTCATTTTCAAGAGCAAAGAATAAGCAAGAGATGATGATTCTCTTAGACATACTTTGCTTACTAATGCTACATGTGGATAGCTAAATATATGCTGATATTAGAAAATCATCAGCTGGCTGACAGTCTGAATGTGTTTTACTGCAGTTTTGAAAAGTCCAGTCTCACACCTCTCACTTATCCTGACCTTTACCTCACACACCTATCAACTGCCTCAGAAAAGCCCACCTCCACCTCCTCCTTGCTACACAGCCTACTCTTTCGGCCTGTGCCGGGTCTTCAAAAAGCAGAAGACAAGGAAAGCATCAGGTCCAGATGGTGTTGTACCTTCCCTCAACAGATCAATGGAGCAGTGTGAAGTCTCTCCACTGCTTCCAATGCTCAACCATCATTCTGCTCATCAAAAGAAAAAAAATCTCCTGACAAATTTATCACCCTCACATCTGTGGTCATGAAGTTGTTTAAGAGACTGGTTCTGGCCAATCTGAAGGGCATCAATAGACCCCTGTCAGACTTCCTCCACTGTGCTTATTGAGCAAACAGGTCTGTGGATACAGTTAAAATGGGAATGCACTATATGCTGCAACACCTTGACAGAACAGGGACTTTAGCAAAGATCCTGTTTTTCAGCCTGGGCTCTTCCATCTATCAGTACATGAAGTGGGAGACATACATTGACTTCATTGTTAACATGGCCTACCAGAGGTTTCTATTTTTTCACCAGCTGAGAAATAATCACTATGTCTGTTTTTGCTGACATCTTTTGTTTATTAGTGTTGCATCAATAACCCAGAATGCTACGCATTTATTCTGTATACATACTCCCTGTTGGTCTCAGTAAACTTTGAAGAATTTTGCTATTCAATCAATGTTTCTGTGTGTTTTTCAGCACTCTCTTCACTGATATCAGCTCAGAGGTAGCGGCAGCAGTATGACAGACTTCTTCTCTGAGTGAACCTGAAAAATTCTATCAATATGTTTGCATATGCATACACACAAGAGCAATACTCTCAAATTTTAATTTCATTTTAGTTATATAATATATGTATTTATATTTAAATAGTTAATGTTTTGTATCTTCAGTGTCTTCTCTAGCGCCAAAACCATCCTTGTATTTGTAAAGATAAAAAAACACATTCTGTATCTGATTCAAATATTTTCAGTCTTTGCTTATGAACTCTGTTAGAACCAATATCAATCAGCACTGCTGCACCACAAGAGAGTGTGCTTTCTCCTATACTCCTATACTGTCATTATTATATCCTGCTCACTCCCATCAACTGCCAGAAGACCAACCAGAACTTACAGACAGACAGGCACTGCTGAACTTATGATGAGCTGAGCTGTCAGCACACATGTTCAAATAAGCACTGTAGTGGCCTGCACTTCCAGGTTACATAAGGTGCTTGATTTCACTGTTCCCAAGAAGGAAGGCACTCTTCAAGCACTCACATAGGGGAAGTACTCAGTGGCATAGTATGTGGTAGATTTCAGGACAGAGGTGGACTACGGGACCAGATGAAGCTGCTCTTTTTAGCTTGTCTTCTACTGAGGATTGCATCAGGTTTCAAGGATAAACTCACTGCCCAGGAGGACCTTGATGGGCTGATTAACCTTGTTACCCAAATTGACCACTGCATCGGGGAACGCCTCCAGGAGAGACCAGCTAGGACATGAGGCCCTGTTCCTCAAGCACTGCCCAGCCTCCAACAACCTCCTCCACTCAGCAGGAACCACCTGAGCTGATTCAGATAGGTTGGCACCATCTCACAGATGCTGATAGGGAGTGATGATGTGCTGGCAGCAGTGAGCAAACTTCTGTCTACGCCCTCCAAGCCCTTTCTTCAGTTCCAGCTGCATGTTGATCAACTGGAGTACGACTTTGCAGCTGGGGGGCAGATACTGATTTCTTGGTTGAGGAAGTAACCTGGCAGCTGGGCCTACAGACTGAGACACTTCCTTCTGCTCCTCAAATCCAGGCCCTGTAAGGTCATCTTCTGTACCTGGCCATGCCATGCACCAAGCCTGTTCCTGTCACAGTCCTGTCAACATTTCTTGTAATACAATTGCCCCAGGCACCTTCAGTCATATTCAGATTTCCCTGGCTGCATAAACAGAACCCCAGGGAAGACTGGACAAGCAGGTGCCTTCTGGTCCTCCAAATCCAGCTGCCTGAAACTATCTCTGTGGCCTGACCTGCCACGGAAGACCCCACCCCTATCAACCTGAGCTCTGTCTCACCAGCATACCATAATCTGAAAATAGCATACCATAATCTGAGAACTGCCAGTCCCCCACCAGAAGGAGCCTCCATTATTGTCCATGCCCTGTGCCAAGACATCAAGAAGGAGGCTGAGCATGCAGCTGCCAACAAACCCACTCCTAAAAGCTGCCCAGAGGGTAAGATGCATGTCATTGACCACCTGTGGTCCAAAGTACTGCAGTGTCATAGTTCCAGGTTATCCTGTCACTCTGGCCCTTTCACACCCTCAGCAGTGGTTTTGGTGGCCAAGCATGCCTAGAGTGTGCCGAGAGCAAGTCCCCTCAGGCTGGACACTTCTGATCCCTTCCCATTCCCAGGTGCCCACGGTCCCACATCTCCAGACTTTGTCACAGATCTCCCTTTGTCCGCCAAACTCACAGTCATTCTCACTTTTTTTCTAAAATGGTGCACCTCATCCCACTACCCAAACTGCCCAGCTACTGCTCCAGCACATATTCTGCCTCCATGGCTTGCCTCACAATATTTTGTCAGAGGGCCCCAATTCACAGCCAAATTCTGTAAGGAGTTCTGTCATCTATTGGGCACCTCTGTTAGCTGTTCATCTCACTTTCACCTTTAAATGGCCAGATACAAAGACTCAACCAAGAGCTGGAGACAGGGCTTCATATCCTATGCACTGAAGACCAGGCTTTCTGGTCTACCAGTCTGGTGTGGATTGAATATGCCCACAGTTCCCTGCCCTCTGCCACCACTGGACTCTTGTACCTCTGTAGCGAATTTAGCTCAACATTTAAATATTTAAGTGTAATTATAACTGGTTATAATTAATTATAAATATTCAAATGGGGGTTTTAGAACTAACTGTCAGAGAATCAATAACACAACTATTTGATTTGTTTGTCCAGCGAACAGACCGTATAATTATTTATTAATTCCGTGAAAAGTTATCTTCCTGGCCAAGAAAGAATGACTACTTTGTAAAGTACTAGCTGTAATTTAGTACGTAGCAAGAGCAATGTTCAGGGACCCCGAAATTGTGAGCAAAGCACAGAGACTCGTGAATAAAATGCATTTAATAAAACAAAAACACACAACACATACTAACTACGACACACAACATACAAGACAGAATAAGACCTATAGAAAGAGAATAAGGAGGTAAAGAGAGATAGAGAGTGAGGAAGAGAATACTGAGGAAAGCAGAACGAGAGAGAGAGAAAGAGATAAGGAACTAGAGAAGATATCAAATATGGCAAGTTTCAGATCGAGTTTTGGTTACCACGTGTGAGAATCGTCAAGGTAATTAGGATTCGCCTTAATAAAAGGGCTTCAGCTTAAAATTGCGGATCTAAAATAATTAGTAACTTTTACTTGCATTGGTTCGTTGACAAGCGTCCTGATGTAGTGGATCAAGGAGGTTCGGAGATTCAAATCTCCTCAGAGATTCTGCTGGAACGAAAAAGGTTTTGGTGGTGCAAACAAAGTTCTTCGATTGAAGCTGCCGGCAAAGTCTCAGGAGAAAGTGAAAGTCTTGTCCCGAAGAAAGATCAGAGTCGAGTCGGGCGACGATAGAAGAGATCGTGCCGGGAAGAAAAGGCGCACGGGGGCCCCCCCGACCGCAGAGTGGAGAGGGGGTTGGCCACCATGGGGCCAAGCCGAGCTGAGCAGAGCAAAAAGCTGAGCAACAAAAGCCGAGCTAAAAAAGCTACGATAGATGGGTGCTTAGGGTTTTTATTGATCCCTTGGTCATGCCCAGTTTTTCAGAGTGACCAATCCAATACCTGAAACTTTTGGAGGGAAAGGTTTCTTTGTCTCCACTCTGTCACTCATTTGCATACTTTATGGTGAAGTCAGGAATGGATAAAGTTTCAATTAAAGTAACGTAGGCTCATGTTATGTACTTGGATGACCACATGGCCTACACTATTGCTTATAAAAGTAAAAGCGGATCATTTTGATAGTAGATACGAAAGAAACAGTATGAGAGGAAAGGAAACTGGGTATAGGCAATTAAAACATACATTCTTATCTTATAAAACGTTCTATTTCATGAAAACACAGAACAACAGGTCATGAGTGGTAATACAACCATAAAAGTATAAAGGCAAAAGGGGAATACATATACAGGTGTGTTAGGCATGGGTCAGGTAGGGTTTTACTATTGTTTTATTGAAACTTGATTCAAGGAACTCTCCTTATGTGTGTGTGTGGGGGTCAGGATGAGCGTTTCCAGACGCTTTGGGTGTGTGTGTGTGTATGTGTGTGTGTGGGTGTGTGTGTCTTCAGTCAGAACTTTGGTCATCCCCCCGGTCAAGGCATTGATTTGGTTTAGATTAGGGAATTCTTGTTGACTTTTAACGGCAGTAAAACCGCTAGGTGCAGGGTGATTTGCATGTTAAGGTCACAAGTTGATGGGAAGTTCCAGGGGTGTGAGGCTGGGCTATCAGTACTGATGGTCTGCAGAACTTCAACATTCATGGCAGTAGAATACCTCCTTTGTCTCCAGTCTCGTTGGGGGGGTCATTGGCTATCCAGAGCCATCAGACATCCCGGAACCTGGATCTCATGAGTTACAGCATGTCAGTTGAGGAATAATAAAATGACTATACGTAGTGATAGCTCAGTTATGAGCTGTGTAATAGTTAATTGAGTTTTTGAGAAGGATGCAACGGACCCCATGAGCAAGTGAGCCGACCTGGAGACGCTACACCTCCAAGCACCATATGGGCACCAGCTCCTTTGGTTCACCAGTCAGGAATTGGAAGCTTGCATGGCCCGGTTATGGGGTGTCCTTGCACCTGAATGAATGTCTGCCATATGCTACTCAGGAGCTACAGGAGCTATGCCAAGTGGGCTAACAGCCTAGGCTCAGTGCCTCAACCCTAACCCTAAGGCACCACCTTATTGTGTGGGCCAAAGTCTGGTTGTCCTACCAAGATTTGTCCAACCAAGGTTTTGCCCCATCTCCAAGGTGCTCAACCCTGTGCCTGTATGGCTCAAGCACCCCAAGGACCTATGCATTCACCCATCATTCAATGTTTTCTGCTCTCTATTCCATAAACAGCCTTTAAATAGATTCCTCCTCGTCAGATGGTCTTCTAAGTTTGCTATGTGCACTGTTGTAGTCACCCTGACTTTTGATCTGTTTTGTGCTTCTGATTCTGATCCTGTTTGTTATTTATTTATTTTTTTTGCCTTTGATATTCTGTTCACCTGATTGCAGACTTTTGGACTGTATTTGACTACTCTTTTACCTGTTCCTTTGGATTTGATACAGTTTGATTACAGATGTTATTTGTGTGTTGTTGTTTGTTTGTTGTGTATGTTCTAAATGCTTTCTGCTTCCTCAAATTGTGGTTATTTTGACTCTGTGTTTAATGCCACCATATCATTGACTTTACCTGCTGGATTTTGTCCTTACTACTGTGACTGTGATTTCACTGAACTTTTATTAAAACCACTGAAACTAGAACTCTGTCTCATGTCCAACCCTGCCATACCGACATGTGCTAACAACCACTTCATTTAGAGCCAGTGTATTTATGTACAGTATACATTATTCTTTTGCACTAATAATGTCTGATTAGTCTCTCTATTAATTATAATGTTATCCTTTCTAAAGTCAATGACTTGTCTTACAGATTCACTGTTTTGGAGCTGAAGAAGAGAATGCAGTTTACATTTTCACATCTTAACCTGTGAATAGAAATATCTAAACGTCACAAACGTTAAATTTTTGCGGCAGCAGTATCGCTACAAAGTGGACACTCAATTGCCCCCTCAGTCTTCTAGAGCTTCATTAATGATGTCCTGACAGACATGCTGGATAATTGTCATTTCCTACATTGGTTATATTCTGGTATGCGCCCCTTTCCAGGAAATCCATAAGCTCCAGGCCTACAAGGTTCTCTAGCATCTTGCACAACATTAAGTGTATGTAAAAGGGTAGAAGAGCAAGGTTTACCAGTGCACCATCACTACATCATTAAGCCAGTATGAGTTTTGGAACTGCATCTGTTTCAGCCTCCTGTAATCTGACACCTTTTTTAGGGAAATTAAAAGTAATAATCACTACACAAATATCTGCACATTAATATCTTATTTATTTTGTGAAAATCTGATGGTCTTTGGCTCACTGCATGTTAATATGTAGAATTCATGATTTCCCCCTGAAAATATCTCATATTTTTTATTATTTAATCCGTATTTTAAGATTTTGTAGCAAATATATTTCCCACCTTCTACATATAGTACAGCACATTATACATTATAGTGAATTTTTTTAAAAATATTTTTTATAATAGATGAAATTCTAATAATATAATTGCAAGATTTGGACAAATTATCAGAATGTGTGAAAGGCTTTTCACGAAAGAACATTAAATAATGCAGAATCTGTCTGGAATATTTGTAGATTCACAGTTAATTTAACACACCTTCTGAACCACGGGTAAAACAGAGCATAAATAACTGGATTAATGGTGGAATTAAGACAAATGATGATCAGAAGATTCTGAAAAGTTTCTGTCTGTAGTTCAGTAACATCACCTAATAAACTATAAATATAATATGGAAGTAAACACACCAGAAACACAGACACTAAAATGCCGAGGACTTTAGCTGCTTTTCTCTCAGATTTCATGGAGTGTGAGGTGATTTTCTGTGTTTTAGGCCGTGTGTGATTATTAAGCTCTCTGATAGCAGTGGCATGTTTCTTAGCAATCACAAACACTAGAGTATACAATATGATTATTACAGAAAGTGGAAATATAAATGAATATATGAGATCAATTATGGTCCAAACCTCATTCAGAAAGAAATAACACTCTCCAGGACACAATCGAAATTTCATAAAGCTTCCACTGAAATATGTGAGTGCTACATTATAGACCACCACCACACACCAGTAAAAAATAATTACAACACGAGTGATCCTCACAGAGACTCTGTTCATGTAGAGAAAGGGGTTTGAGAGAGCCAAATACCTATCCACAGAAATCAGAGCGATATTATAGACTGATAAGATTGTGAGGAAACCAGCCATCAACCAAAAAACAGTGCAGAAATCTCTCCCAAAAATCCAGCATGTCTCAATCATCCAGATTAACATTGACGGCATCACAAAAGCACCGACAAGGAAATCCGACACAGCCAGAGAGAGCACCAGCATGTTGGTTGGTGTGTGAAGCTGCTTGAAGTGAAGAACAGAGATGATGACCAGCAGATTTCCACACACTGTTAGCAGAACCACAGCAGCTGAACACACGTACAGTAAGATATAAACTGCAGGAGATACAGATCTCTCTGGACAGGAGAAATGCTCACAGCGATCAGACTGATTAAACTCCGTCAGGTTCATCAATGCAGCATTTCTATCAGAAAATGTAAAAAGTCATAATCTAATGACTTATGGCTCAGGAGCTCTGGTGATTTTATAGTTGAGAAATTAGTCACGCCTCCATAATTTAAGTGACAGTATGATAGATATGATGTCATGGCTTGTTGTAAAAAAATAAAACACCTAAATTAAATATTTACAGAATATTTCCTCCATCTCATGTGATTTTGACTGGACTAGGATTCAGTAAACTTTAAGCATTTATTTTTTTTATTTGATGTTTCTTTGGTTATTGTAAGTAAACATTCTCAGAATGACAGAGGCAGAGGACCTTAGCTGCTTTTCTCTCACATTTCAAGTGTGAGGTATTTTGTGTGTTAATAAAAAATCTTGCAATGGCTATCAGAGTGCTAATAATTATATAAAACATGATAAAAACTGCTGAGCCTACATGAAATTCTCAAAGTGTATTTGGGCAAAGGATGAGTTTGACATAAGAGTGATGAAGGGAGCAAAACCTTATGATCTTATGTGAGGCCTCCTCAGGATATAACACTATACTTCCTGTCTTAAGGTCTTCAGGGATGTGGCATTTTGTACAAGATCTGAGGCTAGAAAATGATTGTGCTTTTACCCATACCAATATAATGCTTAAAAAAAGTAATATATTATCTTGACTATCGAAAATTGGGCCTGATTTTCAGACAGTGATCTAGCTATGGCCTTTTTCAGGATTCCTGTAAACCTTGAGTGTTTCTGCCTTAAACTTGGAAGTGTATTGATTAAGTATATTGATGATCTCTAATCATTCACTAAAATAAATAAGTGTGGTGAAGACACACTGCATTTACTCTGTTATCCAGCAGATTAATGGCCATAAGGTGACACCAAATGCACTGCACTTAGTTTCTCATGTGTTGAAATACTTTGGCCATATTCTTTCCCCTATGGTGAGTGTGAAGGCCTAGATCAAATTGCAGCAATTATTTCATTTTCAAGAGCCAAGATGAAGCGCTTAAATCTAGTAGTTACTATTGAGAGACTTAAACCTCTCAAATTGAAATTTGTGCATAAAAACATATAAGGTCAGAGTTACCTGTACCTCAGGAGACTCAGGTCCTTTAATCTCTGCAGAAACATGATGCTGATGTTCTACCACTTAGGGGTAGCCAGCGTCATTGTCTATGCTGTAGTGTGCTGGGGTAGCAGGGTAAAGGTGGCCGATGCCAACAGACTCAACAAGCTTGGAGACTGGAGCTACAGTCTCTGGTTGAAGTGTATTTGACGAGAATGCTGAGGAAACTTCTCAGTATCCTTGATAATGCGTCATACCCCCTGCATGTGACAATGGAGTCCTACCAGAACACATTCAGCCATGGACTGAGACCACTGAAGGTCTTTCCTACCAGTGGCCATCAAACTCTATAACTAATCACCTTTCAGTAGGGAGCAGAGCTGACACAATCAACACTGACTGTATCACTGTGTAATTATATGCACTATCACAATTTCACAATAATTACAATGAATGTTAATATAGTACCTTGTGCAATATCATATTCTGTGCAATATGTTTTCAGTTCCTAATTGCTAGTTCCCTAGCACCTTTGTTGTACATTTGTATTCTTTTTGTATATATAGAATACTTCATTTATATTTATTGCTTTTGTAAGCCGAAGCATCTTAAACATCACAAAAAATTTGCCACAGCCCCATTACTACAGCGACCACTTAACGACTTAAAAAGGCTATTCACAGAACAGGCTTTTCTTCACTGCTGTACTAAAGAGTCTTGGGACCTACTAATGCACCTTGAGCAAGGCCTTTAAACAGTAGCGTTGAATAAATACATCAGTCAAAGTTTATATTGGTGTTGAAATTTGATTTGTTATAGATGATTAAGTTATACATATATAACAGCAACATTAACTGTAGGCACAATATCAGAAGGAGTGAAGACCTTTCATGATAGAACATTGATTAATGCAGAATCTGTTCGAAATATTTTCAGAGTAACAATTAATTTAAAGCACCTCCTAAACCACGGGTAAAACAGAGCATAAATAACTGGATTAATGGTGGAGTTAAGATAAACTAAGATTGAGAATCCTTGAAAAGTTTCTGTCTGTAGATCAATAACATCACCTAATAAACTGTAAATAAAATATGGAAGTAAACACATCAGAAACACAGACACTAAAATGCCGAGGACTTTAGCTGCTTTTCTCTCGGATTTCATGGAGTGTGAGGTGATTTTCTGTGTTTTAGGCCGTGTGTGATTATTAAGCTCTCTGATAGCAGTGGCATGTTTCTTAGCAATAACAAAAACTAGAGTATACAATATGATTATAAGAGAGAGGGGAAATATAAATGAAAATACAAGATCAATTACAGACCAAACCTCATTCAGAAAGAAATAACACTCTCCAGGACACAATCGAAATTTCATAAAGCTTCCATTGAAATACATGAGTGCTACATTATAGACCACCACCATACACCAGTAAAAAACAATTACAACACGAGTGATCCTCACAGAGACTCTGTTCATGTAGAGAAAGGGGTTTGAGAGAGCCAAATACCGATCCACAGCAATCAGAGCGATATTATAGACTGATAAGATTGTGAGGAAACCAGCAATCAACCAAAAAACAGTGCAGAAATCTCTCCCAAAAATCCAGCATGACTCAATCGTCCAGATTAACATTGACGGCATCACAAAAGCACCGACAAGGAAATCTGACACGGCCAGAGAGAGCACCAGCATGTTAGTTGGTGTGTGAAGCTGCTTGAAGTGAAGAACAGAGATGATGACCAGCAGATTTCCACACACTGTTAGCAGAACCACAGCAGCTGAACACACGTACAGTAAGATATAAACTGCAGGAGATACAGATCTCTCTGGACAGGAGAAATGCTCACAGCGGTCAGACTGATTAAACTCTGTCAGGTTCATCAATACATCATTTTTCTAATGTCTACAAAGTTGAAAGAAAATTAGAAAATGTAAAAAGTCATATATTCGAATGACTTATGGATCAGCGGCTCTGGTGATTTTATAGTTGAGAAATTAGACACACCTCCCTAATTTGAATGACTGTAACAGATTATGTCATGGCTTGTTGGAACAAAAGGACTTAACTAAATATCTACAGAATGTTACCTCCATATTATTTGCTCATGACTGGACTTATGAGATGGGATTCCTTTGATTCCTTTAAGGGTACATGGAAAATGTTAAATGAGAATAAGCAAGTTTGGGTCACTCTGTCTCTGGTGACTATTTTTTTTTGTCAGTATTATTTTTGTATTATCATTTTTTTTTAGGTTAGATACTTAGTTCAGATACTAATCAGCCATAATATTAATAAACATTCATTTTCTTGTTACAGTAACAGCTGTTAAGAGGTGTGATCTCCATTAAGCAGCAAGTGAATAGTGAGTTCTCAAAGTGGAAGCAGTAAAAATGGGCATGTGTAAGGATCTGGGTCAAGGGTCAAATTGTGATGGGTCCGAGCTAATTTAAAATGGCTTGTATCGTCTTGTGTTGGTATTAAGCAGAACGTGGGTGATGATGCTGTCTTTGACTCCTCAGGCTTTTTCAGGAAAGCTGGGCTGGTGAGTCAGAGTGGGTGGAGAGGGGTATTGAGCAGCACTTCCGGTATCTGGTCCCTCTAAAAGAGGGCTGGCACTGAGGTGATCCTGAATAGAAGATGATTATAACAGAGGAGACTTTTCTGAGTAGTGTCATCAACTTGCATCTGCAAATAAGTATGGGGTAATTTTAGGTTAATGATGCATTGCTCTCCTTCCCTGGGTGCCAAAAGATTTATTGGATAATGTTCAACTTAGAGAAAAGGGTTTATAGTTGTTTTAAAATCACCACAAAAGGGCACGACTAATTAATATTCACCACCATATTGGAGGTGCCCATTTGCCATACTGTACAGGTGACAGCACTTGAGTAATTGAGCCAATTCAACTTCAGCTTCCTTTGAGCACAGAGCATAAGGGATAATTCTGGGCTGGAAAAACTTTCCAGGATGTTTTGCATCCTAGGCAGGTTGTGTTGAGGGTCCAGGAAAGGATCTCTATCATGTCCATGTTAATATATGACCTCACTGGGACAGTAGGTACAGAGGTCGAGTATGAAAGGAAAAATCTGGTAGGCCTCCTCACCGATGGCAAATCATTTGAGAATGAGTTGGACAGTCCATAAGGTCTTGAAACCCTGGACCATATCCAGCATTAATGGGATTATAGCAAGATTTAAAAAAAACTTTTGTTATGTAGATAAAGTTTACCAAAAAACACAAGCTTTATCATGATGACATCTCTGTCCATCACTCTTTCAACACTTTGAGCATAGACATGATTTCTTACAACACTCATATTTAGAAGTTCACCAAGATAAGATCATGGAGAAAAGCTACATGATTTCTGCTTCTGTGCAAATACAGCATGTCCTCTACTCTGCTATTAATATTCTCAAAGACAAAGCAGGAACTCTATTACCTGTAATGGGAATATTAACATAAACATTAATATTACCATGAATTAAAATAAAGTGTCACAACCTATTAGGTATGGACAACAGAATTTGGCTTGGTCAGTCATCAGGGAAGATGGAACTCTGTCGATTTGCACAATCTAACTGAAACAGTGATAATGTGAGCCACTGTACATGTTGCCTTGTTATGCACAATGCATGTAAATAACTAAAAACAACCAACACACACTTCTTCTCACACAATCTGTTTTACCTCGTAGATGGCAGTTTGCCACCCTGTTTTGTTATACACCATAGCATCTACTAAGAAAGTTAGCAAGCTTCTAGAATTATCAGTGTATCCTGTCTGTATATAATCACTTTACCTGCTATTTACATTTTTCCACCACCAGAGGATCCTGTGCACACATGGAGAGGGGTGTGTGGAAATATACACACATTGTAATGCCCGAGCAAATCTTGATGAATCAGGTTCATTGCATAGAAATGTGTGTAAAATAAACTATGAGTATTAAACTATGAGAGCATGAAATAATTTATTAATTTATTTATTAATATTACATGTGTAACAGTTATATAAAATATAGATAATATATAGCATAGATTTATTTATAATGACAAAAAAGAGTACATGGATTATGCTCCTGTTATTAAAAGACCTGAACAGGAGTTCCTGAAGTTTTAAAACAAGAATTAGGACCTTTCCACACTCTTTGGCTGTTAGATTTGTTAGGATGATTTTCACTAGGACATTAACTGATTAAAGTTATGGTTAATTTAAAGCACCTCCTAAACCACAGGTAAAACAGAGCATGAATTGTGGAATTAAAACAAACCAAGATTAAGATTTTATATAGTTTGTTTTATATAGTTTTATAGGGTTTGTATAGTTCAATAACATCACCTAATAAACTGTAAATAAAATATGGAAGTAAACACATCAGAAACACAGACATTAAAATGCCGAGGACTTCAGCTGCTTTTCTCTCAGATTTCATGGAGTGTGAGGTGATTTTCTGTGTTTTAGGTCGCGTGTGATTATTAAGATCTCTGATAGCAGTGGCAGGTCAGATGTAGCCAGCAGCGAGGAATTCTTTGATGTACTCATCCATAGCCTGGGACTCGGGCAGCAAAAGGGTATACTTCACATTTCAGCGCCATGGCATTCAGTAGCAACTCTATGGCACAATCATGTCATGTGAGAACACTTTTTAAGCAGTGAGCCATGCAGAACGGAGACCAACGGGTCTGCCCCCTTTCATTCCAGTCGATTTGAGGATCGTGATATTGAAGCCAAGGTAAACACAGGATGAGGGGATTCTTTGGGGAGGCGATTACAAAGAACAGGGTCTCTTTGGCCATCACTCTCAGAGGAGTTTGCACAGAGTCATGTGGGAAGGCGACGCTCCTCCACAAGGTGGTGGTTGCCAAGCTTCGGAGCATTTTATTTGTATCTGATGCAGAAAAGCTAGTTTATGCTTTCATGACCTCGAGACTGGACTACTGTAATGCATTACTAGGTGTTTGTCCTGCATCTTCAATAAACAAGCTACAATTAGTTCAGAATGCAGCCACCAGAGTTCTTACCAGGTCAAGAAAATATGAACATATAACCCCAATATTATCATCTTTGCACTGGCTACCTGTTAAGCTGACTATAAACTATGTTTAACGCTCGAAATGGTTTAGCTCCCACCTATCTCTCCAGTCTTCTAACCCGTTACAATCCACCACGCTCTTTAAGATCACAAAACTCTGGACTTCTAGTAGTTCTAGTAGAATATCAAAGTTTACAAAAGGAGGTACAGCATTTTCGTATTTAGCTCCTAAACTTTGTAATAGTCTTCCTGACAGTGTTCGGGGCTCAGACACAGTCTCCCAGTTTAAATGTAGATTAAAAGCATATTTCTTTAGCCTGGCATACATTTAATACATCCCATAACCTTGTGCGCCAGTACATCTGATTAAATGCACATTATCATCTAATGCTGCTAATATTATGAACGCTAATTAGTTTCCATTTGTTTCCCTTCTTCTACCCATCCCGAGGCATACAGAGATTGTGCCGGCTCCAGTGGCATCCAGAGATGGACCAGCTCCAGCTGGGTTCTGCTTTGTGAGGACTGGGGTATTCAAAGCAAGGCTGCCAACCTTATGTGAATGACAACAACATCCTTATTAATTTATATAACATTCTACACATGCTGTATCTGCATCAAACAATTGACCACATAAATGCAGAAAGGACATTGTTCATATCACACTATCTGTTGTCTCCCAAATAAGGATGGGTTCCCTTTTGGGTTTGGTTCCTCTCAAGGTTTCTTCCTCATACCATCTAAGGGAGTTTTTCCTTGCCACAGTCGCCTCAGTCGCCTCAGGCTTGCTCACTTGGGATAACATCTAGGACTGTTTGTCTATTTGTATGTTTGTTGTTTCTTATGTTGTTTCTTATGTAAAGCTGCTTTGAGACAATGATCTTTGTTAAAGGCGCTATACAAATAAAATGAAATCGAACAGAATTTTTACTTTTAAGGTAAAGCTGTCATTTCTGTATGCCATGTGGGATTATAATGAACTTCTGTAAGTCAGAACTTGATATGTTTAAGAGACACATTTCATATTCATAGGTCAATTCATAGGCCTAGGTATACTTTTGCCATCATTGTGAGAATCCTGTCGTTTGAAAAACAAACGTAAACAAACGTATATAAAAGTATATAAAAGTATAACGTATATAAAAGTATAACACTGTTTTGTTATACATCATAGCATCTACTAAGAAAGTCAGCAAACTTCAATAATTGTCAGTGTATCCTTTATAATCAGTTTACACATGAAGAGGGGTGTGTGGAAATATACACACATTGTCATGTATGAGCAAAGCTTGATAAATCAGGTTCATTGCATAGAAATGTGTGTAAATTAAACTATGAGACAGTAAAATCACTTATAAATTTATTCTTAATAATACATGTATAGTAGCTACACCAAGGAAGCACAGATTTAAAACAGAGTACATGGATTGTGCTTCTGTTATTAACTAACCTGAACAATGCATCAGGAGTACCTGAAGTTTTATAATGAGAATTAGGACATTTTCATGCTCTCTGGTTGTAAGATTTGTTTGGAAGTTTTTCCCCTAGGACATTAATTGAGTAAATGTTGAATGCCATCTAGTAAAATAGTAATATTTGGGGACATCATCAGAAGGTCTGGGGAAAAACAGGCTTCATGAAAGAACATTGATTAATGCAGAGTCAGTCTGAAATATTTGCAGATTTATGATTAATTTAATGCACCTCCTAAACCACGGGTAAAACAGAGCATAAATAACTGGATTAATGGTGGAATTAAGACAAACCAAGATTGTGACTTTCTGAAATGTTTCTGTCTGTATTTCAATAACATAACCCATTAAGCTGTAAATAAAATATGGAAGTAAACACATCAGAAACACAGACACTAAAATGCCGAGGACTTTAGCTGCTTTTCTCTCAGATTTCATGGAGTGTGAGGTGATTTTCTGTGTTTTAGGCCGTGTGTGATTATTAAGCTCTCTGATAGCAGTGGCATGTTTCTTAGCAATCACAAAAACTCGAGTATACAATATGATTATGACAGAAAGTGGAAATATAAATGAATATATATTGTCAATAACAAACCAAACCTCATTCACATAGAGGAAACACTCTCCAGGACACATTTGAAAATTAATAAAGTTTTCATTGAAATACATGAGTAGTAAGATATAGGCCACCACCAGACACCAGTCAAAAACAATTATAATATGAGTGATCCTCACAGAGACTCTGTTTATGTAGAAAAGGGGGTTTGAGAGAGCCAAATAGCGATCCACAGCAATCAAAGCGATATTATAGATTGATACGATTATGAGGAAAGCAGCAATCAACCAAAAAATGATACAGTAACCTTTCCCAAAAATCCAGCATGATTCGATCATCCAGATTAACATCGACGGCATTACAAAACCACCGACAAGGAAATCCGACACGGCCAGAGAGAGCACCAGCATGTTGGTTGGTGTGTGAAGCTGCTTGAAGTGAAGAACAGAGATGATGACCAGCAGATTTCCACACACTGTTAGCAGAACCACAGCAGCTGAACACACGTACAGTAAGATATAAACTGCAGGAGATACAGATCTCTCTGGACAGGAGAAATGCTCACAGCGATCAGACTGATTAAACTCTGTCAGGTTCATCAATAAAAAATTTTGTTAATATCTACAGAGTTTAAAGAAATACCGCATATATTGTATGGTACCAGTGCACAATCCTAATCCTATCCTAAATATAAAAAGTCATAATAAAAAAAGAAATAATGGCTCAAACAGCTCTGCTGCTTTTATAGTTTAGAAATTGGTCACGCCTCGCTGAGTTTGAGTGACACCATGATACAGATGATGTCATGCCGTGCTGGAAAAAAAAAAAAAAAGACCTAGTAGACACTAGCTAGATAACTAATCCTGTGTACACTGGTGAAAAGAAAGTGTGAAACACAAAAATAAACAACGTCCATTGTTAAACAAGTACAATTAAAAAATGAATAAAGAAGGCTAAAGAAAACAAAGATGAATAGAGTACAGCCAGTTTAGCAACATTATTTGAAAAATGATCCTGGGGCAAATCTAGACAGCTCGTTTCATCACAACAAATACAGTAGTTATTGCTTTGCTACATGGAAATTTGAATAAAAACACTTTACCTACTGTAGTGGAAATTTTAACAAGTAACATAGATGAACAAGTAACCCTTTAGGAACTCTGGTGTGTGTGGAGAAGACGATATTAGCCAGGTGGCTGTCAGTACCAACAGTGACTCTACTTGTGGAATGCAAGAACATCATACATCTCGACTTTCTATATGCTATAGCTCCTTTTATGAAAGTCGGATATACCATTCTGCGAGAGTTTCGTGCTGTTGGTCACGTATACATTTAGTTTAGAATGCACCTAAAAGTCCTATATAAGGGGGACCCGTGAAAGTGGGCCTCGCCTTTCCGCTGTGTAATCTCATTGCACTGTGTTTGAGACGCCTTTTGCCACAGCAAAATAAAAATTCCTTTCTTATCTCTTTGTGCTTTGACTCGCACCCTTGTGTCCGTGTATAGTTTGTTAATCATTTCAAGTCAGAGTACAGACTTGCTACCACACTACTATGCCTTTTGTTCCAATGACATTTTGTCTACTCATATGGGTCAACCTGCTATCATGGGGGGTATATAGCTTCTAAACTATAAACCCACTACAGTCATTTGAACTATAAGTAACTTTAGAATAACATTTTTTTTAATTAGAGCCTCCAGTATATGAGTTCACTTTAATCTCTGGAAAAAACAGCGAAATGTTATATTCATGAACTTCACTGAGTTTAACCATTATGATCACTGTGGGCCTTTTCTTACCCTTTTGTGTGTTCAGCTGCTTTAGTTCTGCAAACAGTATGTGAAAATATACGGTTAATATGTAGTATATACATACACTGCCCAGTTTAATAGGAACACCTGTACATTCCTGCAGTTCTCTAATCAGCCAATCACATGACATCAGCACAACATATAAAATCCAGCAGATTCAGATCGAGAGTTTCCGTTAAAGTTACATCATACGTCAGAATGTGGTAAAGCCTGATCTCTGTGGCTTTAACCGTGGCATGGCTGTTGGTGTCAGAGAGGCTGGTTTGATTATTTCAGAAACTGCTGATATCCTGATGTTTTACAAGCAACAGTGTGGTCAAGGATTCTCCTTGTGGGCTGTGTGCCCAAGTCCCTGGTGTTTTAGGAATGATTCTACTCCGGTGGTGTAACTAAAAGATGTTTGTGCAGCACAGCCCTGTAGTGTTTTGCTTGCCTGTGGTATCCCAGGCTCTGAGAATAATGGTTCCTGCACTTCATTATTGCTAGGTTAATACTCAGCCTGCTGAGAGTCATGCTGATAGGGTCAGAGTGTGTGGTATTGCCAGTGGGAATACAGTGGCCATGTTGTATTCCCAGTGGCATCATGAAATTCGTGGCCACGACATGTTCAGGGCAATATGCAGATGCCACCATGCTCTTTTAACCCATTAAGGCAGGTTTACCTGCTGGCCCTCTGGCTTCCCTTGTGTTAGTTTGAGTTATTTGGGGCACTGCTTATGTGCCTGTGGTAAGTGTATGGACCTTAGATGCTATGCTTCATCCACATAACATTTTAGCATTTACTTTGGACAATGGTCTTGTGGTCAGTTTGCTAACAGGTGTTGTAGAGGTTAGGTCTGCTACTGTTACTGTTAATTTTCAGGCCCCTCATGTATGCTGAAGTGTGTAATAATCAGATGAAGCAGACCATGTGAGGGTATTGCTCCAGAAATATCAGTATTCTCTGCCTATGAGGGAGATCTAGGATGAACTAAACTGCTCACCCACAAGATTTCCTTTGCTGATGGCCTTCTGGTCAGGCAGCATTACTGACAGATACCTCCCCTTTGAGTATGTGGTGGTAAAAGCCCATATCAACCAACTGCTAAAGATGCAGTTTATTAGGGAAATTTGTAGTCCTTATACTTTGCATACAGTTTTGATTTTAAAAAAGGACAGTGGTCTGCATGTGTGCATAGACTACTGTCAGTTGAAATCCAAGATAGATGCGTTCACCTTGCCTAATCAGAGGACACATTGAAATCAGGCTCCTGTTTTTCAACAACAGACTTACGCAACAACCAACACGCACGTTGCACTATTTTCCTCATAGACAGCAATGTACCTTTTGGCATGGACATACTAGATCATGGTTTAGTGGTTAGCACGTTTGCCTCACACCTCCAGCATCCTGGGTTTGAGTCTCGCTCCTGTTAACTGTGTGTGTGGAGTTTGCATGGTCTCCCTGTGCTTGGTGGGTTTCCTCCCACAGTCCAAAGACATGCTTCTAAGAAGGCTCTAAATTGCGTGAGTGTGTGTGCCCTGCGATGGGTTGGCACTCTGTCAAGGGTGTATCCTGCCTTGATGCCTGATGACTCCTAAGATAGGCACAGGCTCCCCGTGACCCAAGGATAGGTCAGACAAGTGGTACAGACAATGAAATGAATTTTTTTTTCCATAATAGTGGGAATCCTAGGAAAGTGTCTTTTGAAAAGAAAAAAAAAACCCTGTTATACATCATATAATTGAAAAGAATTATCAGTGTATCTTTTCTGTATATAATCAGTTCACCGGCTATTTGCACAAATCTACAACCAGGGGATCCTGTGTACACATGGATAGGGTTGTGTAGAAATACACACGTTGTCATGCACAAGCAAATCTTGATCAATCAGTTTCATTGCATAAAAATGTGTGCAAACTAAACTACGAGTATAAACTATGAGACCATAATATAGTTGATTCATTTATCAATAATATTGCATGTATAGCACTTACACTGATAAAGCACAGATTTTTTTTAAATGACAGAATAGAATACATGGATTGTTCTCCTGTTATTAAAAGAAGGGGACAATGAATCAGGAGTACCTGAAGTTTTAAAACAAGAAATAGGGCCTTTCCACACTTTCTGGTTGTTAGATTTGTTTTTACCCTAGGACATTAACTGAGTATATATTTAAATCATATATAATAGAAATTTTTGGCAATATTTGGGGACATAATCAAAAGGAGTAGGGAGAAAAAGCTCTTCATGAAAGAACATTGATTAATGCAGAGTCTGTCTGGAATATTTGCAGAGTTATAGTTAATTTAAAGCACCTCCTGAACCACGGGTAAAACAGAGCATAAATAACTGGATTAATGGTAGAATTAAGACAAATCAAGATGAAATGAAATGTTTCTGTCTGTAGTTCAATAACATTGTCTAATAAACTGTAAATAAAATATGGAAGTAAACACACCAGAAACACGGACACTAAAATGCCGAGGACTTTAGCTGCTTTTCTCTCAGAGTGTGAGGTGATTTTCTGTGTTTTAGGTCGTGTGTGATTATTAAGCTCTCTGATAGCAGTGGCATGTTTCTTAGCAATCACAAAAACTCGAGTATACAATATGATTATGACAGAAAGTGGAAATATAAATGAAACTACAAGATCGATTACAGACAAAACCTCATTCACAATGACTAAACACTCTCCAGGACACATTACAGAACTAGTGAAGTTTCCATTGAAATAACAGAGTGCTGTGTTATATACCAACCACACAAACCAGTTAATGTAAACCACAATGCACATTGTCCTTCTAGAGATCATGTTTGTGTAGAGAAAAGGGTTTGCGAGAGCCAAATACCGATCTACAGCGATCAAAACGATATTATAGATGGATATAGTAACAAGAAAGAAAGAAGTGAGCATCCAACAAGTGCAATACCCTGTATCAAAAATCCAGCAGGACTCAATCGACCAGATGAACAATGGCAGCATCATAAAAATGCCAATAAAGAAATCCGACACAGCCAGAGAGAGCACCAGCATGTTGGTTGGTGTGTGAAGCTGCTTGAAGTGAAGAACAGAGATGATGACCAGCAGATTTCCACACACTGTTAGCAGAACCACAGCAGCTGAACACACGTACAGTAAGATATAAACTGCAGGAGATACAGATCTCTCTGGACAGGAGAAATGCTCACAGCGATCAGACTGATTAAACTCCGTCAGGTTCATGAATACAGTATTTCTAACAGAAAACGTAAAAAGTTGTAACTCCATCAGATTCAAGAATACAGAATATCATTAAAGAGTTTAAATAGTTTAAAGAAATACCTCATAAATTGGATGCTACTATTGCACAGCTCTAAATGTAAAAAGGATTCAAAGGAATCAGAGGAATTATGGCTCAAACAGCTCTGGTGCTTTTATAGTTTAGAAATAGGTCACACCGATCTGTGTTTGAGTGACAGCATAATACATATGATGTCATGCCTTGTTAGGAAAAAAAGTCCTTGTAGACACTAGCCAGACAATTAATCCCATGTTTACACTAGTGTGTAACACTGCCACAACTAAATGTGGCAGAAGAGGCTAGAAGCTTTATTTGCCTTAGTATGCCATTGACACTGACCTATACTGGTTAATCAATGGACACCCAGAGCTGCTGGTGTGCATCGCATGAGTAAACTTCATTTCCTATGCAACGCTTTTTCTCCTGGAAGCAATAGTATTGGGATACACTAGGTTCTCTCTGACTTTTATGGGTCTCCAGTAGAAGTTAAACAATAGTCTTCTACCATTATGTCAAATGCTGAAATGTTACTGTGTAACTAATTTGTTGTATTCATATTGGACCCAGCATTGAGAACTGAAGCAATTAGATTATTTGTGGGATACACATGAAATTCAGGAATATGTTGAAGCTGCAGCAAGTCAGCACACACAAGGGTTTGTACAGTTGCAGGGCTTCCTATTGCAGAAACCCATCCATCACTGGGGTCCTGTGATATATAGGTGATGATCATCAATGTGCTGGCCATTTTACCAGTGTATATGACAACAAACATGTGTCTCTTTAACCTAGACCCTCTTATTTGGTGCGACTGGGTTTTGTTTGATTAGAAAACTAGTTCCCATTGAGCTGGGAGTCTAGGGATTTTAAACCACAGAGAGTCCATGCCTCAGTTAAATTAATCTTGCCCACATATTGTTGCTCTTTTTGGTGGAGTTTTGGTTGCTTGTTTGATCAACAAGGCGTTGATGTGTTGGCTATTATGTAAAGCTGTTTTCAAATAGGTTTACCTGCAGGTCTGCTGGCTTCACTTCTGCTTGTTTGAGTTATTTGGTGCATTACTTATGTGCCTGTGGTGAACTTAGGGACCCTAGATGTTTTATCTGCATAGAAGTTTAGGTAGTTTGGACAATCGGCTTTAGAATTAAAACCTGAATTAGACTGCATGCAGATGTTCACAAGTCATACAACATTGCGCCCCATTCATGGATTCATGCTGTATACTGGAATATTAGCTAGTAATTCTGCTGCTTACACTGAAGGGATTGTTTCAATCTGTAACTATCAACCCTTCTGTGATAACGCTGATTGAAACCTCACTTCTGGCAGTGATTAGACATGCATATGACACAGTATGATTATTAGAAATAGGAACTATGAATGAATATGACTATATAATGTCAACACTTGGGGCACTTAGGCCAGGATGCAGAGTGGCTGAAAACCAAATCTGGTGTCTTGTGCCAAAGTGGCTATTTGGATGTCCAGACAATAAATCCTAGAGAGAAAAGTTTTATGATGTAGATTCAGCTGATTAGTGTCATCAGCATAGCAGTGGTAAGTAAATCTATGTCATGATATGACCTCAGTGAGACAGTAGGTACACAGGTAGAGTCTCAAATCTGGGGAAAATTTGGCAGGGGACAAGTAGGCCTCCTCACCAATGTCAGATCAGTACTCTGTTTAGAATGGAAGAGCTGTACAGTCTATTAGATCCTGACACACTGGCTCATAACCAGCATTACTGGGAGCTTTAAGGTCCCTGTTTGCCAAAATACACAGGCTTCATCACCATGATAAGATCTCTGCCTTTGAGCTTTTAGAGAATGAAAGCAGACGATTTCTGACAACAATCATATTTTGTAGTTCACCTAGATATGATCAAAGAGAAAAGCTATATGATTTCTGCTTATGTGCAAATACAGCCTGTCCTCTATTCTTAATATTAATATTTAAATGCTATTATTCCTTATGGGAATATTAATGTAAACATTAATAATACTATGTAACAATTACTATGAACTGTCGCATACTATTAAGTATGGACAACATTATTTGGCTTGATCAATAACCAGGGAAGTATGAACTCATTTGTTCACTCATTGTTCATTTGCATAAATTGCCTGGAAATGAAGGCTGTGTTTCTAGCCCTAAAACACTTTCATCCGCAGCTCAGTGGCTTACATGAGTCTACACACACAACACCGCAGTTGTCATCTGTTTCATTCACCAAGGTGGGTTGCATTCACTGCCACTTTTCACATAGCAGATCTTTCTGCACACATTCATTTGGTTTTACAGTTAAGTCCAGCAAGACTGATACGGCTCTGCCTACACCCAGTAGTCATCCATGCTAATTCACACAGCCCTATGGGACAGGCTTTTCACGTTGTGTGGCGGCATTGGCATTGATGCATCAAACTTCCTCAAAAGGGGGCATCTCAGATTACCTATTTAATCCGGTTCCCTGAGAAGGGAAGGAGACACCATTTCACATGTCAGTTTACAGTTAAGTAACATGTAAACTGTATTGTGAATTATATATCAATGCAGTTTAAGATAAAGAGAGTGAGTCACTCAGCACAGTCTGAATTTCACATTTCACTGCATATCATATTGTGTACAATTATGTATGTGACAAATAAAATTTTAATTTGAAACACTGAATCACTGAAATATGTCTTCAGTGGAACATGAAAATAAGGTTTTAAATAACAAATATCAATCTATGTCTACATCACAATTTTAACAATTTTGTGGGTGATTTGTTGCAGGGATTTAAAGGATATACAATACAAGAGCAAAAATCACATTGTCAAAGAGTGGAAAAAAGACTTTTCACGAAACAACTATTATTAATGCAGAGTCTGTTCGAAATATTTGCAGAGTTATGATTAATTTAATGCACCTCCGAAACCATGTGTAAAACAGGGCATAAATAACTGGATTAATGGTGGAATTAAGACAAAGTATGAGCAAAACTTTCTTAACTGTGTCTACCTGCATTTCAAGAACATTCCCTAATAAACTATAAATAAAATATGGAAGTAAACACATCAGAAACACAGACACTAAAATGCCGAGGACTTTAGCTGCTTTTCTCTCAGATTTCATGGAGTGTGAGGTGATTTTCTGTGTTTTAGGTCGTGTGTGATTATTAAGCTCTCTGATAGCAGTGGCATGTTTCTTAGCAATCACAAAAACTCGAGTATACAATATGATTATGACAGAAAGTGGAAATATGAATGTTACTAAAAGATCAATTACAGCCCAAACCTCATCCAGAAAATAAATACACTCTTCAGGACAAGAGAGAAAATTCATGAAACTTCCATCAAAAAAACAGAGTGCTGCATTATACACTAGACTTATACACCAGTTAGAATAAACCACAATGCACATTGTCCTCTTAGTGACTGTGTTCATGTAGAGAAAAGGGTTTGAGAGAGCCAAATACCGATCCACAGCAATCAGAGCGATATTATAGATAGATAAATACGTAAGGACACTATAAATTAACAAAAAACAGATGCAGAATCCTCTCCCAAAAATCCAGCATGACTCGATTGTCCAGATTAATATTGACGGCATCACTAAAGCACCGACAAGGAAATCTGTCACAGCCAGAGAGAGCACCAGCATGTTGGTTGGTGTGTGAAGCTGCTTGAAGTGAAGAACAGAGATGATGACCAGCAGATTTCCACACACTGTTAGCAGAACCACAGCAGCTGAACACACGTACAGTAAGATATAAACTGCAGGAGATACAGATCTCTCTGGACAGGAGAAATGCTCACAGCGATCAGACTGATTAAACTCCATCAGGTTCATCAATACAGCACTTAATACATCATTATAGGAATAAGAGGAATTATGGCTCAAACAGCTCTGGTGCTTTTATTGTTTAGAAATTGGTCACGCCTCACCGAGTTTGAGTGACATCATGACACATATGATGCTGTGTTGGAAAAAAGATCTAGTAGACACTAGTCAGAGAATTAATCGTGTGAGTTAAGAGAAAAAAAATAATATCCATTGTTAAACAAGTAAATTTAAAAAAAAGTAATAAAGAATGCATGTGAAGAAGGCTGAAAAAAACACAGACGGGTTCTAATGAACTTCTGTCAGTCAGCACTAATGCAAGTTTGCACAAAATAATTTGAAGGATACATTTAAGCCAACTTTAGTGCATTTGGTCCCATCATGGAATTTGTACATGTAGCTAGATATAATTTTGCTATCACATTTTTAACCCTTGGAGATTATCTTTGCATTGTGAGCGTTATATAGAGGTCCACTCCAGCTTGGCCTTATTTTTGAGCACTTATAGCTCAGATCTTGCATCTGACAAGGCGGTGTGGCAGCTGCAATCATGGGGCTTGCAGGTTTAGTTTGTGGAAATGCATGAGATGGTTTGCCTCCACTTCCCCCCTGTGTCCAACTACTCAACGATAATGGGGCTTCGGGAGCATGGGTATGCAGAGCTGCCAAAGGTGGTAAAGATGCTCGAGAGCTATCTTTCCCCCTCATTGGCCACATTGTGGAGGAAACCCTCCTTAAAAGCTGTGCAGGGTTACCTCAGCCCTTATTTGTAAAGCTTACATGGGAGCAGGCCACCATGCTGACCTGTGGTGGATTTGCGTAATGGTGATGGTAAGGGATTACACCTTACAGAAGTGGCAGAGCTTTGCTGGGCCAAAGACCTTGTTCTCCATGCCACCAAGCAAATGCCCCATGCCATCGGCTATTCTGTGACTGCAATGGTCATCGCACTGATGCATCTGTGGCTCAACCTGACACCCATTAAGAACAAAGATAAGTCCTTTTTTCTGGATGGTTTGGTTTCTCCCTAATGCCTTTCAGTTATACTGTCAGTACCGTCATGGACAGGTGCCAGGAGGATAAGTGACAGTTGGCAGTGTTCAAGGAGATAATCCCTCACCACATCCAGGAGCATCTATCAGTTGCTGTCATGCCCAGCCTAGCTCCCATAGGCAAGGGCTGAAGGGCAGTATGGTTGCTCAGGCCGTGCACTCAGAGTCAGTCTCAGCTCGGGTGAGGATCTGAGGATTGTCATCTCCTAAAGAAGGCTGCCAGAAAGAGGGCCTAAAGGGTTCAGATCTCTGGGAGCATCAAGCTGCTACATATCCTAGCGTCTTCTAAGGAGCTTCAGGCATTTTATCTTGGGCTAATCCAAAGTTTCAGTGCTTTGTAACATTCGTTCCAGCCTAAAGTCAGTGATTCCCACTGTTCGGTGACTTTTCAATCTTTCTTGTTGGCTCTGTTCATGAAACCCAGTCCAGTTTGAATGTTGCACAATTACGGAATGAAACAAAAACACTCAGCTTTTTTGTGTCTTGGGCTTTTTCCTATAGAACACAATACAGTTTAAATTTACACGTTTCAAAATTTTTTGTGAGTTAATGAAATGAAATGAAATGAAACAGCCTTTATTTGTCACATATACATTACAGCACAGTGAAGTTCTTTCTTCGCATATCCTATCCTTGGAGGTTGGGGTCAGAGCGCAGGGTCAAGCATGATACGGCGCCCCTGGAGCAGAGAGGGTTAAGGGCCTTGCTCAAGGGCCCAACAGTGGCAACTTGGCGGTGCTGAGGCTTGAACCCCTGATCTTCCGGTCAACGACCCAGAGCCTTAACCACTTGAGCCACCAATTCCCCCATGCAAACACACTATATATATATATAAATACTCAAGTATTTATCTAGAAGCTAGTTACATATCGCATAGTAGAATTATTGAATTTAAATTAGGCCACATTGTTGTTGATGCAATTGTTATTTTTTATTCCTTTATTCATACTCTATCAGTGTTTTTTAAAGTCAAAGTTAATAAATTCTGAAGACTAAATAATATGTAAGCTGTATTGTAAAGCATGTATTAATGCAGTATTAGATAAAGAGAGTGATTCCTTCACCATCTTTACCTACCTTTGTTCATTAAAATAATAATAATAAAAAAACATTAAAATTACAAAATAAATATAATTTCCCTGATGCTTCTTTATTATCTCATGAATGTGTCTTCAGTGAAACACAGAAATAAAGTTTAAAATAACAAATCATCAAATTATAATCATTTATTTATTCATGAACTTGAAAAACTGTATTAATGATGCAGTGACAGAATGAGTGATTCCAAAAATTTGTTGGTCTTATATGTGCTAATTTGTATGATTTCTTATATTCACCTTATGGTATGTATCTGTATTTTTAATGATTGAATTTTTTATTTTAGGCTTCTTGGAGCAAATATAACTATCACTATCTCTATAATAATTAATTGTTTTATTGCATTGTATTATAAATGATTGAAAACCTAATATTGGTATTATATAATACAGTACAGTATATGTTAAATTTAGTAGTGATTTGTTACAGGGAATTAAAGGATATACAATATTAGAGCAATAATCGGGCACATTGTCATAAAAAGACTTTAGTGAAAAAGACTTTTTAGGAAAGAAATTTTATTAATGCAGAGTCAGTTCGAAATATTTGCAGAGTTATAATTAATTTAATGCACCTCCGAAACCACGGGTAAAACAGAGCATAAATAACTGGATTAATGGTGGAATTAAGACAAAGTATGAGCAAAACTTTCTTAACTGTGTCTGCCTGCATTTCAAAAACATTCCCTAATAAACTGCAAATAAAATATGGAAGTAAACACACCAGAAACACAGACACTAAAATGCCGAGGACTTTAGCTGCTTTTCTCTCAGATTTCATGGAGTGTGAGGTGATTTTCTGTGTTTTAGGTCGTGTGTGATTATTAAGATCTCTGATAGCAGTGGCATGTTTCTTAGCAATCACAAAAACTCGAGTATACAATATGATTATGACAGAAAGTGGAAATATAAATGAATATACAAGATCAATTACAGTCCAAACCTCATTCAGAAAATAAATACACTCTTCAGGACAAGAGAGAAAATTCATAAAACTTCCATTGAAATAACAGAGTGCTGCATTATACACTAGACTTATACACCAGTTAGAATAAACCACAATGCACATTGTCCTCTTAGTGACTGTGTTCATGTAGAGAAAAGGGTTTGCGAGAGCCAAATACCGATCCACAGCAATCAGAGCGATATTATAGATGGATAAACACGTGAGGACACCACCAATCCACAAAAAATAGACACAGAAACCTCTCCCAAAAATCCAGCATGACTCGATTGTCCAGATTAAAATTGACGGCATCACTAAAGCACCAACAAGGAAATCCGACACAGCCAGAGAGAGCACCAGCATGTTGGTTGGTGTGTGAAGCTGCTTGAAGTGAAGAACAGAGATGATGACCAGCAGATTTCCACACACTGTTAGCAGAACCACAGCAGCTGAACACACGTACAGTAAGATATAAACTGCAGGAGATACAGATCTCTCTGGACAGGAGAAATGCTCACAGCGATCAGACTGATTAAACTCCATCAGATTCATGAATACAGTGTTCATTTACATCTACAGAGTTTAAAGTAAAGCAGTAAATGTAAAAAGTCATAATCAAATGACTTATGGCTCAAGAAGTTCTGGTGTTTTTATAGTTTAGAAATTTATCACTCCTCCCTTATTTGAGTGACAAATATGATGTCATGCTCATAGTTTGAAAATGCCTCGTAGGTACTGGTCAGAAAATTAATCCCCTGTGTAGATTTGTGTGTAACACTATACATCAATGCAAGGTGCTTATGGATAACAATAAAGTATGAAAAAGCGTGATGAGAAAAAAAAATATACACAATAAATCATGATGGCATTATAAGTGTGTCCATGTGTCTTCATGGCTTTGTCTGAAACTACCAAGCTACCATATGTGATTGGATCAAAAAAGTACACCAGTTCAAAAGTATAATGGCAAAATAAGAATATATTTAGATATTTAGATACACTTAATGACAGTATGGTTATTAGACCATAATTGTTGAAAGAATATCTCAAATTATTTAACTATTTAGTTTTAACTAGTAAAAGAAAAAACAACTATTAAGTACAGTAGCATAACACATAACTAACATTATAACACTGCTTGTGCATAACTTGAAGTGTTACTGTCACATGAATTCACCCATTGTACCACTGAGGAGCTACTTTATGTACACATTTTGTGTGTCAAATTAACAGGGTTGTGCACAGCATTAAATGCATTAGATATTATCATGGTATACAACACCTTCTTTATTGCACCACCTATAATCATTTGCTCATTTGCACTCATTGTATTTACCTCCATCTGTTTACTGTTTATATAGTGTTTATATATGCAAATTATTTATACATTTTTATATATTGTTTATATATGCAAATTATTTATTGTTTATATACTGATTATATATGCTAATTATTTGCACTGCGAAAATGCACTTCTGGTTAGATGCTAACTGTATTTCGTTGCCTTGTACCCACATGTGCAGTGACAAAGTTGAATCTAATCTAATCTAATCTAATCTAATCTAATCTAATCTAATCTAATCTAATCTAATCTAATCTAATCTTTACATTTACTTTAGATCAATATTTAGACATTTGCCTGGTAAATGTTAAACACTGACTAGATACATCACTGCTTGAGGAGGAAAATATACATCACTCATCACAGTTAGCCACAAAACTGTGGCTAGTATGGAGGCATCTGTATTCGTTAGAGTAAATATTACGGTAAGGCATTGAATACGTCAGGTGACATATTTGAAAAAGAAATTTGTGAAATTAGTTTGGGCCATTTGATTGGATTGAAAGATTCTTATTACACTATTGCTTTCCATACATTTATCAAAATGTATGACTTGGGAGATTATTTTGTCTGCCTACTGAGATAAGCAAAGAGGCACAACTTCTGGGTATCACGTTGCTTAATCTTCTAAAACTAACACAGAGCAATTCCCTTTGTGCACAATGAATTTGGCAAGGCCTGATGTATACTCCCTTGAGTATTAACCAGCTCTGGGTATGTGATCTCCAAATAAGGGATGGCCATGGAACCATGGAAGATCTGGAGTACATGACCATCATCGATCACTTGGAAATTACCCAGTTATCCACTGTAAGACCTGCCTGAACCCAATTCTAGCTCTCAAGAATCCGTGGCACCCGAGCAACCATATGGCCTGCATAAATGGATTTGGCTCTATGCTGATCTCCCAGGTTTTTTTTGCAGCAGTGCAGCAGGTTACAGCAGTCAATTGGAGAACACAGAAAACTCAGGTAGTGATATGCGATTTTTTTATTTATTTTTTTGAAACAAGCAAACTTAAACACAACAAACAGAACTGAGGCTTACCAGCTTTCCAGCAGTGATGTTAAGCCCCACTCACCTTCCTGCTGTGTAAATGTAGTGGTGAGGTATTCTGTCACATAACAAGGCAGAGGTAGCAAGAGGATGCAAGTGCAGGTAGGCAGTTTATTACAGACAACAATAAGCAGAAGAATCAGGAAAAGCAAATGGCAAAACACTCCACAGCCACGCTTAGCAAGCTCCACGACGTCACCCTGATGCTGTTTTTATCACTGCTGGGAACTTTAATCAGTGCAATTTACGGACTGTACTTCTCAAAAATCACCAACATGTGGACATTACCACCTGTGATAATAACACGCTGGACAATGTTTACAGTGACATACATGGTGCATACAGGGCTGTCCCCTGCCCCCCCCCCTTTGGACAACCACATCTCTTTGTTCTTGTACCTGGCTTACAGACAAAGACTCAAACAAACAAACCCTGTCACCAAACGGGTTAAGCTCTGGACCCCAAAGACTGAGGGCATCTTACAGGACTGTTTTGCTCTGACAGACGGGGATGTGTTTAAAGCTGCAGGAACTTGGGGGGCTCCTCTGTCAGCATACAGGATTATGCGGAGTATGTGTCTGGGTAGATTAGCACTTGTGTTGCTAACATCATACTCACCATATAAGTCAGGAAATCAGAAGCCCTGGATAAACAGTCGGGTACACCACATGCTGCATGCTAGATCATTTGCATTTACTTCAGGTAATAAGACAGAGTACAAAGCTGCAAAGTACGGACTGAGAAAAGCCAACACAGCGGCCCAGAGATAGTATAGAGAGAAGCTGAATAATTTGTACTCTACTGCTGATGTCAGGCAGATGTGGCAAGGCCTTCAGCACAATAGACTACAAGACCACCACATGCTCCATCAGCCCCTCAGACAGCCTGCCTGATGAACTTAACACCTTCTACACCCGCTTCAAGACCTCCAGCGGCAATACAGAGAGGAGGCACACACACACAAACTGGGACCACCCAACCCCCCTTCTCCCCTCTACTGTACCATCAGCTGTTGTACACAAAGCACTGAGGAAGATCAACCCCTGCAAGGCAGCAGGGCCAGACAATATCCCTGGGCAGGCCCTCACAGTGTGTGCTACAGAGCTGGATGATGTACTCACCTCCATCAGCCACTGTTTATCCGAGAGCTTGAAGTGGAGAGGTTGAGCAGCTTTAAATACCTGGGGGTCCACATCAGCAAGCACCTCACTGAAAACAGGTCGACTAATCAAGACAACTAGTAATAAGACATGGGTAGAGACAGCACATATACCAAAACAACACACATGGAAATTTAAACAAAAACAAATGCAAAACATGGAAGCACACCACAGCACTGCTTGGATCACAACTAAGGTGGTGATCGATGATTTTGTGACAGATATTTTTGACATATTCACATAGTAGATTAATTCAATAGATCTCAACCCATGGAAAAAACTGAGCATACATGGGTGGGTGGATGAATGATAATTAATTAATGATGGTTATTTATTACTTGCTTGGCCTCCTTGGCCCATCTAGTTGTGTGTACTGAGTTGACATCAAATCTCACCTTTAAATGAATTCCTATTTTAGTGTGTCCACTCCCAGATCAAAGTTGTCAGAGGTACTGATTTTTACCTAGGTCATTATATTGTATTTGATTGATTACTGTGAGTGAGTGAATATCTGCTGTAATGAGTTCAGGATTTTTATTTTTATTGATTTTTCTGGCAAGATTAACTGTCACAGCCCATTTCTGATCTTTTAGCACAGTCCTACAGGTCTCAGTGCTGCTGTAACCCTTGTTCAGTAGGGGGCACCAGCATCAGGTTGTTTGCACAGAGAAAAAAAATCAGCTTTCCTCATTTGTTAGGTGAGGTCAGTGGCTGCAGATTGTTTCTATAACACAACTAACTCATGAATAGAAATACTGAACAGAGTTAGACCTGTTAAGTATTCTGTCCTTTTGCTGCTAAGTATTATGCTGCATTTATTGTTCAAATACAACATACAGTCTTGATGATGTCATATTTTTAACCTCCTTCACCACTTTTTGAAACATGATAAAATAATCCAGTGTGTCAGACTTGTTGGTTGGTAGATGCATAGGATGTTATCAGTGATTATCTGAGCCACTGTTCACCTTGCTATTTGCAAACTCAAGTGCAGTACTTCACAAATGCAGATACATATCTCCATTAAGGCAAACCCCCTAATATATGAATTTATTCTTCAATCTCAGGTGTTCATGCAGATGTGGGAAAATATAACTACAAAGATTTCAGAGATGTTGGATCCATCTCCATCTTGCATGCAAACATAGACTTTGCTCTGTTTTTCTGATGCAGTTGGCCAATAGACAAAAACATGTTCTCTGCTGATTTCAGAGAGTCATCTTACACTTTCACTCTTTATAAGTGGATGGCTTTTTTTCACCCTTTTTCAATTTGACACTGTTTAGGCAGACCTGATCTTGGCTTCCTCAGAATTGAGTGATTCCATATTTTTGTCCTCTGTTTGCTCTTTAAAAACATTTGCAATTGACTGTAATTTTCTTTCTTTCTTTTTTTATTTTTGTAAGTGTTTCATAAAACCAAAAGGTTGGAATGTTAAATGAAAATAGTTTTGTGGCATGTCTGTGATTGTTTTTTTTTCTACACAGTTAAACAATTGAATGAACATCTTCCAAGAGTGGTGATTCCACTTTTTGCCAGGGGCTGTAGCTGCAGCTGCTTTGTACAGCACTGTGCTGTAATGTATGTGTGGCGATAATAAAGGATTCATGCCCTCAGTTAAAATCATAATCTTTAAATTTTTTTATGAGTTGCTTTTTCGTGAATAATTCACCCACACCAGTGTTCACTTTATAATTATTTGTAAATTCAACAGTTTGTCCAGGAGCTATGTAAATCTTTGGTAATAGAACTGATTAGATTTGAGTTAGGCCACACTGTTGTTGATGCAATGGTTATTTTTTTATTCCATTCATACTTTATTATTGTATTTTGAAGTCACAGAATCATAATAAAAAAAAGTCGTAACATGTAAACAGTATTAATAATGCAGTGTCATATACAGAATGTGTAATTTGAAAAATGTCGGTCTTAAATATGCTCATTTTTACGATTCTAGACATTTCCCTTCCGATGTGTATCTGTATTTCTCAGGATCTAATTCTTATTCTAAAATATGCAGCAAATATTATTTTGTTATTAGTATATACAGTTATATTTTAGTGCATTGTATTATAGATAATCAAAAACCAAATACTGCCATTATATCATAGAGTACAGTACACAGCGTATTGGGGGTTGATTTGCTCCAGGAGTTTAAACAATATATTATGCAATATCAATATTTGGACACATCATCAGAAGGAGTGGGAGAAAAAAAACTATTCACAAAAGAACACTGATTAATGCAGAGTCTGTCTGAAATATTTGCAGAGTTATAATTAAGTTAATGCACCTTCGAAACCACGGGTAAAACAGAGCATAAATAACTGGATTAAAGGTGGAATTAAGACAAACCAAGATCATAACCTTCTGAATAGTTTCTAACTGTAGTTCAATAACATAACCTAATAAACTGTAAATAAAATATGGAAGTAAACACATCAGAAACACAGACACTAAAATGCCGAGGACTTTAGCTGCTTTTCTCTCAGATTTCATGGAGTGTGAGGTGATTTTCTGTGTTTTAGGCCGTGTGTGATTATTAAGCTCTCTGATAGCAGTGGCATGTTTCTTAGCAATCACAAAAACTCGAGTATACAATATGATTATGACAGAAAGTGGAAATATAAATGAATATATGAGATCAATTACAATCCAGACCTCATTCAGAATGTAATAACACTCTCCAGGACAAAATATAAAACTCATGAAATAAAAGATCACTGAGCTGTACACTAGATTTACACAGCAGATAAAATAAAGCACAGTGTACATTGTTCTCATAGAGATTGTGTTCATGTAGAGAAAAGGGTTGGAGAGAGCCAAATACCGATCCACAGCGATCAGAGCGACATTATAGACGGATAAAATCATTAGGAAAATTGTAGAAAATAAAAAGCATATGCAGAAACCTCTCCCAAAAATCCAGCACGACTCAATTGTCCAGATTAACATCGATGGCATCACTAAAGCACCAATAAGGAAATCTGTCACAGCCAGAGAGAGCACCAGCGTGTTGGTTGGTGTGTGAAGCTGCTTGAAGTGAAGAACAGAGATGATGACCAGCAGATTTCCACACACTGTTAGCAGAACCACAGCAGCTGAACACACGTACAGTAAGATATAAACTGCAGGAGATACAGATCTCTCTGGACAGGAGAAATGCTCACAGCGATCAGACTGATTAAACTCTGTCAGGTTCATCAATACAGCATTTCTCTCATGTCTACAAAGTTTAAAGTAAAGTGTTAACTGTAAAAGGTCACAGTCAAATGACATCTGACTCGAACGGCTCTTTCTGTTTTTATACTTTAGAAATGATCACACCCCCAAGTTTGAGTGGCAGCATAATACATGATGTCATGCCTTGTTGGAAGAAAAGGCCTAGTGATTACATGCCTGAGAACTATTTGTGCTATAATGCAAATATATGTAACAAAGCCTAAATATCAATAAAAGCTATTTTGTGAGAACCTGCCCTATGGATAAAAAATATGAAAGAAAAGGCTGATGAAAATACGTTTGTTGAACAAACAGTTACATGTTAAACTTAGACACAGTGTATACTCCTGACTACCTGCAGTTCAAATTTGTCATATCTGGAGGACATATGTAAACTTGAATATCTCTCACCTCCTACATACTAGTGAACTAACTCCTTTTTTTTTTTTGTAAACAGGGCATTTAAGACTTTTAAATTATACCACATTTGTAAAAGCAGGGTTTTGGGATCTTCCTCCTCAAAGAAAATGGTGTTCATCAAGAAGCCCATGGAACCTTCAAGATTTGAAGACTGTTTTTGTGGAAGAATGGGCCAAAATCACACCTGAGCAATGCATGCAACTAATTTCTCCATACAGGAGGTGTCTTGATGCTGTCATTACCAAAAATGCTTTTGTATGAAGTATTAAATAAATTTCAGTAAGCGTGTTAAATACTTTTTTCACCTTACTTCACATTATTACACATAATTTGTAGACATATATGATTTGATTTCACTTTTAGAAATATATTTACTGAGAAAAATAGAAAATTCCAAAGATTTCTAGGTTTTGCTAAATTCTATCCCAGTTTATCAGGAACTACAGCGCAGTGGCAGGCCCCCTCACTACACTCCTATGTGGAAAGCCCTGAAAACTCTCCTGCCCCAAAGTTGCCCAGAGCATCTTTGAAAATATAAAACAAACATTTACATCTACCCCTGTCCTCAGACACCCAGACCTCAGCCTCCCGTTAATAGTAGAAATTGATGCCTCCGGCTATAGAATAGGGGCTGTGCTATTCAAACTACATGGCAACCCAGGCAAACTCTTTCCATGTGCCTATTTCTCCAGGAAGCTTACTTCAGCTGTAACCAATTATTACGTGGGCAATTACGAACTCCTCTCAATCAAAGATGCCCTAGAGGAAAGGCGCCATTTAGGACTATGTCCAGGCATGCATCATCTGTGCTACCTGAGCTCCTACTGCAGCCAGGAACAACACAAATGGAGTGAATACCTTCCTTGGACAGAACATGCACAAAATTTGTT
This sequence comes from Hemibagrus wyckioides, assembly GCF_019097595.1. Lineage (NCBI taxonomy): Eukaryota > Metazoa > Chordata > Actinopteri > Siluriformes > Bagridae > Hemibagrus > Hemibagrus wyckioides. The sequence continues at coordinate 44,242,482 of NC_080715.1, forward strand.
GACTCACTCCTCAACAGGCCTCACACCTTTCCAGTGTGTGCTAGGGTATCAACCCCCCTTGTTCCCCTGGTCCCGTGAACCATCCAGTGTATAAGCTGTGGACAACTGGTTTTTACCTAGCCAAGTCATGTGGGAATCTCCACCTACAATGAGCCATCAGGCACCAGCACCTGCAGGCCAACCCCATCCACCCTACCAATCAGGGCAAATGGTCAGGCTCGCGATCAAGAACTTGAAAAGAAAACCGCCACTGTATGTTGTAAACTCAGCCCAAAAAACAAAGGGCCTTTCAAGATTGTATGCCAGGTCACACCGGAGGTGGTGTCTCCCCCTTCTTCCATGCCTCCCTCCTCAAGTCCACCAACAACCAACAGTGCCTTGTTCCCGAGGGTTCCAATGTAGGGGAACTCTAGGACGCATTCCTAGGGGTGGGGGTGGGGACATTATTCTGTCACAACTTCACCAGCAATTTCCTCTCCCAACCACCAGAGGGAACCATCGTTTGAATATGGACACGGCTTTGTGGTTGCTGGACACTTCCGGGTTCTTTAAAAGCCACGTGCATGCCAACACTCAACGCAAAGTAATGTTAGTGATAAGCTATGCACCAGGATGTCCATTGTTTTCTTCTGTTCTTGGTAATACTGTGTTTTGACCTGTGCTCTGTGTTCCCATGTTTGCCTTTGGATTACTCTTTTGGATTTGTCACTTCACTGACTGCTGTTTTGGTTTCTTGAACCTTAAACTTTTCTCTATTTTTCCTGACTACATTTTAGTCTGTCATTTTGGATTATTCTACCTTCTGTAAACAAACCACGCATGTGGATTCTACACCTCCTCCCATACCTACTCCTGGACTCTGAAGCCACAGCTCACCCACACTTTATTGCACATTAGACACTTTATACTGTCGACAAAATTCTATACACACTGGACTGTTTACAAACACTTATTCTTAGATTACATGTTTCAGCATACATGCACAAACTATTTCAATCTCACACTGTTTTGCACTTTACACCTACAGTCTTATTGCACTACTCATACTGCTGTTATTGTACATATTGTACATGCTGTTTTTCTACCTAATTTTCTGTGAAGTTTACATTTATGTTCATGTTTATGTTCATGTTTACATCTATCTTCAGCTTATTTGCACTTTGAATATATTTGTATATTAATAGAATTCACTGTTTACACTTACTCAGATATATATATCCATTCAGAAGTTCAATTTATTTTTCATTGGTCTATTTATATCTATTTATTATAAGTATACTACTGGTACCGTCACAAATCTGTTCTTTGTTGCACTAACTGTAAGTACAATGTTAATACTGACGAGAGAAGAGAAACGGTATTTCGATTCCTCTGTATGTCTGCACATATGGTGGTATTGACAATAAAGAAAACCTTGAACCTTGAACCCTCTGCAGAATTGCCCTTCGACCCCAGAGCAGCCTCAGCATTTAAAAATATAACATATTAAACTGTTTCTTCTTGTAGTCACTTGCTCTTAAATGGACAATGTGTAAGCGAGGGTGTGTCATTCTAAACAAGTCAACACAGTGGTATTTTCTGACTTTTAGTGACACCTACAAGTCCTGTTCCTTTTCATATGACTTTCGGTGGTATATATATATATATATATATATATACACACATATATATGTATGATTTAGTTAACATTAAATACAAGAACAAGAACATTAGAACAAGATACTACTAATTTAATTGGACAAGCAGTGTATCAAAATGCTGATATTTATAACAACAGTAGTGGTATATTTTAACTCATCACTGTCTGTTTTATAAATCCCCAGTTCTAGCACTAGTTTTTCACATTGAAACCATTAATACAATTTAAAACCTCAAAAACAGATCAACTAAAGTCCCACCTAGTAAACAAAATCAAATGATCCACTTCTCATTTGCAGTTTTCAGAGATCCCCCTCTCCGGTTTAGAATATTTTTGGTATATATTGTGATGCGTAACAGAGAAGTGTAGTGTGCATATATATGTTGTTTTTTTTCTATTTTTTTCTTTTCACTGTTTTGTTGATTTTTCCCCCTTGTTTTTTTAATTTTGGGGACTATTTCTATCTCCAGGACACTGTGAATAAACATTATTGCATGGATGTGCTGTTGAAGCTGAGCCATGATTCTTGTGCAAGGGCCTCACCAACAGACTGCACATCACAGAGAAATTCATTCAGTCTGCAATTATCAAGCCCTTTGTGATGAAGCTGATTGTATTATTAATGTAATGTCAGATCAACAGATTGAGTGATTCACTTAGCATGCTGCCCATTAATATGCCTCAGTATTCTTGGATATCTGTACAGCCATATAAATGTGTGAATTTTACTAATGCTTCTTTATTAGATTTTAAGGGTGTATACAGTAGAGTATACAATACCAGGGAAATAAATGTTCTAAATAACAAAACTCAAAATATAATATCATTATAGTAGTCCACTTTCATATATTTACACTACATGTTTACAAATCGAAAAATGTACAATTTAATCTTTTATATTGCTGGTTAAACATTTTCTGGTCTTACATATGCTAATTGTTATAATTCTTAATATTCCCCTTAAATTGTGCATCAATATTTTGGTTTAATTCTTTTAAGCTTTTATAGCAAATATTATATTTCCTGTTTATTTAATAAAAAGTTATACTTTATTGCACTGAATTATAAATATTGAAAACCCAAAATTGCTCTTATACAATTCTTTATACATATAATCACTAGGTGTTTAAATTATATATATATATATATATATATATATATATATATATATATATATATATATATATATATATATATATAATTATATTTTACATTTAGGCACATCAGAAGGAGTGGGGAAAATTCATGAAAGAACATTGATTAATGCAGAGTCTGTCTGGAATATTTGCAGAGTTATAATTAATTTAATGCAAAACCACGGGTAAAACAGAGCATAAATAACTGGATTAATGGTGGAATTAAGACAAATCATGATCATAACATTTTGAATTGTTTCTATCTGTACTTCATTAACGTAACTTAATAAACTGTAAATAAAATATGGAAGTAAACACACCAGAAACACAGACACTAAAATGCCGAGGACTTTAGCTGCTTTTCTCTCAGATTTCATGGAGTGTGAGGTGATTTTCTGTGTTTTAGGTCGTGTGTGATTATTAAGCTCTCTGATAGCAGTGGCATGTTTCTTAGCAATCACAAAAACTCGAGTATACAATATGATTATGACAAAGTGGAAAAACACATGAATAAACAAGATCAATTACAGACCAAAACACATTTAGAGAGAGAAAACATTCTCCAGGACACATGAAAGAGCTCATGAAGTTTCCATTGTAATAAAAAAGTACTAAGTTATAGGCCACCACCACACACCAGTCAAAAATAATTACAACACGAGTGATCCTCACAGAGATTCTGTTCATGTAGAAAAAGGGGTTTGAGAGAGCCAAATAGCGATCCACAGCAATCAGAACAATATGATATATGGATAAGGTCATCAGGAAGGAGGCACTCATCATAACACACATGCAGAAATCTGTTCCAAAAATCCAGCACGACTCGATCATCCAGATTAACATTGACGGCATCACAAAAGCACCGACAAGGAAATCCGACACGGCCAGAGAGAACACCAGCATGTTGGTTGGTGTGTGAAGCTGCTTGAAGTGAAGAACAGAGATGATGACCAGCAGATTTCCACACACTGTTAGCAGAACCACAGCAGCTGAACACACGTACAGTAAGATATAAACTGCAGGAGATACAGATCTCTCTGGACAGGAGAAATGCTCACAGCGGTCAGACTGATTAAACTCTGTCAGGTTCATGAATACAGCATTTCTCTCATGTCTACAAAGTTTAAAGTAAAATGTTAACTGTAAAAGGTCACAGTCAAATGATTTCTGACTCGAACGGCTCTTTCTGTTTTTATACTTTAGAAATGATCACACCCCCAATTTTGAGTGACAGCATAATACATGATGTCATGCCTTGTTGGAAGAAAAGGCCTAATGGTTACAGGTCTGAGAATTATTTGTGCTATAATGCAAAAATATGTGTAACAAAGCCTAAATATCAATACAAGCTATTTTGTGAGAACCTGCCATATAGATAAAGAATATGTGTAAAAAAAAAAAAAAGGGGGGGGGGGGATGAAAACTTTTTTTTTTTATCAAATCATGATACCATAGTAGGTGTGTGTCCCTGTCTCTTCATGGCTTTATTCCAAACTGCTTTACTATTATATGAAATATTATCAAAAGGTTCTTCAAGTATGATAAAGGAACATTTTATACTTAAATACAGTATATAACAGTATGACTATCAAACATAGTTACCACTGACTGGCTATAACACTATTTTCTACAGTAGTATAGTGATTTGAGTATCACAGACCTATAACAATAAAGAAATTCTGCTTGTGTGTTATATGTAGTGTTTTATTCAGTCACGATGAATTCTTCTTTTAGTCACTTGCTTTTGCATGGACATTGAGTGTGAGTCATTCCAAACCAGAAAACAGTGGTATTTTTGGACTTTTGACACCTAAATGCCCTGTTACTTTCCATGAACTCTCTGATAATAACTAACACTTCCTTTACGTCTGTAAGGACTCGCTGGACATGGGAGGGTTAGAATCCATGTGCAGATATTTATTGAAATCAGCAGGCAGAATCGCAAACGGGTAAGCAGGCAAAAAGGTCAAAACCGGAAGAACAAATACTAGGCGATCAAAACCAAAACAGAAACCAAAAATTGTAGAAACAGGAAAACAGGCAAGGATCATACACATATATTAATCAGAAGGCTATAAACAGCAAGGCTTGGCATGAGACTCAGGGAAACGATGCTTCGTGTTGGGCCAGAAGGGACATGCTGCTTAAAAGCCCTGAAAACCGGAAACAACTTGAACACAGTCAATATTCGGGCAAGGGCTCCCTCTGGCGTTCTGGACCTGTGAACACCGTGACAGAACCCCCCCACCTCTAGGAACACCTCCAGGTGCTCTACGACAGGGGCAACCCTGGGAACGAGGAGTGGATCTTTTGGGGAAGTTAAGATGGAACTCTTCGTTGAGAGCTGGGTCCAGGATGTCCGAAGCATTCGCCCAACAACGCTCCTCGGGGCCATACGCCTCCCAGTCAACTAGATACTGTAGCCGTCCACCTCGGCGGCATGAGTTCAGTAGCACACAAACCTGGTAGGCTAATGTGCCATCAATGTCCAGGGGCGGGGCGGTTCCAGAGGCGAAGGGGTGGAAGTGATAGGGTGAGAGCAAGGACACACGGAAAGTAGGAGAGATGCAGTATGCTGGGGTAACTCTAGGTGGTAGGAAACCGGGTTAATTTGCTGGACGATCTTATATGGGCCTATGAATCGGGGACTGAGCTTCTTATATGGCAACTTGAGTTTCAGATTCTTAGTTGATAGCCATACCTTCTGACCCACTTGATATTCCTGATGAGGACGTCACCTGTGGTTTGCCTGGATCTCCTGCCTCCTCAGAGCACACTGGAGTCTCACAAGGGCCCATTCCCAGACCTCCTGACTTCTTCTAGACCAGTCTTCCATGCTCAGGACACAAGATGTTTCCCCAGACCAGGGGAATAGCGGTGGCTGGTAACCTAGAATGTACTGAAACGGAGTCAGCCCAGTGGATGAATGATGTAGCGAGTTCTGGGTATATTCGCCCCAGGGCAAGAACTCACTCCACCTTTGCTGTTCGCAGCTGCAGTAGGTCCGAAGGAATCTTCCCAGTTCTTGGTTGAGGCATTCTACTTGGCCATTGGACTGTGGGTGGTAACCGGAACTCAGGCTGATGTTGATGCCCAACTGGCAGCAGAACTTGAACCAGACACCAGACGTGAACTGGGTTCCTCAGTCGGACACGATGTCTTCAGGTAGACTGTAGTTGCAGAACACATGTTGAAACACAGCCTGAGAAGTCTCCATGGAAGTAGGGAGCCCTTTCATACGAACCAGTCTGCAGCCCTTCGAAAAGCGGTTGATGATGTCCATGACCATGGTGAATCCATGAGATACTGGGAGGTCAGTGAGAAAGTCAATAGATATGTGAGACCAGGGGCTCTAGGTGGCCCTCAGGTAGTTGGTGGCTTGTTCGCGACTGGGCACACCTGATGCAAGACCTGACAAACTCCTCAACGTCTTGGTCTCGGCCACCAGAACCATTGCTGGATCAGCTGGGTTGTCCTGTGGATACCTGGGTGTCCTGTGCTCGGGCTCTTCTGAGTCCATTGTACTGTATAAGACTGTTCCGTAGCGTGGTGGGAACAAACACTTTGGCAGGAGGGCAGTTGGGTGGAGGTGACTCTGAGTGCTGGGCTTGTTCTATCTCCCTTAGGATGTCCCATTGGACTGGGGCTATGAGAACAGATGGGGGTAGGATAGGCTCGGGGGAAGCAGGTTGGCATGTGGTGTCATGGAGTCTGGAGAGCGCATCAGCTTTTCCATTCTTAGAGCCAGGTCGGTATGTGGCGGAGAACTTGAAGCGGGAGAAGAGCAGAGCCCATCTGGCTTGGCGGGGGTTTAGTTGCTTGGCTTCTCGTAGGTATGCCAGGTTTCTATGAACAGTGATGATCAAAAATGGGTGGTTGGCTCCTTCCAGCCAGTGCCTCCATTCTTCTAAGGCCACCTTCATGGACAAGAGCTCTCTGTTTCCCATGTCACAATTCACTCCTATCCCACTGCTAGAGGTGTCCATTTCAACATTGAAAGGTAAGTCAGGTCTAGGATGGCAGAGAATGGGAGCGGAAGTGAAGGTCCGTTTTAAGAGTTGGAATGCTCTCTTGGCTGGATCAGTCTATTGTAGGTGACGTGGCTTCCCTTTCAATAGGGATGCGAGAGGGCTCGCAATGGTGCTATAGTTTCTAATGAAACGGCTGTAAAAGTTGGCAAAACCCAGAAAATGTTGTAGGTCTTTGACAGTGGAAGGCTCCGGCCAGGCTGTGATTGCCGACACTTTACTCTAGTCCATCTCCACCCCCCCCCCCACCCCCCCTTGTGATATGACATACCCCAGAAATGTCGCGGACATTCGGGGAAACACACACTTCTCCAGCTTAGCATACAGGTGATGTTCTGCTAAACGCCGGAGGACGGCCTGAACGTGCCTGATATGTTGTTCACGGTGATGACATGACATGGTCATGACAAGGTGATGACATGGCGGTTCAACATATGTCTGAAGACCTCACTGATCAGAGACTGGAATACAGCAGGAGCATTCATGAGACTATAGGGCATGACCTGGTATTCATAGTGCCCATGCATGGTGTGGAAGGCTGTTTTCCATTCATCCCCCTTCCTGATCCTGATCAGACTGTAAGCACTGCGCAGGTCTAGGTTGGTGAATATCTTGGCTCCCTGGAGCTGTTCGAGGGCTGTGGGCATGAGTGGCAGAGGATGGGGTAGGGAACCATGATGGCATTTAGTCCCCAATAATCAATACATGGTCGGACCAACCATCCTCCTTTTCCATGAAAAAGAAACCTGCTGCAGCGGGGGACGTATATGGCCGAATGTATCCTGTAGAGAGAGCTTCTTGAATATATAGCTCGCTTTTCTGGTATGGAAAGAGAGTAAACTTTACTCTTAGGCAGCATGGCATTAGGTAGGAGCTCAATGGCGCAATCCCATGACTGGTGTTGGGGAAGCTTGGCTGCTCTTTCTTCGCTAAATACCTCCTTGAGGTCTTGAGGTCATCCGTGGCTTGGCTAGCTGGCTGTAGCTGGAGCTGTTGGTTGGCAGCTCTCAGTGAATCCACTTCCATCTGGTAAGCTTGGATGAGGATACGCTGTCACCACAGAGCCGCTCTCATATCTGCTGGACTCATATCCGGCAAAGCATCCTGTAAGGACACGCTGAACATGGGAGGGTTAAAATCCATGTGCAGATATTTATTGAAATCAGCAGGCAGAATCGTAAACGGGTAAGCAGGCGAAAAGGTCAAAACCGGAAAAGCAAATACTAGGCGATCAAAACCAAAACAGAAACCGAAAATTGTAGAAACAGGAAAACAGGCAAGGATCATACATATATATCAATCATAAGGCTATAAACAGCAAGGCTTGGCACAAGACTCAGGGAAACGATACTTCGCGTTGGGCCAGAGGGAGCATGCTGCTTAAAAGCCATGAAAACTGGAAACAGCATGAACACAGTCAATATTCGGGCGAGGGCTCCCTCTGGCAGTCTGGACCTGTGAACACCATGACCACGTCCTGCCCCATACTTAAGCTTATGTTCTTTTGATGGGGTGGCCTAATGTTAAATAAAATGTCAATATTTTTTTTTTATTTAATTAACATTAGATAATATGATACTACTAATTTATTTATTTAAACAGTGTTCCAAAATGCTGATAATTATAAAAACAGCACTGGTTTAATTATATTGCAGTGTTGTAGGTTTTTGATTTTCTGATACACTATACCTGGGCCCCACACTGAACCTTAGGTTTCATTAAGCCATTTCTAGTAGGTTTGCGTATTGTGATCCTTAGCACAGAAGTGTTGTGTGCATATACACATCAGGCATAACATTATGACCACCTGCCTAACATCAGCCACTATTTCCATCCTAAAGTCAGTGATTTGTCCAAATCTCTCACTGTTTTGGAGTCATCAGACTTTACCCCTCTTTCTCTTTGGCTCTGTTCATGAAATCCTGTGCAGTTTGAATGTTACAGATTTATGGATTGGAAACCTATAGAAAAAAAAAAAAACAGTCAGCTTTTCTCAAAAAAGACAATACAGTTTAAAATCATATGTTTACTAAATATTTTTATGAGCTGTTCTAACACACTGCCTGGTGAATAATTATGCCATGTAAATATACACTGCATAAATATTCAGCACATGTCCAGAAGCTCCTTCTACAGTCAAATGCTTACATTTAAATGAGGCCACACTGTTGTTGATGAAATGGTCATTTTTTCCCTTTATTTATACTATATCAGTGTATTTTAATGTCACATGCAAATTAGTAATGATACATTTTGAAGGCTAAAAAATTGTATTATGCAATATGGTAGTAGCTTTTATTAATGCTGTGTCTAATAAAGAGAATGATTGATTCACTCTGAAGCCTCATCAGCCTTTATAAATTTTTAATAAAAAATCAAACATTGCAAAATAAATCTAGTTTCCAGTTGCTTTTTTACTATCCCATACTGTGTTTTCACTTCCTCATGAAGTGTTTCTGTATTTCTAATGATTTAATTCTTATTTTAAGCTGCACTATCAAAATTAATTCCACCTATCTATATAATAAACAATTATATCTTATTGCATTACATTAGAAATATTTAAAAACCAAATATTGTTATTATATAATAGATGTATACGCATGTTATATTTAAGGTTGATTTGTTACAGGAGTTAAAGTGCAATATTACAATAGCAATTTTTTGGCATATCATAAAAATAACTTTTTAAAAAAGAACACTGATTAATGCAGAGTCTGTCTGAAATATTTGCAGAGTTATAATTAATTTAACAAACCTCCTAAACCACGGGTAAAACAGAGCATAAATAACTGGATTAATGGTGGAATTAAGACAAATGATGATCAGAAAATTCTGAATAGATTCTATCTGTACTACAATAACATTCCCTAATAAACTGTAAATAAAATATGGAAGTAAACACACCAGAAACACAGACACTAAAATGCCGAGGACTTTAGCTGCTTTTCTCTCAGATTTCATGGAGTGTGAGGTGATTTTCTGTGTTTTAGGTTGTGTGTGATTATTAAGCTCTCTGATAGCAGTGGCATGTTTCTTAGCAATCACAAACACTAGAGTATACAATATGATTATGACAGAAAGTGGAAATATAAATGAATATATGAGATCAATTACAGACCAAAACACATTCAGAGAGAGAAAACATTCTCCAGGACACATGAAAGAGCTCATGAGGTTTCCATTGAAATAAAAAAGTGCTAAGTTATAGGCCACCACCACACACCAGTTAAAAATAATTACAACACGAGTGATCCTCACAGAGACTTTGTTCATGTAGAAAAATGGGTTTGAGAGAGCCAAATAGCGATCCACAGCAATCAGAACAATATGATATATGGATAAGGTCATCAGGAAGGAGGCAGTCATCATAACACACATGCAGAAATCTGTTCCAAAAATCCAACATGACTCATTTATCCAGATAATCATCATCGGCATCACTAAAGCACCAATAAAGAAATCTGTCACAGCCAGAGAGAGCACCAGCATGTTGGTTGGTGTGTGAAGCTGCTTGAAGTGAAGAACAGAGATGATGACCAGCAGATTTCCACACACTGTTAGCAGAACCACAGCAGCTGAACACACGTACAGTAAGATATAAACTGCAGGAGATACAGATCTCTCTGGACAGGAGAAATGCTCACAGCGATCAGACTGATTAAACTCTGTCAGGTTCATGAATACAGCATTTCTCTCATGTCTACAAAGTTTAAAGTAAAATGTTAAAGGTCACAGTCAAATGACGTCTGACTCGAACAGCTCTTTCTGTTTTTATACTTTAGAAATGATCACACCCCCAAGTTTAAGTGACAGCATAATACATGATGTCATGCCTTGTTGGAAGATAAGGCCTAGTGGCAACAGAATTTTGAAAACATTGTACATGGGGACAATTAACAACCCGTTTGCGCTCAGAGTGCACCGTACTATTCAGCTTCAGTCACAGAGAAATTCACTGTACAAGAATGTAAATCTTTTCTTGCAGTGTTGAAGGAGGATTTTGATTCTCCATACACTACACCTGGGCCCCACACTGCACCTTAGCTTTCATAAAGATAAATGAAGATCCACTTCTCATTTTCAGTGACCCATTATTCCAATCAGGTGCACAAGCAAAATCATAAAACCTCATCACAAAACATTTTTAGATGAGCCTTTTATATGATTTGCATAACATCTAATCTGTGTTACCTGTCTGCACCTTCCCTCTTAGAACCAAAATCTGTAATTGCTCTCTACTTTGATTGACAGTACAGTCAGAAGCTCCTCATAATCTGTTTACCTGCTATTACACTTTTCTACCACCAGGGGATCATGCGTACACATGGAGAGGGGTGTGTGGAAATGGACACACACTGACATGCACAAGAAAATCTTGATAAATCAGGTTCAATGCATAAAAATGTGTGTAAACTAAAGTGAAATATAATTTATTAATTCATAGTTGGTATTTTAGTTAAGTTTTTAATCTCGAGTATCTTAATACATGTCTCAATACACACAGGGCTTATTACAACATGTTATTTAAAGACATGAACAATGTATTAGGAGTACCTGAAGTTTTAAAACGAGAATTAGGACCACACTCTTTGGCTGTTAGATTTGTTAGGATATTATAATATTCAAATGACATCTAGTACAATAGTGACATTTGGGGACATTCCTGGGAAAAACTGGAGTGGGAAAAACGGGCTTCATGAGAGAACATTGATTAATGCAGAGTTGGTCTGGAATATTTGCAGAGTTATAGTTAATTTAATGCACCTTCTCTGAAGCTCTAAAGCTCTCTGATAGCAATCACAAAAACTAAAGTATAAAATATGATTATTACATAAAGTGGAAATATAAATGAATATATAAGATTAATTATAGACCAAAACACATTCAGAGAGAGAAAACACACAAGTACAGTAAGATATAAACTGCAGGAGATACAGATCTCTCTGGACAGGAGAAATGCTCACAGCGATCAGATTGATTAAATTCCATCAGGTTCATCAATACAGCATTTTTGTGTTGCATAAAGAGTTAAAAAAAACTCTTTTTTGGTATCACTGTAAATCAGTAGTTGTCACACTTAATTTACCTAAGACTCAAGCAGCTCTGGTGCTTTTATAGTTTTGGAATTGATTACACCCACAAGTTTGAGTGACAGTATAATATGTATGATGTCACACCGTGTTGGGGGAAAAATGATTTTTTTAAATTTTTTTCTGGTAGGGAGTTAAACATGAAAAAGTTGCTAAAGTGTGCTTAACAAAGCCTAAATATCAGCTCACTGTTCATATTCTGAAAATTTGCTCTGTAGATGAAGAATAAGTGATGAAACACATTTTCCAATTAAATCATGATTCACTGACAATTCTTCTATCTAGTCAGGTGCATGCAAGACAGCCCAGCAAAATTCCATTCAATTCAATTTATTTGTATACCACCTTTTACAATGGACATTGTCTCAATGCAGCTTTATAAAAGAAGAGAAACAGAAAAAAATAAAAATAAATTATTAAAATTAAATTATGAAACTATTTTATCCCTATTTTATTTTACCCCTATTTATCCCTAATGAGCAAGCCTGTGGCGATGGTGGCAAGGAAAAACTCCATGAGATGATATGAGGAAGAAACCTTGAGAGGAACCAGACTCAGAAGGGAACCCATCCTCATTTGGGTGACACTGGATCGTAACTGATTGAAGTCCTTTCTACAACAGCAATCAACAGCCCATGAGGAACTATTAGGTCACTGTAGTTTCTGGGTTCATTATAGGCACTAATTTCTTGCTGTCACAAGCTGACAGCTCATCAGCTGAAACTCAATCCCAGCAAAACTAAACTGCTGGTCATCCCAGGTGATTCATCCCCAGCCCAGGATCTTGCGTTATCTCTGAACAACTTCATGATCTCCCCTTTACCCAGTGCTCACAACCTTGGGGTAACCATGGACAATCAACTGTCCTTTTTCTCCCATGTTTCTAATGTCACATGCTAATGTTGGTTTCTTCTGTACAACATCAAAAGGATTCGGCCCTTTCTCTCCACACAGACTACTCAGGTGCTTGTTCACTCTGTTGCCATTTCAAGACTGGACAACCTTTACAGGTACTCAGCCCTGCACCAACTGTGAGCCAGTGGCATCGCTTCTCCTCTCCTTCTCTCCTCCTTTCATGCACCAGGTGAAGGCTTGGCTACATCTCTCAACTGTAGGGTTTGTAGTTACAGCTGGTTATCAGATTGGCATCACCCCCTTCCTTGGTGTTTCAACGGTTTAAGCCCATGACACCTCAGGAGGGCTCAACAGCAGGTACAGCATCCTGGATCTACCCCTGCTGACCACTACCTAACTCTGTGACATAGTTCGTCCTTCAACAGGTTTGCTCTGCCACCGCATCTCCCACTGTGTCCAGATCCAATGAGTTGCTTTTTGTTCCTGTTCGGTGACCTTGCCTACCAGCCGTCTGAGGCTAGTGTGTGCTATCTCCTCTGGGAATTTGAGCTGCTTCTTCAGGTCTGCCAGCATCTCCCATTCATTTGCTGAGGCCAGAACCCCTCCACTCCTGTGTCCTGCTGCAGTGCTCTTACCTGTCCTGATGAACTGGATAAAATGATGCCTGTCGTAAAGTTGTTTAACCTTCTTCCTTGCCTGTTCCACACCCTCCGCCAACTTGGACAGGATCTTATCATGACACTACTGGAATTTCCCATCTGCCAAACTTGACTGGCATGCTGAGAGGACATGCTCAAGGTTGGCTTGCTTTCCACATAGTGCGCAACTGGAGCTCTCTGACATCCCCCAAGTATGGAGGTTTGATGGAGTATTTAGACCATCATAAACAGAACACATCAAGAATTATCTGGCATCCTTCTATGGTAAATTTTTTTTTTGCCACATCAGGGCCCTTTCTTCTATGCCCTCCCACCTTGGCCAGCTGCCTTGTTTATTCATGGCAACAGCCTTGGCATGGCAGGTTTCCTCCTCTGCCTTGTGGACCTTCCTCTGTACCATGCTGAGGCATTCCTTTGAGTCAGCTTTTTTCCAGTTTGTTCTGGTGAAGCAATTCAGTCCAAGCCCATCCTGAGCTACTGTTCTGATGATGTCTGCATGTTGCAGTTGATCCTCAGCCTCTGTTAGTCCTCTGCTGACTCACCATTACAACCTGTCCTGACCAAAAAGCCTGCCTGGCGTAGTTGTTTGTCCTTGCTGTCTCGCAGCATCGTGGCTTGGTGTGTCTTTGCTGCTTTATACTCCTCTAGCATTGATGTCACTGGCAGCTGCAACTTGTTGCCTGTGATGTACAGGCCAATGGAGCAGAAGCTTTTTGGGACACCCAGCCACCTTCTTAAATAGGTGTTAATCATCCTCACCAATCCCTCTACAGTAAAGACAGACCTCATAAATAAGCAGAGGCCAGGGAAGTCCCCCATGTTGTATGTACATAATTAAAAAATAATTAAATAATATAAAAAAAAAACTAAAAAAAACCTAAAGGCTGAAGGCATCCTAAGTTCTACTGAACCAGTGTTAATGTATAGTAATCCCCCATTTATCGCGGGGGTTACATTCCAAAACCACCCACAATAAACAAAAATCTGCGATACACGGACGCCACCCATAAATGCTTTTTTTATTAAGCCGTAAATTACCCTCCCACACTCTTTAAACCCACACAGAAAACATTTGCAAGCATATAGCGAGATAAATTTGTGGTAAATTCGTAGAAATATCACATTTATAGTAAGTACTGTATGTATGTATGTACACTACTCACAAAAAGGATATTTGACTTTTGGGTGAAATTTATGGAAGATATAAAAAGTTCAGGCTACAGTGATATTATATCATGAAAGTCGGGCATTTAAGTAGAAGCATGCAATGGTGATTTCCTCATCTCAAACAATTTATTGAAACAAAAGCCAACAACAGTGTTGGGTATACCACAACAAAAAATGTCAGTGTCTCAATAATCTGTCATGTGCCCTTGACCATATATTACAGCTTGACAATGACGTCTCATGCTGTTCATGAGTCGACTTATTGTCTGCTAAGGCATGGCATTCCACTCTTCTTGAAGGGCGGCCCTCAGGTCATTGAGGTTCTGGGGTGCAGGGTTACGAGCCTCTACACGGCGACTCAGCTGATCCCATAGGTTTTCTATGAAATTCAGGTCTGGAGAAAGTGCAGGCCACCCCATTTGAGGTACCCCAGCCTCCAGCAGCCTTTCCCTAATGACCTCAATGAGTTGTAGCATTGTCGTCCATGAAGATGAAATTAGGCCTGTGTTGTTCATGCAGGGGCACAATGACTGGATTAATGATGTTATTCAGGTAGTATTGGCTTGTCACTGTACCATTCACAAGATGTAGGGCAGTTCTGTATTGAGTGGACACACCTGCCCAGACTGCAACACCACCACAACAGTGGCTGATGCATAGCGCTCTCCTTGATGTCTCCAACATCATTGGCGGCCATCATTTCTGCTCAATGTGAATCGACTTTCATCAGAGAACAGCACTGAGGCCCACCGGTCCCTCGTCCAGAGTAAATGCTCCCTGGCCTGTGCCTGGTGGTGTGGTCAGGTACCCTTGCAGGTTTCGAATGGTCTGATGTGACACTTTGGTGCCTCTCACCTCCCTTAAATGTGCCTGGAGTTGAGTGGCATTCATCATCTGGTTCCGCAGGGCACTGTTCACAATGAAGCGGTCATCACCATGGGATGTGGCCAAAGGACATCAACTTCAATGCCATTCTGTGACTCTTCCAGTCTCTCAGTATCTCTGTCGCAACCTGCTGATGACAGTCTGTTACACTCTAAGCTCAGTGGCCACTTCCCTCTGAGAACATCCTGTTTGAAGCTGTTGATCAATTGTTAGGTGTGGTCTTGGTCTCATGATGTCAAAATGTGAACAGCATGATGAAGAGGACTGTTTAAATACCAATTCTAATTGAACCAAAAAATGTATTGGTCGATTCATGGATCGAACACTAGTTGTGAATTTTGCCATTAAGCACCTTGTTAGAGAACAGCAAGTTCTGCAAAAAGTACTGAAACACTGAACAGTTGGACATGTGCATTCAAAAGTGTAAAGAAGGTCAAATTAAGTTCACCTGTAAAGGTTATAGTGCATTTTAGGTGCATCCTGAAATTTCACCCGAAAGTCCAATATCCTTAACTTTTTGTGAGTAGTGTATGTATGTATGTATGGTCCTTTCCAGAAGCCTTAGAAGATGCAGAGCATTTGGGCGACATACAGTAATAGTGCTTGCAGAAAAACCATAAAAATACAGGGTTCACAGCACAAAACGAAACAATCTGGACAGTGACACCTGAAGAACTGGGATGCTGGAGAATTCTGCTTCCCTTTCCCCAACTGCATTCATAGCCAGCACCCAATCACAACCATGATTAAATGAATGGGGAATTCCGATTGGCCGGACTCGTTCCTCCAGCCGTGTTGTATTTTGATTTTCAGCATCCCCGCACCGTGCTTTCCTAAACAATGCTATGCTGTACAGTATTTGATATATTATTAACATTTTACTTTATTTTAGTTAATGTTTATATTTTGTAATTAATAATTATGTTTTTTATTAATAAATTATCTTATTTCAACAAAAAAATAATTCACTATAAGGTTTGGGGATACCACAACATACCGGGACAAACTGCAAAAAAAATTAGTCATGTTCCAAATAAAAATCCGGCGATATACCAGGACCATGATATATGTACCGCGATATAGAGGGGGATTACTGTATTAACTGATAGAGATTTCAAAGGACTTTTGTATGTCGCTCTGGATCAGAGTGTCTGCCAAATGCCAGAAATGTAAATGTAAACCAACTTAGTTATTGTGACTGCACAATGGTGCAGTGGATGCAGAGTAAAGACTCCCACTACATTTTCAGCAATTATACCTCCTTACAGCTTTTTAAAGAAAACTAGCCTCATGTTTGTTGAATAGGTGAAGGCTGAGATAACCAAACATCCTATAAAAGCCATTAGAGGGGCTATCACAGTGTGAAAAAAAACAATTATTTATTATTATTATTATTATTATTATTATTATTATTATTCTTTTTCAGAAATTGATCAGGTGTGGTCGAGTGCTGGTTTGTTCCTTGGTTGTTCTTCCTTGGTTGTTCTTAATTGTTTTGTCATGAATACTTGTACAGCAATGCTGACTTTTTTTTGCTCACAATTAACAGGGTTGCTCTCTCAGACTCCTAGAAGGCACACCCTTTCTCCTCAGGTCCTCAGGTTGGAGGTGAGCATTCACCAGCATGGGGTCATGCAGGGGCTGTCCCCGAACATGAGGGTTGCCACCCAAGTGTTGCAGGAGCTGTGCAAGGGTGGACTCATGTAGCGGTTCAAATAGACCCGAGGATGCTCCACTGTGTGGTAGACAAGGAAAGGTGGAACTGGGACCTCCTCCATCCTTACGTCATCTCCACCATACATGAGACTCCAAGCCTCCATGGGATTCACCGCTTTCCAGCTTTTGTTCAAATGGCAACCTCAGGGACTGTTGGACATGCCCTGAGAAGCATGGGAGGGACAACACTCTCCCTTCCGCTCAGTCATCAACTGTGGCCAGGATCGACAGAGAGGGGCCCATCATCAAGGAGAATTTGAAAGCAGCCCAACGTGAGCAGCAGTGAACCTACAACTGGCTGGCTCAGAACCAAGAGTTCCAAGAGACCAAGTAATGCTCCTTGTCCCCGATACTGCCTGCAAGTTCCTTGTCAAGTGGCAGGACCTGTATACAGTCCTTTAGAGGGTGGGAATGGTAAACTACCTCCTGAAACATCCAGTACAAGCCAGTACCTCCAACAACTGGTTACCTGCAAGTGAGGGTGTGTCATTCCAAACAAGACAACACAGTGATATTTTCTGAATTTTAGTGACACCTAAAAGTCATGTTCCATTTCGTATGACTTATGGTGTTATGAACTCTCTGATATTAACTAACACTTCCTGTAAG
Organism: Hemibagrus wyckioides; assembly: GCF_019097595.1. Lineage (NCBI taxonomy): Eukaryota > Metazoa > Chordata > Actinopteri > Siluriformes > Bagridae > Hemibagrus > Hemibagrus wyckioides. The sequence goes on from NC_080715.1 coordinate 44,260,269, forward strand.
TCCTGCCCCATCCTCAAGCTTACATACTTTTGATGGGGTGGCCTAATGTTAAATAAAATGCCAATATATTTTCGATTTACTTAACATTAGATAACATGATACTAACATAATACTACATGAAAAACTCTAGTTCTTGCACTAGTTTGTGACAGTGAGACAAGTCTTTCTTTCTCATAGTAAGCTGTGTCCAGCTGTGGCTTCAAACATATCAATATTAGTTTGTTGTATCAAGAATTGTTGTATAAAAACTAAGTGTCATAAATAATATCAGCATGGCTGAAATTACCTTAAGCCAAATCACACCTGTGCTGATAATCACTATGACAGCAGTCCTGCTTGTGTAAAAGAAATGAATTAGTAAATTATATTTATAGGGATGCCAATGACAATGATCAATAATTAGGTTACTTTTGACATGAAAAGGATTAAATTGGTTATATCGAAGTGCTGAATCTAATACTAAATAATAGTAATGTTGATGAGTAGAAAACGAGTAAATATGCTTGTGGGTTTTTTAATAGTTTTTTTTGCTCTTCTGTGCCAGTTGATGCTCAGACTCATTCAAACACAATTTTGAAAATGTTGAAAATTGACAAACCTTTTGAGCTCAGAGTGCACCGTACTATTCAGTTCCAGTCACAAAGAATTCACTGTGCAAAAATGTAAAGCTTCTCTCACAGTGTTTAAGGAGGTTTTTGATTCTCCATACACTACACCTGGGCCCCACACTGCACCTTAGCTTTCATAAAGACAAATGAAGATCCACTTCTCATTTTCAGTGATCCATTATTCCACTCAGCTGCACAAGCGAAATTAAAAAAACCTCATCACAAACCATTTTTAGATGAGCCTTTTATGTGATTTACATCACATCTAATCTGTTACCTGTCTGTACCTTACCTGTTAGCACCAAAATCTGTAATTAATCTCTTCTATGCAAATATCATTGACAATACACAGTCAGAAGCTACTCATAATCAGTTTACCTGCTATTACACTTTTCTACCAGTAGTGGATTCTGCATACACATGGAGAGGGGTGTGTGGAAATGGACACAAACTGACATGCACAAGCAAATCTTGATAAATTGGTTCAAGATACTCTTGATAAAAATGCATAAAAATGTGTGTGAGAACTATGAGACTGTCATATAATGTATTAATTTATTGTTAGTTTCATTAGTTTCATTTTAGTTAACACATACGCTACATTTTTAAACTCGAGTATCTTAATACACATGTCCATATTCCTGTACACACAAGGCTTATTACAACATGTTATTAAAAGACATGAACAATGTATCAGGAGTACCTGAAGATTTAAAGTGGGAATTAATACCTTTCCACACTCTGTGGTTGATGGATTTGTTTGGATAAAAGCCCCTGAGACATGAAGTGAGTAAATATTTAAATGTCATTTAATAAAACAGTAATATTTGGGGACATCATCAGTGAAAAAAAGTGGGAAAAACAGGCTTCAAGAAAGAACATTGATTAATGCAGAGTCTGTCTGGAATATTTGCAGAGTTATAGTTAATTTAATGCACCTTCTGAACCACGGGTAAAACAGAGCATAAATAAACGGATTAATGGTGGAATTAAGACAAATCAAGACTGTGACTTTCTGAAATATTTCTAACTGTAGTTCAATAACATAACCTAACAAACTATAAATAAAATATGGAAGTAAACACATCAGAAACACAGACACTAAAATGCCGAGGACTTTAGCTGCTTTTCTCTCAGATTTCATGGAGTGTGAGGTGATTTTCTGTGTTTTAGGTCGTGTGTGATTATTAAGCTCTCTGATAGCAGTGGCATGTTTCTTAGCAATCACAAAAACTCGAGTATACAATATGATTATGACAGAAAGTGGAAATATAAACGAATATATGATATCAATTACAAACCAAACCTTATTCAGAATGAAATAGCACTCTCCAGGACATGTTTGAAAATTTGTGTAATAAAAGATCACTGAGATATACACTAGATTTACACACCAGTTAAGATAAACCACAGTGCACATTGTTCTCATAGAGATTGTGTTTGTGTAGGAAAAGGGATTTGACAGACCAATAAATCTATCCACAGCGATCAGAGCGATATTATAGATGGATATGGCCATTAGTAAAAAAGTAGTCAACCAAAAGGAGATACAGAAATCTCTCCCAAAAATCCAGCATGACTCAATTGTCCAGATCAACATCGATGGCATCACTAAAGCACCGACGAGGAAATCCGACACAGCCAGAGAGAGCACCAGCATGTTGGTTGGTGTGTGAAGCTGCTTGAAGTGAAGAACAGAGATGATGACCAGCAGATTTCCACACACTGTTAGCAGAACCACAGCAGCTGAACACACGTACAGTAAGATATAAACTGCAGGAGATACAGATCTCTCTGGACAGGAGAAATGCTCACAGCGATCAGACTGATTAAACTCTGTCAGGTTCATCAATACAGCATTTTAGTGTTGCATAGAGTTAAAAAAACAAATACCTATAGTTGGATGGTATCACTGTAAAACTGTAAAATGTCACAATTAATCTACCTGACTCAAGCAGCTCTGGTGCTTTTATAGTTTTGAAATTGAATACACCCACAAGTTTGAGTGACAGCATAATATGTATGATGTCATACCCTGTTGGGGAAAAAAGGCCTAAAGTCTTTTTTTTTTCTAGTAGGCGGTTAAACACAATGCTAAAGAGTGCTTAACAAAGCCTAAATATCAGCACAAAGTTCATATGCTAAAAATATGCCCTGTAGATGAAAAATAAGTGATGTAACACATTTTCAAATTAAATCATGATTCACTGACAATTCTTATATCTAGTCAGGCACATGCAAGACAGCTCAGTAAAACCTACCCTTTGTGCATGGGTGGCTGTTTGGGTGTCCAGCCAAAGAAACAACCACAGCCTAAATGCCTTTTGAAACATTCACATTGTCGAAACTTCCAGACTTCCACCGGGATGTCGTCAGGACCAACTGCCTTTCCACTTTTCATCCTATTCAAAGTATTCCTGACTTCATCCTTTCTAATCTTATCCACTTTCTGTTCTACAGAGTTCACCTCTTCTACTCTTCCTTCCCTCTCATTTTCCTCATTTATCAGCTCTTCAAAGTTCTCCTTCCATCATCTCTGTACACTCTCCTCACTTGTGAGCACCTTTCCATCTCTATCTTTATCCCTCTGCCTAGCTGACCTGTACAAGTCCTTCTCTCCTTCTCTAGTGTCTAACCTAGTGTACAACTCATCATATGCCTTCTGCTTGGCCTTAGACACCTCCCTCTACACTTTGCACTATAACTTCTTGTATTCCTGTCTATTCTCTTCAGTCCTTTCCATGTCCAAGTCCTTTCACCTCTTCCTCTAAATAGTATCCTGAATTTCTTCATTCCACCATGAAGTCTCAAATCAAATTCAAATCAAATTCAAATTTTATTTGTCACATACATAATCATGCACAATATGATATGCAGTTAAATGCTTACATGACTGTTTTGACCCTTGAAAAGGAAAAAAGAAACAACTGTAATAAATAATAAACTATGTAAAGTGTGTGACATGTGCAGTGTGCAGACAGCAGCAATACGGGGTGGTCATGGAGTGAAATGAAATGATGAGCAGCAGTGTTATCGTTCATCTTTAAAGAGCAGGTGTGCACAATAGTCCTCTTTATGTGTAAACAGGGGCAGAAATGTACAACATATATGTTTATGTTTTGTGTTTTGTGTACTTCAGTCCTGCAATGTGCAAATGATTAGAGTGGTTGTGGTGTGTTCCAACACGTGTCAAGGAAACATAGCAAGTCCAATCAGTTGAGTCCTATGTGGAGTTCTGGTTGAGAGACCTTATAGCCTGTGGGAAAAGGCTTTTCCTCAGTCTCTCTGTGTTGGCCTTCAGGGAGCAGAAGTGCTTCCATGACCTCAACAGAGAGAAAAGTCCATTGTTGGGGTGGCTGAGGTCCTTCACGATCTTCCTGGCCTTGGTCCAGCTTGTTGTAGATTGAGTGCAGGTCAGGGAGCTTGGTACGGATGATGCGTTCAGCTGATTGCACCACCCTCTGAAGAGCTAGTCTGTCCTGCATGGGTGCTGAGGTGGTAGAGACACTGCCGGGCCTTTTTCACCACGGTGTTGATGTGACAAGACCATGACAGGTCCTGCGTGATGTGAACACTGAGGTATCTGAAGCTGTCCACTCTCTCCAATGGGTTCTCATTGATCACAGGGGTCTGGTAGCTCCTCTCCTGCTTTTGCTGAAGTCCACTATCAGCTCCTTTGTCTTGCTGATGTTAAGGAGGAGGTTGTTCCTCTGGCACCAGTTCTCCAGATTCCTAATCTCCTCTAGGTAGGTTGTCTCATTGTTGTCGGAGATCAGTCCGACCACAACGGTGTCATCAGCAAACTTGATGGTGGTGGATGTTGGTAGTGGCCATGCAGTCATATGTGTACAATGAGTACAGCAGGAGGCTCAGAACACAACCCTGAGGGGCTCCAGTGCTGAGGGAGAGGAAGGCTGAGACATGTCTGCCCATCCTTACTGCCTTTGGTCTGCCAGTTAGGAAATTTGAGATCCACTGACAGAGAGATGGGCTGAGTCCCAGGTGCTCCAGCTTGGTGGTGAGTGTGGAGGGGATTATAGTGTTAAATGCTGAACTGTAGTTGACAAACAGCATTCTAACATAATTCCCCTTTTGACTGTCCACGTGACAGAGTGATGTATGAAGGAGGTGAGAAATGGCATCATCTGTTAAGCGGTTTGGCCAGTAAACAAACTGTAGTGGATCCAGTGTGACTAGTAGTGAAAAGATAATGTCTGACCAGCCGCTCAAAGCACTTCATCACTACTGAGGTCAGGGCTACCAGGCGGTAGTCAATGAGGGGAAAAGGATGGGGTTTCTTCAGGACAGGAACAATGATGGACTCTTTGAAGTATGTGGGGATTGCCGACCGGGTTAAGGAGAGGTTAAATATTTCAGTGAACACTGGTGCTAGCTGGTCAGCGCAAGCTCTGAAGACTCAACCTGAGATTCCGTCTGGTCCTGTTGCTTTCCTGGTGTTCACTGTCCTGAAGGCTCTCCTCGTGTCATGCTTGGAGATGATGAATGCATTTCCAGTGATTGGAATTCTCTTCCCGTCTGCAGCCATTAGCACTAGCTGTAGCATTAGCTGTAGCATTAGCACCGTTAGCTGCAGCCTCAAAGTGTGCGTAGAAGGTGTTCAGCTCATCTGCCAGAGACATGTCCGCATTCGTCATACCGGATGTTGGTGCTTTATAGTCAGATATTGTCCTTAGTCCTTGCCACAGGCTCCTAGAGTCACTCTGTTGGAGCTGTGACTCTAGCTTCCTCCCGTAGCGCTGCTTCGCCACCATCACCACTTTCATTGTATGATGCAGCCTTGTACGAGTCCATGTCACCCGACACAAGTCCCACATTATAGGCAGCGGTGCGAGATCTCAGAGCATCGCGGATGGTCTTATCCACCCACGGCTTCTGATTGGGAAACATACTTTTGTACAGTATCATTCGGTAGTTTCCCAATGAATTCCACAATTACTTCTGTAACCACGTTGATGTCATCAGATCTGCACAAGAACATGTCCCAGTCTGCATCATTGAGTGCATCCTGTAGAGTGGCCACCACTCACACCACTCACACCACTCACACCACTCTCCGTCCAGCGCACGACCATCCTCTGACCTGGAATTGCCTGCTTGAGCCTTTGTTTATATTTTGACATGAGGAAGATTGTGGATTTCCCAAATGGGGGAGAGATTGTGCCTTGTAACCATCTTTGACTGTTGTGTAACAGTGGTCCAGTGTCCTTTCACCCCTGGTGGGGCAGGTGATGTGCTGATGAAACTTGCTGGATGCTGTGTGAGTGCCTCATGCAGCTGGCATAAAGCAGTGTCCGTGTCTGCCTGAGGTGGAATATAAATGGCACTGACTATGACCAATGTAAACTCCCAAGAAAGGTAAAAAGGATGACATTTGATAGACAATAGTTCCAGGTTGGGTGTGCAGGAGCGTGTGAGAGGAACAACGCTTACACTGTTGCACCAGTTACTGTTCCCCATTAAACACACACCTACCCAATTTCTCTTACTATCCACACCATAATAAAACAGCTTGAATCCTGCTCCTATACTACGAGCCTTGCTACCCTTCCACCTGGTCTCCTGTACACACAATATATCCATCTTCCTTCTCTCCATCATATCAGCCAGCTCTCTACCTTTCCCTGTCATATTACCAACATTCAGAGTTCCTATTCTCAGTCCTACACACTTACCTTTTCTCTTCTCTCTCTGTCTGCACACTCTCCTCCCTCCTCTACTTCTTCAACCAACAGTAGCCCAATTTCCACCAGCGCCCTCTAGGTCAATGGTGTGTAAGAGTGTGTGTGTGAGGAGTGTGTGGGGTGTAAGAGTGTGTGTGAGGGGTGTGTGGGGTGTGTAAGAGTGTGTGTGAGGGGTGTGTGGGGTGTGTAAGAGTGTGTGTGAGGGGTGTGTGGGGTCAGCCACAATGCTGTTAGCTCTGCAGATGCAGTGTGCGGTGTAAATGTCTGTGATAGAGGGGAGAGAGACTCCGAGGATCTTCTCAGCTGTCCTCACTATCCGCTGAAGGGTCTTGCGATCTGAGACGGTGCAATTCCCAAACCAGGCAGTGATGCAGCTGCTCAGGACGCTCTTGATGGTCCCTCTGTAGAACACAGTCAGGATGGGGGAAGGGAGATGGGCTTTACTCAGCCTCCTCAGGAAGTAGAGGCGCTGCTGGGCTTTCTTGGTGATGGAGCTGGTGTTGAGTGACCAGGTGAAGTTCTTCAGTGAAGGAATTTGATGCTCTTGATGATCTCCACAGAGGAGCCATTGATGGACAGCGGAGAATGGTCACACTGTGCTCTCCTGAAGTCAACAACCATCTCTTTGGTCTTGTCGACGTTCAGGGAGAGGTTGTTGGCTCTGCACCAGGCTGTTAGATGTTGCAGCTCCTCTCTGTATGCTGACTCATCATTCTTGCTGATAAGACCCACCATGGTCGTGTCATCAGCAAACTTGACAATGTGGTTGGAGCTGTGAATTGCTGCACAGTCATGAGTCAGCAGAGTGAACAGCAATGGACTGAGCACACAGCCCTAAGGTGCTCCAGTGCTCAGTGTGGTGGTGCTGGAGATACTGCTCCCGATCCGGACTGACTGAGGTCTCCCAGTCAGGAAATCCAGGATCCAGTTGCAGAGAGAGGTGTTCAGGCCCAGGAGACTCAGCTTCTTAATCAGCTGCTGAGGGATGATTGTGTTGAATGCTGAACTGAAATCTATGAACAGTATTCGAACGTAGGAGTCTTTGCAGTCCAGGTGTGTGAGGGCCAGGTGGAGGGTTGTGGTGATGGCGTCTTCCGTGGAACGGTTAGGACGATACGCAAACTGCAAGGGGTCCAGCAAGGGTGGTAGCTGTGACTTGATGTGCCTCATGACGAGCCTCTCGAAGCATTTCATCACGATTGGTGTGAGTGCAATGGGACGGTAGTCATTGAGGCAGGAAACCGTGGACTTCTTTGGCACAGGGACGATGGTCGTTGTCTTGAGGCACGTAGGGATGATGGATCTGCTCAGCGAGATGTTGAAGATGTCAGTGAAGACATCTGCTAGCTGCTCTGCACACTCCCTGAGAACTCTGCCAGGAATGTTGTCTGGTCCAGCAGACTTCCGTGGGTTAACTCTGCATAGAGTTCTCTTCACGTCAGCCGTGGTGAGACAGAGCACCTGGTCATTCGGACGAGGGATGGTCTTCCTTGCTGTTGTGTTGTTCTGTGCCTCAAACCGAGCGTAGAAGTCGTTCAGCGCATCTGGAAGGGAGGCATCACTGTCACAGGAAGGTGAAGTTGTCCTGTAGTTGGTGATCGCCTGAATGCCCTGCCACATGCGCCAGGAGTCTCTGCTGTTCTGGAAGTGGCTGTGGATTCTCTGGGCGTGTGCACACTTCGCCTCTCTGATCGCTCGGGACAGTTTGGCCCTTGCTGTTTTTAAGGCCACCCTGTCCCCTGATCTGAAGGCAGAGTCTCTCGATTTCAGGAGAGCACGCACTTTTGCAGTCATCCACGGCTTCTGGTTGGAGCGTGTTGTGATGGTCTTGGAGACAGTCACGTCATCGATGCATTTCCCGATGTAGCTGGTCACTGATGCCGTGTACTCCTCCAAGTCAATAGAGTCGCCGTTGGTTGCAGCCTCCCTAAACATGTCCCAGTCAGTGCACTCAAAACAGTCCTGAAGAGCAGAGATGGCTCCTGCTGGCCAGGTTTTAACCTGTTTCAGAACCGGTTTAGAGCGGTCTGACGAGTGGTCTGTATGCTGGAATCAACATAACAGAGATGTGGTCTGAGTAGCCGAGGTGGGGGCGGGGCTCCGCACGATACGCGCCGGGAATGTTTGAATAAACAACATCCAGCGTGTTCGCCCCTCTCATAGCAAAGTCCACATACTGATGGAATTTAGGGAGCACTGTTCTGAGATTTACATGATTGAAATCTCCGGCGATGATAAACAGTCCGTCGGGGTGAGCATTCTGCAGCTCGCTAATAACTCCGTACAGCTCACACAGAGCCTCCTTAGCATTAGCGCTGGGTGGAATGTACACTCCGATAATGAGAGTAGTGGTGAATTCCCGGGGTAAATAAAAAGGTCTGCATCTAACAGTTACAAACTCCACTACCGATGAGCAGTAGTTAGACACAAGCACAGAGTCCTTACACCATGCCGTGTTGATGTAAACACACACACCGCCACAGCGAGTCTTACCGCACAGAGCTGCATTCCTGTCAGCACGAAACACGGTTAGCCCGGCTAGCTGAATGGTGGCGTCTGGAACTCTGTCGCTGAGCCACGTCTCCGTGAAAACAAAGACGCAGCAGTCTCTGAACTCACGCCGTGTAGTTCGCTGGAGTCGGATGTAGTCCAGTTTATTATCCAGTGAGCAGACGTTGGACAAGATGATGGAAGGGAGTGCTGGCCGGCTAGGGTTGGTTGTTAGCCTAGCACGGACACCTTTTACCGCCCTTTTACCGCACTTCCGCTTCCTCGAACAACGCTTGTGACGTCCTCTCTCCTGGCCACCGGCATCAGGCGACGCCGAGGACTGAAGGCCTGGACTTCGCAGCAAGCCGAGTTCGCGAAGTTTGCAGAGTAGTTCATCATGCAAGTTAGTAACTGCATGATTTCTGTACCGTAATATCGTCTGGCGGTCGTATACATGAACACCACTGTCTTTGGCGTCCATGCACTTTAAATTTAGCGCTAAAACAAAAAGAAAGCACCATTTTGGTTCCGGAGTGGCCGCTGCGTGCTACTGCCGCGTCGCCATCTTGGACAAGTCATGAAAATCCTATGCAAATATGATTGACAGAACATGGTCAGAAGCTCCTAATAATCAGTTTACCTGCTATTACACTTTTCTACCACTGGGAATCCTGCATACACATGGAGAGGGGTGTGTGGAAATATACACACACTGACATGCACGAGGAAATCTTGATAAATCAGGTTCAGTGCAAAAAATGTGTGTAAACTAAAGTATGAGACTGTAATACAATTAAAAAATTTATTGTTAGTATTATAGTTTACGTTATTTACATTTTAGTTAAGACGTTACATTTTTAAACTTGTGTATCTTAATACACATGTCCATATTCCTGTATACACAGAAATTATTACAACATGTTATTAAAAGACAAACAATAGATCAGGAGTACCTGAAGATTTAAAACAAGAATAAGGACCTTTCCACTCTGGCTGTTAGATTTGTTTGGAGGAATGTCCCCCTCGGACACTGATTGAGTAAATATTTAAATGACATTTAATAAAATAGTAATATTTGAGGACATCAGTCGAAAAAGAGTGGGAAAAACAGGCTTCATGAAAGAACATTGATTAATGCAGAGTCTGTCTGGAATATTTGCAGAGTTATAGTTAATTTAATGCACCTTCTGAACCACGGGTAAAACAGAGCATAAATAAACGGATTAATGGTAGAATTAAGACAAATCAAGACTGTGACTTTCTGAAATGTTTCTAACTGTAGTTCAATAACATAACCTAAGAAACCGTATATGATATATGGAAGTAAACACATCAGAAACACAGACACTAAAATGCCGAGGACTTTAGCTGCTTTTCTCTCAGATTTCATGGAGTGTGAGGTGATTTTCTGTGTTTTAGGCCGTGTGTGATTATTAAGCTCTCTGATAGCAGTGGCATGTTTCTTAGCAAGCAGAAAAACTCGAGTGTACAATATGATAATGACAGAAAGTGGAAAAATAAATGAATATATGATATCAATTACAGACCAAGCCTCGTTCAGAATGAAATAACATTCACCAGGACACATTAGAAAATTCATGTAATGAAAGATCACTGAGCTATACACTAGATTTACACACCAGTTAAGATAAACCACAGTGCACATTGTTCTCATAGAGACTATGTTTGTGTAGAGAAAGGGATTTAACAGAGCAAAAAATCTATCCACAGCAATCAGAGCGATATTATAGATGGATATGACCATTAAGAAAAAAGCAGTCAACCAAAAGCATATGCAGAAATCTCTCCCAAATATCCAGCATGATTCGATCACCCAGATGAACATCAACGGCATCACTAAAGCACCAACAAAGAAATCCGACACAGCCAGAGAGAGCACCAGCATGTTGGTTGGTGTGTGAAGCTGCTTGAAGTGAAGAACAGAGATGATGACCAGCAGATTTCCACACACTGTTAGCAGAACCACAGCAGCTGAACACACGTACAGTAAGATATAAACTGCAGGAGATACAGATTTCTCTGGACAAGAGAAATGCTCACAGCGATCAGACTGATTAAATTTTGTCAGGTTCATTAATACAGCTTGGAAATTTCCCCACAGTGGGACAAATAAAGGTTTATCTTATCTTATCTTATTTCAGTGTTGCATAAAGAGTTTAAAAAATACCTCTAGTTGGATGGTATCACTGTAAATCAGTAATTGTTAAATGCCACAATTAATTTACCTATGACTCAAGCAGCTCTGGTGCTTTTATAGTTTTGAAATTGATTACACCCACAAGTTTTAGTGACAGCATAATAGATATGATGTCATCCCCTGTTGGGAAAAGGTTGTTTTTTTTTTTTCTTCTGGCAGGAGGATGAATACAATGCAAAAGATCACTTGAAGCCTAAATGTCAACACAACGTTCCTCTGCTGAAAACCTGCCCTACAGATGAAGAATAAGTGATGAAACATTTTCAAATTAAATCATGATTCACTGATAATTCTTCTATCTGGTTATGCACATGCAAGACAGCCCAGCAAAACCTACCCTTTGTGCATGTGTGGCTGTTTGGGTGTCCAGCCAAAGAAACAACCACAGCCTAGAGGCCTTTTGGAACATTCATATTGTCAAATCCTGCCTCATTATATAAGTGCCCACATAAGATCTGTCAGCATTGTACATGCTCTAAACCGGGGCAATCAGGCTTCTAGCAGGCATCAGATAACCATGAAACAGAATACAACTGTGACAACTATATGTGTCCCAACTATATGGCACAGAAAGTAATCTATCTAGACCTCAAATTCTTCTTACCATTCAGACAATGTTGTAATGGTCAGATACATTAATTACCAAGATTAATTACAAGGTTGGATGGTGATCTCCACCTTGCATGAAAAAATATCAGGTATTAACGTAAAAAATTACCACATATGGTTAGTCTCAATGAAACAACTGAGTTATTGTGACTAGTGCAGTGGACGCAGTATAAAGACAGACCAAAAAAAAGCACCCATAACATTTACAGCATTTAGACCTCCTTATTTAGAGCTATTTAGAGAAATCTATCCTCATGTTTTTTTTTTTTGAATAGGTGAGGGCTAAGAAAACCAAACATCCTATTAAAAGCTGTTGAAGAGGCAATCACAGTGTGAAAAATCAAGTATTCATTATTAGTAATTATTATTTATTATTATTTTTACAAAAATTTATCGGGGTGTGGTTCAGTGATAGTTTGTGAATAGAGGGTGGAGCTGAGGGAAGTTCCCAGTAAGGATTACACACCAGTGCTGAACTGTATCCTGTAGCAGTGAGTTGAAACGTGCAAAAAGAAAAAGTTCTTGCTGTGATCGTTTCGCCTACTTCCAGTTTTCTCTTTCCTGAACCATCAGAGCTCCCTACACTGGTGCCAAAATGGGGTGTCCTAATGTTAAATAAAATGTCAATATATTTTTGATTTATGCCAAGTTCATACTGCACGATTTTTGCCCTGATTTTCAGTCGCCGACAGGTTTTGCGAGATCGCCGACAAATGGCCTAAATGTAAGGCAAATGCACGCAAGTGACAATCGTGCAGTGTGAATTACCAAAGATGTGATCTGAGAGAGTCGCCTGTCACAGATGTGCCAACCTCAGGCACTCTACTATGCCCCCAATCACCTGAATTCTAGCGCTGTCACCTGCACCCAATTTCCCGGACACTACTTAACACCCTCGCCAGAGTCAGCGGCGAGTATTATAATGAGTTATGTAGAGACTGCTCTTCCTACCATCATTCTAGTGGTTTATTCGCCTGTGATTCCTCTGTTCTGTTCTTCCCACAGGAGTTATTTTTGCCTAGTGGTTCTTTTTGTCTGAATCAGTTTCTCTTAGTTTACGCCTTCCTTTTGAGAGTGTTTCTTATTTAAAGTACTGTTTTCACTAACCTCCTTCCTCTCAGTCCTTCTTGGTGCCCGGTTACATCGCCGATGCGTCGCCAATGCCCGTGAAATATTTGGCATGCTAAATATCTGGACCTGACGGTGACTGTAAATTGGCTTACACTGAAGTGCTAAATCTAATACTTGAAAAATAATAGCAATGTTGAGTAGAAAATGAGTAAATATGCTTAGTGGTTCACTATTCAGCTCTAGTCACAGAGAAATTCACTGTGCAAGAATGCTTTTCTCACAGTGTTGAAGGAGGTTTTTGATTTTCTGATACACTACACCTGGGCCCCACACTGCACATTAGCTTTCATAAAGACTAATGATGATCCACTTCTCATTTTCAGTGATCCATTGTTCCACTCAGCTGCACAAGCCAAATCATAAAACCTCATCACAAAACATTTTTAGATGAGCCTTATATTTGATTTACATCACATTTAAATTGCATTAGCTGTCTGGCCCTTACCTGTTAGAACCAAAATCTGTAATTACTCTCTCCTGTGCTAATATGATTGACAGTACACAGTCAGAAGTTCGTAATCAGTTTACCTTTCTACCACCAGGGGATCCTGCATACACATGGAGATGGGTGTGTGGAAATATACACACACTGACATGCACAAGCAAATCTTGATAAATCAAGTTCAATGCATAAAAATATGTGTAAACTAATCTATGAGACTGTAATATAATTTATTTTTCATATTATAGTTAACATTAGTTATATTTTAGTTAAGACAAAAGTTAAATTTTGAAACTCAAGCATCTTAACACGTCCATATTCCTGTACACACAGGGCTTATAACAACATGTTATTAAAAGACAAACAATGCATCAGGAATACCTGAAGTTTTAAAACAAGAATTAGTACCTTTTCACACGCTCTGTTAGATTTGTTAGGATATTATAATATTTAAATGACATCTAGTACAATAGTAACATATGGGAACATCATTAGAAGGAGTGGGAAAAACAGGCTTCATGAAAGAACATTGATTAATGCAGAGTCTGTCTGGAATATTTGCAAAGTTATAGTTAATTTAATGCACCTTCTGAACCACGGGTAAAACAGAGCATAAATAAACGGATTAATGGTGCAATTAAGACAAATCAAGACAGTGGCTTTCTGAAATGTTTCTAACTGTAATTCAATAACATAACCTAACAAACTATAAATAAAATATGGAAGTAAACACACCAGAAACACAGACACTAAAATGCCGAGGACTTTAGCTGCTTTTCTCTCAGATTTCATGGCGTGTGAGGTGATTTTCTGTGTTTTAGGCCGTGTGTGATTATTAAGCTCTCTGATAGCAGTGGCATGTTTCTTAGCAATCACAAAAACTCGAGTATACAATATGATTATGACAGAAAGTGGAAATATAAACGAATATATGAGATCAATTATAGACCAAAACACGTTCAGAGAGAGAAAACATTCACCAGGACACATGAAAGAGCTCATGAAGTCTACATTGAAATAAAAAAGGAGAAAGTTATAGGCTACCACCACACACCAGTCAGAAACAATTACAACACGAGTGATTCTCACAGAGACTCTGTTCATGTAGAGAAATGGGTTTGAGAGAGCCAAATAGCGATCCACAGCAATCAGAACCATATGATATATTGATAAGGTCATCAGGAAGGAGGCAGTCATCATAACACATATGCAGAAATGTGTTCCAAAAATCCAACATGACTCAATCATCCAGATTAACATTGACAGCATCACTAAAGCTCCAATGAAGAAATCTGTCACAGCCAGAGAGAGCACCAGCATGTTGGTTGGTGTGTGAAGCTGCTTGAAGTGAAGAACAGAGATGATGACCAGCAGATTTCCACACACTGTTAGCAGAACCACAGCAGCTGAACACACGTACAGTAAGATATAAACTGCAGGAGATACAGATCTCTCTGGACAGGAGAAATGCTCACAGCGATCAGACTGATTAAATTCCATCAAGTTAATCAAAGCAGCATTTTTGTGTTGCATAAAGATTTAAAAAAAAAATACCTCTTGTTGGTATCACTGTAAATCAGTAGTAAAATGTCACACTTAATTTACCTATGACTCGAGCAGCTCTGGTGTTTTTATAGTTTTGGAATTGATTACACCCACAAGTTTGAGTGACAGCATAATATGTATGATGTCATACCCTGGCCTAGAGTTTTTTTGTTTTGTTTTTTTTCCTGGTAGGAAGATAAACATGATGTTAGTGTGTGCTCAAAGTTCATATGCTGAAAATCTGCCCTATAGATTAAGAATAAGTGATGAAACAAATTAAATGATGATTTACTGACAATTCTTCTATCTAGTCAGGCACATGCAAGACAGCCCAGCAAAACCCACCCTTTGTGCATTTGTGACTGCTTGGGTGTCCAGCCAAAGAAACAACTACAGCCTAGAGGCCTTTTGGAACCTTCAAATTGTCCAAACTGTCGAATCCTGCCTCGTTAGATAAGTGCCACTGCTGAAAGTGGTGACACTCCCAACTACTCCCTGGTGCTGCAAGTAATCTTTCTAGACCTCAAATTCTTACCATTCAGACAATGTTTTAATGGTCTGATATATTAATCACCAGGGTTAAATACAAGGTTGGATGGTGCTCTCTCCACATTGAATGAAAAAATTTCAGATTGGCCCACATATGGTAAGCCTCAATGAAACCAAGTCAGTTACTGCATTTTCATATTTACTGAACATTTACAGCATTTAGACTCCCTTAATCAGAGCTACTTAGGGAAATGCTTTGGTGTCTCTTAAAAAGTATCCTCATGTTTATTCAATAGGTTTGGGATTGGAGAATCAAACATCCTGTAATGCTGTTGGAGAGGCTATCATTGTGTGAAAAAAACAAACAAGCCTATTATTATTATTATTATTATTATTATTATTATTATTATTATAATAATTATAAGTGTTGTCAATAGATCAAGTGCTATGTCATGTCCTTGGTGAATATGTTCATCTTTAGTCATCAGCTGAAGTTACTCAGCTGTTCGGGCAGCTGGGACAGAGAAATCTCAGCAATTGGGTAATAAATACAAAGAAAACCGTTGCAGATGGAATAACTCAATGTTATCACTTACATAGGGAGTAAGAGAGTTTAATATTAATAAGTGTGAGTGTGGAATAGTGGTGGAATAAATAGTAATTTAATATTGGTAATATCTTGATCAGAGGATATGTTGTTGGGAAATCATGTAAGCGCAACTCAGTCAGGTTTTACAAATTGTGAGTTAAGTGAACCTGCTCTCATGTATGAACAGTAGCTGTTTTATAAGCCATAGATCCAGAGCAAGTGCAGGAATGTTGCTAGCTGCGGAGGTGGGGTGTGGTCGAGCACTGGTTTGTGAATATAGAGGGAAATGAGCAGTAAAGATTTCACATGTGTTGAACGGTACTAATGACTGTTTTCTGTGGCAGTGAGATGACAAGTGCAAAAAGAGCAATAAATAGTTTTTATTTTTAAGCCTTTTACATCTAAATCTTTAAGCCTGCCTCCAGTTTCCTCTTTCATGAACCATTGCTACATTGGTGCCAAAACCAGCATCAAGTGCTCCTGGACTTAGCAGGGTTAGTTGGAGGATGGCAGCTGCTCCTCAGCCTGGTCTGTCAAAGAGGTACTTCAGCAGTAGCCGTGGAGGCTATGCTAGGAGTCTAGGAAGGGCAACCATGTAAATTGTGAGCAAGAAAAAAATCAGTAATCCAGGGAGCAGAGTTACCTCTCTATGACCTTAACCTGTCCCATCTCGCTGGAAACGAGGGCCCATTGTGCTTGACATCACAAAATGTTACTGGAAAAGTTCAAAGCAATCTAATGTTACAGTAAAATAAAAATGCTGGCTAACTTTTTTGAAAATGTTAATTGTTTTGACATAAATCCATGTATCTATGCAATACTGTTTTTTTCTTGCTCACAATTTACAGGGCAGCCCTCGTAGACTTCTAGCAGACACACCCTTTCTCCTCAGGTCAAAATATTGTTTATTTGGGAGCTGTGATTGACATGGATAAGTGAGTATAATATCCCTCCAACCAAGAAAATACAGCAACTTTTGCTCCCATGGCTGCTTGCTGTGGATGGTTGTGGCATCACTACAGTTCAATCTGGAAATGGTTGGTTGAGGGATTTTCTGTTGAATGCCTCAGGAGCCTACATGTTTTGTTAACAGCAGCTATAAAAGAAATTCCCTTAGACCTTCTGAAATAAGTCACTTAAAAAGTGGGGTATTAACCCCATATACCATAGACAGTGGTGTGACTCAGTGAGAGGAGAACAAGCTCTTATGCTCAAGGTTTGAAGCTTTTCTCATAGAAGTGTTTTGACTGCTTTGAAGCAGGATGGTGCCACAGAAGCACAGAAGGTGTGTGGCGCATGATTGTGAGAGTGTCTATTTGGTAGATACACATTTACATCAAATGCCCTTATCTAGAGCACCTTTGTGAAATGTTTTTTCCTATCAAATACATATGCTCAAAATAAAAGTACCAGCTTAATGAAAACCCCCTTTTTTTTGTAAAACATGTCTATAGCACAGATTACAAAATAAATAATTTTATTTAATATATTTTATTTATTTAATTTTATTCCAAAATGTAACTTAAAAGGGTGGCTACTGCTACAGTTTTATCAATAAAATCATAGTAAATGATTCCTTTTTATTTTTACAATCCTATTTGTCTTCAGCGTTTATGTGTAAATTTCCAGTATTGTGGACATTCCCGGTACTCAAATATTTTTTTCTAATTTTTTGTTTTTAACTAACACACACACGTAATATTACATTATATGTAATATGATGTTGCAATTATGGCTTGTATAATATAAAAGTAATATCTGATCTCATTTACAGAAGAGTGGAAAAAGTAGGCCTTTCATGAAAGAACATTGATTAATGCAGAGTCTGGTTGCAATATTCGTAGAGTCAGGATTAACTTAATGCACCTCCTAAACCACGGGTAATACAGAGCATAAATAACTGGATTAATGGTGGAGTTTATATAACCCACAATCATGATTTTCTGAATTGTTTCTGTCTGTAGTTCAATAACATTACCTAATAAGCTGTAAATAAAATATGGAAGTAAACACACCAGAAACACAGACACTAAAATGCCGAGGACTTTAGCTGCTTTTCTCTCAGATTTCATGGAGTGTGAGGTGATTTTCTGTGTTTTAGGTCGTGTGTGATTATTAAGCTCTCTGATAGCAGTGGCATGTTTCTTAGCAATCACAAACACTAGAGTATACAATATGATTATGACAGAAAGGGGAAAAATACAGGAAATTACAAGGTCAATAACAGACCCAACTTCAGTCAGAATGAACACACACTCTCCAGGACACAGTACAAAACTCGTAAAGATTCCACTGAAATAATGAAATGTTATGGTATACACCATACACACACACCAGTTAGATGAAACCACAGTGCATATTGTTTTCACAGTGATTGTCTTTGTATAGAAAAAGGGGTTTGAGAGAGCCAAATACCGATCTACAGCAATCAGAGCCACATTATAGATGGATAAGGTTGTAAGGAATCCAGCAATCAACAAAAAAACAATGCAGAAAACTTTCCAAGAAATCCAGCAAGACTCGATTGACCAGGTTAATAATGATGGCATAACAAAAGTGCCAATGAAAAAATCCGACACAGCCAGAGAGAGCACCAGCGTGTTGGTTGGTGTGTGAAGCTGCTTGAAGTGAAGAACAGAGATGATGACCAGCAGATTTCCACACACTGTTAGCAGAACCACAGCAGCTGAACACACGTACAGTAAGATATAAACTGCAGGAGATACAGATCTCTCTGGACAGGAGAAATGCTCACAGCGATCAGACTGATTAAACTCCATCAAGTTCATCAATACAATATTTCTCAATTGTCTATAGAGTTTAAAGAAAGAGCTCATAGACTGGATGCTCCCATTCTATAAGGTTACTGTAAGAAGTAATAATTAAGTATCTTATTCCACAGAAGCAGGGTATTTATAGTATAAAAACTGATCACGCCTCCTTGAGTTTGAGTGACAGCATATATATGAGGTCATGCCTTTTTGGAAAGAAAGAGAATTAAAAGAGTTACTATGCCGTTGTTTTTTTTTTTTTGCTAACAAAGCTTCAATTAAATATCTACACAAATCACTTATTTTAAGAGATATAAGAAAGATGGCCCAAACAATGAAGTATAAGTGTTAAATAAATACATTCATTAAAATAAAAATGGCTATAATAAATAGAATATTATCTTTGATTTACAGGTACCTACACTATTTAGTGCAGGAGAATAATGATTTGATCATCATAATCTCTGTAATGATAAAGAATAATGCTTTTATTTAGCTTAGTGAAGGAGCTTAGTGACCTTTTTTTTTAAGTTCCAGTTAATACAGCTTCTCGGTGGACTTCCGGTATGCAACTGAAGGAGTGAGGCATGCCCAGGAGCACCTCCGTAAATTTAATCTCGTTTCATCAATTAACGGGAACATTACATATTCTTAATTTCTTAAGACAGTGCCAGAAATGCCAGCGAACTTTGAATACTAACTTAAGCTTGTCCTGGTAGCTACCATGCCGAGACCTAGACGTGTCTCCCCAGCTCTCGACAAAGTTGACGATTCCGCCAACATGTCCGCTGAGGCCTCGAGTCTGACCCCAGCTCTTTTAAAAGAGACGCTTACCACAACAATTCACGACGAAATTGCTTCACTAAGATCCGAGTTTCTTGAGGAAATTCGGGCCTCTACAGCTACACTTCAAGCCAATATTTCCAGTCATAGCTCCAAAATTAAAGACATTGAAACCTCTATTAACAGTGCGGATGAAAGGCTCGACATTTTAGAGCGTAAGTCTCGGTCCCTGGAAAGGGATAACGAGTTGAAGAACAAGGCGGAGGACTTGGAAAACCGTTCCAGGCGAAATAATCTCCATATACCGGGAATCCCAGAGAATGCTGAAGCGCCCAAGCCCTCTAGCTTCATGGCTGCATTCTTCGCAGAAATTTTCGGGGATAAATTAACTCTGACGCCGGAGATTTAGCATGCAAACTGTTCCCTCGCACCCAAACCGCGGCCTGGCGCACATCTGCGACCCATGATCGTTCGCTTTCTTTGTTTCCGAGCCAGAGAAGAAATCCTTCATCTATCACGTGAGCATGAAGTGATGCACTAAAAGGAATCCAGAATTTCGATATTCCCAGACTTTTCAGTGGAGCTTAAGAAATGGCGAGACCAGTTTAAGTCAGTCAAGGCCGACCTACACAGTGCTGGTGTCAAATTCAGGATGCTCTATCCCTGCAGACTTCTTTCATTTAACGGCGAATCACACAGTTTTAACACCCCTGTATCCGCCTCTATGTTCCATTCCACAGTGATTAAACCCCTTCAGCCCGGCAAGAAGTCTGCTGCGGACACTAATAACTAGCAGATTTTTTCTGGTCCATGTTCGACTTGGGACAGTACGTGAGTAAGGTGGCTTAAGTAATATTTCAAAGCCCGAACGGTTTGGTTATGTTACTAAAAGACAGCACTGTCGTAGCCTTTGTTTCCTAGATATCTACAGACTACATGTTGATCTTTTTTATCTATATACAGTCTGTTACCTGTGTGATGTTCCCAATGTTGTGACATGTTTACAATTTGTTACGGAGCTCTCTTCGCATGTTCGGCGGAGAGTAGGTGCTTATGTTGTATGAAAATGGGCAATGGTCATTTGACTTATCGAGGGTTGTTTTTTTTTCCTGATTATTCTCAGACTTGTCAAGACAGAAGAGAGTCATTCCATTTTATTTCATCATCTCTTTTTGCTGTTGTAGCCAATGACCACTAACATGTGCAGTGTTCAGTCAGGAGGTTCCAGTGTTAATTTTATTAGCTGGAACATCAAAGGTTTAAATAGTCCGATTAAACACAGCAAGGTGTTGTCTCACTTAGAACATTTAAATACTCACATTGGCTTTTTGCAGGAGACCCACTTAAAAAACTCTGATCATGTCAGAATCCATAAGAAATGGATTGGACAATTATTTCATTCTAAATTTTTGAGCAAATCTAGAGGTGTGGCAATTATAATTAATAAGTGCATTCAGTTTTCCCCTTCACAAATTATAGCTGGCTCTTGCAGTAGATACGTTATTGTGTCTGGCCTATTATATGGGATAACAGTGACACTGGCCAACATATACACACCCAATTATGATGATGTAAACTTTATCCAGAAAATATTCTCTTTACTTCCTGATTTAAATTCACATTATCTCATTATGGGAGGCATTATGGATTTTAATTTTATTCTGAATCCTTCTCTTGACCGCTCATCCAACAAACCCACCCAACTTTCCAAAACCACAAATGCACTTCAGTCACTTTTAAATACCTGTGGTCAAGCCGATGTATGGCGGTTTTAACCCCACAGCACAACAATATTCTTTCTTCTCCCATGTCCACCATAAATACTCACGTATTGATTACTTCTTCTTAGATAAGAAACTGCTACCCAAAGTGAAATCCTGTTCATATAGCAGCATTGTAATATCTGATCACGCCCCACTTGCACTGTCTCTTCTGTTCCAGGATAGGATGTTTAGTCCCGGATGCTGGAGACTTAATTCCCTTCTTCTCTCTGATAAGAATTTTTGTGATTCATTAAAAGAACAGTTAGATATATTTTTAGAGATAAACACCATCCCTGAAACTTCACCTTCTTCAATTTGGGAAGCCCTAAAAGCATATACTCGTGGTCTGATCATTTCGTACTCAGCCGGGATAAATAGACAATGAAGAAAGAAGTTAGAGGAGTTATCTCTTGAAATTCTTCAGATTGATTCAACTTATGCAACTTCTTCGGATTCAGAAATTTACCAGAAGAGACAAACTACATTTTTCGAACATGGTGACAAGGCACGTAAACTTCTTGCACTTCAGTTAAAGGAAAAGTCAGCCCAAAATGTTATTTCACAAATTAGGTCCCCAAGCGGTAATTTGATTATTGATCCGATCAGTATTACCACACATTTTAAGGATTACTACTCTTTACTCTATGAATCAGAGACTCCTACTGATAAACCTCTTATGGAATGTTTTTTTTTTACCTTTGCCCATACCTGTAATTTCGGACACAGTGAGGAAGGAGTTGGACGTACCTTTTTCCAAAGAAGAGATAGTGCAAGCTGTCCAGAGCATGCAGAATTGCAAGACCCCTGGACCGGATGGGTTCCCTGTCGAATTTTTTAAGATGTTCTCTCAAACACTTAAAACCTCACCCTCTAAATATCTTACTGGACTCCATTGATAAGGGATGTCTACCATCAACTCTCTGTCAGTCTTATATTTCCTTGATCTTAAAAAAGGACAAAGACCCACTTGACTGCAGCTCTTACAGGCCAATTAGTCTTTTGAATATGGATGTAAAGATACTGGCTAAAATCCTCGCAAAATGCCTCGAGTCTGTTCTACCTGTTATCATACATAGCGACCAAACAGGTTTTTATTAAAAATAGATTATTGTCTCATAATATAAGAAGAGCATTGAATATAATTTACTCTTCAAATTCACACCCTTCTTCTGCTGGATGTGGAGAAAGCTTTCGATCAGGTGGAATGGGATTACCTCTTTTTTGTGCTAGAGAAATTCAGATTTGGCAACACGTTCATATCTTGGATTAAACTTTTATATTCCCTTTCTATATGCGCGGTCCGTGTCAATGGAGTATTTTCTTCTAATTTTCCCCTGAAACGTGGTACAAGACAAGGTTGCCTACTCTCACCTTTGCTTTTTGCATTGGTAATAGAATGCTTGGCAATTGCCATTCGCACTGAGCAGGCTATGCAGAGAATTAAGAAAGCAGAGACTATTCACAAAATCTCACTATATGCTGACAACATACTGCTTTATATTTCAGATCCGGCTGTTTCTCTGCCTGAGGTTCTGGGAATAATAAACTCCTTTAGTAAATTCTCTGGCTATAAGTTGAATACTAACAAAAGTGAGTTGTATCCAATAAACTTTCAAATTTCTGTTTTACCATTTGGTGCATCAAATGGGTTTAAAGTCACTCTTCATAGTTTTAAATATTTAGGTACAACAGTTACACGTAAATGGTCAGATCTTTTCAAGGCCCATTTCACTGCACTTCTTCAGAGAGTGCAGAAAGATTTTGTTTGCTGGTCAGCTCTTCCCCTCTCTCTGGCTGGTCGTGTGAACTCAGTGAAGATGAACGTGTTGCCTAAATTCTTGTATTTATTTCAATGTGTTCCTATTTTCATACCTAAATCCTTTTTAAAAACACTTAATCAACACATTTCATCTTTTATTTGGAACAAAGGAGCAGCCAGAATTCACAGGGAAATACTTCACAAACTGAAACTCGAGGGTGGGCTTGCCCTTCCTAATTTTTTATTTTACTACTGGGCTGCAAACATACACTCTATACTGTTCTGGTTTCAGAGTCATTTTGGGCAGAGTCTAATTGGGTTATTATTGAAGATGGTTCCTGCTCCCCAGCTTCCCCTGCGGTACTCTTGTGCGGCCCTATCACTGCCATCTCGCGCTGTCCATATGGTAATCTCAGTGTCCGGCAAACATTACGAATCTGGTTCCAATTCCGTACCCATTTCGGCCTTCAGCGTTTGCCGGTGGTTTTACCTATTAATCGTAACCTTCTATTTCCCCCTTCACTTAACAACAAGGCGTGTAATGCTTGGTAAAGAGCAGGGATTTCAGTTGTTAATGACATTTATATTGATAATATCTTTCCCAATTTCACACAGCTGACGCAAAAATTTTCCCTCTCTAATGTACACTTTTTTAGATATTTGCTTATTAAACTTTATTTGTTTATTAACTTTATTAAAAATTCATTTCCTGACTTTCCGAACCGTCCTCCAAAATCCCAGATAGATCATATTCTTGAAGTATCCCTGGACAAAAGGGGT
This sequence comes from Hemibagrus wyckioides, assembly GCF_019097595.1. Classification (NCBI taxonomy): domain Eukaryota; kingdom Metazoa; phylum Chordata; class Actinopteri; order Siluriformes; family Bagridae; genus Hemibagrus; species Hemibagrus wyckioides. The sequence continues at coordinate 44,283,948 of NC_080715.1, forward strand.
GCACTGTCCACTTTATACAGATTGATCTCCACCATCACCACCTCCTCTCTCTCCTTTATTAAACAGCAGTGGGAATCGGATCTTTGCTTTACATTTGAAGACTTGGAACCAGATCTTGTCCCATGTCCATACCTCTATCTGTGCATGACAGCCTCATCCAGCTAAAACTTATTCATTGGGTTTATTGGACAAAAGTGAGGCTGGCAAAAATCAAGCAGGGTATTGATCCCCTGTGTGATCGTTGCCATCAGGCCCCGGCTGATTTAATACATATGTTCTGGTCATGCCCATCTATAACGTCTTTCTGGCTGTCAATTTTTAATTGCTTCTCCATAGTGTCAAAGAAACAGATTGTGCCTTGTCCTCTGGTTGCACTTTACAGACTCTCCCCAAATGTCACTGGCCTACCTGGGTATACGGCAAACGCTTTCGCTTTCCTAACATTACTGGCTAGACACCGCATTCTCCTGCTATGGAAACAATGTTTTCCTCCATCTTTTGATGACTGGCTCAATGATGCAATGAACTTCATTCATTTAGAAAAAATCAGGTAAAGGCAACAGCGGTATGTTTTCAGAGACTTGGGATCCATTCATTGTTTTATTTTCTGAAAACGTTAGTAGTACTTCTATATCTTGTCACCATTAAGATGTTACCATAAGGATGTCTTGAATCTGTTGAGATGAGTTTAATTTTATGTGCATGTGTGTTTAAACATTTGTCCATGTATACTTAATATCTGTGAATGCTTAACATGCACAAATTTCTGTTTTTTGGTTTTGTTTTGTTTGTGTTTTAGTTTGTTTTGGTTTAGGGGTGGGTTGGGGATAATGTCTTTCACTATTTTCTTGTATTCGCATCCTGTTGTTATTGTAAAAATCTAATAATCTCCGGTTGAGTGGACGCTGGCTCGTGCTTGCTGCCGCTGCTCTCCGGCAGTGTGTGTGTTTGTTTTGTTTTGCTTCCGAGGTCTGTTTGCCTTATTACCTAAACTATTCTGAGTTTTCGTCTACAATGTGGGTCGGCTGGATTTATTTCTGGTATGCCATCGTTTGGCTTCTCCTGTTGCCTGTCTACAAACCTGCAACAGGATTGCTCCAGCTACTCCGGCTTCGTCTTCACCTGTCGGAGCCTTCACCGGCGCTACATCTTCACCCGGATATTGCTCACCTGCCTCGTCGTAGATACATCCATCGAGGGTCACATCGGAGTTTCCACTTCGACAACCCTACGGGAATAAAATCCATCTCGACTTCTTCTCAACGTCCTTCGCGCTACACTGGCCGGGGTGTTGATCACAGTGTTAGCTAGACCAGGTAGGTCGGCTAATGCTAATGTCAAATGTGATAACACCACCATGAACTTCGGTCTACTAAATATCCGCTCTCTAATGAGCAAGGGTCATCTTATCCAGGATCTCCTCACCGACTGAATGTTTGACTTTTGACTCACTGTTTGACAGAAACTTGGCAACAACCCAATGACTTTTCCACCCTTAATGAGTCCACTCCTCCTGGGTTTGTTTATATCTGTAAACCTCGTGGCTCTGGCCGTGGAGGTGGTCTCGCGATTATTCACCGTGAGAAGTGGAAAGTCTTGCCAGTGTCCGCTCCTGCATTTGACTCTTTCGAATCAACTGTGTGTGAACTCCCTGGGCCCACTCCCACCATCGTTGCAGTGGTTTATCGCCCCCCTAAACCAAAAAACAATTATACATCTGATTTTGCTGCTTTTCTCACCCACTTAATCACTCTTTTCTCCAATATAATATTGTTGGGTGACTTTAATATACAGATTGACAATATTAACCACCCTCTTACTAGAGACTTTGTTGCCTGTCTTGAGAGTTTTGGTTTCTGGCAGCATATTGACTTTCCTACTCACTCAAAGGGACACATTTTGGACTTAATTTGCTGTTCAGGTATTCTATTCCACTGTTATGCGGATGACACCCAACTCTATTACTCTAGCGAACCTAATGCTACCCTCCCTCCTTCCTTTCTTCTTGACTGCTTTAATGAACTCAAATCCTGGTTCTCTTCCAACTTCCTCAAACTAAATAGTAAGAAAACTGAATTTCTTTTAATTAGTACTAAATCAACTTTATCTAAAATAAATAGCTTCTCTCTCTATTGACAATTCTATTGTTTCCCCTTCTACTCAGGTTAAGAGTTTGGGTGTCCTCCTGGACAGTACACTCTCATTTCAAAACATAAGGAAATTTAAGCAACTTTGACAAGGGCCAAACGGTTGTGTCTAGACAACTGGGTCAGAAAAGCAGGTCTTGTGTGGTGTCTTGTGTAGTGTGTAAGTAGGCAGTGGTTAGTACCTACCAAAGGTGCTCCAAGTAAGGTCAACCAATAAACCAGTGACAGGGTCATGAACCCCAAAGCTCACTGTTCCATGTAAAGCCTAACCCACCAGAAGAGTTTCTGTAGCACAAACTGCTGGAAAATTAAATTCTGGCTCTAATATAAGGGAGTCAGATCATACAGAGCATCACAGAGAATCACTGCATAGGGGCAGAGTATCAGAGTGACCAGGCTGACTCCTGAACTCCATTGAAAGTTCCTACACTGGTCAAAACTGGACCATGGAACAGTGGAAGGAGGAGGTCGGGTCTAATGAATAACATTCTCTTTTACATCATGTGAACAGGCGTGTGCATCGCATACCTGGGGAAGAGACGGCACCAAAATGGAGTCTATAGAAGCAGTGTGATGTTCTGAACAATGTTCTGCTGGGAAACCTTAGGTCCTGGAGTTCATGTGGATATTACTTTGACAAGTACAGTATAACCTACCTAAACATTGTTGCAGATCAAGTTTACCCCCTCATTGCAATGGTATTTCCTAAAGGAAGTGTCTTCTTTCAGCAACATGATGCTCGCTGACACACTGCAGACATTGTTCAGGAATGAGTTAGAGAACAAGGTGCTGACATGGCCAAACTCCCCAGATCCCAGACTAATAGACAAGAGGTTGGACATCCCGGGAAACATAGCTGACTCAATAATGAGGTAGGGCAGCCTGTGCAACATCACTAAAGTGCCACCTAGACAATGCAATCTTTTTGCTCAGAGTAAAACAGGATAAAGGCTGGTGAGGAAAGCTGCAGTAAGGCTAATAGCCATTGTGTAAAGTTCAATCTCATGTCAAGGCTGTGAGAAGTTCAGTCTCATACCCTTTCCTGCAGGATCGGATCATCAGTATTCTCAATGGGTCTAATGGAATCAAGAAAATTTCTGATTGTGGATTAACTAATGCTCACAGCGACCAGATTGATTAAACTCTGTCAGGATCACGAATACAACACTTCCCTAATATCTGTAGAGTTTAAAGAAGTAGCTCATATATTGGATGACCTTGGAAAATGTTAAGTGTAAAATATGCAAAAAGAAGAAAATGACTTAAAGTTCAAATAGCCCTAGTGATTACCTTCTGACATTCCGTTATGGCTGATGCTATGAGAACGCTTCATTGAGGAAAATGTATCTGAACCTGTGTGCACACACACCAATTGACTGGCTCAGATAGGACATGTGACAAAGGGCATATGTGCCAACAAGTCCATATAAAGGCATCTATACTATATTGCCAAAAGTATTCGCTCACCCATCCAAATAATCAGAATCAGGTGTTCCAATCACTTCCATGGCCACAGGTGTACAAAATCAAGCACCTAGGCATGCAGACTGTTTTTACAAACATTTGTGAAAGAATGGGTCGCTCTCAGGAGCTCAGTGAATTCCAGCGTGGAACTGTGATAGGATGCCACCTGTGCAACAAATCCAGTCGTGAAATTTCCTCGCTCCTAAATATTCCAAAGTCAACTGTCAGCTGTATTATAAGAACGTGGAAGTGTTTGGGAACGACAGCAACTCAGCCACGAAGTGGTAGGCCACGTAAACTGACGGAGCGGGGTCAGCGGATGCTGAGGCACATAGTGCAAAGAGGTCGCCAACTTTCTGCAGAGTCAATCACTACAGACCTCCAAACTTCATGTGGCCTTCAGATTAGCTCAAGAACAGTGCGCCGAGAGCTTCATGGAATGGGTTTCCATGGCCGAGCAGCTGCATCCAAGCCATACATCACCAAGTGCAATGCAAAGCGTCGGATACAGTGGTGTAAAGCACGCCACCACTGGACTCTAGAGCAGTGGAGACGCGTTCTCTGGAGTGACGAATCGCGCTTCTCCATCTGGCAATCTGATGGACGAGTCTGGGTTTGGCGGTTGCCAGGAGAACGGTACTTGTCTGACTGCATTGTGCCAAGTGTAAAGTTTGGTGGAGGGGGGATTATGGTGTGGGGTTGTTTTTCAGGAGCTGGGCTTGGCCCCTTAGTTCCAGTGAAAGGAACTCTGAATGCTTCAGCATACCAAGACATTTTAGACAATTCCATGCTCCCAACTTTGTGGGAACAGTTTGGAGCTGGCCCCTTCCTCTTCCAACATGACTGTGCACCAGTGCACAAAGCAAGGTCCATAAAGACATGGATGACAGTCTGGTGTGGATGAACTTGACTGGCCTGCACAGAGTCCTGACCTCAACCCGATAGAACACCTTTGGGATGAATTAGAGCGGAGACTGAGAGCCAGGCCTTCTCGTCCAACATCAGTGTGTGACCTCACAAATGCACTTCTGGAAGAATGGTCAAAAATTCCCATAAACACACTCCTAAACCTTGTGGACAGCCTTCCCAGAAGAGTTGAAGCTGTTATAGCTGCAAAGGGTGGACCGACGTCATATTGAACCCTATGGATTAGGAATGGGATGTCACTTAAGTTCATATGAGAGTCAAGGCAGGTGAGCGAATACTTTTGGCAATATAGTGTATATTACATCTAAGAGTTTGGAGGGGTTATCAGCCTGCAATTAAATCCCAGATACAGAAATATTGTCTCAGTGACAGGGGCACATAAGGCTACCTTCTGGAGGCACCCTGTGGTACCCCATCAGAGAGAGACAGTCACCATGAATGACTTCTGGACTAGAACAGCAGGAGTGTGGAGTTTAAAACAAAACTTCCTTCCTTCCTTCATTTCTTTCTTTCTTTCTTTCTTTCTTTCTTTCTTTCTTTCTTTCTTTCTTTCCCTTCACAAACACTAACAACTGTTGGTTGGAATTTTATGCATTTATACAAATGGAATGAAAGCTTTGGAGAAAACAGTGTTTTGCTCTAACACTGCTGCTTGGTGAATATTTCCCCCATGCAAATTGTTTAGTATCAGACATACAATTTAAAAAAAGCTATTTAATTTTTCCCATAATAATGCACTGGACTAAAATTAGTACAAATTAAGTCAGTGGTTATTGTTTCCCCTATTTTATATTTTATACATCCTCATCTGTCCTTTAAATAGCCAAAATATAGAAGTTTATCGGTAGCACACTGTAGATGTGTCAAATCACAAAGATGTGTCTTTGCCTCCAAAAGATGTTCATTTCATCTATACAGCAGAGATTTCATCAAAAAAAATTATATTATTTTATAGCCAAAAAATGTTGGTCATATAGATAACACAATAGACTACACTATGTTAAATTGCCTGAGGGAATTTGATGTGTTATATACTGTATTAAGATACATATATAATATAATAGCAATATTTGGGGCTAAAATTTAGATTAAAACAAGTGACAAAAATTAATTCACGAAAGGACATTTATTAACACAGAGTCTGTACGGAATATTTGCAGAGTAATGATTAAATGAATGCACCTCCTAAACCGTGGGTAAAAAAGAGCATAAATATAAGGATTAATGGTGGAGTTAAGATAAACCACAAGTAGAAATGTTTCTGCCTGAAGTTCAATAACGTTCCCTAATAAACTGTAAATATAATATGGAAGTAAACACATCAGAAACACAGACACTAAAATGCCGAGGACTTTAGCTGCTTTTCTCTCAGATTTCATGGAGTGTGAGGTGATTTTCTGTGTTTTAGGTCGTGTGTGATTATTAAGCTCTCTGATAGCAGTGGCATGTTTCTTAGCAATCACAAAAACTCTAGTATACAATATGATTATGACAGAAAGTGGAAATATAAATGAAAATATGAGATCAATTACAGACCAAACTTCATTTAGCAAGTAAAAACATTCTCCAGGACACAATACAAAACTTGTAAAGGGCCCACTGAAATAATAAAATGCTATGTTATACACCATACACACACACCAGTTAGAATAAACCACAATGCACATCATCCTTCTAGAGATTGCATTCATGTAGAGAAACGGGTTTGCGAGAGCCAAATACCGATCTACAGCAAGAAACCTCTCCCAAAAATCCAGCATGACTCGATCATCCAGATTAACATTGATGGCATCACTAAAGCTCCAATGAGGAAATCCGACACAGCCAGAGAGAGCACCAGCGTGTTGGTTGGTGTGTGAAGCTGCTTGAAGTGAAGAACAGAGATGATGACCAGCAGATTTCCACACACTGTTAGCAGAACCACAGCAGCTGAACACACGTACAGTAAGATATAAACTGCAGGAGATACAGATCTCTCTGGACAGGAGAAATGCTCACAGCGATCAGACTGATTAAACTCCATCAGGTTCATCAATACAGTATTTCATTACTGTCTACAGTGTTTAAAGAAATAGATCATAGACTGGATACTTCCACTGTAAAATGTTAACTGTTAAAATTCATAATCAAAAATCTTATGACTAAAGCAGCTTTGCTTCTTTTATAGTATAGAAACTGATCACGCCCCCTTGAGTTTGAATGACAGCATACATATGAGGTAATGCTTTGTTGGAACTGAAGGCCAACTAGTTACTTGGAGAGAATTAAAAATGATATTATGCATTTTTTTGCAACAAAGCTTCAATTAAATATCAATACAAATTTTTGCTAAAATAAATGGCCCTATAAATAAAGAAATGTTAAAAAGATGCCAAATTGACATTTTTTAAATAAATTTGAATTTATTACAATGAAGTTGGTTATCATAAATAGGTTCTATTTTAGTGAAGTGGAATACTCTTATGACTGTCACAGGCTCTGTAACGATAAAGAAATCCTAACACTGTCATGTATTGCATGTGGCACATTATTATGTAATGCTAATTCCTACTTTTTCTTATTTGGACTGGATTTTATACCTTTTCTGAATTTTAAACCTTTTAGAAACTTCAAAAAGGAGCCTAGTGACATTTACAATCAAGTATTTTTCTAAAATCTAAAAAGTATCTAAATAAGGTAAAATGGGGGGGGGGACTGAAAACCTGGATGAATTATACATGTATGGGTCTACACTTTCATGTTCTCAATGACTAATGAGGTGTAAAGATAATTCATGACATGATGCCTATTCACACATTTATCACAATGTGCAGAGGTATTGATCTGCACAACCTGTAAAATATCGACACATACTGTACATATAGGGGCTGAAACACTGGCCAGTGTTGGGGATTTCATATTCCATAAGTGAAATAAGCGTGAAGGTTGAATTAGCAAAGCAGTAGCACAGCTGTACATAAAATATTGTATTCCACAAAACAATTTTCAAAAGAGGACAAATTGTTGGTGTGCATCTCACCAGCACAGCTGTGACCAGGACAGCAAGTCTTTGTGGTGTCTCGAGAAATTATGGTATCCAGGGTAATATTGGCATACCACAATGAAGGACCAACCACATCCAACTGTCAAAGCAAGAGGAAGCTGTTTGAAAATCATGGCATTATTTACGCCGACTACTTGTGCTAGATAGGTGAATTTCTGCCATGTACTATCAAACCATTCTAAAAGTACCATGTGCACCCAACATTTCAAACATTGCACCCTGAAGGTAGTGCAAGTGTATCAGGATGATAATGCAAAAATATGTACAGCAAGACTGGTAACAGAGTGGTTTGATGAACATGAAAGTAATGTTGAACATATTCCATGGCCTGCACAGTCACCAGATATGAATATTTGGTGGGGTGGGTCAGGAAACATTTTCCTCCACCAGCATTATGTAGTGTCCTGGTCACTTTCTGCAAGCAGAAAGGCTCAAAATACCTCTGGCTACTGCACAGGTCTTGTGTCACTCATTAACAAGAGGCTGACAAGATGCTACTCTGCTCTTTGAAACCCTTGAGGAACCTGCTGGCTTCCCTCAAATGTTTTTGTGTGATTCAGGACACTACCCAAAATCCCATATTAGCCAGTTGCTCTCAAGGCATAAGGGAAAGTTGTAGTCCTTAGGCGTCACAAAAAGTTTTGGATAAAAACTAAGATAGCAGCCTGCAAATGGCAGTAAGAGGGACCTACTGGTTTTCAATAAGAGGTTTATCCAGCGGGTATGATCAGGTCCCAGTTACTGAGAAGGATAGACCTAAGACAGCCTTTTGCACCCAATTTGGCTTATTTGAGTGTAACTGGATGCTGCTTGGGCTCTGCAGTGCTCCCAGGACTGTTCAGAGTTTAATACAACGGCTGTTTGGTGATCAGCAGTGTCAGTCTTTATTGTTATCTCAATTACATTGTGGTATTTTCTTTGGCTGTAGCACTGCATTTATGTGGTTGCCTTTTTAACCTACTGGAAGCACAAAGGGTTGAACGCTAAGTTGGGGAAGTGCTCTTTCTTACATAAAAAGCAAAAACACTAGAGGCACTTCACTTAATCGGAGGGAGGTTTAACAGAACCAAATAAAATCAAGGCAATAGCCCAGTGGTGCTGTTTTGAGGCTTACATCAGCTTACATAACTGCCAGTTCTTGCATATGCAAATTTCAAGCAGTCTTTCATTCTGGAAATTAATGCCAGTTATAGCGGACTGGGGAAGATGTATTTGAGGAAAAGGGGGGCAGGGTGCATACTATTGCTTATGCTAGTTACAGTTTTTGGCCCACAAAATGCAGTATGTCAAATTATAGATCCATGAACTGTAGGTTTGGTTTGCATGTGGGCCATGACTGAAAAGTTTAGTACATTTTTGTTAGGGCAGAAGTGTCTCAGTTATCTGGCTTCTTCTAAGCTTGGTGCCACAGAGCAGCATTGGGCTGCACAAATAGGCTGGTGGAGCAAGATGGGGTGATTTAACCCAGTGTTCATCATAATCATGGGGTTGGGAAGGATAGGTCTTCCAGGTGCTTATGTTTACCCTTGTGTTTACCCTGTGTGATGAGGTACTGTCCATGTTAGACTGGGAGCATGGGCACCAAAGGATTTTGAATATCACTGAATTGATAAGGCAGCATTGCTGGCCAAGTATGGTCAGGTTTGTGAGTTGTGCCAAGTAGCCAAGGACAAGTAACCCAGGGCCTGTAGCAACATGCGCTATTTATCATCATCTAGGCCTCATGAAATCTTGGCAATAGACTTTATTATACTCAAGCCATCCCAGATGGGAATAGTGAATGTTTTATGCCGAGTTCACACTGCACGATTTTCAAAGTGGTCAATTGTCATTGTTTTCACAGTGCACATCTATCTGGGGAAGCATGCAGTTGCTGCGGTGTTCACATTGCATGATGGATCAGTGACAGGAGGATAAACACTGCATGACTTCACAATAGGAAGAATCGCCAACAACTCTTCCTGGTCTGCAAATTGTGTTTCACAACCAAATGCGAGAAATTATAAAGAAATAACTTAAGATCACACGTGAGATCATGAGTTCTCTCACGAGACTGGAAATGGAACCCCACAAAAAGTTCACGATCTGAATGGTCTGAGCAGGGAACAAGGATTGTGTGTTCTGCATAATTGAACAAATGAATAATTTTGCAACGTACTGCTGCTGATGCAGTCAAGCAAATGTATGCTTTATTTCTGTTTGATGTAATTGTAAAGCTTATTTATTCTGATATAACTACATTCAAGACATTTTTTTCCAACCGAAGCCATGCTTGCTGATATTGTGTGATATAACTCCTCCTCCAACATCCCTCTGCCCTGTATCTTGCTCTCTCCTTGGCTGTAGGTCATCGCCGATGTATTTTTCAGTCAGAACTCTTTTCACACTTCAGGATTTTGAGTTGCCAACAGGTCCAGATATTTAGCATGGCAAATATTTCACAGGCCTCGGTGATGCACTGGTGATTCTCTCAGATCGTGTCTTTGGTAATTCACACTGCACGATTGTCATCCACGTGCACAAGCTCCAATTTGCCTTCGATTTTGGGCAGCAATTTTGCAAAACCTGTCAGCAACTGAAATTCAGGGCTAAAATCATGCAGTGTGAACTTAGCATTAGACTTATGTCTTCACAAAATACACTGTGACTGTCCTCACTCTGGACCAGCATGCTGAAACAGTAGCAAGCATATTGGTGATGGATTGGAGACTTCATTACGTAGAGAAAACTCGCACTTCACGTCATCATCCAACTGATAATGGCCAGTTTGTTCAATCATACTTTGCAAAACTTGTGTACTAAACCTGTGTCAAGGAAAAGAAATTGGGTATCATGTCTGCCTTAAGTTTGTTCTGTTATAATAACACTCCCCATCAGGCTAGTGACAAGTTCCCCCATGTCCTTATGTTTGGTCAAGAATCACAGTGAAGGCACCAAAAGAGGGTGTCACTACACTGACTTATGACCCACCATTAGTGGGTAATATGTTATATTTATACTTATATAATACTATATACACTATATTGCCAAAAGTATTTGCTCACCTGCCTTGACTCGCATATGAACTTAAGTGACATCCCATTCCTAATCCATAGGGTTCAATATGATGTCGGTCCACCCTTTGCAGCTATAACAGCTTCAACTCTTCTGGGAAGGCTGTCCACAAGGTTTAGGAGTGTATTTATGGGAATTTTTCCAGAAGCGCATTTGTGAGGTCACACACTGATGTTGGACGAGAAGGCCTGGCTCTCAGTCTCCTCTCTAATTCATCCCAAAGGTGTTCTATCGGGTTGAGGTCAGGACTCTGTGCAGGCCAGTCAAGTTCATCCACACCAGACTGTCATCCATGTCTTTATGGACCTTGCTTTGGTCACTGGTGTACAGTCATGTTGGAAGAGGAAGGGGCCAGCTCCAAACTGTTCCCACAAAGTTGGGAGCATGGAATTGTCCAAAATGTCTTGGTATGCTGAAGCATTCAGAGTTCCTTTCACTGGAACTAAGGGGCCAAGCCCAGCTCCTGAAAAACAACCCCACACCATAATCCCCCCTCCACCAAACTTTACACTTGGCACAATGCAGTCAGACAAGTACTGTTCTCCTGGCAACCGCCAGACTCGTCCATCAGATTGCCAGATGGAGAAGCGCGATTCGTCACTCCAGAGAACGCGTCTCCACTGCTCTAGAGTCCAGTGGCGGCGTGCTTTACACCACTGCATCCGACGCTTTGCATTGCACTTGGTGATGTATGGCTTGGATGCAGCTGCTCGGCCATGGAAACCCATTCTATGAAGCTCTCTGCACACTGTTCTTGAGCTAATCTGAAGGCCACATGAAGTTTGGAGGTCTGTAGCGATTGACTCTGCAGAAAGTTGGCGACCTCTTCACACTATGCGCCTCAGCATCCGCTGACCCCGCTCCGTCAGTTTACGTGGCCTACCACTTCGTGGCTGAGTTGCTGTCGTTCCCAAACACTTCCACGTTCTTATAATACAGCTGACAGTTGACTGTGGAATATTTAGGAGCGAGGAAATTTCATGACTGGATTTGTTGCACAGGTGGCATCCTATCACAGTTCCACGCTGGAATTCACTGAGCTCCTGAGAGCGACCCATTCTTTCACAAATGTTTGTAAAAACAGTCTGCATGCCTAGGTGCTTGATTTTATACACCTGTGGCCATGGAAGTGATTGGAACACCTGATTCTGATTATTTGGATGGGTGAGCGAATACTTTTGGCAATATAGTGTATTTATTTTTATATTTTCTATCCAGTCTATTCTTAGGGTATTTCTTTTTTGGTATAGATTCAGTCATTATCTTAGCTTGGTAACACTGGAACTTAAGAGCGGGGCAAAGCAGCTTTTTGTTTGTATGATTTTATCAGATGCCATTTAGCAATAAACACTGGTCTTTGTTAATCTCTTAAACCTCTTAATCTATAAAAGGTGTGCTATTGATAAAAAAATATATATATATTATTACATTATTTTTTTGTTTACATGTTTGTTTACTTATTTATTTACCTTGCAATAAAAGCTTTTTGACTTGAATAGACTCTGAAAATGGAGTGCTATGCAAAAACATGAATAAAATGAAAGCTTTCAGAAAAATAACAGTTAGCTTTCTAGGTTGTGGTTTGTTTTTGCTGCTTGTTGAATAATTCTGCCATGCAAACGCTTATCATTTTAATTCTTCTCCACAATGCTACATTAAATTAAAATTAGGCCATGCTGATGTCAATGCAGAGGTAATTTTTTCCTTTGTGTTTTAATGTCACATGCAGTCATAATATGAAATTCTGAAAACTTGCATAAAGTAACATACAATCTGTGTTACTAATGCAGTAACAGCCAAATGGAGTGAGGCATTAATTTAACATCATCTGTCCTTTAAAATGCTACATCTGTATAACACTGTAGATGTGTCATTATAAAGATATGTCTTTGCATCCAAAAGCAGTACGTCACTAAAAAGTATTCATGATCACTGTCATATTCTATGACTGCTTCTTTATGTCAAAAAAAGTGTCCTTTAAAAAAAAATGTAAATCTCCACCACAAATATATCGTTCACTATATTGTATTATATGCTGAATATAATAGTGAACAAAATATTAGTCATATATAACACAATACACTACAGTACATTATATTCACAGTGGGAATTTGATGTGTTAGAGAAGCTTAAGTTATATTTTAAATAAATGACATTTTGGGTTTATGATAAAAATTATTGACAAAAGTTAATTCATGAAAAAACATTGATTAATGCAGAGTCTGTCATAAAAATTTGCAGAGTTATGATTAAATTAAAGCATCTCCTAAACCATGGGTAAAAAAGAGCATAAATAACTGGATTAATGCTGGAATTAAGATGAACCACAACCAGAACTTTCAGCAATGTTTCTGTCTGAAGTTCAAAAAAATTCCCTAGTAAACTGTAAATATAATATGAAAGTAAACACACCAGAAACACAGACAGTAAAATGCCGAGGACTTTAGCTGCTTTTCTCTCAGATTTCATGGAGTGTGAGGTGATTTTCTGTGTTTTAGGCCGTGTGTGATTATTAAGCTCTCTGATAGCAGTGGCATGTTTCTTAGCAATCACAAAAACTCGAGTATACAATATGATTATGACAGAAAGTGGAAATATAAATGTTACAACAAGATCAATTACAGTCCAAACCTCATTTAGCAAGTAAAAACACACTCCAGGACACATTATAGTATTTTCAAAGCTCCCATTGAAATAATAAAATGCTATGCTATATACCATACACACACACCAGTTAGAATAAATCACAATGCACATCATCTTTCTAGAGATTGCATTCATGTAGAGAAACGGGTTTGAGAGAGCCAAATAACGATCTACAGCAATCAGAGCAACATTATAAATTGATATGGTTATGAGGAGACCACCAATCAACAAAAAACTGATGCAGAAACCTCTCCCAATAATCCAGCATGGCTCGATTGTCCAAATTAACATCGGGGGCATCACTAAAGCTCCAAAGAGGAAATCTGACATGGCCAGGGAGAGCACCAGCATGTTGGTTGGTGTGTGAAGCTGCTTGAAGTGAAGAACAGAGATGATGACCAGCAGATTTCCACACACTGTTAGCAGAACCACAGCAGCTGAACACACGTACAGTAAGATATAAACTGCAGGAGATACAGATCTCTCTGGACAGGAGAAATGCTCACAGCGATCAGACTGATTAAACTCTGTCAGGTTCATGAATACAGCATTTCTCAAATGTCTACAGAGTTTAAAGAAATAGCTCATATACAGGATTCTCCAACTGTAAAATGTTAACTGTATAAAAAAAGTCATAATAAAGCATCTTATTAGTCAGATGCAGTGTTTATATAGTATAGAAACTGATCACACCTCCTCGAGTTTGAGTGACAGCATACCTGTAAGGTCATGCCTTTTAGGTTATTATGCAGTTGTTTTTTTGGGAACAAAGCTTCCAATAAATATCTACACAAAGTAGATATTTAGATATAAGTACGCTAAATACTAAGATAAATGGCCCTATGCATAAAGACTAAGTGTTAAATAAATACATCTGAATTTAGTAGGATATTATCTTGATTCATATTGATCACATTGATCACATGCTCTGTAATGATAAAGAATAATACATAACATGCAATACATATACAGTAGAATTGAAATTTCTTTAACATCTCAAAACATCTTAAGTACATCACAATACCTTTTACACTCTATAGCGACTTCAAAAGGAGCTTTTTAACAATGTTTCTCCAGGACCCTGGTGCTACATAAACATACAACAAAGTTCAAACACAAAAAAAAACACCAACACAGAGCTAGGACAGAAGGTTGTGCTAGCCACATGAAGTGCTAAGTGTGCAACTAGTGTGCTATGTTTATTTCTACTTGCAGGTAGTGCAAGGTAGTGCAAGTAGAAATAAACATAGCAGCAGATGAAATATTAACAAGAGGTGAGCAATAAGTAATAAAAAATACAATTATGTTCACACAGGTGAGAGAGTGTGAGTGTGTGAGACAGAGAGAGATAGATAGATAGAGAGAGAGAGAGAGAGAGAGAGAGAGAGAGAGAAAGAGAGAGAGTGAGTTTTGTACAGTTCAGTCCTGGGTGTTGAGGAGCCTGATGGCTTGAGGGAAGAAACTGTTACACAGTCTGGTTGTGAGGCCCGAATGCTCCGGTACCTCTTTCCAGATGGCAGGAGGGTGAAGAGTGTGTGTGAGGGGTGTGTGGGGTGTGTAAGAGTGTGTGTGAGGGGTGTGTGGGTTGTGTAAGAGTGTGTGTGAGGGGGGTGTGAGGGGGGTGTGAGGTGTGTAAGAGTGTGTGTGAGGGGTGTGTAAGAGTGTGTGTGAGGGGTGTGTAAGAGTGTGTGTGAGGGGTGTGTGGGTTGTGTAAGAGTGTGTGTGAGGGGTGTGAGGGGTGTGTAAGAGTGTGTGTGAGGGGTGTGTGAGGTGTGTAAGAGTGTGTGTGAGGGGTGTGTGGGGTGTGTAAGAGTGTGTGTGAGGGGTGTGTGAGGTGTGTAAGAGTGTGTGTGAGGGGTGTGTGGGGTGTAAGAGTGTGTGTGAGGGGTGTGTGGGGTGTAAGAGTGTGTGTGAGGGGTGTGTGGGGTGTGTAAGAGTGTGTGTGAGGGGTGTGTGGGGTGTAAGAGTGTGTGTGAGGGGTGTGTGGGATCATCCACAATGCTGTTAGCTTTGCAGATGCAGCGTGCGGTGTAAATGTCCTTGATAGAGGGGAGAGAAACTCCGATGATCTTCTCAGCTGTCCTCACTATCCCCTGAAGGGTCTTGTGATCTGAGACGGTGCAGTTCCCAAACCAGGCAGTGATGCAGCTGCTCAGGACGCTCTCTTCTCTGGTTTGTGTACGCTTCATCCCACTCTGATGGCTCAGGACAGTTTGGCCCTTGCTGTTTTTAAGGCCACCTTGTCCCCTGCTCTGAAGGCAGAGTCTTTCGCCTTCAGCAGAGCACACGTCATCAATGGCTTCAGGTTGGAGCGTGTGGAGATGGACTTGAAGATGGTAACAACATTGATGCACTTGCCGATGTAGCCGGTCACTGATGCCGTGTGCTCCTCTCTGAAGTTGATAGAGTTGCCATTGGTTGCAGCCTCCCTGAACATATTCCAGTCAGTGCACTCAAAACTGTCCTGAAGAGCAGAGATGGCTCCTGCTGGCCAGGTTTTAACCTGTTTCAGAACCGGTTTAGAGCGTCTGACGTGTGGTCTGTATGCTGGAATTAGCATAACAGAGATGTAGTCCGAGTATCCGAGGTGGGGGTGGGGCTCCGCACGATATGTGCCGGGAATGTTTGTGTAAACAAGATCCAGCGTGTTCGCCCCTCTCGTAGCAAAGCCCACATGCTGATGGAATTTTGAGTGCACTGTTTTTAGATTTGCATGATTTGCATGAAATCTCAGGCAATAATAAACAGTCCGTCTGGGTGAGCATTCTGCAGCTCGCTAATAGCTCTGTACAGCTCACACAGAGCCTCCTTAGCATTAGCGCTGGTGGGAATGTACACTCTGAAAATGAAAGCGGTAGTGAATTTACGTGGTAAATAAAATGGTCTGCATCTAACAATCACAAACTCCACTAGCGATGAACAGTAATTAGACACAAGCACAGTCCTTACACAATTCCGTGTTGATGTAAACACACACACAGAGCTACATTCCTGTCGGCATGAAACACGGTTAGCCTGGACTAGCTAAATGGCGCGTCTGGAACTCCGTGAAAACAAAGATGCAGCAGTCTCTGAACTCTCTCTGTTTGGTTTGCTGGAGTCGGATGTAGTCCAATTTATTGTCCAGTGAGCAGACATTGGACAAAATCATGGACAGGAGAGCTGGCCAACTAGGGTTTGTTTTTAGCCTAGCATGGACACCTGCCCGTTTTCCGAGCTTCAACTTCCTCGAGCACCGCTTGCGACATCCTCTCTCCTGCCCACTGGCATCAAGCGACACCGAGGACTGAAGGCCTGGTCTTCGCAGCAAGGCGAGGTCGCGAAGTTTGCCGAGTACTTCATCATGCAGTTTAGTTATTGCATGATTTCTGAACTGTAGTATTGTCTGGCAGTCGTATACATCAACACCACTGTTGCACCACAAATGCACCTTGAAATTCAGGCTAAAACAAAGAAATAGCACCATTTTGGTTCCGAAGTGGCTGATGCGTGCTACTGCCGTGCTGCCATCTCACCATAATATTGATTATCTCATTACAGTGGCATTGGACAAGTAGTGAGCTATAATAGGAGGCAAGTAAACAGCTAGTTCTCATAGTCAGTGTGTCAGAAGCAGTAAAAAGAAAAAAGCCAAGCATAAGATTCTAAGCAACTCTGACAAGGGCCAAATGGTGATATCTAGACAACTGGGTCAGAACAGCAGGCCTTGTGTGGTGTTCCAAGTAGGCAGGGGTTAGTATCTACCACATTTGCTCCAAATATGGACAACTAGTGAAATGGTGACAAACACCAAATGGTGTTCAGTACAGATATTTAACACAGCTCTCCAAAATCCAGATTTCATGAACTAGAAATTAACACAGGTATATAAATTGGCTTTATGTTACCCTCAAGTTTACTGGCTGGGTGCACACACAGTTTGAGTTTCACTGACTTGAAAAAAACCCCAAAAAACTGGGACTTGAAAGCCCACATATATCACCCATCAGATGTTTTTTTAACACCGTCACAATGTTTGGTCAGATCACTATGTCCAGTTCAAACTCTTGATCCTGATGATTTAACTGTTAAAAACATCTTCCACTGCAATCCCTTTGGGATTGTGGGAAATAATGAAGGAATTCCATCTAGATGATGAAGATGATGAAGGGGTTATCAGCCTGTAATTAAATCCCAGATACCAGAGGCAGAAACATTGTCTCAGTGACAGGAGCACATGAGGCTACTTTCTGGAGGCACCCAGTGGTACCCCATCAGAGAGGGACAGTCACCATGAATGACTTCTGGACTAGCAGGAGTGTGGAGTTTATAACAAACAACAAATTGAAAGTGGTTTATCTAGAACTTCTCACTGTTCTTTGGATATCTCCAAATTCCTAATAAATGATGTGTGAAATCATTTTTCAAATACCTTTTGAACATCAGGCTGATTAAGCACTTAATAAAATTATATATATATATATATTATCAAAAAGTTATAAATTCAAAGATATTGGTGTCAAAAAAAGAACCTAATGCTCCAAAAAGAAAATAGGTGGGACTTAATCAGCAGAAAGCTGGTGACGTGTTACTTTTGGAAAGATAAGGAAAATGAATAAAAAGACGGTGTTTGGAAATGCCAAAGGAGAGGTTGTTGGGACGCTCATGCATGAGCATCTCAATTCTTGTATCAGCGCTGATTGCAAATAAAATCTCATATCTGCATTCATCTAGTCTGCATGATTCGTCTTATTTAGTTAGAGTCTCACTCAGACTGAGCTGTCGGGTCAGTGTGGAGTTGGAGTCAGATTTTGTAGTGAAATAGTGTTAGCGTGTGGAACAGAATTTTTTCCACAAGTGTCACAGAGTGTCATTAGCAGATTGCAACAGAGATAGTGGAAGTCACAGAAAGGCATAGAAGTGGACGTCCTTTGGCCACATCACACGTTGAAGACTGCTTCATTGTGAACAGTGCCCTGTGGAACCGGATGATGAATGCCACTCAACTCCAGGCACATTTAAGGGAGGTGAGAGGCACCCAAGTGTCACGTCAGACCATTTGAAACCGTTTACATCAGCGTGGTCTGCATGCTAGATGACCTGCAAGGGTACCTGACCACACCACCGGGCACAGGTGTCAGGCCAGGGAGCATTTACGCTGGACGAGGGACCAGTGGGCCTCAGTGCTGTTCTCTGATGAAATTTGATTCACGTTGAGCAGAAATGATGGCCACCAACGATGTTGGAGACGTCAAGGAGAGCGCTATGCATCAGCCACTGTTGTGGTGGTGTTACAGTCTGGGCAGGTGTGTCCACTCAATACAGAACTGCCCTACATCTTGTGAATGGTACAGCAACAAGCCAAATCTACCTGAATAACATCATTAATCCAGTCATTGTGCCCCTGCATGAACAACACAGGCCTAATTTCATCTTCATGGACGACAATGCTCCAGCTCATCAAGGTTGCATCATTAGGGAACGGCTGCTGGAGGCTGGGGTACCTCAAATGGAGTGGCCTGCACTTTCTCCAGACCTGAATCCCATAGAAAACCTATGGGATCAGCCGAGTCGCCGTGTAGAGGCTCGTAACCCTGCACCCCAGAACCTCAATGACCTGAGGGCCGCCCTTCAAGAAGAGTGGAATGCCATGCCTCAGCAGACAATAAGTCGACTCGTGAACAGCATGAGACGTCGTTGTCAAGCTGTAATTGATGGTCAAGGACACATGACAGATTATTGAGACATTGAGATTTTTTGTTGTGGTATACCACCACTGTTGTTGGCTTTTGTTTCAATAAATTGTTTGAGATGAGGAAATCACCATTGCAGCTTCTACTTAAATGCCCTACTTTCATGATATAATATCACTGTAGTGTGAACTTTTTACATTTTCCATAAATTTCACCCAAAAAAACAAATATCCTTAACTTTTTGTGAGTAGTATTTTATATATATATATATATATATATATGAGAGAGAGAGAGAGAGAGAGAGAGAGAGAGAGATACAGTTTTTATTTGGGGTCTTAGCACCAAGTGCTAAGTGGCAAAGCAGTTTTTTGTTTGTATGATTTTATCAGAAACCATTTAGCAATAAACACCATTCAAAATGTATGAAAGATGCTACATTGGTTAAAAAAATATATATTACATAAATCTATTTGTTTATATGGTACTAAATACTTATTTGCCTCCTAATAAATGCTTTTTGACTTGCCTCCATCTGCAAATGGAGTATTATGCATTTACACAAATAAAATAAAAGCTTTCAGAAAAATAAGAGTTAGCTTTTTAGGTTGTGGTTTGTTTTTGCTATAACACATTGCTTCTTGGTGAAAATTTCCCCCACACAATTGTTTACTATTTTAATTCTTCTCCATGGTACTACACTGGATTAAAAATAGGCCATGCTGATATTAGTGCAATGATTATCTTTTCATTTTCATGCACATTACAATAATATGAAATTCTGAACCTGCATAAAGTAACATACAATCTGTATTATTAAAGCAGCAACAGACAAATAGAGTAAGGCATTAATTTAACATCTTCATCTGTCATTTAAAATGCCACATCTGCATAACACTGTAGATGTGTCAAATTATGAAGAAAAGATGGGTCTTTGCATCTAAAAGCTGTACATTTCACCAAAAAGTATTCATGTTCACTATGACTGCTTCTTTAGGTCAGAAAAGTGTCTACAGCAGAGCATTAAAAAAAATCTCCATC
The DNA here is from genome assembly GCF_019097595.1 of Hemibagrus wyckioides. NCBI lineage: Eukaryota > Metazoa > Chordata > Actinopteri > Siluriformes > Bagridae > Hemibagrus > Hemibagrus wyckioides. The sequence goes on from NC_080715.1 coordinate 44,303,939, forward strand.
ACAAATATATCTTTCATTATATTGTATTATATGCTGCATATAATAGCAAACAAAATATTGGTCATATATAACAAAATACACTACAATATATTATACTGATGGTGGGAATTTGATGTGATAGAGAAGCTTAAGTTACTTTTATAATAGTGATATTTTGGGGTTATGATAAAAATTAGTGAAAAAACTCAATTCATGAAAGAACATTGATTAATGCAGAGTCGGGCATGAAAATTTGCAAAGTTATAATTAATTTAATGCACCTCCTAAACCATGGGTAAAAAAGAGCATAAATATAAGGATTAATGCTGGAATTAAGATGAACCACAACCAAAACTTTTATCAGTGTCTCTGCCTGAAGTTCAATAACATTCCCTAATAAACTATAAATATAATATGGAAGTAAACACACCAGAAACACAGACACTAAAATGCCGAGGACTTTAGCTGCTTTTCTCTCAGATTTCATGGAGTGTGAGGTGATTTTCTGTGTTTTAGGCCGTGTGTGATTATTAAGATCTCTGATAGCAGTGGCATGTTTCTTAGCAATCACAAAAACCTGAGTATACAATATGATTATGACAGAAAGTGGAAATATAAATGTTACTACAAGATCAATTACAGTCCAAACTTCATTTAGCAAGTAAAAACACTCTCCAGGACACATTAAAGAATTGTCAAAGCTTTCAGTAAAATAATAAAATGCTATGCTATACACTATACACACACACCAGTTAGAATAAACCAAAATGCACATCATCCTTCTAGAAATTGCGCTCATGTAAAGAAACGGGTTTGCGAGAGCCAAATACCGATCTACAGCAATCAGAGCAACATTATAAATTGATATGGTCATGAGGAGACCAGCTGTTAACAAAAAACTGATGCAGAAACCTCTCCCAAATATCCAGCATGACTCGATTGTCCAGATTAACATTGACGGCATCACTAAAGCACCGACAAGGAAATCCGACACAGCCAGAGAGAGCACCAGCATGTTGGTTGGTGTGTGAAGCTGCTTGAAGTGAAGAACAGAGATGATGACCAGCAGATTTCCACACACTGTTAGCAGAACCACAGCAGCTGAACACACGTACAGTAAGATATAAACTGCAGGAGATACAGATCTCTCTGGACAGGAGAAATGCTCACAGCGATCAGACTGATTAAACTCCATCAGATTCAGGAATACATTTCTCAAATGTCTATAGAGTTTAAAGAAAGAGCTCATATACCGGATTCTCCCACTGTAAAATGTTAACTGTTAAAAGCCATAATTAAGTATCTTATTACTCAGATGCAGTGTTTATATAGTATAGAAAATGATCACACCTCCTTGAGTTTGAGAGACAGCATGCCTATGAGGTCATGTGTTTTTGGAAAAAAAAAAAAAAGATCTTATGCAGGGTTTATTTTCATTATTTTTTTTTCGGTAACAGAGCTTCGATTAAATATCTACACAAATCACTTATGTGAAGATAAACTGCCCTATGTATAAAGAATAAGTGTTAAATAAATAAATCGGAATTTTTTGGAAAAGAAATCATAATAAATAGGATATTAACTTCATAGTGATTTGATCTCAGTGATCATATAATGATATATGATGATAAAAATAATGCATGACATGCAATACATATACAAAATAATTGTAATTTCTTTAATTAATATCTTAAAACATCTATCCTATTGCCAAGTACATCTGGTGACATCTACAAGCTAGCCATTTTTTAAAAAGCTGCAGTCGATACAGCTTCTCAGTTCACATTTCAGCAGTTGGTCCAAGCAACCTTTAACCCTTAAATCTCTGTCTTTATTGTAAGAGGCTTTAGATAAAAATATTATTCAAATAAGGTAATTTTTTCGATGAATTATGCCTCCATATGTCATTTTTTTCACTGAAGATGTAAAAATACATAGTGCTATGATGTAATAGACACACATGCACACATCGATAAGCCATGAAATTAAAGCCTCTAAGAGGTTAAGTGAATAACATTGATTATCTCTTAAGTCTGTGTGTTGGAAGCAGTAAGCAACTAAGCAACTTTGACAAGGGCCAAATGGTGATCTAGACAAATGGGTCAGAACAGCAGGTTTTGTGTGGTGTTCACAGTATGCAGGAGTTAGTACCTACCAAAGGTGACCCAATGAAGGACAACCAATGAACTGGTCACAGGGTCATGGACCTCAAAGTTCACTGTTTTATTTGGGGAGCAAAGCCTAACCCACCAGGTCCAATCCCACAGAATAGCTTCTGTAGCACAAACTGCTGAAAAAGTGAATGCTGGCTCTAATTTAAAGGAGTCAGACCACACAGAGCATCACTGCTCACTCCATAGATGCAGAGTGTCAGAATTACCATGCTGACTCCTAAACACCACTAAAAGTTCCTAAAGCAGGTGATTTTATTCTACATTATGTAGACAGCCAGAAGCATTACATACCTGGGGAAGAAATAGCACCAAGATCGAGTTTGTAGAGGCAGCATTTGTTCTGAACAATATTCTTGTTACATCCTGCAAATCCCCCTACTGCCCACCAGCAGGAACCCTCGCCCAAGTATTGACACTTCAGGGTTATGACAGTATATTTCTGGAATACAATGGCACAATCCCTGGTTATGTTGGTACAGCCCAATCCTTACAGGATACCCACATTGCATAAGAATGATTTGGTACGTTTGGCACTTCCTGAAAAATCTGATTTTACAGCAGAAACATGCATGGACTGAATTTGGCAATGGAACATGTTTTTTGAACACCAACATGACACCTACTGGAAAGACACCACCAAGTGCATGTTCCTTCTGATGTTACTCATGGGGAAAGCCTTGGACTGGGCAATGGACATTTGGGATAGTGACACCCAGGTAAGGGTATCTTATGCCCAATTCAACTAATTACACAAGGATTTTGAATACCCAGTGGCGGGGCTGCAATGTCTCCGACCAACTAATCCAACTCCTCCAGGGCTCCCAGACCACAGACAAATATGCCATACCGTTCCGAACCCTGGCGACCCAGAGTGACGCCACCCCTAATGGCGTTTTCCAAGATGGACTTACCCCTTCTCTTAAGATGCTGCTAATCTGCCTAGATGAGAACTTAACTCTGGCCCAGTACATCACCACCACCATCTGCATAGGCAACCTCTGTTTTAACCAAGCTCCTCAGCCTCACACACAATTTATCCCACCATGAGGGGAAGCGTCCAAACACATGCAAATTGGTCGCACCCGAATCTCCCCAGAGGAATGAGAACGCCGTCAACACTACCGGCTATGCTTCTATTGTGGATACAATCCTCAGATATCCTGGAATGAGATTAGTCATCCCCCCCCCCACACCCTGCCACACCACCATGGTGGAAAGTCCACCGCATGGAGCATAACCATACCCTGGAAATACCAAGATCTGAAGGAGGTTTTCAGTAAAAAAAAATGCACCACCAAGTGCCCCCCCATTGCCCCTGAGACATCAACCTGCTACCCAATAATACCCCACTCAAGAATCGCATGTATCCACTATCTGCACATTTCTATTGCTATTTTATCCAAGGTTACAGCTCAGTGGCTGCCCCTGTCAAAGCCCTGCTCAAAGGAAAATCTATAAAGCTTTGCCGGAAACTCCACCCCATGCCTTCTTTTTACAAAAGCTAACCCCATTATAGTCCAACTACAACGCCGGGAACTGGGAGCTACTGTCAATAAAGAAGGCCCTGGAAGAGTGGAGACACTGGATGGAGAGAGTACATCACCCATTTTAAGTACTTACAGACCACAAAAAAATGGAATACATCAAAGGAGCCAAGAGACTCAACCCCAACAAACACATCATGCCAGTACATCCCCACTGCCCTATAGAGTGGGTTCACACCTCACCCAGCTCCGGATAGAGGCATACAGTTCACCTCCTGGGTCTGGGGGACCTTCTGCAAAAGCCTGGGGATAAATGTGAGCCTCACTTCCAGTTACCACCCCAAGCGAATGGCCAGATAGAATGCCACAACCAAGATCTGGGCTGGTACCTCTGTACCTACTGTAGCCAGGAACAACACAGGTGGAGTGAGTTCATCCCATGGGCTAAGTACACTCAAAATGCACTGACACAGAAAGCACCCAGCCTCACACCATTCTGGGTTAACAGTTTCCCAGGTCAGGGAACCTTCAGATGTCCTGGCAGTGGATGACTGGTACCACCAGAGCAGAGAGATGTGAGAGACTGCTCACATGTAGCTGCAGAGAACTGTGAACAGACAACAAAGACCTCCCAGAATTTGTAGCTGTTATATGACAGTGGTTCTATGATTGTGCCTCTGAAAAAGTGCTATGTGCAATTACTAATTTGCTATACAGTTTTTGATAGTATTGTAACTATCACTCGAGTTTTAATTATTCTATATAAGAAATGATATACAAGAGGTTGAACATCCCAGGAAGCATAGTTGCCTCAATACTGAGGAATGGGAGGCTGTAAGCACAACCAAGAGAAGGCAATCCTTTAAAGCTCAGAGAAAAACAGGACAAAGGCTGGTGAGGGAAGCTGCAGTGAGGCCTACAGCCACTGTGTTAAGTTCAATTTCATGTCATGGATGCGCTGTCATTTCCTGCAAGATCATCAGTAGTCCTACTGGGTCTGATGGAATCAAGAACATTTCTGATTGTGGATCAAGTAATGTTTAAAGTGATCAGACTGATTAAACTCCATCATGAATGCAGCATTTCACTAATATCTATAAAGCCATAGAGATATCTATATAGCACATATATTGGATGACATTGTAAAATGATAACTGTAAAGCAATGCTAGTGGTTTTATGATTTAAAAAATTGAGTATTGAGTATTTAATATTACTGCTATATTTATACTACATTATATATATATATATATACACACACACACTTTTCCCTATATATTCTTAACTGTATCCCCTATTTTTCATGTTAACACTTTAAATTTTTCTTTTTTACTCTTTCTTTTTTATGTAAGACAGTCGTAAAAAGCATTTCACTACATGTTGTACTGTGTATGATTTCGTATGTGACCAATAAAATTTGAATTTGAACTGTAAAATGCCACAATAAATTTACCGACTCAAGCAACTCTGGTGCTTTTATAGTTTTGAAATTAATTACATCCACAAGTTTAAGTGACAGCATAACATGTATGATACCATAACCTGCTGGGGAAAAAAGTGTACCAAGCTGTATTCAAGCCATTCCAGATAGGAATAATAAATGTTTTAGTGATGACTAATGACTTCACTTAATACACTGTGACTGTCCTCACTCTGGAGCAGCGTGCTGAAACAGTACAGTTGGTGACAGAGTAGTCTAATAAGTTAGGCTGCAGTTTTGAGTCTAGTTTGATTAAGCAGTTGTGTAGACTTTCATCATACATACATCAAACTGGTAATGGCCAGTGTGAGTTTTCAGTCATCCTTTGCATAACCTGTTGTGTATCCTACCTGTGTTCTTTATGTCAGAAAATTGCCTACAGCAGAGATTTCCTTTCAAAAAAGTGTAAATCTCCGACATAAATATATATTTTATTATACTGTCTTATAAGCTGTATAGAATAGTAAACAAAATATTGATCATATAACATAATACACCACAATACATACATAAAATTAAATTGATGGACAGAAATGATGTGTTACAAAAGCTTATATGGGGTCATGATAAAAATTTGTGACAAAAGTTAAATCATGAAAGAACATTGATTAATGCAGAGTCTGACAGGAATATTCGCAGAGTTATGATTAAATTAAAACATCTCCTAAACCACGGGTAAAAAAGAGCATAAATATAAGGATTAATGCTGGAATTAAGATGAAACACAACCAAAACTTTCAGCAATGTTTCTGCCTGGAGTTCAATAAAATTCCCTAATAAACTATAGATATAATATGGAAGTAAACACACAAGAAACACAGACACTAAAATGCCGAGGACTTTAGCTGCTTTTCTCTCAGATTTCATGGAGTATGAGGTGATTTTCTGTGTTTTAGGTCGTGTGTGATTATTAAGCTCTCTGATAGCAGTGGCATGTTTCTTAGCAATCACAAAAACCTGAGTATACAATATGATTATGACAGAAAGTGGAAATATAAATGTTATAACAAGATCAATTACAGTCCAAACCTCATTGAAATGGTAAAAACACTCTCCAGGACACAATACAGTATTTTCAAAGACTCCATTTAAATAATAAAATGCTGTGATATACACGATACACACACACCAGTTAGAATAAATGACAATGCACATCGTCCTCCCTGAGATTGCGCTCATGTAGAGAAATGGGTTTGAGAGAGCCAAATACCGATCTACAGCAATCAGAGCAACATTATAGATGGATATGGTCAAGAGGACACCACTAATCAACATGAAACTGATGCAGAAATCTCTCCCAAAAATCCAGCATGACTCAATCGTCCGGATTAACATCGGTGGCATCACTAAAGCTCCAAAGAGGAAATCTGACACGGCCAGAGAGAGCACGAGAGTGTTGGTTGGTGAATGAAGCTGCTTGAAATGAAGAACAGAGATGATGACCAGCAGATTTCCACACAATGTTAGAAAAATCACAACAAATCCACAGAGGTACAGTAAGATATAAACTACAGGAGATACAGATTTCTCTGGACAAGAGAAATGCTCACAGCCATCAGACTGATTAAACTCTGTCAGGTTCATGAACACAGCTTTCCTCTAATTTCTACAGAGCTTAATGAAATAGCTTATAATATACTGGATGCTTCCATTATAAAATGTTAACTGAAAAAAAAAATCATAATTAAGTATCTTATTACTCAGATGCAAGGTTTTTATAGTATAGAAACTAATCACGCCTCCTTGAGTTTGAGTGACTGCATACGTATGAGATCATGCCATTTTGGAAGGGAAGAGAATTAAAACTGTTATGCAGTTTTCTTGCTGAATAAGCTTCAAATAAATATCTACCTAAATTGCTTATTCTAAGATTAATGACTCTATGGATAAAGAGTAAATGTTAAATAAATCTGAATTTATTAAAATAAAGACAATAAATAGATCATCTTTGATTTACACTACTTACACTATTTACTGCAGTAGAATAATGATCACAATATCTGTAATGTTAAAGAATAACTTTATTGCCAAAAGTATTCGCTCACCTGCCTTGACTCGCATATGAACTTAAGTGACATCCCATTCCTAATCCATAGGGTTCAATATGACGTCGGTCCACCCTTTGCAGCTATAACAGCTTCAACTCTTCTGGGAAGGCTGTCCACAAGGTTTAGGAGTGTGTTTATGGGAATTTTTGACCATTCTTCCAGAAGCGCATTTGTGAGGTCACACACTGATGTTGGCCAGTCAAGTTCATCCACACCAGACTCTGTCATCCATGTCTTTATGGACCTTGCTTTGTGCACTGGTGCACAGTCATGTTGGAAGAGGAAGGGGCCAGCTCCAAACTGTTCCCACAAAGTTGGGAGCATGGTGGCATCCTATCACAGTTCCACGCTGGAATTCACTGAGCTCCTGAGAGCGACCCATTCTTTCACAAATGTTTGTAAAAACAGTCTGCATGCCTAGGTGCTTGATTTTATACACCTGTGGCCATGGAAGTGATTGGAACACCTGATTCTGATTATTTGGATGGGTGAGCGAATACTTTTGGCAATATAGTGTACTTAACTTGCAATACATGTACAATATAATTGTACGGTTCCATTGTAATTTCTTGTAAGTAAAATCTTAAAACATCTCTTATTACCAAGTACATCACAATACACTTCTTGCAAGCAACTTTGGCAGCTTCAAAAAGGAGCTTAGTGACATTTACTACAAGCAAGCCATTTTTTAAAGATATCATCCAAATAAGGTTTATAATAAAGTTTAAAAAAATTTGAAAATGAATTATGCTTCTGTAGGTCAATTGTTAGGTCAGTTCACTGCTGAAAAAGTGAATGCTGGCTCTAATATCAAGGAGTCAGATCACACAGAGCATCACCACTAACTGTGTAGATGTAGAGTGTGTGAGTGACTACTGAACCCCACTGAAAGTTCCTACACTTGTCATGTCAGCACCAGAACTGAACCATGGAGTAGTGGAAGAAGGAGGTCAGGTCTAATAAATTGTGTTTTCTTTTAGGTCATGTGGACAGCTGGGTGAATCAATAATAATAATAATTGGGAAAAAGACTGCACCAAGATGGAGATTGCAGAGGCAGCATGATGTTCTAAACACTGTACTGCTGGGAAACCTTGGGGCCTGGAGTTAATGTGGATGTTACTTTGATGCATCACTTACCTAAACATTGTTGATGACCAAGTTCACTGCCCCATCGCACCAGACACACTCAACTTTCTGGCCATGTGCCACCTCCAAGCAGGCAACTGCCTTTTTCCCCCCAGACTTCTATGCCAGGTTTCAAGGTCCTGGAGGAATCTCTATTCTGACCGTCTTTTCTCCTCATTGACCTCTAATTATTCGTCCATTGTGGAGCTTGAAACCTTGGGTCTGTGAGTACTGTGGCAAGGCTACTCCTCTATGCCATTCCCCTGGTAGCTCTGCTCCCATAAGTCCTAGCCAGAGTGTGCCACAATTGAGTCCACCTTCTTCTAGTGGCTCCTTCTTCTACTAGAAGGCTATATGCTCTGAAGTGGAGGCTTTTTCCCCTCTGGTGCAATCATTGCTGTCAGTTCACTACCAGGTCAGTACAGTGCTGGAGTTTCTGCAGTCTCACCTTTTTTGAAGCCTGTCCCCCTCTACTTTAATAGTGCATGTGGCCACTATTGCTGTGAACCACAAACCACAAAGAGTCTCCTTGAGTATGCACCCTCTAATCTCTCATTTTCTACACAGTGCCAGGTGGCTGAGGCCATCCTGCAGACCGCTCCCCCCTCCCGGACCTCTTTTGGTGTTGGGCTGCTGAAAGCTTCCTTGGAGCCCATGGAATCAAAGACGGCTCTGCTCTTAGCCTTGGCTTCCCTTAAAAGGGTAGGAGATCTGCAGGCTCTCTCAGTTACGCCTGCCTGCTTAGAATTTGCCCATGGCATATCGGAGGCTATCCTGAACCCCAAGGCAGGATACATTCCCAAGGTGCCCTGGATGACCGGTTGTCATCTCGCAGGCCTTATGTCCTCCACCCCATATGTCAGCAGAACAGGAGTTGCTGCATTTGCTTTGCCTGGTAAGGGCCCTGAGAACATGTGTCCACCACTCAAGCTTGTGGTGTAAGTCCTTCTCTTTGTTTGCCTGCTTTGGGAGCCAGAAGAAGTGCAATCAGGTCAGGGGTCCGAAAACTAGTCAGTATCTGGTGTGACCACCATTTGCCTCACGCTGTGCAACACATCTCCTTCGCATAGAGTTGAATGGAATGTTGGTCCACTCCTCTTCAATGGCTGTGCAGAGTTGCTGGATATTGGCAGGAACTGGAACATGTTGTTGTATACGCCGATCCAGAACATCCCAAACATGCTCAATGGGTGACATGTCCGGTGAGTATGCTGGCCATGCAAGAATTGGGATGTTTTCAGCTTCCAGGAATTGTGTACAGATCCTTGCAACATGGGGCCGTGCATTATCATGCTGCAACATGAGGTGATGGTCGTGGATGAATGGCACAACAATGGGTCTCAGGATCTTGTCACAGTATCTCAATGACATGATGCCATCAATAAAATGCACCTGTGTTCGTTGTCCATAACATATGCCTGCCCATACCATAACCCCACCGCCACCATGGGCCACTCCATCCACAACGTTGACATCAGCAAACTGCTCACCCACACGACGCCATACACGCTGTCTGCCATCTGCCCTGTACAGTGAAAACCCGGATTCATCCGTGAAGAGAACACCTCTCCAAAGTGCCAGACGCCATCGAATTTGAGCATTTGCCCACTTGAGTCAGTTACGACGACGAACTGCAGTCAGGTCGAGACCCCGATGAGGACGACGAGCATGCAGATGAGCTTCCCTGAGACGGTTTCTGACAGTTTGTGCAGAAATTCTTTGGTTATGCAAACCGATTGTTGCAGCAGCTGTCCGGGTGGCTGGTCTCAGACCATCTTGGAGGTGAAGATGCTGGATGTGGAGGTCCTGGGCTGGTGTGGTTACATGTGGTCTGCGGTTGTGAGGCCGGTTGGATGTACTGCCAAATTCTCTGAAACACCTTTGGAGACGGCTTATGGTAGAGAAATGAACATTCAATTCATGGGCAACAGCTCTGGTGGACATTCCTGCAGTCCTCATGCCAATTGCACGCTCCCTCAAAACTTGCGACGTCTGTGGCATTGTGCTGTGTGATAAAACTGCACATTTTAGAGTGGCCTTTTATTGTGGCCAGCCTAAGGCACACGTGTGCAATAATCATGCTGTCTAATCAGCATCTTGATATGCCACACCTGTGAGGTGGATGGATTTTCTCGGCAAAGGAGAAGTGCTCAGTAACACAGATTTAGACAGATTTGTGAACAATATTCGAGAGAAATAGGCCTTTTGTGTACATAGAAAAAGTCTTAGATCTTTGCGTTCAGCTCATGAAAAATGGGGCAAAAAGAAGTGTTGCATTTATAATTTTGTTCAGTGTAGATTTGTTGGAGCATATTCCCTTTGTCTTGTGTCCTATCCAAGCTATTAAATTGGCATGTTTGCACACAGAGCTTCAGACACAACTTCCTCAATGAAGCGATGATGCAGCGTCATGTAGTTTTATAATTTAGAAATTGAGTGCACCCCTGAATTTCACTGACAGCATAATACATATAATGTCATGCCTTGGTGGAGCAAAAATGCCTAGTTGGTACTGGATGAAGAACTAAACCGGATATTCCACAAATTTGAGTGTAACAAAGCCTTATTTATGATCACAGTGTTTAGCCTGAGAAAACAAACAAGGTCTCACAAAAAAGTCAGAGAAATAATTATTTAACAATGTTTTTATTAAACATATTTCCTTTGTGGCTATACCCATGAAATGCAGCCCAGCCACAGGCATTGTTAATGTAGCAACAGACAGAGTAAGGAATTAATTCAACATCCTCATCTGTACAACACTGTAGATGTGATTAATTATTAAGATTTATCTTGTCTTTCTATTCAAAAACATTTCACAGAATTTCACAGAAAAGTATTAATAGAATAGACTAAAAATAAGTCTTATTCTGTGACTGCTTCTTTATGTCTTAAAATTGTCAATTTCAAAAGAAAAAAAATTAATTCTCCACCACAAATATATCTTCTATTTTGCTGCATTATATACTGTATGCAGTCTAATAGCAACTAAAATATTGGTCATATATAATATAATACTATACAATGTATTATATTGACAGTGGAAATTTGATGCATTAGAGAAGTTTAAGTATATAACAATATTTTCCATCTATGATTGAAATTAGTGACAAAATGTAATTCATGAATGAACATTGATTAATGCAGAGTCTGTTTGGAATATTTGCAGAGTTATGATTAATTTAATGCACCTCCTAAACCACGGGTAAAAAAGAGCATAAATAACTGGATTAATGGTGGAATTAAGATGAATCACAACCAAAACTTTCAGCAGTGTATCTGCCTGAAGTTCAATAATGTAACCTAATAAACTGTAAATATAATATGGAAGTAAACACACCAGAAACACAGACACTAAAATGCCGAGGACTTTAGCTGCTTTTCTCTCAGATTTCATGGAGTGTGAGGTGATTTTCTGTGTTTTAGGCCGTGTGTGATTATTAAGCTCTCTGATAGCAGTGGCATGTTTCTTAGCAATCACAAACACTAGAGTATACAATATGATTATTACAGAACATGGAAAAATAAATGAAAATACAAGATCAATAAAGGTCCAAACCTCATTTAGCAAGTAATAACACTCTCCAGGACATAGTACAAAACTTTCAAAGAGTCCATTGAAATAATAAAATGCTGTTATATACATTAGGCAAACACACCAGTTAGAATAAACCACAATGCACATAGTCCTCCTAGTGACTCTGCGTGTGTAAAAAAAAGGATTTGAGAGAGCCAAATACCGATCCACAGCAATTAGAGCAATATTATAAATTGATATTGTCATGATGACACCACCAATTAACAAAAAACTGATGCAGAAACCTCTCCCAAAAATCCAGCATGACTCGATAGTCCAGATTAACAATGGTGGCATCACTAAAGCACCAATGAAGAAATCCGACACAGCCAGAGAGAGCATAAGTGTGTTAGTTGGTGTGTAAAGCTGCTTGAAATGATAAAAAGAGATAATGATGAGCAGATTTCCACACACTGTTAGCAGAACCACAGCAGCTGAACACACGTACAGTAAGATATAAACTGCAGGAGATACAGATCTCTCTGGACAGGAGAAATGCTCACAGCGATCAGACTGATTAAACTCCATCAGGTTCTTGAATATGGATCATCTGATTTCTAAAGAAATTAATTAGAAATACCTCATACATTGGATGGCATTGTAAAATAGTAAATGTAAAGATAAAATGACATGGCGTGATAAAATGACGCTCAAGCAGCCCTAGTGGTTTTATAAGTTAGAAACTGAGCACGCCCCTAAGTTTGAGTGACAGCATAATACATATGAAGTCATTGCTTGTTGGTACTAGCCAAAAAAATAAACCTGTTATTATGTAGATTTGTGTGTCACAAAGCCTAAATTAAATATTTCACAAATGTAATTAATTTAAACATACACAAATTTCACAAAACCAACAAGGTCTCATAGAAAATGATAAAGGGAAATAAGTATATAACAAAAATATTTTCATAAACATATTTACAGTGTAGTTAAGGGCATAAACTTCAGTTCAGACAAACAATTATTTTGTAAATTTAGACAGCTAAAGGAACTGTAATATTTCCAGTGCATGTGCAATAAAGTGGAAAAGTTGGAGAATATGTTGAGGAGCCTGACATTAGTTTCTTCATTCAGAAACTAGCTGTCCTGTCATCGTTTTCACAGACTAAATGGTGCCATCTACTCCCAATCCGGACTCTTAAAGCTTTTTGGGGGTTTAAATGGGAGTTGTTAAATCTTGTAAAAACTGGAGCCAGAGACTGTGCATTAGATACACAGAGCCAGTTCGTGTACAGTAAATACCACCCAACATCAGGGGGCCCACCTTTAACCATACACAGAAGCTTTTACATGCGTTTGGTGATTTATCAAATAACTGATTTGAAAATAAACAGCATTCTCTCTAAGAAAAATTGGGAAGTACAATGTTAATATTTAAAAAGCTTAAGTGTACAGATTGCATGATATACTTTCAGAGTCACATGTAATTGTTAGAATTCCTCTTTACTGATATACTCAGCCCTTATAACCTGTTAGTGAGTGCCTGGGAAGTGTACATGTATTGTGGGGATTGTAGTTCAGGTTTGTAGGCTGTGGCGTTTGCCACTGCCACAGCCTGTTTGCTAGGAGTTGCAGGGCAGAGATGCCGGTGACATGGCAGAAATCCCCTCACCCCTACAGCCCTGTCCCCTTCAAAGGTCTCACTCGGGAAGCACTAATCTCTCAAGGTCTTCCCATCAGTAGATGACTGGGACACTCTGGGTGATTGTCATGAATCTCATGGAGCAGGTTGGGGTCAAGAGTGGTGTTAATAGGTACTTAACATTGTTCCTCTGGCCTGTAACACATCCAGCTTATTGATGTACTCTAAGCAATCAGCTTTGCATCGAGAGTTTAGAAATGACTTGATTAGGTATGCAGGTTGGACTTTGATCTTGAGGAGGGGTAGCAGGCAGGTTGGTAGACAGGGGGCAAGAGACAATTAGTTTGAGCCAGGAGACATGGAATGGTGGAATGGATTGCATGCAATGACTCTGAGCAGTTGCCAGTGAATAGCCCAACAATACCGGATGGGGGGAGAGAAGTATAGGCTTGTTTGGAAAGAACGTACGCTGTATCATTAACATTTAGCATTTACAATTGAGAATCATGAATGGGTGTTCAGCCTTCTCCAAACAGTATCTCTACTCTCCCAAAGCCAACTAGCACAACTAGCATGTCTCGATTTCAAATGTGATAATTACAATCAGCAGTCATCAGCTCCAGAGTAAAGGTGAAGATTGAGCCTCTCCATGAGATAGCGGGACAGGAGAGCCTCCATTCCTGTTCCCAAGGCATCCACCTCTACCACAAAGGGTTTGGATGGGTCGGGATGCTTGACAATGGGGGCTGTGGAAAACGCCAGTTTAAGGTTGGAAATGGCTTGCTCAGGACTTCCCTGGAGCAAAGACAATTGGGGATAAGTGAGGGCAATGTAGCCCAAAATTAAGCAACTTTTTAAGAAACCAAGTTAGTGTTAGCTGTCCTGGTTTGTGCCATCACTTCATTTACTCATGATGGCTTGCTATTTATAATATCAGTATAACAGTTTATCTTAGACATCAAAAGGAAGCTGAAACAAATCTGAAAGACTGCAAAGAACATCCTGCTGATGGTCTTTTACAATAGTTTACAGCAGAACAAAAGCTGTCTTTGCTACAGACTGTAAATAAATATTTGATGTGGATATCATGCTCAACTCAACAATAACACTTTACTAAAATGAGGATGGGAAGGGTATAAAATTGTACTGCAGTCAGTCACTAGAGGGACTCAGAGAATATCAAACAATAGTTCAGATGTACAAAAGGTGCTTTCTCAGTTTTTGGTTTGAATCAAGTGGACATTTTACACAACCAGGTACAATGAAATAGTATTAAATTTATTATAGTAATTCTATACATGTGCAATGTAAGACTATTTTTTACCTGATTTTCATATATATAAAAAATATATTATAAACAAATGTCTGGCTTTTTAATTCCTGTGCATTTATCAATTAAGATAAACTAGAGATAATTAAAAGTGGGCTTTTCTGTTAACACCCCATGCTCTACCTTCCCTCCTTAACTCCCTACCTACTTCACATCAAAATAAAGTTACAAGAAGATTGTGATTCTTTAAAACATACCTGGATTACAGAATTACTCATAACATGTCTGCTTCTTCCAAGTCATAATAATACACACACACATTCTAGGTTTTAAAATGTATATTAACCACTGGACCAAAACCAGAGGCTTAATGTAGTTAGGCACAGTCCTATAACACACAATATATGATAACTGCCCAGTATTTTTAAGAAAGGTATACCTCATGCCCTGCAAATTTCAGAGGACATGGTGGAAGAAGCAACATGGTTGCATCATGGTTTGTAGCTGTTTTACAGTCTTAGGGCCTGAACAGTATTGCAATGAATTCAAAATTGCATTAAAGAACATTTACTGGAGAATGTGGGGAAAGTGCTCCATGACCCTGTAAAACGCATAATGCAATAAAACAATTAGCCAAAACTGGTATATGAACGAGAAGGGCATTGGTGGTTCAGTGGTAGGTTTATCACCTACCAAGTGGAAGACCTGGGTTAGATTCCCAGCCAATGCCCAAACCCCCAGCTACTGGATGCAGCCCAGCCGTAAGCCCGGGTAAAATGGGAGGTTGTGTAAGGAAGGGCATCCGGTGTAAAACCTGTGCCAAGTTGTTCTGTGGATCAGTTGGTCCACTGTGGCGACCCCTCACATACAGGGAGCAGCCGAAAGATCAACAACACTGGTATTTGAACAACAGAAGTTTAAAAAGAAGTTGTGCAATTTTAACACATTTTAGACACTGACCTGAAAAAAGACTTTTATAGTGCAACTTTTTATTATTTCTCATCTAATTTTTAACTTATTTTTATTATAATTCATGAAGAACCTAAACTGCTAGATTTAAGTCAGTTGATTGCTTTTGGCCCATACAAATTAACTTGCTATTCTTGATATTCGCCTTAAACAGTATAACAATTTTTTAAAAATAAATTTACTTTAATTTTATGATTCTGCAACAAATCACATGCTCTCATTGCTGTGGCCAGGGTTCAATTCCTGGGCAGGGCACTAACCCAGCCACTGAAGAGTTAACTCTCGGTGCTGAGCCCAAGCCCGAATAAAATGGGAAGGTTGTGTCAGGAAGGGGATCCGGCATAAAACCAGTGCCAAATCAAAAAATGTGGACCAAATGATCCACTGTGGTGACCCCAAACAGGGAGCAGCCCGAAAGAACAACAATACCATAAACATATTATATTGCTTCTATTTGATTTATAAGAGTAGTTTTAATTAGGGGAGGTGGTAACTTAGTGGTTAAGGTGATGGACTACTGATTGGATGGTTGAGAGTTAAAAATTCCAGGTCCACCAAGTTGCCACTGGGCTGGGCCCCTGAGCAAAGCCCTTAACCCTCAGTTGTATGAAATAAATTAAAACACTTTTATAGGTTAGAAATTGATAACTCCTCACAAGCACTGAGTGATGGCATTATACTTGTCATGCCATGTTGGAACAAAAGGTCCAGCAGTTACTGATAGGAATCCCATTCCAGTTTTAGTCATTCCCATATGCCATACTACCATGAAACACTATCAAGCTCTCCATCTATGGTGAAGTAAACTGGTGTGTTATTTAGACACACTTTGTGTGTGTGTGTGACAGATTATCCAACTTCCTAAAATGCTTCAAAAAATCTGGAAATCTATGCAACACTGCAGATGTGTCGATTTACAAAGATCCAATGTGTCTATGTATTCAATTGCTGTTTATTTTTTTAAGAATTCATTCGTATTGAAAAGTAAATAGTCTACTATTGCATCTTTATTGTCTTAAGAGTTTATAGCCGAGTTTACAGGTTAAAAAAGAAATAAAATTTTTCTGTTTTCTTTAATGCCTCTATGCAGGAATCATGACAAGGTCAGAGTGTCGCAGTGCATCTTGTAGGACGGTGTCATAGGCACTGCTGTGTAACAGGGATGATGTTCTCTCTGGTCAGGCATTTAATAGATTGTATTTGGGAATTTTCTGTCTTACCTTTCTTAAAGTCACCAAGAACAATAACAACTGAAAAAGGGCATGTGCGCTCCAGACACAGTATCAGGTTACACTGCAGAACATTTAAATTCTTTTCACATATCCCAGCATTTTTTTCCCCTTTGAATTTTCAGGTTCACTCGGAGGAGAAGCCCAAGTCGCATTGCTGCCATTACCTTTGCTGATATCAAGGAAGATTAATTCCAACAGAGTAAGGAATTAATTCAACATCCTCATCTGTACAGCACTGTAGATGTGATGAATTATAAAGATTTGTCTTGTCATTCAAAAACATTTCACAGAATTTCACAGAAAAGTATTCATAAAATAGACTAAAATTAAGTCTTATTCTGTGACTGCTTCTTCATGTCTTAAAATTGCCTACAGCTTTCAGTCTCAAAAGAAAAAAAATTAATCTCCACCACAAATATATCTTCTATTTTGCTGCATTATATACTGTATGCAGTCTAATAGCAACTAAAATATTGGTCATATATAATATAATACTATACAATGTATTATATTGACAGTGGAAATGTGATGCATTAGAGAAGTTTAAGTATATAACAATATTTTCCATCTATGATTGAAATTAGTGACAATTATGTTCATGAATGAACATTGATTAATGCAGAGTCTGTCTGAAATATTTGCAGAGTTATGATTAATTTAATGCACCTCCTAAACCACGGGTAAAAAAGAGCATAAATAACTGGATTAATGGTGGAATTAAGATGAATCACAACCAAAACTTTCAGCAGTGTATCTGCCTGAAGTTCAATAATGTAACCTAATAAACTGTAAATATAATATGGAAGTAAACACACCAGAAACACAGACACTAAAATGCCGAGGACTTTAGCTGCTTTTCTCTCAGATTTCATGGAGTGTGAGGTGATTTTCTGTGTTTTAGGCCGCGTGTGATTATTAAGCTCTCTGATAGCAGTGGCATGTTTCTTAGCAATCACAAACACTAGAGTATACAATATGATTATTACAGAACATGGAAAAATAAATGAAAATACAAGATCGATAACGGTCCAAACCTCATTTAGCAAGTAATAACACTCTCCAGGACATAGTACAAAACTTTCAAAGAGTCCATTGAAATAATGAAATGCTGTTATATACATTAGGCAAACACACCAGTTAGAATAAACCACAATGCACATAGTCCTCCTAGTGACTCTGCGTGTGTAAAAAAAAGGATTTGAGAGAGCCAAATACCGATCCACAGCAATTAGAGCAATATTATAAATTGATACTGTTATGATGAGACCAGCAATTAACAAAAAACTGATGCAGAAACCTCTCCCAAAAATCCAGCATGACTCGATAGTCCAGATTAACAATGGTGGCATCACTAAAGCACCAATGAAGAAATCCGACACAGCCAGAGAGAGCATAAGTGTGTTAGTTGGTGTGTAAAGCTGCTTGAAATGATAAAAAGAGATGATGACCAGCAGATTTCCACACACTGTTAGCAGAACCACAGCAGCTGAACACACGTACAGTAAGAAATAAACTGCAGGAGATACAGATCTCTCTGGACAGGAGAAATGCTCACAGCGATCAGACTGATTAAACTCCATCAGGTTCTTGAATATGGATCATCTGATTTCTAAAGAAATTAATTAGAAATACCTCATATATTAGATGGCATTGTAAAATGGCAAATGTAAAGATAAAATGACATGAGGCTCAAGCAGTCCTAGTGGTTTTATAAGTTAGAAACTGAGCACACCCCTAAGTTTGAGTGACAGCATAATACATATGAAGTCATTGCTTGTTGGTACTAGCCAAAAAATTAAACCTTTTATTAGTAGATTTGTGTGTCACAAAGCCTAAATTAAATATTTCACAAATGTAATTAATTTAAACATACACAAATTTCACAAAACCAATAAGGTCTCATAGAAAATGATAAAGGGAAATAAGTATATAACAAAAATATTTTCATAAACATATTTACAGCGTAGTTAAGGGCATAAACTTCAGTTCAGACAAACAATTATTTTGTAAATTTAGACAGCTAAAGGAACTGTTATATTTCCAGTGCATGTGCAATAAAGTGGAAAAGTTGGAGAATATGTTGAGGAGCCTAAAAGATCAGTTTCTTCATTCAGAAACTAGCTGTCCTGTCATCGTTTTCACAGACTAAATGGTGCCATCTACTCCCAATCCGGACTCTTGAAGCTTTTTGGGGGTTTAAATGCCTTTAAGTGCCTTGGAAGTTTGCATGTATTGTGTTCAGGTTTGTAGGCTGTGGTGTTTGCCAATGCCACAGCCTGTTTGCTAGGAGTTGCAGGGCAGAGATGCCGGTGACATGGCAGAAATCCCCTCACCCCTACAGCCCTGTCCCCTTCAAAGGTCTCACTCGGGAAGCACTAATCTCTCAAGGTCTCCCCATCAGTAGATGACTGGGACACTCTGGGTGATTGTCATGAATCTCATGGAGCAGGTTGGGGTCAAGAGTGGTGTTAATAGGTACTTAACATTGTTCCTCTGGCCTGTAACACATCCAGCTTATTGATGTACTCTAAGCAATCAGCTTTGCATCGAGAGTTTAGAAATGACTTGATTAGGTATGCAGGTTGGACTTTGATCTTGAGGAGGGGTAGCAGGCAGGTTGGTAGTCAGGGGGCAAGAGACAATTAGTTTGAGCCAGGAGACATGGAATGGTGGAATGGATTGCATGCAATCCAAGCAGTTGCCAGTGAATAGCCCAACAATACCGGATGGGGGGAGAGAAGTATAGGCTTGTTTGAAAAGAACGTACGCTGTATCATTAACATTTAGCATTTACAATTGAGAATCATGAATGGGTGTTCAGCCTTCTCCAAACAGTATCTCTACTCTCCCAAAGCCAACTAGCACAACTAGCATGTCTCGATTTCAAATGTGATAATTACAATCAGCAGTCATCAGCTCCAGAGTAAAGGTGAAGATTGAGCCTCTCCATGAGATAGCGGGACAGGAGAGCCTCCATTCCTGTTCCCAAGGCATCCACCTCTACCACAAAGGGTTTGGATGGGTCGGGATGCTTGACAATGGGGGCTGTGGAAAACGCCAGTTTAAGGTTGGAAATGGCTTGCTCAGGACTTCCCTGACAATTGGGGATAAGTGAGGGCAATGTAGCCCAAAATTAAGCAACTTTTTAAGAAACCAAGTTAGTGTTAGCTGTCCTGGTTTGTGCCATCACTTCATTTATTCATGATGGCTTGCTATTTATAATATCAGTATAACAGTTTATCTTAGACATCAAAAGGAAGCTGAAACAAATCTGAAAGACTGCAGAGAACATCCTGCTGATGGTCTTTTACAATAGTTTACAGCAGAACAAAAGCTGTCTTTGCTACAGACTGTAAATAAATATTTGATGTGGATATCATGCTCAACTCAACAATAACACTTTACTAAAATGAGGATGGGAAGGGTATAAAATTGTACTGCAGTCAGTCACTAGAGGGACTCAGAGAATATCAAACTAGTTCAGATGTACAAAAGGTGCTTTCTCAGTTTTTGGTTTGAATCAAGTGGACATTTTACACAACCAGGTACAATGAAATAGTATTAAATTTATTATAGTAATTCTATACATGTGCAATGTAAGACTATTTTTTACCTGATTTTCATATATATAAAAAATATATTATAAACAAATGTCTGGCTTTTTAATTCCTGTGCATTTATCAATTAAGATAAACTAGAGATAATTAAAAGTGGGCTTTTCTGTTAACACCCCATGCTCTACCTTCCCTCCTTAACTCCCTACCTACTTCACATCAAAATAAAGTTACAAGAAGATTGTGATTCTTTAAAACATACCTGGATTACAGAATTACTCATAACATGTCTGCTTCTTCCAAGTCATAATAATACACACACACATTCTAGGTTTTAAAATGTATATTAACCACTGGACCAAAACCAGAGGCTTAATGTAGTTAGGCACAGTCCTATAACACACAATATATGATAACTGCCCAGTATTTTTAAGAAAGGTATACCTCATGCCCTGCAAATTTCAGAGGACATGGTGGAAGAAGCAACATGGTTGCATCATGGTTTGTAGCTGTTTTACAGTCTTAGGGCCTGAACAGTATTGCAATGAATTCAAAATTGCATTAAAGAACATTTACTGGAGAATGTGGGGAAAGTGCTCCATGACCCTGTAAAACGCATAATGCAATAAAACAATTAGCCAAAACTGGTATATGAACGAGAAGGGCATTGGTGGTTCAGTGGTAGGTTTATCACCTACCAAGTGGAAGACCTGGGTTAGATTCCCAGCCAATGCCCAAACCCCCAGCTACTGGATGCAGCCCAGCCGTAAGCCCGGGTAAAATGGGAGGTTGTGTAAGGAAGGGCATCCGGTGTAAAACCTGTGCCAAGTTGTTCTGTGGATCAGTTGGTCCACTGTGGCGACCCCTCACATACAGGGAGCAGCCGAAAGATCAACAACACTGGTATTTGAACAACAGAAGTTTAAAAAGAAGTTGTGCAATTTTAACACATTTTAGACACTGACCTAAAAAAAGACTTTTAAAGTGCAACTTTTTATTATTTCTCATCTAATTTTTAACTTATTTTTATTATAATTCATGAAGAACCTAAACTGCTAGATTTAAGTCAGTTGATTGCTTTTGGCCCATACAAATTAACTTGCTATTCTTGATATTCGCCTTAAACAGTATAACAATTTTTTAAAAATAAATTTACTTTAATTTTATGATTCTGCAACAAATCACATGCTCTCATTGCTGTGGCCAGGGTTCAATTCCTGGGCAGGGCATTAACCCAGCCACTGAAGAGTTAACTCTCGGTGCTGAGCCCAAGCCCGAATAAAATGGGAAGGTTGTGTCAGGAAGGGGATCCGGCATAAAACCAGTGCCAAATCAAAAAATGTGGACCAAATGATCCACTGTGGTGACCCCAAACAGGGAGCAGCCCGAAAGAACAACAATACCATAAACATATTATATTGCTTCTATTTGATTTATAAGAGTAGTTTTAATTAGGGGAGATGGTAACTTAGTGGTTAAGGTGATGGACTACTGATTGGATGGTTGAGAGTTAAAAATTCCAGGTCCACCAAGTTGCCACTGGGCTGGGCCCCTGAGCAAAGCCCTTAACCCTCAGTTGTATGAAATAAATTAAAACACTTTTATAGGTTAGAAATTGATAACTCCTCACAAGCACTGAGTGATGGCATTATACTTGTCATGCCATGTTGGAACAAAAGGTCCAGCAGTTACTGATAGGAATCCCATTCCAGTTTTAGTCATTCCCATATGCCATACTACCATGAAACACTATCAAGCTCTCCATCTATGGTGAAGTAAACTGGTGTGTTATTTAGACACACTTTGTGTGTGTGTGTGACAGATTATCCAACTTCCTAAAATGCTTCAAAAAATCTGGAAATCTATGCAACACTGCAGATGTGTCGATTTACAAAGATCCAATATGTCTATGTATTCAATTGCTGTTTATTTTTTTAAGAATTCATTCGTATTGAAAAGTAAATAGTCTACTATTGCATCTTTATTGTCTTAAGAGTTTATAGCCGAGTTTACAGGTTAAAAAAGAAATAAAATTTTTCTGTTTTCTTTAATGCCTCTATGCAGGAATCATGACAAGGTCAGAGTGTCGCAGTGCATCTTGTAGGATGGCGTCATAGGCACTGCTGTGTAACAGGGATGATGTTCTCTCTGGTCAGGCATTTAATAGATTGTATTTGGGAATTTTCTGTCTTACCTTTCTTAAAGTCACCAAGAACAATAACAACTGAAAAAGGGCATGTGCGCTCCAGACACAGTATCAGGTTACACTGCAGAACATTTAAATTCTTTTCACATATCCCAGCATTTTTTTCCCCTTTGAATTTTCAGGTTCACTCGGAGGAGAAGCCCAAGTCGCATTGATGCCATTACCTTTGCTGATATCAGGGAAAATATTGCTAAAGAACGACTCAGAGACTGTGACTGAATAGAAAAACTCTTCAAACTTTACTGAGACAAACGGAGTATTTATACAGAAGAAAGGTGTAATATTCAGTGTTATATATAGGTAAACAAAAGATGTCAGCAGAATCAGGTGTGGTGGTTGACATATTTTACTGACAGTTTGGTGAGTTTATTACACAAATGGTTATCTAACTCACAAAAGAAGAAACTGTCATGGACTGTCTGTGAATAAAAGTTGAAAGAATTTCAAGAATATATCATGGTGATAAGATGTGGTCATAAACAAATGGTATCCCACAGTCAGCTAAGGGCCACAATCAGCCCAGGACAGAGCGAGCCAAGATATATTCAAAATATATAAAAAGCCACACTATAATATTTATTGTATTATATATAATAGCAAAATAATATTGCATTTATATTGTGTTATATTAATGATTGGAATTTGATTGGAATGATTTAATACAACGTCTGGTTGGACTCTGGTTGACTAAATGCACCTCTTAAACCACAGGTAAAACAGAGCAGTAAAAAAATGATTAATGGTGGAGTTAAGTTACAATATAATTATCACATTATGATCAGTACAATACAATGTGAAACATGTGATGTTCTCTGATGAGGCCACATTCACTGTCTTTCCCACATCTGAGAGAGGTACACTCTGGAGATACCCAGAGAAAAGCATGGTTAGATCAGTGATAATTTGGACTGAAATATCATGGCATTGACTAGGCCAATATTTGGGCACGTCACTGCTAAGGACTATTGTACCATTCTAGAGGTTTGTTGATTGCATCCTGAAAGATATGTCATATATCAGGATAATAATGCACTGATGCACACAGCAAGTCTGGTGACAGAGTGGTTTGATGAACACTTAAGTTGTGACTTTGTAAAGTTGAACATATCCCATGGCCTGCACAGTCACCAGATCTAAAAATTATTTAGCCATTTGGTATATTTTGTAAGGGTAATTCAGGAAACATTGATGCTGTATTGGCTGCAAAAGGAGGACAATGTATAAGTATAAGGATATAATTACATATATACACACACACACACACACACACACACACACACACACACACACAGACTTTCTACAATGGAGTAAAAAGGCTACTCATGTAAGCACATTGATAAATGTAGAGTCTGTCTGGAATATTTGCAGAGTTATGATTAAAATAATGCACCTCCTAAACCAAGGGTAAAACAGGGCATAAATAACTGGATTAATGGTAGAATTAATACAAACTACTATCAGAATTTTCAGAAATGTTTCTACATTTTGTTCAATAACATAACCTAATAAGCTGTAAATAAAATATGGAAGTAAACACACCAGAAACACAGACACTAAAATGCCGAGGACTTTAGCTGCTTTTCTCTCAGATTTCATGGAGTGTGAGGTGATTTTCTGTGTTTTAGGCCGTGTGTGATTATTAAGCTCTCTGATAGCAGTGGCATGTTTCTTGGCAATCACAAAAACTCGAGTATACAGTATGATTATAACAGAAAGTGGAAATATAAATGAATATATGAGATCAATTACAGACCAAACCTCATTCAGAATCAACAAACACTCTCCAGGACACATTACAAAACCTGTGAGGATTCCACTGAAATAATAGAGTGTTGTGTTATATGCCAGACTCGTACACCAGTTACAATAAACCACAATGCACATAGTCCTTCTAGAGATTTTGTTTGTATAGAGAAATGGTTTTGAGAGAGCCACATACCGATCCGCAGCAATCAGAGCGATATTATAGATGGACATGTTCATGAGGAGACCACCAACCATCAAATAACTGATGCAGAAATCTGTCCCAAATATCCAGCAAGACTCGATTAACCAAATGAACACTGGTGAAATCACAAAAATGCCAATTAGGAAATCCGACACAGCCAGAGAGAGCACCAGCATGTTGGTTGGTGTGTGAAGCTGCTTGAAGTGAAGAACAGAGATGATGACCAGCAGATTTCCACACACTGTTAGCAGAACCACAGCAGCTGAACACACGTACAGTAAGATATAAACTGCAGGAGATACAGATCTCTCTGGACAGGAGAAATGCTCACAGCGATCAGACTGTTTAAAATTTGTCAGGTTCATTAGTTCAGCATTTCTCTAATGGCTACAGAGATTAAAGAAAATGATCATAAGAAAATGACACGCTACCATTACAAACATCCAGTCTAACATCACAATCAAATGACCCATCGCTCAAACAGCTCTGGTACTTTTATAATTTAGAAAATGCAGATGCCCCCCGAGTGGCACCAAGATACACATGATGTCATGTGTTGTTGAAACAAAATGTCCAGTGGGTATTGAAGAATTAAATTTCTTGTCATGCAAATTTGTGCGTAACAAACTAAATATCAACTCTTAGTGCCTATGCTGTGAAAACTGCCATAGGGATGAATAAAAATTTATTTATATTAAATATTATTTAGTGTAGAGTGTGATTTGAACACCAGTGGCCAGCTGTAATGATAAAGTGTAATATTGTGTGTATATATACACACACACAGACTATATATAAATAAATGATTAGACACGATGGCGAGCAAGTTCACGCATCTGTGCCCTGCTACATTAAGAGGTATGAATTTTCCAGTGCTGTTTGGTAGAGGAGCATGCACACACAACTCCTCTGCATAATCTATGCTCTCTGCCTCGTGGCTCAGTCCATGGATCTCTCAGCTTGAGACGGGTGATCCAATTTCTATTGTCCTCTCTCCCAACTCGGATTTCCTTACTTTGGCTTTGGGAGCTCGTTTTGCAATTTCTCCTGACCAAAATGAGGAATTAGTAATGTCTTCATCAGTCTCTGAGAAGCTTAATGTTGGCAATGATGAGCGGTAGGCCACTGAATTTTTGAGAAAAAACAGTTGCGTTTGTGTTGTCAAGTGTTGCTAAGATCATTCCACATTCTCTTGCCTGTATTTTCAGCCGAGCGCTTGTGTTGCGTGGCATGAGTAATGTATCTGTCGAGGCAGTGTGCCAGGTTCTGTTATGGTTTCACAGCCCTGGGCACTCATTTTGCCATTTCTCCCGACCTTGTTAAGGATATAATGCTGTCTGCATCAGACTCTAAAGAGCTCAATGTGAGCAATAAGGAACAAGCTGCAAGTTTGTTCTCCTCAGCCATTGCAGACTATTCAGCTTTTGTGGGACTTGGGTATGCACAAAGCCTGAGGTTGAAGAGACACTTGTGAGCAACCTATACACTTAATGGCAGTTTTGCAGGCATACCAAGCTGACCTGCTAAACGAGCTGTGGTGAGGGGCTCATCAATGAGGTCTAAACTCCTCCAAGTCACAGATTTAGCCCTCTGTGACACAAAGCAGCACTGTGTTTGGTTGCCACAGAGAGGCAATCTGACAGAGATAAATGAAAGGGACAAAACCTTTCTTTTAGATGCCCTGATGTCTCAAGAGCCTGTTCTTCCCTTGTCACAGCAAGGAGCTAGGGCTATCAACCAGTAGCCACTGGCCCCAGCCTGGCCTGCTGCAAAAAAAGGCTCGTATTGGAGCCGAGCCCCCCTGTATAAAATCTATGGGGCTGGCCAGCGCTTAGGGCAGGTCCCCCAGGCCCCCAGGTTCTGTCACATGGGCCAGAAAGGAATCCTTATGCCTGAGGGCTAGGGTTTTTTTTTTTAGGGATGCCCCTTTAGGTCCATCTCCACTGCTGGCTACCCCACCACCTCTGGTGATTCGGGGTTCAGCCATGACCACCCATGCTCCTGCTCTTATTTGTCACCACCTCCTTGGTTAGCCCCTGCCAGCTTGCTGTTTCAGGGCACTAGGTGAGGTGAGAACAGCAAGAGGCTAACACCTCCATCAGATCACCTGGCAGAATGGAAGCTTCTGCCAGCTGTGTTGCAGTGGCTTCTGTGGGAAAAGGCTACAAAATTCAGTTTGCCTCCCGTCCTCCTTCTTTCAGGGTGTTTTGCCTACTGTTGTTGGCACAAACCAAACCTCATTCATCTAGGATGAACTTCTCATGCATCTGAGAAAGGATCTGTAGAGCCCCTACCAGGTCGAGCCTCTGGCTTTACAGCCAGCATTTCTGGGTTCAAAACAAGAATGGTGGCTATGATCAATTTTAGACCTGTGTGGTTTGAATTGTATAGAGGAAGATATTTTGCAACGATAGTCCTGAAGGGTGCCTATCTTTATACAGGAAACTCCCCTGGTTGGCTTTCTGGGCAAAGAGTACCAATGCCGGTTCTCCCTTTAGGTCTAGTCCTATTGCTCACCCTGGAGCCTCATGGACGTTACTCTGGCAACATGGCACTCTGGGGCTGTGACAGAGACCTGTCCCTGCAAGTAGCGCAGCATTGGAATACATAAACATACATCCCATTTTCCACTTTTTCCTCTGCCGCTCACCGCTGTGGTGATGTGGGTACACACACACACAACATTAGCATATCGGTTATCACACATGCATTCACGCACACATCATTTACCTTCCCTGACAGTATTATACATTTCAATGAAAAAACACCCATAGACACTCTTTGGCAGTCTATTTATTTGTTTATTTAATTTTTATTTTCAAAATTCACTTAGCTTCTTGTGCTAGTCCGGCTAGCTACACTGGTGGTCGGTCTTCCGGGTCGCCAGCGCCAGGTGGCAAAACAGAGAGCTATACCGCGGCCTGGATAAAAAGTGCCACATCCGTGTTGCGCCTGCACAAAGCAACCAGAAGCCAACGAGTCCATCAAGTGCCCTAAAGAGGGGGGGGGGTGTAATGTTAAAACATGAGTGTGTTCACTGTATATTATTATTATTATTATTATTGTCATTGTTATTATTATTGCTGTGATTGTTATTGTTATGTGTATAAATAAAAAGTATATGAAAGTGTATATAATGACTTACCTGCCGATGGGGTAATGGTTGAGTTAAGGAGAGGGGCTTGGACTTTAAAGCTGACCGCCCAACCAGAGATGTTGGATGTGTTTTTGAATGGGTGAGCGAGCGTGTAGTTGTGGTGCCGTGAGCCGAACAGTATCTATAACAAAAGTCTTCTTTTTGTTTTTTCTTTTTTTTTCCCCTTCTTCTTCTTGAAGTTTTTTTTTTTTTTTGGTAATATTGTATAGCTGTGTATTGGGGACTTTTCCACCTTTTGGAGCACTGTAAATAAACATCACTTACACCCTACCACCAAAGCAAGTGACGCCATCATTTGTGTTGTGTGCGGGTCCAGGACTCGCAGCTGTCACAGGGGCATCCATGTAAACATCTCCCTCTCTTAGAATCCCCTTCTTAGGGATAGTTTGGGATTCAGCACCAGTGCAAGCACATCTGTCTCTTGCTTGGGGGGATTCCATACTTTGTGGTGTAAAAGACATCTGGCTAAGCCAAAGCTTCTCTGCCACCCAGACAGAGAGTGCTCGGCTTATGACTGTAGCAGCAAAAACAATTCCTTTGGATCTGCTACACATTAGACCATTTCAACTCAGGGCTCAGGAGCAGTATCAATTAAATGGTCACAAGGGTTGTGTGTCATGAGCTTGGTATTTTTATGTGGACAGACCCCAGTTTCTCACCTTGGGTCCAACTCTGAGACGTGTCATTAACTACAGACTACCCTCTCTTGGGTTAGGGAGTGGTCCTAGATGGCCACCATGCCCATGCTATCTGGGAAAGCTTCTGTCTCTAAAGGCACACAGATGGGGCTGTGTTTCTAGTGTCGAAACACTTCCTCCTGAAACTCAAGGGCTACCTTTGGTTTTCCCCTTCATCAATCATTAGTGCGGTCTGTGTTTGCAACCTATGTTCATGTTAGTGCAGCAGATCTGGCTCTAGGTAGAGACCATATTTTCTTGCTGAGAGCAATTGCACTCCAGAGTGCATAATCGGTAAGCAGGCTTCCTGCTGAGGCAGGGGCTGTGGCCCAGGGAATGGCATCCCCACCCCAGATGGTGGAATGGATATGCCAATTTTTGTCCATGCAGAAGCAGCTTTGTTCACTTCTGAGATGTCAATCCAATGTCCCCTTCAACTTTCTCCATCATCAAGATCTAGTTCACTGCTCTGTTAGTATGCAGCTAGAGTTCATGCATACATACATGCCTCTTTGAGGGCCTATCACCCTCTACATTGAGGTATATGTGGCAGCCATTGCACCGAGTCACATACCTGTTCTCTGGTCTCTCACATTCTACAGGGTTCCATGAGGCTGAGGCTTTTCTGCAGACAGTGTATCCGCTCCTGGAAGATCTCGGTGGACCTGGATGGGCTTCACTAAGCACCCTTTGAGCTAATGGAGTCAGCCTCTGAGGAATTTCTGTCCTTGGAAACGGCTCTGTCAAAAGCCAGTTGGCTGGCCTTACTGCAGGCCTTCTGCCCTCCAGTCCCCAAACTAAACCTTGTGCAGTGGCAGCTATCTCCTAGGCCTAAGAGGTGCGCTGTGTGGCTTGGCTTTGCCTCTAGGGATTATACCCCCCTCCACTAAGTGTATCGCCTTGTCCAGCACTCTAGCTAGAGGCGATCCCCTCCTGGATATTTGTGCTGCAGCAGGATGGGCCCCTACACACACCCTTATCAGGTTCTATAACTTGGACCTGGACCTCACTCCTTGGTCCTGGGTCTTACAGGGCTAATGGTGCTCTGCTCCCAGCTCATTTGTGCCCTTTCACAACTTCTGGGACAGACATCTCCCAGGAATAAAACTTCCCTCGAAATGGAACTCCACAAGGTTATGTATGTTCACTGAGATGGAAACAAAACACATCAACCATGACACAATGTCTCATTCTCTTCTTAGGGAACTGGGTAGCATACATTACCTGGCATAGTTTTCACACAGCGCATGACAGTTATTGCCAGCCACAGATTGCTGGATTACTTCAATTCAATTCAATTTTATTGTATAGTGCTTTTAACAATGGATATTGTCTCAAAGCAGCTTTACAGAACAAACATAGTACAAATATCCTAGATTAATGTTAGACAAAATCATCCTTACTGAGCAAGCCTGAGGCAACTGTGGCAAGGAAAAACTCCCTTAGATGGCATGAGGAAGAATCCTTGAGAGGAACCAGTTTAGGTTTGTTATTGATGTTGATGTATTGGTTATTTTCCCCCCATTTGTTCTTCATCATTGTATTTAAAGGTCACAAACACATTTCTGCCATAAAATGAAAGTCAGAAGATCTAATTATGTTAAAATTGTAAACAGGTTATAATGTGAGAATCATGTTCAAAAACAGCTCAAACTATTTTATGAAAATGAGACAATCATTCGAATTGCACATTATACAGAACATTAAATCATTTGCACAGAAATCAGTATTATGCCTGTTATTTCATGAAGATGCCTTTAGCAGAGATTACACATTATATTATTACTATACATTAATTATCATAACTACATTGAAATATAATATTAAAATACAAAACTGTCAATTAGAAAGAAACATCAAGCTCTTCACTTGAGGATTTATCTAGCTTTGATGACTTGCTATAATTTTGTGGGCATGATGCTTTTATGTTACATTAGTATTACATGTACATTTTAATGACCTATCTTTTTAATCATTTAATTCTTTAACATTTTATATATTCATAGTTCTGAAGCTTTTTGACTGCATTTTTTTTACTACACACTGTAAAGCACATTACATTTTAAACATTAAATGCAATCAAATAATGATAATAATAATAATAATAATAATAATAATAAATAATAATCATACTATGAATTTTCTGTAACAAACCAATTTTCCAATATCCATATAATAATCCATATATATTTATTATATCATATCATTTTATTACACTGGATCATAACCAAATATGCAAACCAAATATTACCTTTATATAACAATATAAAATAATACAGTACAATTATGATGGAAGGAATTTGATTTGTTAGAGAAGCTTTACATATAAAATTAGCAATATTTGGGGACATTATCAGATGGAGTGAAAAAAGCTATTCATGAAAGAACATTAATTAATGCAGAGTCTGTTTGGAATATTTGAAGAGTTAGGATTAAAATAATGCACCTCCTAAACCAAGGGTAAAACAGGGCATAAATAACTGGATTAATGGTGGAGTTAAGATAAAGCACTATCAACATTTTCAGAAATGTTTCTAGCTGTTGAATATCACCACCCAATAAACTGTAAATAAAATATGGAAGTAAACACACCAGAAACACAGACACTAAAATGCCGAGGACTTTAGCTGCTTTTCTCTCAGATTTCATGGAGTGTGAGGTGATTTTCTGTGTTTTAGGCCGTGTGTGATTATTAAGCTCTCTGATAGCAGTGGCATGTTTCTTAGCAATCACAAAAACCTGAGTATACAATATGATTATGACAGAAAGTGGAAATATAAATGAATACACAAGATCAATTACAGACCAAACCTCATCCAAAATCAATAAACACTCTCCAGGACACAGTACAAAACCTCTGAGGTTTCCAGTGAAATAATAGAGTGTTGTGTTATATGCCAGACTCACACACCAGTTAGAATAAACCACAATGCACATAGTCCTTCTAGAGATTGTGTTTGTGTAGAGAAATGGGTTTGAGAGAGCCACATACCGATCCACAGCAATCAGAGCAATATTATAGATGGATATGTTCATGAGGAGACCAGCAGTCAAGAAAAAACTGATGCAGAAATCTGTTTTAAAAATCCAGCAAGACTCGATTGACCAGATAAACACAAATGGCATTACAAAAACGGCAATTAGGAAGTCTGTCACAGCCAGAGAGAGCACCAGCGTGTTGGTTGGTGTGTGAAGATGCTTGAAGTGAAGAACAGAGATGATGACCAGCAGATTTCCACACACTGTTAGCAGAACCACAGCAGCTGAACACACGTACAGTAAGATATAAACTGCAGGAGATACAGATCTCTCTGGACAGGAGAAATGCTCACAGCGATCAGACTGATTAAACTCCGTCAGATTCAGCATTTCTCTAATGTCTACAGAGTTTAAAGAAATAGATCATAAATTACATGCTACCATTACAAACATTCAATGTAACATCATAATCAAATGACCCATGGCTCAAAAAGCTCTGGACTTTTATAGTTTAGAAAATGCACATGCCCCCTGAGAAGCACCAAGATACGCATGATGTCATGTGTTGTTGAAACATAATATCTAGTGGGTTTTAGCAGGAGAATTAAATGTGTTGTCATGCCAATTTGTGTTCAACAAACTAAATATCAACTGTGCAGAAATGGTGATAAACTCATGTGAATGTGTCACTTGACTCATCATGGCTACCTAACACAGCATCATACTATATGAAATAAATATCTAATGTGTCAAATATATATATATAAAAAATTCTGTATTTAGAATTAAGTAAACTGCAGTGATACACACTTAAGTGTGCATATGATTTATAAGGACCGTTGACAAGATATTATATTAAAAATATTTTAATGTAAAGTGTGATATGAACACCACAGGCCAGCTGTAATGATAATGTCTAATCTTGTGTGTATCACAGTGAAATCTTCTGTAATGCCAATTAATATTTTTAGTCACTTGCACATGTACAGAGTGCAGGGTGCATGGCGTTCAATATCTGACAGTTCAGGGGTACTTTCTGACTTCCTGAATGATCCTTAAAAGTCCTGGATGTTGTCATTACTCAGTTTTGTGAATGTACACGAAGGCTGAATTCACACTTGGCTTTCATGTATCCCAGCTGGCATTATATGCATGTAATTCTATTTAATGCTGCTGAATGGTGGATGGAAACAAAAACGTTTGAGTTCTGTCACAGCAGGCCAACTTTTCAAACAAAGCATTTAGTAAAAAATGAAGAACTTCAAACTTTCACCTCTGGTGTAATCAGCATCGTCAGGATCTACTTCATTGCCCTGTCAGTACAGTGCTAGAGATGCTGCAAACATGCCTCTTTGAGGTCCTATCACACTCTACATTGAGTTGTATGTGGCATTCATTGCTGCCAGGTGGCCATGTTTGTAGACTATGGTGTTTACTAGTAGTTGCAGGGTAGAGATGCTGGTGACATGACATGGCTTTCTAGGGGAAATCTTCCAAGGTTTCTCTGTGGGTAGATGACTGGGTTAATAGCATGAATCTCATGGAGCAGGTTGGAGTGACGAGTGGTGTGAGCAGGTACCCAACATTTTTCCTTTGGCCTGTAACACATTCAACTCAATGATGTACTCTTGGCAATCAGCTTCGCTTCAAGAGTTTAAAGTCAATAAAATGACCAAATCATCTACGTATTAACCTGTTTGTCTTATAATTCATGAAAAACCTAAACTGCTAGATTTAAGTAAGTTGATTGCCTTTGGCCCATACAAATAAACTTGCCATTCTTAACATTCACCTTAAACAGAATAACTATTTTTTTTATATAAATTTGCTATCATTTTATGATTTTACAACAAATCAAAATCTCATTATGACTATGATATTGCAGTGCATTACATATATAAAAAATATTTGTTTTGCTAACACTATAATATACCATATATTATATTTCTACTAAGTATTTGATTTAGTTTAAATTGTTTATACATTTATACATCAGAAAGAGTAAAAGGGGTGGAATTTAGATAAACGACAATAATGACTTTCTGGAAAGTTTCTGTCTGTAGTTCAATAACATCACCTAATAAACTGTAAATAAAATATGGAAGTAAACACACCAGAAACACAGACACTAAAATGCCGAGGACTTTAGCTGCTTTTCTCTCAGATTTCATGGAGTGTGAGGTGATTTTCTGTGTTTTAGGCCGTGTGTGATTATTAAGCTCTCCGATAGCAGTGGCATGTTTCTTAGCAATAACAAAAACTAGAGTATACAATATGATTATGACAGAAAGTGGAAATATAAATGAAATTAAAAGGTCAATTACAGACCCAACCTCAGTCAGAAAGAAAACACCCTCTCCAGGACACATTTCAAAACTTGCAAAGATTCCACTGAAATAATAAAATGTTATGGTATACACCATACACCCACACCAGTTAGATGAAACCACAGTGCATATTGTTCTCACAGTGATTGTGTAGAGAAATGGGTTTGAAAGAGTTAAATAACGATCTACAGCAATCAGAGCCACATTATAGATGGATAAGATTGTAAGGAATCCAGCAATCAACAAAAAAACAATGCAGTAAACTTTCCAAGAAATCCAGCAAGACTCGATTGACCAGGTTAATAATGATGGCATAACAAAAGCGCCAATGAGGAAATCCGACAGCCAGAGAGAGCACCAGCGTGTTGGTTGGTGTATGAAGCTGCTTGAAGTGAAGAACAGAGATGATGACCAGCAGATTTCCACACACTGTTAGCAGAACCACAGCAGCTGAACACACGTACAGTAAGATATAAACTGCAGGAGATACAGATCATCATTTCGACTTTTGTATAATGTTTAAAGAAATACCTCAGAAATTGGATCTTACCACTGTAAAATGGTAATTGTAAAAAGTCACAGTCACATGACTCCTGGCATAAGTAGCTCTGACACTTTTATAGTTTAGAAATTGATAACTCCTCCCAAGCATTGAGTGACAGCATTATACTCATGTCATGCCATGTTGGAAGAAAAGGTCCAGCAGTTACTGGCAGGGGAATCCTGATCCAGTTTTAGTCATTCCCATATTCCATTCTACCAGATGAAAAACTATCAAGTTTTCCACCTATGGTAAAGTAAACTGGCATGCTATTCAGACACACTTTGTGAGAGATTATCATAAATGCGACCTACAGTACTGACAGATTCAATTTCCTAAAATGCTTGAATAAATCTGGATATCTATGCAACACTGCAGATGTGTCGATTTCCAAAGATCAAATGTGTCTATATATACAAATGCTGTTTATTTTTTGTAAAAAATTCATTAGTATTGAAAAGTAAAGAGTGTAACAGCTAAATGGTGCCTACTGTAGTGTAACAGGGATCCAGAATGTTCTGCTCTCTGGTCGGGCATTTAACAGTTTGTCTGTAATTGGGGATTTTCTGTGTAAGGTTACCTTTGTTAAAGTCAAAAAAGGTTATAACAGAAGAGCAAGAACAAACTTTCATGGAGTGTCATTGGTCGGCACCTGTTCATCAAAAGAGAACGAATTTCTAGGACAACCAAAGTACATCACGTTGATAAGATAAAGTTGTAAATAAATGGTATCACACAGTCAGCCATGGGCCACAATCAGCCCAGGACAGCACGCAGAGATGTATTCAAAATATATCTTCTTTTTTTCTTGAAGGTTGGGGTCAGAGTGCAGGGTCAGCCATGGTACCTATTTTAACTATTAACTTTTGTTTTAACATGGCAAATGTTCATACTTCTGAAGCTACATTTTTGACAGATTTTTCCTTACTATACACTGTATTTTAAACATATTAAATGTGTTAAAGTAGTAGTAATAATACTACTACTACTACTACTACTACTAATAATAATAATAATAATAATAATAATACTGTATATATAGTCTCTTAATTACTTTAATTTGTAACTAGCCAATTTTCCACTATCCATATAATAATCCACATATAATAACCCACATACAATATATAAATATATATTTGTTTATATATTTGCTTTATATATAAAATTAGTTAATCTGTTAATATTTTGAGACATTAACAGATGGAGTAAAAAAAAGTCTCTTCATGAAAGAACATTGATTAATGCAGAGTCTGTTTGGAATATTTGTAGTGATATCATTAATTTAACACACCTCCTAAACCACGGGTAAAACAGAGCATAAATAACTGGATTAATGGTGGAGTTAAGACATGCAATGATCAAAACTTTCTGAATAGTTTCTAACTGTAGTTCAACAACATCACCTAATAAACTGTAAATAAAATATGGAAGTAAACACAACAGAAACACAGACACTAAAATGCCGAGGACTTTAGCTGCTTTTCTCTCAGATTTCATGGAGTGTGAGGTGATTTTCTGTGTTTTAGGCCGTGTGTGATTATTAAGCTCTCTGATGGCAGTGACATGTTTCTTAGCAATCACAAAAACTAGAGTATACAATATGATTATGACAGAAAGTGGAAATATAAATGAATATACAAGATCAATTACAGACCAAACCTCATTCAGAATTAATAAACACTCTCCAGGACACATTAGAAAACCTGTGAGGATTCCAGTGAAATAATAGAGTGCTGTGTTATATGCCAGACTAATACACCAGTTACAATAAACAACAATGCACATAGACCTTCTAGAGATTGTGTTTGTGTAGAGAAATGGTTTTGAGAGAGCCACATACCGATCCACAGCAATCAAAGCAATGTTATAGTTTGATATGTTCATTAGGAGACCACCAGTCAACAAAAAACTGATGCAGAAAACTCTCCCAAAAATCCAGCATGACTCGATTGACCAGATGAACACCAGTGGCATCAGAAAAGCACCAATAATGAAATCCGACACAGCCAGAGAGAGCACCAGCATGTTGGTTGGTGTGTGAAGCTGCTTGAAGTGAAGAACAGAGATGATGACCAGCAGATTTCCACACACTGTTAGCAGAACCACAGCAGCTGAACACACGTACAGTAAGATATAAACTGCAGGAGATACAGATCTCTCTGGACAGGAGAAATGCTCACAGCGATCAGACTGATTAAACTCTGTCAGGTTCATGAATACAGCATTTCTCTAATGTCTATAGAGTTTAAAGAAATAGATCATAAATTACATGCTACCATTACAAACATTCAGTGTAACATCATAATCAAATGACCCATAGCTCAAACAGCTCTGGACTTTTATAGTTTAGAAACTGCACATGCCCCCTGAGTGGCACCAAGATACACATGATGTCATGGGTTGTTAAAACAAAATGTCTAGCGGGTATTGACAAGAGAATTAAATCTGTTGTTCTGCAAATTTGGGTTTAACAAACTAAATATCAACTCCTAGCTTATGCTGTGAAAACTGAACTAGGGATGAGTAATATGCGCAGGAATGGTGATAAAAAACATTGATGTGAATGTGTCCTTGCCTCTTCATGGCTACCTGACAAACTGTCAGACTATATGAAATAGTATTAAAAAAACATTCTGTACTTAGAATACAGTAAACTGCAGTGATACAGAGGTACCTTTATGCATCCTAGCTGCCAGTGTATGCATCAGATGTAATTCTATATGATGCTGGAGGTTCTTCTGAGTTCTACAGACAAATCTAAAACGTTTTTGAGCAGCCACTGACAACTGTCCTGGTTATATGACTTGAGAGATAGGGACTGCTCAACTGAGTAACATATAAAACTAATTTTATTTGAAATTACAACTGCAGTTAAACAATGCAAATGCTGAGCAAATATAGATAAACATTTTTAAGATGTTTTGTACGTTCTAGGAATCCAGCTGACATGTGAGAGAGGGTTTTTGTGTATGGTAGGTAGCAGACCACAGTACATACACCAATCAACCATAACAATGTATGGGTTACATACATACGCTGGTTCAAGAGAACAAGATGCTGCATCATGGATTGACATTATTGGAAGGCCCTTCACAGAGCTGTGCACGTCAGCAAGACCATAAAAGTCTCGTGTCCCTAGATTCTGACTGTCTAAAGGACGATGTCAGGCATGCCTGATGTGTGGCAAGCATTGCAGCATCTCGTTACCTTCTTAGGGAACCTGGTTACATATGTAACCTAAAACATTCCCTTTTGGGAGCTCAATGCTGCATCATGGCTTGTTGCTATGGGAACACCAATGTCAATGCCGCCACCACACAAAAGGAAAATGTTGGGAGGAGAGGGATGGGGTCAGCCCTGTAGGACATGAGATTCCGGGGTCCTATCCAGGTCTTGGCAGTAAAATCTGATGAATATGTATGGGGAGGACCAGCCCACCCAGTGCAAGCATCCTGTAAGAAGCCACTTCTGGACAAGGCAGTGGGCCCTGATAGCAAAAGGCAAAGCCATTCCAAGAAAGCCTGCAGAATGGCACCTTTATGATATAACCAGATTTGGGGTGCTGAATTGCCTTGTCCATCCCAGGAGAGAAGTCTAGGCAGGCCTGCATATATCTCTACTCTTCTGAGTGAGGTCAAAGCTAATTAGAGTGCCGTTTTTAGTGTTACCTTGAGGGTGGCCAAAGAAAAGAACAGCAGTTGATGACAAAATATTGGACATAGAAGAAAAACAACAAAAGCAAGAGTCGGTGACATCAGAAATCTCCACAGGGGAAGCTGAAGGTATCTAGCTTTAATGAAGAAATAAAGAGGCCATACCACAAGATGCAACCCAGCAGTAAACATCAAAAGGCCAGATTGGAATTCATAAAGAAGTACAGAGATGATTCACAAAAGTTCTGATCCAAAATAGATAATCACATGGGTCAAGCCTGGTGGAGGTATTGGTATATCTTGGGGTTACAGTCCTCCTTATAGCTGGGCAAGGAAACGTTCCCTCCTGTGCCTCATGCAACGAGTAAAGGAATGTTTGACAATTTGATAGCAGGGACAGTTAACCACCATTTTTTACTACAATCTCATCAGCATTCAGAAATGACTAACTTAGCCTCTACCAGCTTACATACACCACATGCAAGTTCACATAGCACCTGTTAGCCACAGTCAAAGTGGCAATGCCTATGGATAAAACTGGGCACTGGTGTGCATCTCGAAGAACAAAAAAGTATATTTGCAGTTTTATAGTAGCTCTGTCAACAACCAGAAACTGTACTGAAGTCTCTCTCTCTCACACACACACTCAAACATTCAATATTTATCTATGTCTACAGCACCACCCACATTAAAACACATACATTTCTTTTTGCACACCACATTTCAAAACTGCTGCTATTACATAAGTTTTTTGCACAATGCACTGTACAATATACAGAATGTATATTGGTCAGAGCTATTTTGTGTATCTGTCCTGTACTGCTTTGTTTTATATCGTCTGTTTGCACTAGGTTGCACACAATGCACTTTACATAGCAAGGACAACTTACATTAAGTCCTTAGGTCTGTATTGTGTTATGTAGCACCAACGTCCTGGAGAAACATTGTTTCATCTCACTGTACTGCGTGAACTATACATGGTTGAAATGACAATAAAAGCTGCTTGTTTTGACTATGCCCTGGCTCTGCAATACACCTTAGCACCTTAAGATGACTGCAAACTTCACTTATGTCATTGGTGTTTCACCAGACAAAGCACTAAAGTCAGATGTATTCTGCCCAAGCACCAAATGCAGGCACAATGACATTCTGGGAAGGTATTATAACTTTCTAACACCTGGAATTTCTGTTCCAGTATACTGTGACTCAAAAATCAAAAGGAGGGCAAAAAGTTTTCAAATCTGTTTGGACAGTCTCTAGTGGACATGGAATGTATAAAAGTGGCACACAAATCGTGCACAAACCCAGCATTCCTTCAAAACACCAAAGTCCCTGCTATTTACACAAGTAGCAGGCATGCTGAACAAAAAAAATAATCAGACAATGGGTCCCAAAGATAATGTTACAGGAGATCAAATTCCTGTTTTGCTAAGTTTTTCTGAGCCGATCAAGTTCTTTCTGTTAGACTAAGATGATATTAAAAGAGTAAACCCCATTCTAATTTCTTTAATCTGTCCATCAGTGACTAGTGATAAAAAACAACAGATTTCATAGTTTCCACAGATTTCAACAGATTTCAGAAGTATGAGAGAGGTGCACATGAAGGGAAAACTGATTGAACAATGAAACCAACAGCTTTTTTAAAGGAAAAAAAATTACAGGATATTTCAAACCAGCAGATTGTAATACCTCTGCAACAATTTTTGTTAATCAACCTTTAGAGGATGCAAGCTGAACTGATGGGCTGCATGGATCTAAACAGGTAAAAGAAGGACTGGTGGTGACTCATCCATAATGAAATCAATCCTACTGCAAGAATCAGATAGTAAAAAAAATAAAAAATTGGTATCTGCATTACCAAATATAGACATCGATCTCTGCTTACTTCTCATGCTGCTAGTAACAAATGCAACCAGTGAGCACACATTCTCAAAACTAGCCTTGGTGAAAAAAAAAAACAGGCTGTGATCCATCATGGGGCAGGAGCATCTATGCCATGTAATGAACTGTTTTTCCAGTTTAAGTGTGAAGAGTCACTTACCTGCATATTTTCCTGAAACTGGTGATCAATTACTTCCCAGAGGTCTTTCTTGAACACCTGGTTTTGTTGTTTAGTCCAAATACAGCTGTAGCCCAGATGAGAGCTTTTCCAGTTGCTGTATGATTTTATCTATCTTATCTGGGAAAGTGGAGAGAGCATTAGCAAACAATACAGAACGTACTTTGCATGATCTGGAAGTACCAGCATATATATCAGGTTGTGTGGTGCTTACCTAGAAGCAGCCTACTCCTGGGTTCAAAAAAGAAAAAGGGTTGTGCTCACAAGCTGCTGGGTATGGTCCTACCTGTGAATGAGATCATGGTAAAGATTTTGCGGCTTTGTTAAGCATGAGCACTCAAAAACTGGCCTTGTCATGTGAACTAAACCTTCAGTAATACAAGACAATTCAGGCCAAGATCAATACACAGAATTATATCAGCAATACCAGAAGGGAGATCTAAAGAGCAATCAAAAGCTAGGCAGAGATCAGACAGGTACCCAGGTCCAAGGAAATCATTCAAATGGGAGAACAAAGAAAAATGCAAGGTCATACACAAAAATCAAACTGTAGAACTTACACGACTGAAAACAAATGTGAAGGTCTTCTGGCATATTTAGCCTTGGGCTAAAACAAATGTGCTTCAAATGTCCAACCAGGAAATAAGCTTGACAAGGGAAGAAAAGTCCAAGAATGGTGCAGTGAGCCATCTGGTGTTGTGGCAGTGAAATGCATCATGGCATCAGAAAAGACTATTCGAGTCTGGAATATTCACAGAGAAATAATAAATTTATTGCACGTCCAAGTTATTTGTGCTTGGACAGAGCATAAATAACTGGATTAATGGTTGAATCAAGACAAAACACAAGCAAAAGTTTTAGATGTTTCAGTCTGCATTCTAATATATATTTCTTTAAAAAATATATAAGGTAACATAAGTAACATATATTTATTTTATTTTTTCCCTCCTAGAACAGGTTACTAAACAATAGATTTTTTTTTTCCTTTTTAACACTTTTTGTGTGTCTTTTAGTAAAATGTTTATTTTTCACCTAGAAAGGGGCATATCATGTTCCTTTAAAAAATTATTTTTAAGATAAATGAATTGATTCTTGACAGGTTCGTTTAAAAAAAAACGATCTTGAGTCAGTAGGTGCTGCCTAAAAGCACACGCACTTACTGGTTTACTTGAACAAAGCATCAAAACACCCCAACATTTTCAAAATAGATATTTAATGCTTTTAGAATTATGCTTTTGGTTGTGGAGTTTTTCAGCAATGCGGAATCAAATCCTGCAGCAAAGAGCTAGGTGTTTTACTGCACTTTTG
This sequence comes from Hemibagrus wyckioides, assembly GCF_019097595.1. Taxonomy (NCBI): domain Eukaryota; kingdom Metazoa; phylum Chordata; class Actinopteri; order Siluriformes; family Bagridae; genus Hemibagrus; species Hemibagrus wyckioides. The sequence continues at coordinate 44,345,269 of NC_080715.1, forward strand.
CATGAGGAAAGACTGATAAAATTATAGCCAGATACTTTCCAATATTCTAAACTTTGCTTTTGTAAGAATGGAGATCTAAAAAGGTCAAAGGTAGAACATCTAAGTACTGCAATGAAAGCACATCTAAGAAGCACAATCCTTCCTGTCCTGGGTCTGTTAAACTAGTTAAAATCATAATCAATAATGCTTCTCTCTGTATTTCTTTCTTTCCTTTTTGGGTTGATGCAGGCTGATGTAGTTTGGGGGGCAAATTCAATTCATGCTAAAATACTATTACAAATCCAAAATGTTTTGAAGCAAATCTATTTCTTTCAGATCATTTACTTATTAAATGTCTTAGTCATAGTATGTACTATAGTATTTGATTATTTAGAGTAATAAAGGCATCCATAATTAGTCAAAGAACCAGTGTGTACAAATCCCTCCTGGAGCTAGGGGCTGTGTTCTCCTTTGTTGCTGCTCTAATCTGATATAAAAGCTGTTAATGTATTTCTGTCATTCCTGGTTAACGTGCTTGATTTTCTTTCATGTTTGCTGGGTATAAAGCAACTTTATACCATGCTGAGAGTCTATTTTGTTATTTATTGACTTGTTTAAATAAATCTCACTCACCAGTGTCTAATCTCTGTCCTCATTATAGAATGACATCTCTCATAGTCAGTAATGCAAAATAGGTTTATAAAAAACAGAACCACTTAAGAATTTTGTGATTTTTAGTAATATAAATATTCTTACCACTTCCTTTGAAAATTATTATGTTACACAACTTTTATTAAAGCAGAGTCTGTTTTGAATATATGCAGACTTAAAATTAATTTAACACACCTCCTGAACCATGGGTAGAACAGAGCATAAATAACTGGATTAATTGTGGAATTAAGATAAAGCACAAACATGAGTTTTTGAAAAGATGCTAACTGAAATGCAATAAGATCACCTAATAAACTGTAAATAAAATATGGAAGTAAACACAGCAGAAACACAGACACTAAAATGCCGAGGACTTTAGCTGCTTTTCTCTCAGATTTCATGGAGTGTGAGGTGATTTTCTGTGTTTTAGGCCGTGTGTGATTATTAAGCTCTCTGATAGCAGTAGCATGTTTCTTAGCGATCATAAAAATTCGAGTGTACAATATGATTATTACAGCACATGGAAATATGAATGTTATTACAAGATCAATAGCAGACAAAACATCGCTTAAAGTGACAAAACACTCTCCAGGGCAGACCACAATATTCCGGAAGTTTCTATTAAAATACTGAAGCATTATATTATATATCACGCAGGCAAACCAGTTAGAAAAAACCATAGTACACATTGTTCTCACAGAGATTTTGTTGGTGTATAGAAACGGGTTTGAGAGAGCCAAATATCGATCCACAGCAATCAGAACAATGTGATATATGGAGAGGCTTGTGAGAAAATATCCAATCATCATTATACAGATGCAGAAATCCATCCCTAAGATCCAACATGACTCGATCATCCAGATTAACATCGATGGCATCACTAAAGCCCCAATGAGGAAATCCGACAAAGCCAGAGAGAGCACCAGCGTGTTGGTTGGTGTGTGAAGCTGCTTGAAGTGAAGAACAGAGATGATGACCAGCAGATTTCCACACACTGTTAGCAGAACCACAGCAGCTGAACACACGTACAGTAAGATATAAACTGCAGGAGATACAGATCTCTCTGGACAGGAGAAATGCTCACAGCGATCAGACTGATTAAACTCCGTCAGGTTCATCGATATACTGTTTAAAGAAATATACAGCAATATAAAAGCTTAGATATCAACTGTTTGCAATGTAAAATGATAATGATTCAAATTCATTGTCAAAATAAATTATTGTTTAAGCATCTGGACTATTTTATAGTGTAGAAATTGGTCACACCCCCAAATTCAACTGGATGCTGGAAATATGATGTCATGCATTTTTACCAGGTTTGTAAAATATATTAGGCACTCATAATGTGTGTACAGAAGGAAGTATGTATGAATATATAAATATATATATATATATATATATATATATATATATATATATATATATATCCAATCTCCAGATTTGAACCCTATTGAAAACCTCTGGAATGTCATCAAGAGGAAGATGGATGATCACAAACCATCAAGTAAAACTAAGCTGTTTGCTTTTTTGCAAAAAGAGTGATATAAAGTTCCCCAACAGCAGTGTGAGAAACTGGTGGAGATCATGGAGCCAAAACTCATGCAGATCGGGGTTATTCCACCAAATACTGATTTCTTAATGATATTTAGCCAAAGCATTAACACAATTTGTTTACAAATTATTTGCATTTTGTTTTATTTGAGTTATTAAAGCTCTGCAAATACTGCATGATCTTGGGTTATTTTGATGTCATGTCATTTCCTTTAAATATACACTCTAAATAACTATAGTTATGTTTTGAATTTAGGAGAAATATTATCAGCAGTTCACAAAAAATGAAACAAAACTGTTCACCAATACATGAACCTGGAGGAAAAAACAGAAGAAACTCATTATTTTGCAGAGGTCTCTTTTTTTTCCAGAGCAGTATATGACACACATAAATTTGATGTTTATGTGGCCACAGATGAGTACACAAATGTTTAAAGTGTAAACCTATTAACTGCCCACTAATCCTCCCCCAATGGACCCCCATTAGCCCTGTCCATTTTGCGAATAGGTGAGCAAGTGGGCCATCTAGACTGGTGAGCAAATCAACATTTTTTATTGTGTCTGCCAGATGAAGATGGACTCCCTTTTAAGTCTGGTCCCTTTCAGGTTTTTTTCCTCATAAATTCCCATTCCAGAGAGTTTTTTCCTTACTACCATCACCTTTGGTTTGCTTATTATGGATAAATTTATACATGTAAAATGTATATGCTGAATTTATATTTTGCTGTAAAGCTACATTGTGGAAATTGTTAAAAGTACTACAGTACAAATAGAATTCATTTGAAATAAATAAATTAATTTGTTGCTCATTCAAAAGAAGTAACTTGTATTTTAGTGTTGTCAAATCACATTTTAAAACAAGTTTTGACTGACGACCGCTTTGACCCCCTTCGTCACAAAGTGCTTGAGATTGAATGTGAATGAGATTATGACCCAAATCAAATCAATAGCCACAACCTTGCGTCAGATTGCTTAGAGGGCAACTACATAAACTAAGGATGCTATCTCTATCACACTACTATAAAAAAAATCTGAAAGAACAAGAAGACCAGATTAATTTGTTTAAAAAGAAATGAGAAATGTCACAATTAGCACATAGGCTCAGCACAGAGTACAGATAAAAGCTGTAAGGAGGATTCATGAGAGTAACAGTGAAGCTAAGTCAATTAAACTGAAATGATTTAGATTGATACTAGATACTATTCTAGTACATCCAGGATTCTTAAATCGATTTATAACATACAAGGTTTACCTGGTATCCAGACAGTAAGATGTTGTACACAATCCTCCAACTGCTCCTGTAGCCTTACTTGTTCTAGAGTAGGCTACTGTGACCTAGGGTAGTTTACCTATCAGCCATTTCCAGGGGCAAATTGCTGGAACCAGTTGCCTGTTGTACTGTTAACTGGCAAACCTGTATTTTTCACATGTAATGTGATTTTTGGTCTGGGAAATGGAATCAGGTTTCTGAATCTGGATTTTTTTCTTTCAGTGAAAAATCACAGACAGAAAAACCTTGACATAAAAACTGAGAGTGAAGAGCCAGATTATCACTCTAGAGTCAAGAACAGACCATGAAGAGAAGGAGAGCATTACTGCATTGATATATTTTACAGATTTATGGTATTGGCAGACATACTTGTACAGTACTGTGAAAAAGCGAGAGACCACCAGAGGCCATTTATATATATATATATATATATGCAGATTTCATACTGTTTTCAGTGTTTAAGTAAATTTGTGTGTACATTTTATGAGAAATAACAATAATTACTACAATGAAGGATAGATGAAAATTTTTTTAACAGAAAATCACACACAGGACTAAAAATCATATGAAATCTGACAGAACTTGGCCTCCAAAGATACAGTAAGTGCTTTATATAAAATGGATTTGTGTACTGCTTAAATCTTCATTGTTCTTGTTTATCCACAAATAATAATAATCCTCACTGAATGGCCATTTGATTAATGCAAAATTGTTTGTATGACTTTTACACACTACTGTATATGTATACATGCTACTTCAGTAACATGCATTTAGTCATTTAGAATATATCATAATTAATTTTAACATTTGCACATTGTGGAAAAACTGATAATAAATTAACTTTCACATCTAACATGTATCTTTGAAAATGCATTTTTGAATCATGAAAGAACACTGATTAATGCAGAGTCTATCTGGACTATTTCCATAGTTACAATTAACTTAATGCCTCTCCTAAACCACGGGTAAAACAGGGCATAAATGAGGGGTTTCAAGGTAGAATTAAGACAAAACACAATAAGAACTTTCAGAAATGTTTCCTCCGGCATTTGAATAACATCACCTAACAGACTATAAACAAAATATGGAAGTAAACAAGCAAGAAAAACAGATATTAAAATACCGAGGACTTTAGCTGCTTTTCTCTCAGATTTCATGGAGTGTGAGGTGATTTTCTGTGTTTTAGGCCGTGTGTGATTATTAAGCTCTCTGATAGCAGTGGCATGTTTCTTAGCAATCACAAAAACTCGAGTATACAATATGATTATGTCAGAAAGTGGAAATATAAATGAATATATGAGATTATAAACCACAGCTTATTTAACATGATAAAACACTCTCCAGGGCATATTACAAATCCCATGAAGTTTCCATTAAAATACAAGAGTGCCAAATCATAGACCACAACCACGCACTGCTCAAAAGCAACTGCAGCACAGCTGATCCTCACAGTCACTCTTGTCATACAGATAAAGGGTTTTGAGAGAGCCAAATACCGATCGATAGCAATCAGAACAATATCATATATGGGAACAGGCAGTCATCATGACACACATGCACAAATCTCTCCCAAAAATCCAGCATGACTCGAGTGACCAGATGAACACCGGCGGCATCACAAAAGCACCAATAAGGAAATCTGTCACAGCCAGAGAGAGCACCAGCATGTTGGTTGGTGTGTGAAGCTGCTTGAAGTGAAGAACAGAGATGATGACCAGCAGATTTCCACACACTGTTAGCAGAACCACAGCAGCTGAACACACGTACAGTAAGATATAAACTGCAGGAGATACAGATCTCTGGACAGGAGAAATGCTCACAGCGATCAGACTGATTCATGTACATTAAAAATTTTTTTTTAAATATTTGTAAGACAGTAACAGAACAAATTCAAAAGAAAAAATGATAGCCTAACCCAGCTCTGATATTTTTATAACTTAGAAATTGTTCACGCCTCCAAGTTTGATAGACAGTTTGATGATGTCATCACTTGTTGATAAAAAAAAACTTTACATATTGTTTGGCCACCTGTTTTTATGTAACATAATTTTACTGTATGTTTACAAACCAGAGCATTTTATCAGTTAATAACAGAATTTTATATAATCAATACAACATTTGACATAGCAGCCAGGGAATGTTGAATGTTCAGAGTTTGATATCTAAAATGATTCATATTTGGGCACAGTCAAGATGTGATTGTTCCATCCGAAACATGGCTGAATAAATCTGTTTGATAAAAGGCTAGTTGTATGTTGTTGTTCTGGGTCACCACAGCGGATCCTCTGGTCCACATATTTAATTTGGCTGAGGTTTTATTCAGGATGCCCTTCCTGATGCAACCCTCCCATTTTATCCGGATTTGGGACTGGCACTGAGAGTAAATCCCTCTGTGGCTGGGTAGTTCCTTATATAGTTATAACCTTGGGTTCAGTACTATAACCGAGTGTTGTAAGTGAAAGTCAATGCTGGGTCACCAGAAATCAACTGTACATGGGTTTCCATTTTATTTAGACATTTGTTGTTATGTTATAAGTTATGTTGATATTCTTGTGTTTCTTGCTTGTATGATTGTTTTTTGTGTGTCTTTGCTTGTGTGTTTTTTTCACTGGGAGCAATTTATATTCCAGGCTGCATAAAACAGGAGAGTGGACTTGCTGTCAAGGCAGGAGCTAAGGCCCAGAGTATGGCAGCTCCAGATAAATCTGGTCTGCAAACCAGACCCAAGTGAGCCAGGTTTGAGATAGCCTCCGTTTTTAGAGCATACAATTTTCTCGTGAAGAGAGCCCTAGAATTTAACATGGTCTCCACAACCTCAGCTGAAAGGCCAGAGTCTAAGACCGGGTCCCTCAGGGGCCAGACACAGAGTTTACATATCTTGAGGCGGGGGTGGAGAATCGCCGCCTGCACCTGAGACAGGCGGTCCCTGCTGACAGAAATCTCCCAAGGAGTCCCACTCAGGAGGTAAATCAGGTCTGCAAACCACACACCTGTTTTAGAGGGCCTCCCTGTTGAGGCACACTATGGTCTCTGGGACTGTGCCACCCCTCTTGGGAACTTTCTGTGGTCTTGGGGATGTGTTAGAACCTACCACTGTAGCTTATCTTATCAGTCAGCCTCTGATAAGCTTCTGACCCTTAAGACAGCTCTTTTTTTAACCCTGACTTCTCTCTTACAGATTCTGTCAGCCACCACCTTCTGTCTGGAGTTTGCTTCAGGTATGGCCAAGGCCATTTTGCACCCCAGGCTGAGATACATCTCCAAGGTGCACACAGCAGGTTGCCTGGTCACCTTGCAAACCTTCTGTTTCTTCATCCCATGAGTCGGCAGACCAAGAGAGACTGCATTTACGATCATCGTTGAGCGCATGGAGTAAGTCTTCCTATCTTTCCTCATAGCCCTGCAGGAAAAAGCCAATTCCATTTGAGATTGAGATCAAAAGATGAATAATGTTGCCTTTCTTAGACAAAACAGTGCAAATTCAAAAGAAAAAAATGATAGCTTAAGCCAGCTCTGATATTTTTATAGCTTAGAAATTGTTCACACCCCCAACTTTGTTTGACAGTTTGATAGATATGATGCCATCACTTGTTGATAAAGAAGCTTTACATATTGTTAGATACACCTATTTTTATATAACATCATTTTATTATGACAAACCTGGATATCTTATTGGTCAATATTACAATTTTATAATCAATGCAAAATTTTACATAGCAGCCAGAGGAGTGTTTATAAGATAAGGGTGATAAGGTCAAACTTTCTTCCCAATAATTTTTCCTGTCCTACCTCTTTATTACCTACCTGAGGTTCAAAATGCAAGACTGGGGCCAATTCTGATTATGTTTTAAGCTTTTTATCATAGCTTTAGGCATTGCTGACTGTGCTCTGGGAGGCACTGAGTGTCAGAGTTTTTCCTATGATCCTGTCCTACTGTGAATCTGTGGACCTGGTCTGCCTGTCCAGTTTGATGGATCTTTAGGAAAATTTTACAAGCTGTATTAGAGCTCAGTGGGATCTTAAAATAGTAAAGACAAACTGCAAAGGCCGGTGCTCGATTGTTTTGTTACTATTGATCTATGGAAACCAGCCTCTAAGGTTTTAACACTCCTGCTCATTTTAAAACAATGATTTAACATTACATTACCTGTGGTCACCACAGCAGATCATCTGGTCTACATACTTGGCACAGATTTTTTGCCAGATGCCCTTCCTGATGCAACCCATTCCATTTTATCCAGACTTGGGACTGGCACTGAGAGTTAATGCCTCTGGACCACACAAGGATTTTTGTATAAATGGCCATAATGCATGTAGAGGGTGTAGCAAATTTTATTTTTAAAAAAGTAGGTTTCATGTTAACTCATATACTCAAAACTCGAAGACACACCCACTCCTCTCTGTGAAAGTCAAAACAGAATAAGTAATTAGCTATATGAGTTCCCACTTCCGGTCTAGTCTCAAAATCATAAAAGACTTATTTCCTATACCTTTATTCTTTCTTTGGCAGTTGTATAAAACAGCAATGTTCAGTATCTGTATCAAGTTTACCACAGTAAACTTAGACGTAGAAACCCATTTCACACCAATAATTTTCACCGCTGCTTGACTGAAGCCTCACTTTACAGTATGACTGTCAAAACAATATCCTGAGCTACATACCCTCAAACAATCTGGGCACTTGGAATCTCTTGGCAGACACCAGAATGTCAAATTTTTGGAAGTGTTTGCTTTTGTGTGTGTGTGTGTGTGTGTGTGCGAGCATCGAGGGGGTAGGGGGGTTTGGTTGGGGGTGTCACATGGGGTATCGGTGGTTAATTGTTCATTGTTAATTATTCAAACCTGGTTCTTGGACAAATTTGTTGCTCTGATGCAATATGTCCCATTTCCCTCTGTAGGCCTCTGGTGAAAAGAAATCCTTTCTAACAATGTAGTCCTTACAATCCAGTCACACTGATCAAAAGTTGTGGTCTCAGTAGCACTGCTCCAGTGGATGTGTCCCAGTCCAGATAACCTGAAAAGCATTGCAACTGATGATTCTGCATTCAAAAGAAGCCAACAGTAAAGAAACCAATCCTGAATATTTTCATGCTCTAAATTAAAAAAAAATTATTCTAAAGTAGATTTTATCTTTTTCAGTGCATCAAGTGGCCATAGTTGCGCTCAAACAATTAATATATTTCACATGCAGAGAAAGAAAGTATTTGGTGGCAAACCTAGTGTGTAACGAAGCATTTGCAATCCATTTGCAGTTTAAACAGTGTTTAATAACACAACCAGAGCAGAATAATTCTAAATGTATGACAAAGGCAGAGTAGAAAAACAAAGCACAAAGTCCAAAGCCAGAGAGATCAGTCCCTGGAGCAAACAAATCCAATAAGGGCAAAAACAAAAGCAAAATACAAAAACGGTAGAAAACAAACACAGGGCCATTCACAGAAAACACAATCAAAAAACAAAGGAGAATATGGCTTGGCATGAAGTGAGCTGGTAGTGCTCTGTCATGACCCGGAAGATTCAGTACTCGGGGGAGGGTTTTCTCTGGTGCACAGGACAGTATGTGTAACAGACTCCCCCTCCCCCCAGGGACACCTCTAGATGTTCTTTTTCTGGGTCGGCCCCAGGGTCTAGGGCCAGGGCATTTAGCATTTACCCATGACCATTGACCAGATATTGCAAGTGGCCCCTCCTTCTTCATGAGTCTAGGATTATGTGGACTAGGTAGGTTGGGAAGCCGCACACTTGTATGGATGGCAGGGGTCCGCTGTTGTCATCTGGGGTTTCCCTAGTCTGGGCAGGTTTGATGAGAGAAATGTGGAATGATGGGGAGATGTGATAAATGGATGTACATGGCCACTTCCCAGGTTTCTCTGCTCTGAAGATACCAGTCATCCACTGCTGTCTGATGGTTTCCATGACCATGGAAACAGTGGCAGTTGATTGCCCAGAACACACAGCATGAAATGGCATGAGGCCAGTGGCCACTCATGTGAGAGAATCATGGGCGTAGTCGGCCCATGGGATGAACTCACTCCACCTCTGTTGTTCCTGGCTGCAGTAAGTATGAAGATATCAGCAAGGCCCCGGGTTGTGCTGTTCTACTTGTCTGTTAGATTCAGGGCAGTAACCGGTGGTCAGGCTTATGTTAATGTCCAATCTTTTGCAGAAGGCCTTCCACACTCGAGAGGTGAACTGTGAACTGTCAGAGACGAGTGCACCCACTCTGTGGTTCACTGATGGATGGGTATTGGTGTGTCGTGGGGCATTCTTGGGGTGGTGGTTTGTGTTGCTGGGCCCTACAGATCTCCTTCATAATATTCCAACAAATAAGAGCGACTATGATCGGGGAGGGTAGGATGGGTTCCAGTGTGGGTTTCACGAGGGTGGGGTCATGGCAGCATGATAAAGCATTGGCCTTACCATTCTTTGATCTGGGTGAGTAGGTGACTGTAAACTGGAACCATGTAAAGAACGTGCTTCCACGTGATTGCTGATGACGTACCCCAGGAATGTGATTGTGTGATGGTGGAATTCAAATTTTTGCTCTTTGATGAATAAGCTGTGTTGTAGGATTCATTGTAATACTTGATATACATGGGACACATAAGGGCCAATGTTAATGCACTGGTTTAAAAGGTCTCTGAAAATTTAATTTACAAAAAACTGGAAAACTGCTATAGCATTATTTAGTCTATATGGCATGATTAAGTATTCATAGTGGCCTTGTGAGGTAATGAAGGCCGTTTTCCATTCAGCTCCCTCTCATATCTGGGTCAAATTGTATGCACTACTCAGGTCCAGCTTGGTAAATATCCACGCCACTCAAAGCTGATCCAACACCAGTGGTACCAGAGGTAAAGGGTAAGGGTGCTTTACCATAATGCCGTTCAATCCAAGTAATTTTTAAAGGGCCACAATCCGCCATCCTTTTTGATGAAGAAAAAGTCTGATGCTGCTGCAGAGTTAGAGGGGCAGATAAAGCACAATGACAATGCTTCTTCAAAGTATTCATCCAAAGGCCTTGTTTCTGGGGCAGATATCAGATAGATGTGATTCTTGGGAGGGGCAGAATTAGGCAGGAGATCAATGCAGCATGATTGATAGGTGGAGCTCTCTAGTGACATTTGTTTTTGGGTCATTTTAGCGTGGGTTAGCTTGTGGACTTATGCAGAGTTCACACTGAAAGATCTGCAAAGTCGTCGGATCACAGTTGTTTTCACCCTGCACGACTCTCTGGGGTAGCATTCAGTCGTTGCTGTGTTCACACTGCACAATGGATCAGCGACAGGAGGTTTCACACTGCATGACTTCACAATAGGAAGAATCTACACAATCTGCGTTTTACAACCAAACTTACACAAGAAATAATAAGGAAATAATGCAAGATCATATGTGAGAACAGAGTTCTTGTGCAAGACTGAAAATGGAACCCCGCAAAAAGTTTGCCATCCAAATGGTCTGTATGGGTAATAAGGATTGTGCGTTCTGCATAATTGAACAAAAGAATCATTTTGCATTGTGCTTCTGCTTATGCGGCTGGTCAAGCAAATGTTTCTGCTTTATTTCTGTTTGATGCTATTGCAAAGCTTATTTATTTTGATAACTATTTTTTTTATAAAAACCTATAAACTCTATTAAACTATAATATTGTGCTCCATGCTTGCTGATATTGTGGTCTATAACTCCCCGAACTGCCTGCTGCCCTGTGTCATGCACTCTCATTGGGTGTAAGTCATAGGCAAAGTATTTTCCAGTCAGAAGTATTTTTCAGTCAGTCCTTTCACACCGCACGATTTTCAGCAGGTCCAGATATTTAGCATGTCAAATATTTCACAGGCCTTGGCGATGCATTGGCAACTCGCTTAGATCACGTCTTTGGTAATTCACACTGCTTGATTGTCACTCGGGTGCACAAGCTCCGATTTGCCTCTGATTTCAGGCATTTGTCAGTGACTTTGCAAAACTTGTCGGTGACTAAAGATCAGGGCTAAAATCATGCAGTGTGAACTCGGCATTACTGATGTATGGAAAAACCTATGACTGCATCAAATGCAGGAGTGAGGTGCAAATGGAAGTGGCATTATTTTAATTAAAATACATATAATTTTAAGTTATGTATTTAAAATTATAAGTTTATTGTTTCTTTGTGGCCCAGTACCAAATGATCCATGGCCCAGTACTGGTCCATGACCTGGTGGTTGGGAACCCCTGCCTTAGAGGGTCTGCTGGGAAGTCTTTCTGAGCAGTCGGTGCAGTGATGACCAGCTTGGCCACAGTAGAAACATAGTCCATATCACTGGCACTGACGATCATCAGGTGCAGCCTATTTGCAATGTCTCTGATGTATCGATTCAGGGAGGGTTTAAACTAAGTGTATGCTTGAGGGATCTGGTTATGAATGAGATCGTTGATACAAATGGTTGTTTATATGCATTGCACCAGAGATAAATCCTTGTTGCGGCATGCAAGTTAGGTTTAAAGTGATATTGTCGTTCCAGATGCTCTGAGCAGTGAGGGTGCAGAATGTTTCATCATATTCAGTGCGGTGCTAGATCCCTGGTGGAGCAGGAGTAACTAGTCTGAATTTTGTGGCCCCTCAAACGGGTATTTGAAGACATCACAGAGTAACTGGGCGATATGGGTGTAAGAGTTTCTCACGTGAGTATCCCCATCCCAGACTGCCATGGCCCAATCAAGGGCTTTTTCAGTGAGTAATATGAGCATGAAGGTGCATTTATTGCATTTATTGTAATGACTTGACCTAGCTGTGCCACTATGGCCTGAAGCTGTTGTAAATCTGCTGGACCCAAAGGTGGCAAAGTATCCTGTAACAAAGCAACTGCAGGATCCATTTGCGGTTTAAACAGTGTTTAATACCACAACCAGAGCAGAATAATACTAAATGTATGACAAAGGCAGAGTAGGAAAACAAAGCACTAAGTTCAAAGCCAGAGAGATCAGTCCATAGAGCAAAGAAATCCAATAAGGGCAAAAACACAACATCAGAAAACAAGCACAGGGTCATACACAGAAAACACAATCAAAAGACAATGGAGAATATAACTTGGTATGCAGTAAACTAACAATAATTTGCTGGGAAGAAGCAGTGTGGTAGCAGTATTTAAGTCCATAAAATCCAAAAAGTGCAATTCAGAAGTGCTCCATTGTGACCCGTAAGTGTCAGTAATAGGGGAGGGTTCGATCTAGTGGACAGGAGAGAGGTTCATAGATATAACTTGGTGGGGGTGTCTTTTGTGTGTGTGTGTGTGTGTGTGTGTGTATGTCTGTGTGTCTCTGTATATTCTTCAAATGCTAAATGCTATCACAGACTCTACAACACGCTGATGGTCATCAGTTTAATGGAATTGGTGTGTGTGTGTGTCATTCAAGTGCTAATTGTTTACAGATTCTGTATCACTCTGTTGGTCAGGATCATAAAAGAAAATTGGGGTGTGGGAAGGAAAATGATAACAATATTTGGTCATTGTTCATTGAGGGGATGTTTGTCTACATATCTAGGCATGTGTATCTTGTTAACAAAGATGAAGCAATATGCCATGTTGTACATCTAATAACATCATTACAAACATCATTACACCCGTTAACCTTTGGCCTTCAGCTGACAAAATATAATTTGATAAAATATATATCATTTGACCTTACATTTAACTAACAGCATTAACGGATTTGAGAGGGGTTTGAGAACAATATCATATATGGATAAACAGGCAATCATCATAACACACATGCACAAACCATTTCCAAAATGGCATGACTCACTTGTCTAGATGAACACCAGTAGCATCAAAAAAGCCCCAATATGGAAATCAGACACAGCCAGAGAGAGCAGCAGCATTGACACTGCATGAAGCTGCTTGAAGTGAAGAACAGAGATAATGACAAGCAGATTTCCACACACTGTTAGCAGAACCACAGCAGCTAAAAACACGTATAGTAAGATATAAACTGCAGGAGATGCAGATCTCTCTGGACAGGATAAATGCTCACAGTGACCAGACTGTTAAAACTCCATCAGGTTCATGAATACAGCATCCTGAAAAAAACACAACCATAATCAAATGTCTTATGGCTCAAACAGCTTTGATGCTCTGCTCAAAAAAATGAAAGGAACCCTTGGAAACACATCAGATCTCCATGAGAGAAAATTGGGAAAATCATCTTTATAAAAATCATGAAAATCATCAGTATAGAGATCTCCTCTATACTGATATGACCTGGGTAATGTGTTAGGAACGAAAGGATGCCACGTTGTTTGATGGAAATGAAAATTATCAACTGACAGAGGGCTGAATTCTAAGACACTTTCTAAGTGAAAAAATGATGCAGCAAGCTAGTCCATTTTGCTGAAATTTCATTGCAGCAACTCAAAATGGATCTCAGGAGTTTGTATGGCCCCCACGTGCTTGTATGAATGCCTAACAACATCGGTGCATGCTCCTAATAAGACAGTGGATGGTGTCCTGGGGTATTTCCTTACAGATATGGACCAGGGCATCACTGAGCTCTTGGACAGTCTGAGGTGCAACCTGGCAGCATTGGATGGACCAAAACATAATGTCCCAGAGGTGTTCTATTGGATTTAGGTCAGGGGGCCATTCAATGGTATCAGTTCCTTCATCCTCCAGGAACTGCCTGCATACTCTCACCACATGAGGCCGGGCATTGTCATGCACCAGGAGGAACCCAGGACCCACTGCACAAGCGTAGGGTCTGACAGTGGGTCCAAGGATTTCATCCCAATATCTAATGGCAGTCAGGGTGTCATTGTCTAGCCTGTAGAGGCCTGTGCATTCCTCCATAAATATGCCTCCCCAGACCATCACTGACCCACCACTAAACCGGTCATACTGAACAATGTTACAGGTAGCATAACATTGTTATGATATGAGAACGCTTCCTACGCTTGTGCAGTGGGTCCTGGGTCCAGTATTGTGTTCTTTCTTTTGGTCTAGCCCTGTCACCATGCACATTTACAAAATGCATCGATGCTGCCCTGGCACCTCTGTTTCTCCAGGGCACCTGTGTACTGAATTACCTGGACTACTGGCTCATCCTCGCCCAGTCGAAGGCCATGGCATCCAGTCATCGAGATGCTGTGGCATCAAGCTGAAACTGGAGAAGTGTGTAGTTTCTCTTTCTCAAAGAACCACCTTCTTGAGGGTACTTTGTTGCATCAGGTGGCTTCCATACTGTCAGCAGTGAAAGCTATTCATTATCCCTTTGGGTCTGCTTCACATGAGGTTGTTCCAGCTGTGGGTTAAGGGTGCAGGCTTTCATCCCCTCAGACCCTTCAGTGCCATAAGGGTTATGCTCTGTGGGCTTCATACCCTTTTTATGTGGAAAAGACCCCAGTTCCTGACCTTGGGTCCCACTCTAGGGGCGTGTCATTGTTGCAAGACTCTTTTGACAGATGCCTTGCTTTAGGGCTGTGGAGCGGTCTTGGACAGCTACACTGCACAGGGTCTCTGGGTGGGCCTTCATCTCTCATGGCACATGTATTGGTGTGCACAGACAGCACTACAGTAGTTTTCTATATCAATCATCAGGGTGGTTTGTGTTTGTGCCCTCAGCAACTGCCTCAACTGGAAGTCTGCATCCCAGTTTATGTGCCCTGGGACAAAAATTGCTCTGGTACAGACCTGGCAGTCTGGGACCCCGCAGTAGCTCTGCTACCAGAAGTCCTAGCCAGAGTGTGCTACAATTGAGTCTACCTTTTTCTAGTGGATCATCGCTGGCCTGCTCAAATTTGGTTTGTGCCCCTCCTAGATGGCACTCCTTGAGAGATTCCTGTAAGGAAAGATCTCCTCTCTCAGGCACAGTGGGCATTCTTACACCTGTGCCCCTAGTTGGAAGCTGTGGGTCTGGCCCCTTGAGGGGAACCAGTTACTAGAGGCAGGCCTCTCATCTGAGGTGGTGGAGACTCTGTTGAATGCTAGGGATCCATCCACTAGAAAGCTGTATGCTCTGAAGTGGAGGCTTTTTTGCCTCTGGTGCGGTTAGCTTGGTCAGTTCACTGCCTGTTTTTTACAGTGCTGGAGTTCTTGCAGAGTTCTTCTTTTTTGGGGCCTGTCCCCCTCTACATTAAAAGTGTACATGGCCGTCATTGCTGCAAACCACAAGGGCATCCTGCAGACCATGCCTCCGCTCCTGGGACCTCTCTGTTGTCCTAGAGGGGCTGCTGAAAGCTCCATTTGAGCCCATGGAATCAGCCTCAGAGAAGTTTCTGATCCTAAAGACAGCTCTGCTTTTAGCCTTGGCCTCCCTTAGAAGAGTAAGAGATCTGCAGGCTCTATCAGTCCCCCCCAGGGTGGGATATGTCTCCAAGTCTCCAAAGTGCCCAGGATGGCCGGTCATCTGGTCATCTTGCAGGACTTCTGTCCTCCGCCCTGTGAGTCAGCGGAAAAGGAGAGGCTGCACTTCCTTTGCCTGGTAAGGGCCCTGAGAACCCTCAGGTAAGTCCTCCTCCCTTTTTATCTGCTTTGAGAGCTGGAACAAGGGCAATTTGGTCTCCAAGCAGTGCTCGGCTGGGTAGTAGAGGCCATTACCCAGGTGCACGATATTGCTTCGCCTCTCCACACATCTTTATCAGGTTCTATATCCAGAACCTGGACCCCACTCCAGGGTCCCAGGTCCTTCAGGTCTAATTGATGTTCTATTCGAAGTTTGCTCATGCTCTCTCATGGCCCATGGGACAAACATTGACCGGCATGTGGCGGCGTGGGTATTGTTCCCATAACATCATTCATGACGCAGCACTGAGGTCCCTCAAAGGGAACTACACAAGGTTACATATGTAACGTATGTTCCCTGGTAACAAGGTGTTGCTTGCCACACCCCATGTGTCCACTCATGCTTCCATCAGACAAGTAGAAGCTAAAGTAATGTGATGTAGATGCCTTTACATGGACTTATTGGCGCATATTCCCTCATCACATGGCCTATCCTAGCCTTTAAATTGCCGTGTGTGCAAACAGAATGAAGCATTCCTCAATGAAGCATTCCCATAGTGTCAGTCATGAGGCAGCATCTTGTTTCCTTCTCAGGGAGCCAGGTTATATACATAGCTTGGTGCAGTTTGACACAGTAGAACAGAATACTCTCTTCTCCAACCTCAGGAGTCTTGGAATACACAAAGCAGCACAGGAATGGTTTGCTTCTGACCTAGAAGGTTGCTTATATCTGGTATCATGAATGGAATCCACATCTGCTCCATGCAGACTCTCCACGGGTGTCCCATAAGGATCAGTACATGGTCCTCGCCTTTTCTCAATGTATACTCACTATTTTGGTGAAGTTATATACTCACATGGGTTCTCTTACCACTGCCATGCTTGTGGGCACAAAAGACTTCACAAGTTTTTGTGTAAATCCTGAAGTTCAAAACGAACACCTGCTTCAGTGGAAGGTATAAGATCCATAAATAATCTGACCTTTTGTACAAAGCAGGTAACATATAAAATATCACATATTTGCTTAAATAGTGACCTAGAGATTGAGCGAACAAGCTTCAAGCATGAACATTCATGTATCCCCTCTGTATGTATATACAGTATCTTGATTCACATCAAGGTTACATTACTGACTAATGCTTTTCACTACTCACTCATATCTGTTTTACTATATTAAAGTAATTTTTTTTTTTTTTTTTTTTTTACCATTCAATGACTTTTTCATCTTTGGATTCTCAGTTTGAGTGTTATGCATTATACAAATGGCATGAAAGCTTTTAGTAACAGCAATTACATTTTTTTTGTCTTTTGTCGTTTCCCCAATTCATACATTTTCACTGAAGCCAGATATCATTCACACAGCATCTCATCTACCCTTTTAAATGCCTTAGTATAGCTAAACATCTATAAAACACTAATGTGTTGATTTACAATTAAGTCACATAATGACAAGTCTTTGCATCTACATGTATTCATTTTTATAAAGGAACTGAATAAGTCTACTGTTCCTTCTTTATTGTGTTATAAAGATGTCTACAGCAAAGATTATACTTGTAACTTATAATTTGTAATTTAATGTTAATGTTAAATAATAATGTTTACCATACCCTTTCAACATCAGATTTTCATTTAATCACAGTTCTTATTGTTGGCCTATATTTTAATTTTTACTATTATTGATATTACTCTGATAATGTACATCTGTATTTTATTATTATATTAATCTTATTTCAAGTTTCTGTAACAAATCAAATTCTGATCTACATAATACAGTAAATAACAAGAAATAAGTATTCACACAATATTGTTTTTGTTTACATCTTTTAGTTTTGTACTTCAGATGTCCATGTTTGCAAGAGCCACTGTGGTTGACTCACTATTTCAAAATCATTTTTAAATTGAATTTTAAAAATGTTATTCACATCATCAGAAACAGTGAAAATATATTCATTAAAGAACACTGATTAATGCAGAGTCTGTTTGGAATATTCTCAGAGTTATGATTAATTTAATGCACCTCCTAAACCACGGATAAAACAGAGCATAAATAACTGGATTAATGGTGGAATTAAGATAAAGTATGATAATGAGTTTCTTAATAGTTTCTGTCTGTATTTCAATAACATCACCTAATAAACTGTAAATAAAATATGGAAGTAAACACACCAGAAACACAGACACTAAAATGCCGAGGACTTTAGCTGCTTTTCTCTCAGATTTCATGGAGTGTGAGGTGATTTTCTGTGTTTTAGGCCGTGTGTGATTATTAAGCTCTCTGATAGCAGTGGCATGTTTCTTAGCAATCACAAAAACTCGAGTATACAATATGATTATGACAGAAAGTGGAAATATAAATGAATATATGAGATCAATTACAGCCCAGTCCGCATTCAGAAAATAAATACATTCTCCAGGACACAATACAGAATCTATGAAGTTGAAATAAAAGATTGTTATGACATAAACCAGACACACAGAACAGTTGGAATAAATCACAATGCAAATCCTCCTCCTACTGACTGTGTTTGTGTAGAGAAAGGGGTTTGAGAGAGCCACATACCGATCTACAGCGATCAGAACAACACTATAGATGGATAGGGTCATGAGGACACCACTAATGAACAAAAAAACAATGCAAAAATCTTTCCCAAAAATCCAACATGACTCAATCGTCCAGATGAACATAGATGGCATGAGTAAAGCCCCAATGAGGAAATCCGACACAGCCAGAGAGAGCACCAGCATGTTGGTTGGTGTGTGAAGCTGCTTGAAGTGAAGAACAGAGATGATGACCAGCAGATTTCCACACACTGTTAGCAGAACCACAGCAGCTGAACACACGTACAGTAAGATATAAACTGCAGGAGATACAGATCTCTCTGGACAGGAGAAATGCTCACAGCGATCAGACTGATTAACCTCCATCAGGTTCATAAATATTGCATTTCTCTAATTTCTAGAGTTTAAATAAAAAGTTTGTTTACATAATTCCACTACTGCACAGCTATTACTGTAAAAAGTCTTAACCAAACAACTTATGTGTCAAGCAGATCTGGTGTTTTTATAGTTTAGAAATTGATCACGCCCCCTGAGTTTGATTTATTTGTTGTCCTGTTGAAACAAAAAGCTTAGCAGATATTGGCCAAAGAATTAAACCTGCAAACTGGTTTGTAAAATAGTCCCAGCTAAACAAACACAAAATGCTTATGCTTAGAAAACCAGCATTATAGATAAATAATGAAAGTGAAAACACATTTTTAGAATAAATCAAGACAGTAAAGTAGGCTTAATTCCTCATATCACAAACAGAAATATCAATAGAAGTCAAAGATTGGTAATTGGCAGTTTTAAAACTTATATAACAATTCAAACTTGCACCTTTTACATATGCTACAATCTATTACATTATATTAGTTTTAGTATAAAACTAAAATAATTTACATTTCGGCAACTTAAAGCTATAGTTTTGTCTTAACATGTAATTTCTGCTGTAGACATAAGCAAAAGTAAAATACTATTTGTTTTTCAATGTTAATAATGATAATATTTTTTTCTGTAAAATGAACAGAGCTGGGATGCAAAGTAACATATCATATTTGCAAATCCACAAAGCTACTGTGTTCTACAGATATACAATGCCCAGGTATAATGAAGCATTTAAAAGGACAGATGAGGATGTTGAATGAATTACTTATTCCATTTGTCTGCATTAATAATATACTTTGATGAATCAGTGAATGTAAAAAACAGAATAGAGGATGTATAACACAAACAATCCAGTTAAACTCAATTCATTTAGCAAAGATTTCACAAGCTCCCTTTAAGATCTGGGACCTGAGGAAAGGATAGAATCTGAGCACTTAAAAGGTATGGCAGGTGAATTTTAAGTGAAAGTGAAAATTTGTGCATTCCACATCAAGAAACATAGACAACTTTATACACTCTACAATCGCAGGATATCAGAGTGGAAGAAGCAGGAGGGAGGATGAACTCTGACCATAGTCATAAGCTGCAAAGTAGTTAGTGGATGTTGTACAGTATACGAGATCTGACAGTTGTATAATGTGAAAAGAAGCAATATATATTCAAAAATATAGTCACCAATCTACAACAGAGCCTGTTCCAGCAGTAATGTCAGACTTGGGGCCCTAACAGTCAACTAAACCCCCCATCCCACCCCACCCACCCCCAAACTCTCATATTACTGAAACAGGTCAGATCTTGGAAACATTCACCACCACAAAATGGTCTCAAAAGGAACTTTCACTTACACAGTCAATCATAAGACTGAAGGACTAATGCAATTAGGCCATAAATTCATGTTCAAATACTCAATTAGCCTCTAAATACTTCAGTCATAAAACCTACTGTTCTATCCAGTAGTGAGGTATTGAGCTCACGTACAAACCAAAATTTCTGATCCAAAGATGAAATTTTACACACAAAATTCTGGAAAGAGCACAAAAGCACTACACAATGGGTCCAGAGCTAAAGTAAAAAAAAAAAAAAAAAAAGCTATTAAATATTCTGCTGGGAAACCTTGGGTGCTGGAGTTCGTGTAGATGTTACCATGACACACAGCACTTACCTAAACACTGCTGAAGACCAAGTTCACCCCATCATGGCAGGATAAAGCTCCATGCTACACTACAAATAATGTTCAGGAATGATTAGAGGAAAATGACAGAGAGTTGAATTAATCAATGACTTCAAATTCCCCAGATCTCAATCTTATCAAGCATCTGTGGGATGTGCTGGACAAGTAAGTCCGATGTATAGAGGCCTCACCTTGCAACTTACAGGACTTAAAGAATCTGCTGCTTCCCAAGGTAAGAGAGACACACACACTTGACCATCCACATGTAGATGTGGAAAATGTGATCCATCAGACCAGGCCACCTTCTTCCTGATGCTCACAGGGCAATGGTAGGTGCTTTTAGTGGTGGACAAAAGTCAGTGTGTTCTGACACTTTTTAACCATAGCCAGAATGTGGAATCGGTATGGCTCAGCTCTATCTATCTATCTATCTATCTATCTATCTATCTATCTATCTATCTATCTATCTATCTATCTATCTATCTATCTATCTATCTCTGTGTGTGTGTGTGTGTGTGTGTGTGTGCGCCTGTGTCAGGGTGTATATATGTATACATACACAGGCAAGAAAAAGTTTTAAGACACAAATACATTGTTGTATGTTTACACTGAAATGTAAAAAAAAAAAAGAAGAATACCAAAACACAGAAAACATGTTCATCATTTATCTAATTCTGTAACAATTTAATCAGCAGGACAACCATCTTACACTTCAAAGATTACCTTTTACAAAACACCTACTATTAGCTACTTAATCAGTGTTAAATTTAATGGCTTTGCAACTTTCTGTTTTTTCATATATTGAAGTGTGGTTGGTCTTGCATGCCCTTCTAGGTGTTAAAATATCTTAAAATAAGATAATGTCCAGTTAGCAAATGATTTGAGTTTATATTATCCATTGGGGAAAGTGACCTGTCATTTTCATTGTAAATGAGAATTCAAAAACAAAACAGCTTTCCTTAGAAATTCATCTATCTATATTTATCTTGAAAAAGAAATGTCATTCTCTACAAGATATAGCCAAGTGTAACATCAGCAGCAGCAATTCCACCACCCAACCGGCAGAGGGAAACATCACCAGAATATTAACCCTTCCGGTTCACTACTGCTATATAGGCTAGCTAATCCGTTTACACAACGCAAAGTATTGCCAGTGTGTTAGCCTGCATACCAAGCCTTGTATGTTCTCTGCCTGTTTGACACTAGTGCATGACCATGTTTTGTTCTTCGTTTTTGCCTCTGATCTTGATATAGATTTGTTTGCATCACAGACTGATTATTACAGTTTCTATGGACTTTGCCTTTTTTATCGACTCTGTTTTGCCTAGCATTTTGGATTATTTGCTCTCTGACTATTCTCATTGAACTTCTGCACATGGAATCTACTGACTCATTGTTACACCAAGAAATACATCTCCGTAGACATGCTGCAACTTGATCCAATCAGGACAGAAGACACATTGGAATGCCTAAGTGCACACCTGCTCAAGAAATCAAATACTTATGAGTGTACAGGCAGTATGGGTGGGCAACCATGTCTCACCCTCTCTCATCCTCAGCACTGGAGCCCCCCAGGGTTGTGTTCTGAGCCCCCTGCCCTACTCACTGTACACCTACAACTGTGTGGCCAACTCCACCAACATCAGTTTGCAGACGATACTGTGGTGGTGGGCCTGATCTCCAACAACGACGAGGCGAGACCTAGAAGAGATTGGAAACCTGGAGACATGGTACCAGAACAACAATCTCCTCCTGAACATGACATGACTTAGCAAGACTAAGGAGCTGATAGTGGACTTCAGTACAAAGCAGGAGAGGAATTACCAGCCCCTCACTATAAATGGGACCCCAGTGGAAAGAGTGGGCAGTTTCCTAGGTGTACCTAGGTGTTCACATCACACAGGACCTGTCATGGTCTTGTCACATTAATACCCTTGTGAAGAAGGCCCGGCAGCATCTTTACCATCTCAGATGCGTAAAGGTCTTTAAACTACCCTCAAAGGTGCTAAAGACATTCTACACCTGCACCATTGAGAGCATCCTGATGGGAAGCAGAGCATCACAGCCTGGTTTGGAAACAGCACCAAGCAGGACAGGCAAGCTCTCCAGAGAGTGGTTCTCAGTGCGAACAGCTGAGCCCACCATCTTCACTGGGCTTCCTGACCTGGAGACTATATACAGCAAGCGGTGCTGGACCAAGGCCAGGAAGATAATGAAGGACCTCAGTCATTCCAACAATGAACTCTTCTCTCTGTTGCAGTCAGGGAAATGTTTCCACTCCTTGAAGGCAAATACAGAGAGAATGAGGAGGAGCTTCTTCCTGCAGGCCATTCGGGCCCTCAGCCAGAACACCTAGAACCTGGACTTTCTGGACTTTTTCTCTTTTTCTCTACATGTCGTACTATGTATGATTTTGTATGTGACAAATAAAATTTGAATTTAAATTTGTCTTCCTTGAGAAACACTGCTCCTGAATTGGCTTTATCATTAAATAAAACAAGATAGTAACCAGTGCGCACAGCACTGTGTGTAGGAGACTCAGATAAGCTAGCCTCATGGTCAGAGTTGGCAAGAAAAATCCCTTCTAAGGTAGACAAATCATAAGAAAAGGCTGCAGCGGGCCAAGATGCACAAACAGTGGATTTGAACCAAGTGACTAGAATCAGGTCTTCTGAACTGATGAGTACATAATTGAGGGGTTTGGATCAAAACAGACTGAATAATTAGAAATTATTTTAAATAGAAAGCAGAAAGACAATGACCCCAAGCTTTCTTCACAGTTGTATAAGAATAATCATACAGAAGAACATAGCTGCTGGAATACTCTCAGTGATGGCTTGGCCAGCTCAATCACCAGATCTGAACCCCATCCAGCTGGTGTTGGAGAAGCTAGACCGAAGAGTTCCAGAATGCTTCCCAACCAGTACAGCAGACCTTTAGGAAGTGCTGCAGAAGGCCTGGGAGGAAATCACACCTGAATATCTGCTAAAACTGATCAGTAGAATGCCACAGATTTGTCAGGCAGTTATTAATGAAAATAGCTTTTTTTTTGGAAAGTTTAACATGCAAAGTTGATTTGACCATTATTCTCTTCATTTTTTATTTATTTACAATCATTTAATTGAATAAAACCAACAAAAGATAATAAAATACATAAGTGTGTACATATTTCCAAACTTATTCGTCACTGTATACACTAATCAAGCATAACATTATGACCACCTGCCGAATATTGTGTTTGTTCCTCTTTTGATGCCAAAACAGTCTTGACCCATCAAGGCATGGACTCCACTAGATCCCTGAAGGTGTGTTGTAGTATCTGCAACATGAATCAGACTTGTTTGTCCACCACATCCCACAGATACTCAATTGGATTGAGATCTGGGGATTTGGAGGCCAAGTCAACACCTCAAACTTGTTGTTGTGCTCATCAAACCATTCCTGAACCATTTTTGCTTTGTGGCATAGACCACAGCTATCAGGGAATACCGTTTCCATGAAAGGGTGTACATGGTCTGCAACAATGCTTAGGTAGGTGGTACATGTCAAAGTAACATCCACATGGATGGCAGGACCCAAGGTTTCCCAGCAGAACATTGCCCAAAGCATGACACTGCCTGCACAGGCTTGCCTTGTTCCCATAGTTCATCCTGGTGCCATGTGTTCTCCTGAAAAGCAATGTACCTGGCCATCCATGTGATGTAAAAGAAAACATGTTTCCTCAGACCAGGCTACCTTCTTCCATTTCTCCATGGTCCAGATCTAATGCTCACATGCTCATTGTTGTCGCTTTTGGTGGTGCACAGGGGTTAGCATGTAGCAATCTTAGCAACAGCAGCTCAACTGTTGGATCGGACCACACGGGCCAGCCTTTGCTCCCCACATGCATCAGTGAGCCTTGGCTGCCCATGACCCTGTCAATGGTTCACCACTGTTCCTTCCTTGGACCACTTTTGATAAATACTGACCACTGCAGACCCGGAACACCCCACAAGAGCTGCAGTTTTGGAGATGCTCTGATCCAGTCATCTAGCCATCACAATTTGGCCCTTTGTCAAACTCACTCAAATCCTTATGCTTGCCCATTTTTCCTGCTTCAACTTTCAACACATCAACATACATATATATATATATATATATATATAAAACTGAGGCTGCAGGGGGTAAATGCTCAACAAAACTGGACAGCTGAAGACTAGAAATTGTAGCCTGGTCTGATTGGACCTGGCTGAAACTTGGTTTCTTTTGGGGGACACAGATGATTAATTCATGAACCCAACCTGTCTTGTGTCAACAGTCCAGGATGGTGAATGTAGTTTAATGGTGTGGGGGAATGTTTACTTGTCACACAGAGGGCCAAGAGTGATGTCATGGACAGGCTGATGGGATCTGCTATCATAGAGTCTGTTTTAGAACACTGTCTAGCAGACAGTGGATGGCTCACACTACACAGGAAGGAAGTAGGATGTGCTCCATTTGTCCCAATTCATTGGTTCATTGGAGTGCAGGCATGAGAGTGCAGGCTTTAGCAATTTACAATACAGGGGGCTAAGATAGGTTAAACAAAGGAACAAGAAGAAGAGTGACCAGTATGTTGCAAGGGGTTCAGTCAAGGTGTAAGGTACTCCAGGTGCTTGTGTTCAGTGTAAATCATGACTGGGATCTGACCCAGGTGATATGAGGTACTTATGAGGTACTATGAGGAACTTCTTCAACAAATTTACATGGCAGATACAATTTTTAGGTTTGTGGTCAGGCATAATGATAACCTAGTCTGTGTGGCTGAGTCTCTGTCTAACTTCATGTCGGCCAACAAATCTCGTCTGGAGAGAAAAACCTGGCACTGGCACCTGGCACCCTTATCCCAGTCTTTCTAGTTTCCGAGTTTCTCTGTTCTTTAATGTCAGATGAAATGTTCAAGGGCACCTTGTGACTCAAGACCTGATGGCTAATTTTCAACTCTTTAGCTACCTGAGAGAAGAACCGTGACATGAAGTTCAAGCCACAATCTGTCTGTATACATTTGGGCATACCAAATGTAATGCAAAACATTTTTGGTGAAAGTCTAAGATTTGAGAGTAAGCATTAGAATAGCCTCTGCGAACTGAGTGGCAGCACACATGAGCATCAGCAAACAACAACTGCTAGAACGGGTCTTGGGCAGGGGGTCAACACAATCAACTATTATACATTCAAAGGGCTCACTCTGAATCAAAATGGGCTGTAGTGGTGCGGGTGGAATGACCGGTGACAGGTTTGGCAATAATGTCCTATATTACCCTATATGCCTGGCCAAACAAAATACTTCAATGCCCATAAGTATATTTTTCAAACCCCTGCATGTCCAGATCAGGGATGGTCATGAGGCAAGTTTAAAACCTGGCTTCTACGGGAACCAACACCTGAAATACCAGCCAACCATCTGTTGAATTTAAAGGGGACAAATTTCTCATTAACACTTGGTTCTCAATAAAATAAGCAACAGGATGAATCGCGAAATCTGACTTCTCCATGACAGATTCAAAACAGTGAAATTTTCCTCTTGGCATACGAAGGACTCAGACAAACCTACTACATCACCCAGCTTTGTCTGCACTGTTTTGTGTTAGTACAAACTTCTTCCAACAAAATCAGCGTTTTAAGCTCTACAAAAATGCGCATACCACTTACAGAACACCAGTTTTCAAACAGAGTGGATTGATGCGTGCTCAACATAGTTTTGGCTGTCTGCTTTAATGCAGTTTCAAAAACTCTGATGTAAGCTTCAGGCACGCATTTATATGCACAAAGAAGAGTAGCCTTAACAACTTCATATTCTAGATTCTGTTCAAGAGTGAGAGCCAGGCAGGCTTCCTGTGCTTTCCCTGACAGTTTACACAGCAGCAGCAGCATCCACAAACAAGCCAGTTTAACAGTGTAGCTATTCGCTCAAACACCAACAAGTAAGCAACAACTTTGTCTTACAAAGTTATACAGGCACTAAACCAGCATGTCATAACACTTGGTAATGTCAGATACAAGTGTATGCTGAGCAAATACTTTGCAGTTTTTAGAATGAAAGAGAGTCTTTTTAAACAGTTACTGTGAGTGTGAGGCTGATTGAACACAGGACTGTTTAATCAGTTGCTGGCTGACTGTGAGCGGAGAATTGTGTTGTGGGAAGTCAAGCTTGTAGGCTGCATTTTGACTTTAAATGAAAATTTAAAAGTCTCATATCCTTTAGCATCTACAGGTGTTTTGTTCCCTCCGGCCTAACACTGCCTGGAAACCCTGTGATTTCCAAAAGTCTGATTTCTGTTGACATTTGGGTCACATCAAGGTTACATTGCTGTCTTAGCATGCTTTAATATGAAGTCAATAACTCATTTCAGTTACACTATTTTGGAGTTAATGGAAATGTTTATGCAATCCCATGCTCAGTTTGAGTGTTAAGCATTATAAAAATGGCATTAAAGCTTTTAGAAACAGCAACTGCATTATTGTGTCTTGGGCTGTGTTACATCACCCACAGGTCCACTAGAAGGAACCCTCACCCGAATACAATGACAATGTGGACATTTATACAACATGCACAACACAAATCAACACAAGGCCTTATGCCTTGCTGTTTTTTTAGATTATCTTTGTGGAAGACGATGACGAAAAATATACGTTAACAACCATTTTTTCTGTGACTAAGACGAGACGAGACTAAGACGACACTAATATCTGATGATAAAAACTATGACAAAATTTAAGACTTTTCTTTGTTAACGAGACTGGATTAAAATGATTTTTTTTGGAAGATCGGACATTCAAAATAAATGATCTCTTTGTATAGGCTAACTGTCTTTCAAAATGTGCGTCTCTGTCATTGGATTGGATAAGGGGCATTTGCATCTCAGACAGTTGGCGGATAGGCTAAATAAACTCGAACTGACTTGGCGAGCTGCAATGGCTTCAGCACCTGAAGTTTTAGGAAGAAAACAAAGAACTGAAATATGGCAGTATTTCTGTTATAATTCCTCTAAAACAAAAACATTGTGCACTGTTACAGGAAACGGAGAGAAGCCCTGTGGCTATGAAATAGCCGGACAGAATACCATGAATCTTAAGAGGCATCTGAAGGCACGTCACCCTGCTATTTATGCAGTTTCTGTCACGGTATCCAACTATTTAGTCTTATTTATGTACCGTTTCTTAACATTAGGTCAATGTTACTGGATGTGTCAACAGGTAAATTCGCTAGCAAGTTTTAGGTTTTTACGTTTTAGCTTTCTGTTACCTAATGTCAGTTAGCTAACCTTACTGCATAGTTCTGAGCCAGCCTTTCATAAATGTAAAATGCTTAATTATATATTGTACAACATTTTGGCTTTTCTTCGGCATTCAATTCTGTTTGTAATGAAATCTGTATCATGTACTGCAGCAAGATTATTTAGGCCATAGCAGATTTGTTTAGCATGCAGATAGCAAGCTATTTCTAAAATAACAGATGTATTTGGAAGTTTTTAGCCATGATCACACTACATGATTTTTGCCCCGACTTTTTCCCTATTTACATTCTGGAGAAGTTGACGCTCCCATATCTGAGTTGATAGATTTCATAAAAAATCAAGTAGTGTATGATGGTAACAGACTATTGATTTCATCCAGTCGGGGGATTTGAAACATGTTTGATCATGTTTTGAGACGATTTTAGAATTGCTTTTTCATTGGTCATGCGTCTCCTAGCAACAAGGCACATGCGTATGCTCTAGTTTGTTGTATGTTAGTAATATATGTTCAGTTCCTTTTGAACATCTGTCTGTTTATTGCAGATTTATTTGAAGTTTCAGAAAATAAATGCTGTTTTTCCATAACAGCTAAAGAAAACATTTTTGGTTTTTACTTGATACTTATATAGACCACTTTTATCTGTCCTTAATGTATGATCCTACCTTATAAATTTGCAAGGGCAGCACAGCAGGCTGATGTCCAACTAAGAGAAGGGGATATGTAGAGTTGAACAGGTTCTGCAGTGCAGTGTCAATATAGCTTCTTATTGTGATTCAAAAGCTTAAATGGTCTAAAGAAAGAAAAATTATACTGACTATTTTTGTCAAAATACTACATAGAAAATTAAGAAAATTAAAGCTAGTAACTGCAGTTTGACTAAAACTAATGACAAACTATGAAAGACAAAAATGACTAAAATGTGACTTTCGTCTCAAGATAAATGCTAAGACTAAATCAAAAATGGCTGTCAAAATTAACACTGCAGTTCACACCACAAATGGATCCAGCCAATCCTACATTACAGGATACTTCACCACTGATGGATGCAGCGGATGTGGCGCAACTCCCTCATAGCCAACAGGGACAAGTGTGAGGTGTTTTTTTTTGCACATTATCCTATTAGCTACCTGCTTGATTCTACCAAGTGTGCTTTCCTCCTCACATTGTTGACCGGGAGGGTCAACCACTCTGCACTAAAGACCATTTTCCTCTAGGGCCTAAATCGTTCTCATCAGGCTCAGGGACAAGGAGACCACACTCGCCCAGTACATCTCAAGGGCCATTCGCTTAAACAATCTGCTCCATAACCAACTCCACTGAGCTCCCTTGGTGACAAACCTCCCCAGCCCAGCAGGCCCAGAACCCATGCAAATTGGCCATATGAGAGTTCCTCTGGGGGAACGTAAGCACTGTTTGCACCTCCAAATATGTTTCTACTGTGGTCAGGTTTGGTCAGGTTTGGACATCACTGCACTGCCTGCCCTGAGAGACCAACCATTCAAAGCCCAAAGGTAAGCCCCCCTACTTTTCCTTCCAGTTTCTATCTTCCAATGCAAATACATCATAGTAACAGCACCCACTCTGCCTCAGCCCTAGTAAACTCAGCCGTCAGTCTTATCCACTGCCAGCTGGTTAAGGAGCTCCAACACCTGAGGATGACCGCGGTGGATAATCAACCCATCGGATGCAGCCTCATCACTCACCAAACTGTTCTAAGGCCGTGTACTGACTATTGTGGACTGAACTCTATCACAGTCAGATAACTCTACCCATTGCCACTAGTTCCCTCGGCTCTAGTGCAGCTCCAGGAGGCATGGATTTTTACCACATTAGACATGAGGAGTGCTTACAACCTCATCCGGATACGAGTGGGGGGCAAATGGAAGACAGCCTTTCTGACCGCTAGTGGCCACTATAAATACCTGGTTATTCTGACCAGTGCACCAGCGATGTTCCAGTCATTTGTTAATGAGATCTTCAAAGACCTCCTCAAGCAGTATGTGATTGTGTACATAGATGATATTGGTTGATACTAGTCAGGGGAAACATCAGATGTCCCTGCTTTCGACGACTGGTTCAGGCATAGTGGAAAAGTCTGGGAGAGCACCCATGTGTGCTCTCACTATGCTCACCCAGAAGGCCAGGCAACTCGACCATGAAGACTTCCCTGTAGATGAAGAACACCCCAAGGACTTTCAAGGAGGGAATGGATCCAGCCAATCCTCCGTTACAGGCTGTTTTTTCCCTATCCAAATATGACCTATCGAAGTTCTTAATTTACTCAGAATCCACAGAAAATATTGTATTTTAAGAAAAGTAATATTTATGTTAATTAAGTAGTTCATTTTACACAGTCGTATGTTTTCACTGTAGCCAGATGTCATTCACACAGCATTTCATCTACCCTTTTAAATGTCTCGGTATATCTATAAAACATTGATGTGTGGATGTGTCTTATTGTAAACCTATGTGGCCTATATATCTTAATTTGTTCTATTATTGAACATTATTATTATTATCATTATTATTACTGAAAGCTAAATCTTCTCCCAAGATTCAACTGGTGAAGACCACACAATTGTTATTCATGCTATTACAAATTTGAATGAAGATTTGAAGCAAGGTGTACTTTCTTTTTTTCCAAGACTTTATGTGCATTTAAAAGGCTTTTGGGCATATCATAAGAAGCAGAGAAATGCTCACAGCGATCAGACTGATTAAACTCTGTCAGGTTCATGATACAGCATCCTGTAAAAACACAATCACAATAAAATGACTTATGGCTCTTTAATGTTTTTATAGTTTAGAAATTGTTCACGCCCCCTGTATTTGAGTGACAGTATAATACATTTGATGTCATACTTTGTCGGAGCTAAAGGCCTCATTAGTAGCAATTCAATATATTTATAATGTTATATGTACATTTCTGTGGAACAAAGCCTCACCCAAATATCGACACAAATTGATTATGCTCAGAAAGTCTGCCATATGAATAAATACTGTGTGTGAACAAGTTTAAGAAAAGACATTCTAATCCAAAATCACAAGTGTGTGTGTGCAGATGAACTATGGACATTTTAACATAGCCAAACTAGTCCACAAAAAAAATGAAAACATAATAGTTCTGTTGTACTTTTTTAACTTTTGCTGATATTTAATAGAATCCATTCTTCCATCTATGTAAAGCTTCCTGTCTCAATTCTGTCAGCCAAGAACAAAAAGCTGAGGCTGCAGTGGGCAAATGCTCAACAAAACCGGACAGCTGAAGACTAGAAAATTATAGCCTGGTCTGATTGGACCTGGCTGAATCTTGGTTTGTGCTGGGGAACACAGATGCTAGAGTTGGGCTCCAACGGCATTAATTCATGAATCCAACTTTCCTCTGTCCACAGTCCAGGATAGTGAAGGTAGTTTAATGGTATGGGGGAATGTTTCCTAGTCACAGAGTCTGCCAAGAGTAATGTTATGGATAGATTATGGATCCAACAGCTTCTGGTTGAAGAAGCCCAAGAGATACAGTTTGGGCCTCTCCCTAAAATGCAGTTACAGAACTGCCCCTGTGTCTATCTCAAAGGTATCTTAGCATCTTGGCAGTATATCACCAGCTTTCTGACAAATAGGCAACAGCTAGTGAAACTGGGGAAATCCATGTCAAACAGCCATACCACCAGCACTGTTGCCCCCCAGGGTTGTGTCCTCTCTCTACTGCTCTTTTCCCTTCACTACAGTCATCATTCAGGATGGTGATGAGTCTGCTTACAGGCAAGAGGTTGAGCAGGTAGCTGTCTGGTGTAGTCATAACAACCCGGAGTTCAACATGCTCAAAACAGTGGAGATGATAGTGGACTTCTGGAGGAACACCCCTGCACTCCCCCCACTCACCATCATGAACAGCACTGTAGGATCAGAGGAGTGATTCAAGTTCCTGGGCACCACCATCTCTCAGAACCTGAAGTACACTTTAACTGTCTGGTTTGGCTCAGCTACAGAGAAGAAGACTAGAGAGAACGGTTCGGACAGATGAAAGGATTATTGGTGCTCCCCTGCCCACCCTTCAAAAACTGTATACATCCAGAGAGAGGAAAAGAGCTCCGAAAATAACTCTGGATCCCTCACATCCAATCCATCTCCTTTTTGAACTTTTGCCATCTGGCAGGCGCTACAGAGCACCAAATACCAGGGCAGTCAGGCACAAGAACAGTTTCCTCCCCCAAGCAATCTACCTCATGAACAGTTAAATGTTCCCTTCATTGTGCAATAAAAATATGTGCTATACCGTATATTTATTTTTTTTACCACCCTACATCCCTACATCTCATCTTATTCTACTCTTTTATGTTTGTGCAATTTATTTACATATTTAAATATGTGTATTTCTGTTTCTTATCCTATTTTTTAAATTATTTTTATTGTCTGTGTATTGTTGTCTCTGTGCACATGCCACTAGTGTTCCTCTTCCATGACACAGGACCTCCCCAGTTGCATGGGTTCAGCAGGCTCTTCTCTGGGAATGGGGTATTCCATCATCCGGCAGGACATAGAACGAAGCGTGGCAGCTGGAGATCAGTGCTGGCAATGGAGATTGTCTAGACGGATTGCCTTAGCAATGTACTGAGACAGCATAATGTCAGTCTCATGGCACGCCATCTCTGCTTTCAGTTCCTAATTGAGCCCTTTGCGAAACACTGCCACGAATGCTGGCTCATTCCACCCCGACTGTGCCACCAGCATGTGGAACTTAATGGCAAAATCAGCTGCAGTGTCCGACCCCTGGCGTAATTCCAGCAGCTGAACGGAAATGTCCTTACCCCCCGCCGGGTATTTGAAGACTTCCTTGATCATGTTGGCAAAGTAATTTGCTGAAGTCTTGACTTGGGGATCTGAGTCCCAAACGGCTGAAGCCCAGTCCAACACTTTACCAGTTAGGAGAGAGAGCATGAAAGCACACCTGATGGTTTCACTGCCGTAGACTTCTGGCTGTTGCATGAAGAAGTTATCACATTGGCGGAGAAAGCCTCAGCAGTGGTCGGCGGATCCATCAAACTTCTCCGGTAGCTTGAACCGGGGTAACTCGCTGCGTGGTGGTGGGGCGGGAGCTGCAGCAGCTGCGGGAGGTTGCTGTTGGAGTTGGGCATTGGCGTCTTGGAGCTTAGCCACCTATTCCTGGTAAGCCCGGACCAGGTGTCCTAGGTGGACAATGGTGGCACGAAGATCTGCTGGATCCTGAGATGCGAAGCATCCTGTAATGATGCACCCAAGGAAGATGTAACAGGATCGATGATGCAGATCTTTTATTGACAGAAACGGCAGGCAATAATCGTCAACGGTAAGGCAGGCGGAAAGATCATAAAACCTGGAAAATCAAACACTCAAGCAATTGGTTGAAATGACAATAAAAGCTTCTTAAATCTTGAATCATGTCAGTTTCTCCTTTACAACATCCAAATGACTCAACCTTTTTTATCCACACAGGCTGTTCAGTTGCTTGTTCAGTCTCTGGTCATTTTGAGACTGCTCTACTGCAACTATCTACTAGCAGGTCTACCTATAAGTACAATTAGACCTCTGCAAATGATCCAAAATGCAGCTGAACAACAAGTGCTCCCACACCACCCTATAATTGCACTCCCTCAACTGCACGTATCAGATTTAAAACACTGATAATTGCTTACAAACCCAAAAATAGGCTAGCTATCTCTTAGATCAAAGTTCCTATCTCTCCACACACTGCACTATGCTGAGTGACTTCAAATTACAGGTGAAAACTTACCTCTTCCTGAAATACTTTAACTAGCGCTTATTTCTTGTTTGTTTTATGTATTTTTGGACTGGACTGGCTTTGTGTAGCACACTCATTTTCTGTCAAGATGAATGAACAATGATTTTAATGTTCATAAATATGAAATAAATCTATCAGTGTAAAGTTCCAAAAGTTCGATTAACACAAAAGTTTTCATTAAAAATTATATTATCAGCTATAACTTATATTTTCATGAATTTCAGACTTTCTTAGTATTTTCTATGTACTCCATTTGCTTTAATGACAGTGTGGGCACAATCTAACACAGACTCCACATGTTTGTGTAAATTCCGATGATATATGAAATTGATCAAAGTTTCAGTAGCATCACTATTTGTTTAAATAATGACCTACAGATCTTGAATGTTGACCAAGATTCAAGCATGCATTTTGTATCCCTTCTGTATGCACTATAATTTGTGTCACATCAAGGTTACATTGCTGCCTAATCATGCTTTTATGTCAAGTCAATAACTTTTTTTCACCATCCATTGCTAATTAGTTGCTAGGTGATTGTTAGCGGGGAATTGTGTTGTAAGGGGGGGGTCAAGCTTGTAGGCTGTAGTGTCTGCTGGGAATTGGAGTTTGTGACAGAAACTGAAGTGACAGAAGTTATTGTGACAGAATGTGATGTGACTCACACCACCTATAGTAATAATCAATTTTTAGTGCTGCTTGTGTGTAACAAATGCTGTTTTTATTCTGTCTTGCTAACTAATACTTTTAGTACACTTACTCTCACAGCTCAAAACGGTTGGGTTTTTCAAAATCTGACAGCTCAGTGGTATATTTTGACTTTAATTTATGTAACATATCAATTCAATGAGTTTTTTCACCATTCTTTACTTTTGGCAAACCCATGCACAGTTTGAGTGTTATGCATTGTAAAAATGGCATGAAGGTTTTCAGAAACAGCAAATACATTTTTGTACCTTGGGCTTTTTAATAAATGCCCCTTTTTAATAAATCCCCCATCCAAGTATGACCATATCGAATGATCAAAGTATAAAGGTACACAACAATTTACTCAGAAGTTACTGAAAATGTAATGAATTGTATTCAAATGAGGTAATATTGATGTTAATGTAGTAGTTCGTTTCCCTCATTTATATGTTTTCACTGGAGCCAGATGTCATTCACACAGCATCTCATCTACCCTTTTAAATTCCTCAGTATAGTTAAATATCTATAAAACACCGATGTGTTGATTTACAATGTCACATGACAATGATGAGTCTTTGCATCTAGCCATATTAATTTTATAGAAAGGAATTGAATAATAAGTCTACTGTTCCTTCTTTATTGTGTTATAAAGATGTCCACAGCAGAGATTATTCCTGCAAACTGTGTAATTTAATTTTAATGTTAAATAATAATGGTTACATTACCCTTTCAACATCAGATGTTTAAATAATCACAGTTCTTATTGTTAAACCTATGTGGCCTATATATTTTAATGTGCACTGTCATTGATAATACTCTGATAATGTACATCTGTATTTTATTATTATATTATTCTTTTTTTAAGCTTCTGTAACAAATCAAATTCTGATCTACATAATACAGAAAATAACGAGAAATACATATACATACAGTATTGTTTGGTTTACACATAACACATCTTTTAGTTTTATATTTCAGATGTCCATGAATTGAATTTTAAAAATGTTATTCAAGGCAGGATATTGTCTAGGCATACCAAGATTCCATTGGTGATGACCACACAATTGTTATTTACGCTATTATAAACAAAAAGATTTGAATGAAGGTGTACTTTCTTTTTTTTTTTAATTTATGTGCATTTAAAAAGCTTTTGGGCACATCATCAGAAGCAGTTCATGAAAGAACACTGTGTAATGCAGAGTCTTTTTGGAATATTCGCAGAGTTATGATTAATTTAATGCACCTCCTGAACCACAGGTAAAACAGAGCATAAATAACTGGATTAATGGTGGAATTGAGATAAGTTACAATAATGAGTTTCTGAAATGTTTCTGTCTGTAGTTTTATAACATCACCAAAAAAACTGTAAATAAAATATGGAAGTAAACTGACCAGAAACACAGACACTAAAATGCCGAGGACTTTAGCTGCTTTTCTCTCAGATTTCATGGAGTGTGAGGTGATTTTCTGTGTTTTAGGCCGTGTGTGATTATTAAGCTCTCTGATAGCAGTGGCATGTTTCTTAGCAATCACAAAAACTCGAGTATACAATATGATTATGACAGAAAGTGGAAAAATACATGAATATATAAGATCAATTACAGACCAAACCTCATTCAGAAAATAAAAACATTCTCCAGGACACATTAGAAAATTCATGAAGTTTCCATTAAAATAAAAGACTGTTATGACATACACCAGACACACAGACCAGTTAGAATAAATCACAATGCACATCCTCCTCCTAGTGACTGTGTTCGTGTAGAGAAAGGGGTTTGAAAGAGCCACATACCGATCTATAGCAATCAGAACAACATTATAGATTGATGAGCTCATGAGGACACCACCAATCAACAAAAAAATGACACAGAAATCATTTCCAAAAACCCAGCATGACTCAATTGTCCAGATGAACATAGATGGCATGAGTAAAGCCCCAATGAGGAAATCCGACACAGCCAGAGAGAGCACCAGCATGTTGGTTGGTGTGTGAAGCTGCTTGAAGTGAAGAACAGAGATGATGACCAGCAGATTTCCACACACTGTTAGCAGAACCACAGCAGCTGAACACACGTACAGTAAGATATAAACTGCAGGAGATACAGATCTCTCTGGACAGGAGAAATGCTCACAGCGATCAGACTGATTAAACTCTGTCAGGTTCATGATACAGCATCCTGTAAAAACACAAATGATTTATGGCTCAAACTGCTTTAATGTTTTTATAGTTTAGAAATTGTTCACGCCCCAATTGTGTTTGAGTGACAGTATGATATATTTGATGTGATACTTTGTCGGAGCTAAAGGACTCATTAGTAGCAATTCAATATATTTATAATGTTATATGTACATTTCTAGAGAACAAAACCTCACCCAAATATCAACACAAATTCATTATGCTAAGAAAGTCTGCCATATGAATAAATAATGTGTGTGATCAAGTTAAAGAAAAAACATTCTGATCTAAAATCATAAGTGTTTGTGCAGATGAACTACAGTGAGGGAAAAAATTATTTGATCCCCTGCTGATTTTGTATGTTTGCCCACTGACAAAGAAATGATCAGTCTGTAATTTTAATGGTAGGTGTATTTGAACAGTGAGAGACAGAATAACAATAAAAAAATCCAGAAAAATGCATTTCAGAAAAGTTCTACATTGATTTTTCATTTTAACGAGTGACATAAGTATTTGATCCCCTATCAATCAGAAAGATTTCTGGCTCCCAGGTGTCTTTTATACAGGTAAGGAGCTGAGATTACAGTAGGAGCACTCTCGGGGAGTGCTCTTAATCTCAGCTCCTTAACTGTATGAAAGACACCTGTCCACAGAAGGAAGCAATCCATCAGATTCCAAACTCTCCATCATGGCTAAGACCAAAGAGCTGTCCATGGATGTCAGGGACAAGATTGTAGACCTACACAAGACTGGAATGAGCTACAAGGCCATCACCAAGCAGCTTGGTGAGAAGGTGACAACAGTTGGTGTGATTATTCCCAAATGGAAGAAACACAAAAGGACTGTCAATCTTCCTCGGTCTGGGGCTCCATGCAAGATCTCACCTCATGGAGTTCCAATGATAATGGGAACAGCGAGGAATCAGCCCAGAATTACACTGGAGGATTTTGTCAATGATCTCAAGGCAGCTGGGACCACAGTCACCAAGAAAACAATTGGTAACACACTACGCCGTGAAAGACTGAAATCCAGTAGCGCCCGCAAGGTCCCCCTGCTAAAGAAAGCACATGTACAGGACCATCTGAAGTTTGCCAGTGAACATCTGAATGATTCAGAGGAGAACTGGGTGAAAGTGTTGTGGTCAAATGAGACCAAAATCCAGCTCTTTGGCATCAACTCAACTCGCCGTGTTTGGAGGAGGAGGAATGCTGCCTATGACCCCAAGTACACCATCCCCAGGTGACAGAACAACTGCACCGCATCAAAGGGACGATGGACGGGGCCATGTACCGTTAAATCTTGGATGAGAACCTCCTTCCCTCAGCCAGGGCATTGAAAATGGGTCGTGGATGGATATTCCAGCCTGACAATGACCCAAAACACACGGCCAAGACAACAAAGGAGTGGTTCAAAAAGAAGCACATTAAGGTCCTGTAGTGGCCTAGCCAGTCTCCAGACCTTAATCTCATAAAAAATCTGTGGAGGGAGCTGAAGGGTCAGCCACAAAACCTTAATGACTTGGAGAGGATCTGCAAAGAGGAGTGGGCCCAAATTCCTTGAGATGTGAGATGTGTGCAAACCTGGTGGCCAACTACAAGAAATGTCTGACGTCTGTGATTGCCAACAAGGGTTTGGCACCAAGTACTAAGTCATGTTTTGCAAAGGGGTCAAATACTTATTTCACTCAGTAAAATACAAATCAATGTAGAACTTTTTTGAAATGCATTTTTCTGGATTTTTTTTTGTTGTTATTCTGTCTCTCACTGTTCAGATAAACCTACCATTAAAATTACAGACTGATCATTTATTTGTCAGTGGGCAAACGTACAAAATCAGCAGGGGATCAAATCATTTTTTCCCTCACTGTATGCACATTTTAACATAGCCAAACTAGTCCACAAAAAAATTAAAACATAATAGTTCTGTTGTACTTTTTTAACTGACTTTCACTTTTGCTGATATTTAATAGAATCCATTCTTCCATCGATGTAAAGATTCCTGTCTCAATTCTGTCAGCCAAGAACAAAAAGCTGAGGCTGCAGTGGGCAAATGCTCACCAAAACTGGACAGCTGAAGACTAGAAAATTATAGCCTGGTCTCATTGGACCTGGCTGAATCTTGGTTTGTGCTGGGGAACACAGATGCTAGAGTTGGGCTCCAATAGCATTAATTCATGAATCCAACCTGCCTCTGTCCACAGTCCAGGATAGTGAAGGTAGTTTAATGGTATGGGGGAATGTTTCCTAGTCACAGAGTCTGCCAAGAGTAATGTTATGGACAGGTTATGGATTTAACAGAAGTCCACAAGATATGGTTTGGGCCTCTCCCTAAAATGCAGTTACAGAACTGCCCCTGTGTCTGTCTCAAAGGTATCTTGGCATCTTGGCAGTAGATCACCAGCTTTCTGACAAATAGGCAACAGCTAGTGAAACTGGGGAAATCCATGTCAAACAGCCATACCACCAGCACTGTTGCCCCCCAGGGTTGTGTCCTCTCTCTACTGCTCTTTTCCCTTTACACCAATGACTGCACCTCTACTGATCCATCTGTCAAGCTCCTGAAGTTTGCAGACGACACTACAGTCATCATTCAGGATGGTGATGAGTCTGCTTACAGGCAAGAGGTTGAGCAGGTAGCTGTCTGGTGTAGTCATAACAACCTGGAGCTCAACGCGCTCAAAACAGTGGAGATGATAGAGGACTTCTTGATCTTGAATCTACCTCATGAACAGTTAAATGTTCCCTTCATTGTGCAATAAAAATATGTGCTATACCGTATATTTATTTTTTTTACCACCCTACATCCCTACATCTCATCTTATTCTACTCTTTTATGTTTGTACAATTTATTTTATTTATTTTTTATTTAAATATGTGCATTTCTGTTTCTTATCCGTTTTTTATTGTCTGTGTATTGTTGTCTCTGTGCACTGGAGCTTGTGACACTAAAACAAACTCCGTCTGGGTGTTTGAGGATAGAGGCTGTGGTGAACATCACCAAGAACAAATCTCTATTTACAAAATCCAGGAAAAGCTGCAGCTCCTTCACTGTCTTGGGAGTGGGCCAATCAAATACTGCAGTGAACCTATCCTGGTTCATAGCTACTCCTATGGAGCCTATGATGTACCCCAGAAATGAGATTATGTTTTGACATTTCTCCCCCTTCACATGGAGCTGATGTTCTAGAAGCCTCCGGAGCACCTGGCCGACATCAGAAACATGCATCTCAAAGGACAGGGAGTAGATAAGAATGTCGTCAATGTAGGTCAACTGCAAATTTATCCAGCAAGTTTCGCAGCACATCATTGAGGAGGCAATGAAACACAGATTAGGCACTAAAGAGCCCATCTGGAATCACACAATACTTGTAGTAGCTGCTAGAGTTAATAATTGTCATCTCATTCATACCAAGTTGTATGAACTGTGTAATTTAGTAGGTCAAAGGCCTCCCCATTTAATGCCAGAAAAAGGAAGCCATTGGATCTGGGAGGAGGGAAGAAACACAATGTACAGAAGGCTTTGTTATGGCAAACAGAAAAACTCTGGATTAGGGACTACCTAACCTACACACAAAAAAATTAAATGAACAAAAAGACAATTACCTTCCCTAACCTCCCTTATCAAGAAAAACAGACAAAAAAAACACACTCCCCAACAAATTTGGCTTACTATCAGATGTATATACACTATATATACATATGTAAGTTTGTCAGAGTGGTGCAGGACATGTATGAGAGGAGCAGGACAGTGGTGAGGTGTGCTGTAGGTCAGACAGAGGAGTTCAAAGTGGAGGTGGGGCTGCATCAGGGATCGGCTCTGAGCCCCTTCCTGTTTGCTATGGTGATGGACCAGTTGTCAGAGGAGGTCAGACAGGAGTCTCCTTGGACAATGATGTTTGCAGATGACATTGTGATCTGTAGTGAGAGCAGGGAGCAGGTGGAGGAAAACCTGGAGAGGTGGAGGTTTGTGCTGGAGAGAAGAGGAATGAAAGTCAGTGGTAGTAAGACTGAGTACATGTGTGTGAATGACAGGGAAGGAAGTGGAACAGTAAGATTACAGGGTGAAGAGGTGAAGAAGGTACAGGAGTTTAAGTACTTGGGGTCAATAGTCCAGAGTAGTGGAGATAAGGAACGAGTACATCAGAGGGACAGCTCATGTTGGGGGACAAAGTTAGGGAGGCCAGATTAAGATGGTTTGGACATGTTCAGAGGAGGGAGAGTGAGTATATTAGTAGGAGAATGTTGGACATGGAGCTGCCAGGCAGGAGGAAAAGAGGAAGGCCAAAGAGGAGGTATATGGATGGAATAAATGAGGATATGAAGCTAGTGGGTGCAAGTGTTGAGAATGCAGTAAATAGGAATAGGTGGAGAGAGATGATTCGCTGTGGCGACCCCTGAAGGAAAAAGCTGAAAGAAGAAGAAGAAGATCGGATGTATATACACTGTATCAATATTTACAACCACAAGCAAAGATATACAGTTAAGGCAGCTAAAACCAAAACAGGGAACAGATCAGACTCGTAGTCAAGGCAAGGATCAAAACCAGAATGACAGAACAAGACACAGGACATCACACAACACAGCCACAATATGTCAAGTGAGCATTGAAGCTACTGGTACTGACTTTTATCCCAGCTTTATACGGTCGCCATTACTGACTTGTGGTGGAAGTAGCTGGAGCATCAGGAAACCCCAGGCTGGAGTACAGACTGGACCAACCTGTAGGAATAATCACACCCAAATATAGGACAGGACACATGACATCACAGGTTGTCTGCTTGAACAGGTTGCAACAGGTTGTCTGCCTGCCTGACAACTACTGCCCAGTCGCCCTGACCTCAGTGGTGATGAAGCGCTTCGAAAGACTCATCAGAGACCTCATCACTTCTTCCCTACCTGACACCCTGGACCCACTACAGTTCTTGTACCATCCCAACCGATCTACTGAGGACGCCATCGCACACCTCCATCATGTAGCCCTGAGCCATCTGGACAGCAGGAAGGGGAATTATGTCAAAATGCTGTTTGTCGACTACAGTTCAGCGTTTAACACCATAATTCCCTCCATACTCACCACTAATTTGGAGATCCTGGGCCTTAGCCCATCCCTGTGTCGTTGGATCTCCAACTTCTTGCGAGACAGACCTCAGGCAGCATGGGTGAGCAACCACGTCTCACCCTTACTCACCCTCAGCACTGGAGCCCCCCAGGGTTGTGTTCTGAGCCCCCTGCTGTACTCACTGTACACCTTTGACTGTGTGGCCACTTTCAGCTCCACCAACATCGTGAATTTTGCGGACGATACTGTGGTGGTGGGCCTGATCTCCAATAACGATGAGACAGCCTACCTAGAGGAGATTAAAAACCTGGAGACATGGAGCTGATAGTGGACTTTAGCACAAAGCAGGAGAGGAATTACCAGCCCCTCACTATTGACGGGACCCCAGTGGAGAGAGTGGACAGTTTCCGGTACCTAGGTGTTTACATCACGCAGGACCTGACATGGTCCTGTCATGTTAATACCCTGGTGAAGAAGGCCTGGCAGCATCTTTATCATCTCAGACGCATGAAGGACTTTAAACTGCCCTCAAACGTGCTAAAGACATTCTACACCTGCACCATTGAGAGCATCCTGACGGGAAGTATCACAGCCTGGTTTGGGAATAGCACCAAACAGGACAGGCAAGCTCTCCAGATGGTGGTGCGATCAGCCGAGCGCACCATTCGTACCGAGCTTCCTGACCTGGACACCATATACAGCAAGCGGTGCTGATCCAAAGCCAGCAAGATGATGAAGGACCTCAGCCATCCCAACAATGGACTCTTCTCTCTTTTGAGGTCAGGGAAACGTTTCCGTTCCTTGAAGGCAAACACAGAGAGAATGAGGAGGAACTTCTTCCCGCAGGCCATTCGGGCCCTCAACCAGTACACCTAGGAGCTGGACTTTCTGGACTTACCGCCACACGACATGACATTCTACCTCAGTTGATTGTTGCACATGCAATAATTGCACTACTTTGTACTCTGCACTACTCTGTACACACAATAACACTCTCACTGTACATCTTTTCTGTACATCTTTGTGTGCACACTGCATTGACACTTTACTCCCTGTTCAATTGGACATTTATACTTGCCTTATATATACATATACATTTACATATATGTTTATATATTTATCTTACATATGCACACTGTACATACTGTATTCATTTGCTACACCATTTCAGAGTTGACCATTTTATCTACATATGCATGTGCTGTATCTTCTATATATTACAGTCTACACATATATATTTATTTATATTTTGTTTTATTTTTCACATATACTATATATATATATATATATATATATATATATATATATATATATATATATATACTGTACTGTATTATTGTATAGTATTATAAAGCAGTTTTATATTTGTACACATTATATATTATATTACTATTTTGTTACTATTTTTATTTTATTTTTCATTATTTATATTACTGCTATACTGATACTACATATACACTATATTGCCAAAAGTATTCTCTCACCTGCCTTGACTTGCATATGAACATATGACATCCCATTCCTAATCCATAGGGTTCAATATGACGTCGGTCCACCCTTTGCAGCTATAACAGCTTCAACTCTTCTGGGAAGAGTCCACAAGGTTGTCCACAAGGTTTAGGAGTGTGTTTATGGGAATTTTTGACCATTCTTCCAGAAGCGCATTTGTGAGGTCACACACTGATGTTGGACGAGAAGGCCTGGCTCACAGTCTCCGCTCTAATTCATCCCAAAGGTGTTCTATCGGGTTGAGGTCAGGACTCTGTGCAGGCCAGTCAAGTTCATCCACACCAGACTCTGTCATCCATGTCTTTATGGACCTTGCTTTGTGCACTGGTGCACAGTCATGAATGAGAGAATGAGCACAGCAGTGACAGACACCACTGGCATCTACTTCCAACTTGAATGGGTTGGTCATATCAGGTACAGAAAGAACTAGAGAGCTGGCTAACAGGAGTTTCACAGAGTCGAACAAAGTCTGGCACTCTGGAGACCACTTAAACAAGACACTCTGGCATAACAATTTATTAAGGGGTAAAACAACATCGAAGTTTTTACAAAAACAACAATAATAACCAGCCATGACTAAAAAACGTCTGAGATCTTGTCTTGTCTTGGGAACGGGAAATGCATATGCATGTGACAGGTTTGGCAAGAATGTGCTACATCACCCTTCACTCCTGGCCAAACAAAATTCTT
This sequence comes from Hemibagrus wyckioides, assembly GCF_019097595.1. Taxonomy (NCBI): domain Eukaryota; kingdom Metazoa; phylum Chordata; class Actinopteri; order Siluriformes; family Bagridae; genus Hemibagrus; species Hemibagrus wyckioides. The sequence continues at coordinate 44,388,940 of NC_080715.1, forward strand.
GAATGCCCATAATTTTTAATTAATTGCTGGGTAACTGTGAGCAGGGAAGTGTATTGTGGGAAGTCAAGCTTTTAGGCTGCAGTGTCTCCTGGGAATTGGAATTTGTGACAGAATGTGATGTCACTCACACCACCTAATAATCATCAAATTCTAGCACTGCTTATGTGTAAGAAGTACTGTTTTTATTCAGTCTTGCTAATAGTTTGCAAGACAGCTCAGAATGGGTGGTTTATTCAAAATCTGACAGCTCAGTGGTATATTTTGACTTTAAATGAAAACTAAAAAGTCTCATATTCTTTAGCATCTGCAGGTGATTGATCTCTTTTTGTTTTGGCCACTTCCTGGAAGCCCTGTGAGGTTCAAATGTCTGATTTCTGTTGACATTTGATTAAATGACAAATGGCTTTTTTCCACCATAATTTGCCTTTGGCAATGTTTATACAAACCCATGCTCAGTTTGAATCAGTCCTGTAGCTATGGGTGAGCCTGGGTGGGCACCTGTCAGTCAGGCCCACCCAGTCAGTTGCTTGCTACAGAAAAGATTGCTTTGACTACAGCAATTGCTGGATGCCTTTATACATGTCTTTGTCCATATTAGGTTTTTTGGCACTTCTATGAGTCAATTTTTGTACTTTCTGTGCAAGAGCGCCCTCCAGTTTCGAGCATGAATGAACATCTCTATGCTCATGTCGCCACTATCCCTCCACACCGAGCACATTTCACAGAGGGTCACCAAAGTTTAGTTGCATGTTAAACTAAAATGAAACAGAGCAACTTACTAAAGTTTGTGTCAAAAATACGTTGTGTGCAGCCAGAGGAGGAAGATAATTCCGATGTTCAGGTGCCATCCAGCATGTACCTCCCCTAAACGCCAGTGTAAAATTAAGCCACTCTATATTTTCCTACTATGTGGTTGTATAGTTATTGTTGTTCATTATATGTGGTTTATATGGCCGTTGAGCCATATAAACCACAGTATGTAAACTGTCTGATACTGTCCTGCTGATTTGATAATGGTGTCACGGCGTGTCTGTCAGATGCGCGCTCGTGTGTGATGTGGCTGCCGTGCTCATGCTGTTCTTAACACTGCTTATGATGACATACAGGCTTATGCACTGATTAAATTGTGGTTTGCATTCAAGCAGGTGTAGTATTGTTGGCTTATTTTGATAAAAGATGCATTTTAGGCTAAGCCCACCCAATTTTCTCTGGGCCCACCCACATTGTGATTCCTGGCTATGCTAGTGGTTTGAGTGTTTAAACAAATGGCATGAAAGCCTTGAGAAACAGCAATAATATTTTTGTGTCTTTGGCTCTGTTACATCAGCCATAGTTCCCTCTCCAGTCCACTAGAAGAAAACCTCACTCAAATACTATAACTTCCAGTTTACAGAGGTTGACCTCTGGTTTTCACTTCCGCATCTGCGGACAAACAATGTGCATGCCATGAATCAACACGAAGTATTGTTAGTTCTAATATGTTCCAAGCTGTTCGTTTTACTATTGTTTCATTGCCATAGTGTACAAAATTTTACTCTGTTTTCTGGATTTATTGCTATTTGTCTTTGCCCCTATTGGATTTGTTTGCCATGCTGACTGTGTTTTATTGTGTATGACCATTTGTTCTGTTCTCTGAATTTATTTGGACTCTATGCCTGTTCTATCGACCTCCCTTCTGCCTTGCTGTTTTTTTTTAAATTATATTTGTGGATTTATTAAAGTTGCTCTTCACACCGCACACTGATACAGCCAATCCTCCATTACAGGATACTTAACCACTGATGGATCCAGCAGATGTGGCACATCATAGCACAACAGGGACAAGAGCTAGCAGCCTAACAACAGCAGCTGACCACCCTCCAGAAACCAACATCCAACTGCTCCATGGTCTGGCCAATCCATCAGCTCTACGGCTAAAGGCTGCTCACATGGCGGACAGCTGCAAAGGATTCCTGCACCATTGTGAGGTATTTTTTGCATATCACCCTAATAGCTACCAGCTTGATTCTATGAAGTATGCTTTCCTCCTCACATTGTTGACCAGGGGGGCCCTAGAGCACATCATCATCCTAACAGTGGTGGGCCGTCAGGGCCAGCAAGGCCTTCTCTGCTGCCCTAAACAGCAGTGATCTGAATCGCTGACTTGCATATTAATATATTTATTATTGTATTAAATTATTCCCAATAGTCTATTCTCTACACTTCATAGCTTTTCTCTCGGTTGCGCTGATTCCAGTAGTGTATATTTATGATGAGTATTTAGCCAATCATATTTCAGCCAGTGGCTGACATCATGTGTTGCCAGGGTGAAAGAAATCTACCTTAAGGCCTTCAGAATCAGTAATGCAGGTGCCCATAGCGCAAGTTGGCATCACTGGGGCCATCTTGCAGACATACGATTACGTCAGCAATTTCCTGTCCTTTGATGGGATAATTGGAGTAGTCAGAGGCAGCAAATGGCTGACAGAGGAGAAGAAATCGATTTGGTCTCAGACATCCTTACAAATGCATTTTCATGGCAGACTGTAATAAAATTGACTATTCCTTGTGAGTTGTGAAATACGGTAGCTTAATTTCTTTTTTACTTTGCTATTTAACGGTTGATTAGTATCTATTGCCAGTGGACACCGGTGAAGGCCTAGGTGTGAAATGCACGGCCCGCCACTGCATCCTAGTGACTGTGTTTGTGTAGAGAAAGGGGTTTGAGAGAGTCATATACCAATCTATAGAGATCAGAACAATATTATAGATAGATAAGCTCATGAAGATACCACCAACCAACTAAAAACCAATGCAGAAATTTTTCCCAAAAATCCAGCATTTCTCAGTTGTCTAGATGAACATAGAAGGCATGAGTAAAGCTCCAATGAGGAAATGTGACACAGCCAGAGAGAGCTCCAGCATGTTGGTTGGTGTCTGAAGAACAGAGATGATAACAAGCAGATTTCCACACACTGTTAGCAAAAACACAGCAGCTGAACTAAGCTAAAGCTTTTCATGCCATTTGTAAATGGACTGGAGGGCCAATCGCATCAGTCTACTGAGTTTGTTAGCGAGCAGACCTCTATGCTGTTTCGGCAGAGACAAGTTTTCTAAATCTGTGAAAGTGGACCATGCCCACAGGTCACTGCAACTGAGGCCTACAGAGAGTGAGAGTCCACATCAGTGGTGTGTGCCAGAATATTTATATTACAGTTATTTTTCCTTCTTCTATCCATTAAACCTAGAAGTCAATATTAATTAACAAAGGTTCATGCATATAGTTCTGTGGTGGTGATGGTGGTGGTGGTAGGGGGGGTTCATGTTACATTTGTTACATGGAGCTTTAGAGGTATGGGACACTAGATTAAGAGAGGTAAGGTATTTGCACATCTTAAGTCCCTCTCTGCTAATATAATATTCTTGCAAGAGACTCATATTAAACCAACAGAGCAGAGATGCCTTAGATCTAATCTAATCTTAGGTCTGGATATCACAAGTATATCAGTCCTCTTTTTCCTCCAAAGCTAGAGGTGTTGCCAAATTATTTCAAAAATCTATACCATTTCATTTGGTAAATGTCACTACTGATCCTTCTGGAAGATACATTATAGTATTGGGTCATATAAATTGGTTTTCTATTACATATGTGAATATATGGTCCAAATTTTGATAAACCTAACTTCTTTAGAAAGGTTTTCCATTTGCTTCCAGACCCCAGTTCTACTAATTTAATAATTGGTGGCAGTTTTAACTGTTATCTTGATGCTTATTTGGACAGCTCCTCTACACATTTTCCTCATATTCTATGCTCAGCTAGTACATTAGACCATTTATGCAAGTCTTTGAATTTAGTCGATATTTGGAGATTGCAACACCAATCTGCTAGAGATTACTCCTTTTTTTAACTTGTACAAATCATATACTAGAATCAACTATTTTCTTGTGGACATTAACTGTATCCCAAATGTAATTAACACTTTCAGTGTAATAATATTATAATTTCTGACCATAGCCCACTTATTATGGGGTTTGAGCTGTGTGTGTCTCATATTAAGTATAACTGCTGTTTGAACACTTGTTTATTATTGCAGGAACAATTTCAGATGTACATTTCATCTCACATCAGGCAGTTTCTTGAATTTAATGATAAAGGTGATGTGTCTGACGATATTCTATGGGAAACCTTTAAGGCAGTGTTATGGGGTTATATAATTGTGTATGAATCGTCCAGGAAGTAGAAATATAGATGTCTTGCTAAAATTGAAGTCCTGCTTCCAATTAGGGAGCAGGCCTATAGGCTAAATCTCAGTCAGATCTAAATGCAGTGTTAAAACTGAAATATGAGTATAATAATATTTTGAATGATTAGATCAGTAATATGCTTCTCAGAATTAAATGTAAGCAGTTTGAGATAGTTGACAAACTGGAGGGGATATGTTCTCAGCAGTTAAGAGGCAAACAGGCTGATACAGCTATTCTCCTAATTAATTCAGGCTTTGGTGTGCTGCTAACTCATCCAAAGGAAATCAATACTTGTTTTTTGGAATTTGATGTGTCTTTTTACCTCAAAATCAAACATGCTCATTTCGGATATTACTGACTTTCTTAATACAATTGAGATTCCGAAGCTTAGTGAGGCTGCCAGAGAGGACCTGGATCGAATTCTATAAAGCTTATTCAGATATTGTTTCTCTAGTGTTGAGAATGATAAATCATTCATTCTTTTGAAAATAAAAGACTTCCTCAGTCTCTTTATGAGGCAAACATTTGTTTAGTATTCAAAAAATACAGGAATGACACCGATCCTTTAAGTTATAGACCATTAAGCTTAACCGTGACCAGAAGATTGTTGCCAAAGTATTGGCCATTCGATTGAGCAAACACATGACTTTGTTAATCCATCTTGATCAAACCGGTTTCATTTTGGGCAGATTTTCTTTTTCAAATGTGAAACGCTTGTTAAATGTCATGTATAATGTAGACTCTTGTCAGTCTAGGGCAGCTATTGTCTCTCTGGATGTAGAGAAGGCCTTTGATCAGATCAAGTGGTGTTACCTATACTCAATGCTAGATAAGTTTAGATTTGGTACAAATTTTTGTACATACATTAAGATACTTTATGCAAATCCAAAATCTGCAGTATCTCAGTACCAACTGGGATGGTCCTCTTTATCATGGGACATGGCAGGGATGTTGCCTGAGTCCCTTATTGCTTAATTTAGCTTTGTAGCCACTGGCTTTGAGTATTCAGCACCACTCTTCTATTGTTGGCATTACCATTGGGTCAGTAGAGAATAGGTCTCTTTATATGTTGATGATATGCTTTTATACTTAAAAGATGTGGTTGATTTTTTGACTCCTTTAATGGATTTGATCATCCATTTTGGTTCCTTTTGCAGGTATTCAATTAACTGGAATAAAAGTATCTTTGTTCCTCTTGGTAGTAATTATCCAACATATTTTCTAGAGTCCCTCACTTTTAAAATTGTCCATAATAATTTTACTGTCACGCCAGAGAAACAACACACTGAAAAAAAAAACAAAAAAACTGAAACTCAAACCAGCAAAAAACTGAAACTCAAACCAGAAATCAACAAAACCAGAAGAGAAGCATGGGTCATACATGGTAAACTCCACAAGTAAAGTTTAGGAAAGCAAACGGCTCAGTAAGGTCACTAGGAATGATACTTTGCGTCTACATGTTGTGTAAACTTTCCTTAAATGTTTGTAAACTCTGAAGTGTTCCTTTGGTGGTGATGTTACAGAGGCCTCCCCTCTAGGAGTTCCAGGTGTTCTGCGGTGAGAGCATCCCCGGGGGCGGGGGGCTGGTCGGTTGGGGTGGAGGCGATGAAACTCCTCTACCAGGGAAGGGTCCAAGATGTCATCGGCATCGACCCACAAGTGTTCTTGGCTGTAACCCTCCCAGTCCACCAGGTATTGCAAGTGATTCCGGTGGTACCCAGAATTCAGGATAGTGTTGACTCTGTAGGCTGGGGCCCCATCAATGTCAAGAGGCGGAGGCAGCTCTTCGCTTAGAGGGGCATTATCTTTTCGAGGACGCACTGGCTTAAGCAGGGACACATGGAAGGTGGGTGAGATGCGGTATGATGGCGGGAGCTGCTGATGATATGTGACTGGGTTAACTTGGCGGATGATGGGGAAGGGGCTGATGAAACATGAACTTTGTGACAGGGTAGCTTAAGCCTCAGATTCTGTCTAGACAACTAACCTGACCCACCTGGAACCTGGGGTGTGGGCGCATGTGGCAGTGATTAATGATCAACCGGGACTGGGAACACCCCACAAGAGATTTAGAGCTCTGATCCAGTCGTCTATTAATTAAGCATTAATTAAAATAAAGTTAAATGTTAATAATATATCAAATACTATACAGCATAGCATTGTTTAGGAAAGTGTGGTCCGGGGATGCTGAAAATCACAATACAGTACAGCTGGAGGAAAGAGTCTGGCCAATTGGAATGCCCAATCATTTAATCATGGTTGTGATTGGTTGCTGGATATATGTGCAGTTGGGGAAAGGGAAGCAGAATTCTCCAGCATCTTAGTTTCTCACGTGTCACTGTCCCGAGTGTTTTGTTTTGTTCTGTGTATGCTGTATTTTTTTACGTTTTTTCTGCAAGCCCTATTTTGTTGCCCAAACGCTCTGCACCTTCTAAGGCTTCTGGCAAGGAACATACATACATACATACATACATACAGTACTCACTATAAATGTGATATTTCTACAAATTTACTCAAAATTCCTCTCTCTATATGCTTGTAAATGTTTTCTGTGTGTGTTTAAAGAGTGCGGGAGGGTAATTTACGGCTTAAACAATAAAAAAAAAAGCATTTGGTGGTGGCATCCATGTATCATGGATTTTTGTTAATCACAGGTGGTTTCGGAATGTAACGCCCATGATAAACGGGATTACTATATACATACACTACTCACAAAAAGTTAAGGATATTTGGCTTTCGGGTGAAATTTCAGGATGCACCTAAAATGCACTATAAGCTTTCCAGGTGAACTTAATTTGACCTTCTCTACACTTTTGAATGCACATGTCCAACTGTTCAGTGTTTCAGTACTTTTTGCAGAACTTGCTGTTCTCTAACAAGGTGCTTAACGGAAAAATTCACAACTGGTGTTTGATCCATGAATCCACCAATAAATTTTCTGGTTCAATTAGAATTGGTATTTAAACAGTCCTCTTCATCATGCTGTTCACATTTTGACATCATGAGACCAAGACCACACCTAACAATTGGCCTAATTTCATCTTCATGGACGACAATGCTCCAGCTCATCGAGGTCGCATCATTAGGGAACGGCTGCTGGAGGCTGGGGTACCTCAAATGGAGTGGCCTGCACTTTCTCCAGATCTGAATCCCATAGAAAACCTCTGGAATCAGCCGAGTCGCTGTGTAGAGGCTCATAACCCTGCACCCCAGAACCTCAATGACCTGAGGGCCGCCCTTCAAGAAGAGTGGAATGCCATGCCTCAGCAGACAATAAGTCGACTCGTGAACAGCATGAGACGTCGTTGTCAAGCTGTAATTGATGGTTAAGGGCACATGACAGATTATTGAGACATTGAGATTTTTTGTTGTGGTATACCCACCACTGCTTTTGTTTCAATAAATTGTTTGAGATGAGGAAATCACCATTGCATGCTTCTACTTAAATGCCCTACTTTCATGATATAATATCACTGTAGCATGAACTTTTCACATTTTCCATAAATTTGACCCAAAAGCTAAAAAGCAAAAAAACTTTTTGTGAGTAGTATATATACTACTTATATATATATAAGACTAAGAAGAAAGAACGGATTTAACCACATTTACATCAGTATTTACATCACAGTACACATGTGCAAATTGGCAGTATGAGGGTACATGAAGGATGGGCAGAGGTTCCAGCAGCCCCATCGGAAGGTGACAACTCATCCTGGACTGGGCGTAGGTTGCACATGCCTCGACATATTCCTCCACATCATGGGACAGAGAGAGCCACCAGAACTTATTCCGTATCAAGGTGGTGGTACAGCGGATGCCCGGGTGGCCGGAACTAGGAGCCTTGTGTTCCCATTGTAATACACGAGGGCAAAGCGATGTGGGCACATAGAGCTTGGACGGGGGACAGGCTGGTGGTGGAGGTTCACTGATGTGAGCTCATTGAATCTCCTCCACGAGGTTCCATCTGATAGGAGCAAGTACAATCGAGGGTGGTAGATTAAGTTCTGGGTGGAACGGAGATCTCATGGGGTCATGTCAGTGAGACAGAGCATCCACCTTGCTGTTCTTTGTTCCAGGTTGACACGTGACAGAAAACTGAAATCACATGAAGAACATTGCCCATCGGGCATGTTGGGGATTCAGACGCTTGGCGTTGCAGAGATACAGAGATGATCAGTCAGGATGTCACTCCTCCAGTGCTTCCTTTATGGATAAAAGCTCTCTATTGAATTATTTCTCAAATAACATAAATTAAATTCTCAAAAATATTTTTTATAGATTTCTACATTTCTTTTAATTTTCTAAATGCTTTAATGACGGTGTGTCACAAGCTAACACAAGCTCCACAGGTTTATGTAAATCTTGTTGATCTATATTAGATTATTTTTCTTCTGAATACCTGCTTCAATGGAAGGGATAAGACCCAAGAAAAATGTGACATCCTTTTTTTATGCACTAAATCTTGGGTCACATCAAGGTTACATTGCTGCCTAACCACGTTCTCATATCAATTCAATTACTTTTTTTCGCCATTTCTTTTTGGCAATGTTTATGCAAACCCATGCTCAGTTTGAGTGTTATGCATTATACAAATGGCATGAAAGTCTTTAGAAACAGCAATTACATTTTTGTCTGTACTCAACAATTTAATCAGAAGATACAGAAAATATAACAAATTCTATTTAAATGAGGTAATATTGATGTTAATGTAGAACTTTGTTTCCCTCATTCATACATTTTCACTGCAGCCAGATGTCATTCACACAGCATCTCATCCACCCTTTTAAATTCCTCAGTATAGTTAAATATCTATAAAACACTGATGTGTTGATTTACAATGATTTCACGTGACAATGATGAGTTTTTGCATCTACCTTTATTCATTTTATAGAAAGGTACTGAATAATAAGTCTACTGTTCCTTCTTTACTGTGGTATAAGGATGTCTACAGCAAATATGTAAATTAATGTTAATGTTAAATAATAATGGTTTACATTACCCTTTTAACATCAGATGTTTAAATAATCACAGTTCTTATATTACACCTGTTTGCCCTATATATTTTAATTTGTACTGGTATTGATATTACTCTGATAATGTACATCTGTATTTTATTATTACATTAAACTTATTTTATGCTTCTGTAACAAATCAAATTCTGAACTACATAATACAGTAAATAATGTGAAATACGTATTCATACAGCATTGTTTTGGTTTACACACATCTTTTAGTTTTGTACTTTAGATGTCCATGTTTGCAAGAGACACTGTGGTTGACTCACTATTTCAAACTCATTTTAAAAATTTTTATATAAAATGTTATTCAAGGCAGGATTCTAGCCAATCCTGAGTTCTTTTTTTTTTCAGGGTCATTGACACATTAATCTGTTCCCAAGGTTTTACTGGTGAAGACAACACAATTGTTATTTATGCTATTAGAAATAAAAAGATTTGATAGAAGGTGTACTTTCTTTTCCCCGTGACTTTATGTTCATTTAAAAAGCTTTTCAGCACATCATCAGAAGCAGTGAAAATATCTTCATGAAAGAACACTGATTAATGCAGAGTCTGTTTGAAATATTCTCATAGTTATGATTAATTTAATGCACCTCCTGAACCACGGGTAAAACAGAGCATAAATAAATGGATTAATGGTGGAGTTAAGATAACTCACAATCATTGTGAGTTCTGAATAGTTTCTGTCTGTAGTTTAATAACACCACCAAAAAAAAATGTAAATAAAATATTGAAGTAAACACATCAGAAACACAGACACTAAAATGCCGAGGACTTTAGCTGCTTTTCTCTCAGATTTCATGGAGTGTGAGGTGATTTTCTGTGTTTTAGGTCGTGTGTGATTATTAAGCTCTCTGATAGCAGTGGCATGTTTCTTAGCAATCACAAAAACTCGAGTATACAATATGATTATGACAGAAAGTGGAAAAATACATGAACATACAAGATCAATTACAGACCAAACCTCATCCAAAAAATAAAAACATACTCCAGGACACATTAGAAAATTCTTGAAGTTTCCATTAAAATAAAGGACTGCAGTGGCAACACTTGGTGCATGTGGCAAGGCATCCAGTCCATCACCAACTACAGACCAGCTCCACCTGCCTGTGACAGTGATGCCTCCCTTCCAGATGTGCTGAACAGCTTCTCAGTTTGAGGCACGTAACGATGTGACAGTGAGGAAGATCGTCCCTTCTTCAGAGGACGAGGTGCTCTGTCTCACCACGGCTGACATGAGGAAAAGTCTACACAGTTAACTCACGGAAAGCTGCTGGACCAGACAACATTCCTGGCAGAGTGCTCAGGCAGAGTGTCTCCTGGCAGAGTGTCTAGAACAGCTAGTAGATGTCTTCATGGACATCTTCAACATCTCCCTGAGTAGGGCCGTCATCCCAACATGCCTAAAGTCGACCACCATCATCCCCATTCCGAAGAAGTCTCCAGTGTCCTGTCTTAATGACTACCGTCCCGTTGCACTCACACCCATCATCATGAAGTGCTTCGAGAGGCTCGTCATGAGACACATTAAGAACCTGCTGCCACCTTCACTCGACCCCATGCAGTTTGCGTATCGTCCACAGATGATGCCATCACCACAACCCTCCATCTGGCCCTCACACACCTGGACAATAAAGACACTTACCTACGAATGCTGTTCATTGACTTCAGTTCAGCATTCAATACGATCATCCCTCAGCACCTGATTGAGAAGCTGAGTCTGCTGGGCATCAACGCCTCCCTCTGCAATTGGATCCTGGATTTCTTGACTGGAAGACCTCAGTCAGTCCGGATCGGGAACAGCATCTCCAGCACCACCACATTGAACACTGGAGCTCCTCAGGGCTGTGTGTTCAGTCCACTGCTGTTCACTCTGCTGACTCACGACTGTGCAGCAATGCACAGATCCAACCACATCATCAAGTTCACTGATGACACGACCGTGGTGGGTCTCATCAGCAAGAACGACGAGTCAGCATACAGAGAGGAGGTGCAACATCTAACAGCCTGGTGCAGAGCCAACAACCTCTCCCTGAACGTCGACAAGACTAAAGAGATGGTTGTTGACTTCAGGAGAACACAGAGTGACCATTCTCCACTGAACACCAAATTCCTTGGTGTTCACCTGGGGGAGGACCTCACCTGGTCACTCAACACCAGCTCCATCACCAGAAAGGCCCAGCAGCGTCTCTACTTCCTGCGAAGGCTGAGGAAGGCTCATCTTCCACCTCCCATCCTGACTGTGTTCTACAGAGGGACCATCGAGAGCATCCTGAGCAGCTGCATCACTGCCTGGTTTGGGAACTGCACCATCTCGGATTGCAAGACCCTTCAGCGGATAGTGAGGACAGCTGAGAAGATCATCAGAGTCTCTCTTCCCTCTATTACAGACGTTTACTCCACACACTGCATCCGCAAAGCTAACAGCATTGTGGATGATCCCACACACCCCTCACACACACTCTTCACCCTTCTGCCATCCGGAAAGAGGTACCGAAGCATTCGGACCCACACAACCAGACTGTTAAACTGTTTCTTCCCTCAGGCAATCAGGTATCTCAACAGAGAACTGAGCTGAACTGGTCACACACACACGCACTCGCGCGCACACACGCATACATCCAAGATCTGATCTCAACAGGAGAACTGAACTGTGCTGGACACGTACTCACACACACATACATAACACACATGCACAAAAGCTGAGTACTGTGTTCCAAGAAGAACTGAACTGTGCTGGACACAGACACACACACACACACACTAAATTGTCCTGTTTGCATGCACATGTCACTTTACATTTCACGTTTACATTTTTTATATTAATCCTGTTTACATGTGTCACTTTAATATTTGCATTCACTGTCAACACCGTTCTTTGCACAAAATGTCAATTTCTTATTTGCACTCACTGTATACACTGCTATCTGCACAAAAGTCGGTCTATATGTTGTTTGTCTGCACTGTCTTGTCTTGTCATCCTGTGCACTTCTGTTGTATGTCTAGTTTATTTATTGCACCTTAAGTATAGTTTAGTTTTATTGCACCTTAAGTATAGTTTAGTTTTTATCTCTATGTTTAGCTCTATGTTTGTCTGCATCACTGTACTTTGTCTGTGTTCTGTGTAGCACCTCTGGTCTAGGAGGAACGTTGTTTCACTTCACTGTGTACTGCATCAGCTATATATGGTTGAAGTGACAAGAAAGCTTCTTTGACTTTGACTTTGACATGCACCAGACTGACACACCGGTTAAAATAAATCACAATGCACATCCTCCTCCTAGTGACTGTGTTTGTGTAAAGAAAGTGGTTTGAGAGAGCCACATACCGATCTATAGAAATCAGAACAACAATATACATAGATAAGCTCGCGAGGACACCACCAATCAACAAAAAAATGATGCAGAAATCATTTCCCCTTGGATCTGACCCAGGCAATATGAGGTGAATATGGTACTTTTTCAACAAATTTAGATGGCAGATACAAGTTTTAAGGTTGAGGTCAAGCATATTGATAACATAATCTGTGGTGCTGAGCTTCTGTCTAACTTCATATGGGCCAACAAATCTGGTCTGTAGAGAAGAACCTGGCACTGGCACCTGACACCCTCATCCCATTCTTTCTAGTTTCCATACAATATGAGCATAGCATGTTCTTAAATGTCTGATGAAACCATTCAAGGGAACCTTGTGACTGGCACCCTAGTAGCAGGCACTGGAGACCTGATGCCTAATTTTTTTAACTCTTTAACTACCTGAGAGAACAGCCATTACATGAAGTTTCAGCCACGATCTGGTGGGATAACCTGACTGGGTTTACCTACTACCTGACACATGTAACAGGTTTGGCAAGAACGTGCTACATCACCCTTCATGCCTGGCCAAACAAAATAGTTTAATGCCCATAAGTATATTTTACAAACCCCTGCATGTCCAGAGCAGGTATGGTCATGAGTCAAGTTTAAAACCTGGCTCCTACGGGAACCACCAACTGAAAAACTTCCAGCCAAATATCTGTTGAACATTTTCTCATTAACACTTAGTTCTTATTAAAATAATCAACAGGATTATTCACCAATGTGAATGTCTCCATGACAGATTCAAAACAGTAAAATTTTCCTCAAGGCATAGGAAGGACTCAGACATATTTACTACATCACCCAACTTTGTCTGCTGGGCACATGTTAACACACAGGCAGGGAACACAGAGTGATACTGGGCAGCAACATCAGGACTCTTATTTACAGGATCAGTAAACACAGTTTTACAGAACAGTAGCCTTAACAACATCATATTCTAGACACTGTTCAAGAGTGAGAGTGGAGCAGGCTCCCTGTGCTTTCCCTGACAGATTACACTGCAACAGCAGCATTCACAAACCTTTGGGCCAGTTTAACAGTTTTAAACAGTGACTATGTGTGAGGCTGATTAAACACAGGACTGTTTAATTAGTTGTTGGGTGACTGTAAGCAAGGTGTGTTGTGGGAAGTCAAGCTTGTAGGCTGTAGTGTCTCCTGGGAATTGGAATTTGTGACAGAATTTTGATGTGACAGAATGTGATGTGACTCACACCACCTGGAATAATCATCAAATTCTAGCACAGCTTGTGTGTAACAAGTACTGTTTTTATTCTGTCTTGCTGAGTGGGTGGGTTATTCAAAATCCAACAGCTCAGTGGTATTTTGACTTTACATGAAAACTAAAAAGTCTTATATCCTTTAGCATCTGCAGCTGTTTTGATTTTTTTTTTCCTGGAAGCCCTGTGAGGTCCAAAAGTCTAATTTCTGTTCACATTTGGGTCACGTCAAGGTCTTAGCATGCTTTTATATGAAGACAATAACTGATCTCAATTTCACTATTATGGAGTTAATGGCTTTTTTCCACTATAATTTGCCTTTGGCAATGTTTATGCAAACCCATGCTCAGTTTGAGTGTTATGATTAAACAAATGGCATGGAAGCCTTTAGAAACAGCAATTTTTGTGTCTTGGGCTGTGTTACATCACCCACAGTTCCCTCTCTGGTCCACTAGAAGGAACCCTCACCTGAATACTAGAACTTCCAGTTTACGAAGGTCGACCTCCGGTTTTCACTTCCGCATCTGCGGACATTTAAACAACATGCATGCCAAGAAGTATTGTTAGTTCTAATATGTTCCAAGCTGTTTGTTTTACTATTGTTTCATTGCCATAGTGTATGAAAATTTGCTCTGTTTCTGGATTTATTGCTCTTTGCCCTTATTGGATTTGTTTGCCACGCTGACTGTTTTTCATTGTTTATGACCATTTGCTTTGTTCTCTGGATTTATTTGGACTCCATGACTGTTCTATCGACCTCCCTTCTGCCCTGCTGGTTTTTTTAATTATCTTCGCAGACTTATTAAAGTTGCCCTTCACACTGAAAACTGTCACAGTTCAAAATGGGTGGGTTTATATTTTTGAGTCTTGGGCTGTTTTATAATAATTCCCCATCCAAACATGGCCTTTTGAAGGATCAAGTATCAAAGTTCTCAAAAATTTACTCAGAAGTTACTGAAAATGTAATGAATTGTATTCAAATGAGGTAATATTGATGTTAATGTAGTAGTTCGTTTCCCTCATTTATATGTTTTCACTGGAGCCAGATGTCATTCACACAGCATCTCATCTACCCTTTTAAATTCCTCAGTATAGTTAAATATCTGTAAAACACCGATGTGTTGATTTACAATGTCACATGACAATGATGAGTCTTTGCATCTACCCATATTAATTTTATAGAAAGGAATTGAATAATAAGTCTATTTTTCCTTCTTTATTTTCTTATAAAGATGTCTACAGCAGAGATTATTCTTGCAAACTGATTAATTTAATGTTAATGTTAAATAATAATGGTTATGTTACCCTTTCAACATCAGATGTTTAAATAATCACAGTTCTTATTGTTAAACCTATGTGGCGTGTGTATTTTAATTTGTTCTATTATTGATATTACTCTGATAATGCACATCTGTATTTTATTATTACATTAAACTTATTTTAAGCTTCTGTAACAAATCAAATTCTGATCTATATAATACAGAAAATAACGAGAAATAAATATTCATACAATATTGTTTTTGTTTACATCTTTTAGTTTTGTATTCCCGATGTCCATGTTTGCAAGAGCCACTGTGGTTGCCTCACTATTTCATAATAATTTTTAAATTAATTTTAAAAATGTTATTCAAGGCAGGATATTGTCTAGACATTCCTGAGTTTTGTTGTTTGAGGGTCATTGATATATACATCTTCTCCCAAGATTCCATTGCTGAAGACCATACAATTGTTATTTACGCTATTATAAACAAAAAGATTTGAAGGAAGGTGTACTTTCTTTTTCCCAAGACTTTATGTGCATTTTAAAAGCTTTTGTGCACATCATCAGAAGCAGTGAAAATATGTTCATTAAAGAACACTGATTAATGCAGAGTCTGTTTGGAATATTCTCAGAGTTATGATTAATTTAATGCACCTCCTGAACCATGAGTAAAACAGAGCATAAAGAAGTGGATTAATGGTGGAATTAAGATAACTCACAATAATGAGTTTCTGAATAGTTTCTGTCTGTAGTTTAATTACATCACCAACAAAAATGTAAATAAAATATGGAAGTAAACTGACCAAAAACACAGACACTAAAATGCCGAGGACTTTAGCTGCTTTTCTCTCAGATTTCATGGAGTGTGAGGTGATTTTCTGTGTTTTAGGCCGTGTGTGATTATTAAGCTCTCTGATAGCAGTGGCATGTTTCTTAGCAATCACAAAAACTCGAGTATACAATATGATTATGTCAGAAAGTGGAAATATAAATGAATATATGAGGTCGATTATAGACCAAACCTCATTCAGAAAATAAAAACATTCGCCAGGACACAGTGCAGAATTTAAGTTAAAATAAAAGATTGTTATGACATAAACCAGACACACAGAACAGTTGGAACAAATCACAATGCACATCCTCCTCCTAGTGACTGTGTTTGTGTAGAGAAAGAGTTCTGAGAGAGCCACATACCGATCTATAGCAATCAGAACAACATTATAGATAGATGAGCTTGTGAGGACACTACTAATGAACAAAAAAACAATGCAGAAATTTTTCCCAAAAATCCAGCATTTCACAGTGATCAGACTGGTTAAACTCCATCATGTTCATGAATACTGCATTTCTCTAATGTCTACAGAGTTTAACTAAATAGTTCACCATTGTACAACTATAACTGTAGAAAGCCATAAACTGTAAAAACCACATGGCTTGTGTGTCAAGCAGCTGTGGTGCTTTTATACTTTAGAAATTGATCACGCCCCCTTGAGTTTGATTTATTTGTTACCGTGTTAAAATAAAAAAGCTTAGCAGATATTGGCCAAAGATGGAAACTGGTTTGTAAAAAAGCCTCACCTAAATATCAACACAGAATGCTTATGCTAAGAAAACCAGCAAATACATCAAGACAGTAGTCAAGTAGGCTTAATTGTCATTCTTCATATCACAAACAGAAGTATAGATAGGAACAAAACATAGTTCCCCAAAAATTAGTGTTGCAATCGTGATGTCAAAATGAGATGTCAAACAAGATGACAGGTATCAGATTCACAAATTAATGCAGACAACAATCTGTCATAGTCATATTTCATACTTGAGATTGAGTGATTGCTAAGAAAGTGGCCAATGCTATCAGAGAGCTTAATAATTTTAATGTCTGTTTTTCTTGCCTGTCTACTTTCATATTATATTTACAGTTTATTAGGGAATATTATTTAACTACAGACAGAAAGTATTCATTATCCATAGGAAAATGACCTGTCATTTTTATTGTAAAATACAATTTAATATGGCCAAACAAAACAGCTTTCCTTAGAAACTCGTCAATCTATATTTGTCTTAAAAAAGAAATGTCATTCTCTACAAGATATAGTGTAAAGTGTAACGTCACCAAAAATTTCTGGTTCATGTCTCAGCTTCAGGGCTACTGCTATATAAGCTAGCTAATGCATTTATACAATGCTAAGTATAGGCACTTTTTGTTCAGACATCGTGATTACGTCACAGCGCTAACTGGAGGCAAAACAAAGGGAAAACTAGAGGCAGCCAATATAAACCAGTGCATAGACGGCTACACAAGGTACACAAACGTCATCATGTTGTGTCCTGGGTGCCAGAATTGACAGAGTACCGGCTCCATTTTGAAGTTTTATTGCATACCTGCTGCCACTGACAGACAAAAAAACGATGACATCTGTGGTTAAACACAATAAAACAGGTGTACTGGACAGAAACAATCATCAAAAATGCTCGCATTTGCAGCTCATACTTCATATCAGGTAAGGTTAAAGAAAGTATTGTTTTTCATCCTGTACATGCCTATTCAGCACATAGTTTTAGTCATCTAATGATATATATACGGCTTCAGTTTTTTCTTTACTATACATGCTCAGTTTTTCTATCAGATAGGTGTAGATGTCAGGCCACTCAACCAGTCACATCATCCATCCATTGAGTGAGTGTGTACAGGTTGGCCAATCTAGTTCCATCCGTTAAAGTTAATTTTTTCAAATAACATTCACAGTCCTGGATAGTAAGTTACCTAAAATAGTCAGATAAGTTTGGATTTTGACCAGTCATTGTTTGAAAACAAACTAACGAAACTCGATAACAACTACTTGTAAAGTGGTCAGGGAAATCTTTCTGCCTCCAATTTTACTAACAGAAGAAGGGTCAGTTTTTTAGCCTTCATACCGAGCCTTGTATTTTCTCTGCCTGTTTGCCACTAATGTATGACCATGTTTTTAATGTATGACCATGTTTTTGTCCTTTGTCTTGAAAAATTAGATGGGTCTGCGGATCTCTGTAGAGGATTTCTATGCCAATGTGAGATCTTCTTCAATCATAAGCTGGAGACATATGGTGAGGATGCTACTAAATGTGATTTCCTTATGTCTCTTCTTTCCAGGAGTGCTGGACTGGACAGCAAGCATCTGGGACAATGAACCACGTGTCAGGGAATCCTTTGCACAGTTTATGCAGCTTATACAGGATGTATTCAAATATCCAGCTTGAGGGCGCAACATTTCCTTACAATTGCTACAACTATGCCAGGGCACAGACTCCACAGTGGATTTTGTAGTCAAATTTTCAAACATTAGCAGTGCAAAGTAGATGAAATGATGTGACCCTGAAAGCTGTGTTCCAGTAAGGTTTGAATCTTAATCTACAAGCCGAACTGGCCTGTCATGATGATCAGACTAGCCTGTCAAATTATATAACCCTGTCAATCCATTTGACAGGGCTATTTAATGTCAATCCATATGTCAGTCCATATATGTCAATCCATAACCTACTTCTTCCTTTGCCTACCACCTGAGGAAGGAGCTGCAGCATTCCAAGTGGACCATTCTGAACTCAAGCAACTAGGAAAGGTACAAGTCACCCTGGAGAGGTCTACTTCAATTCCCGCCAAGGTAAATCTCCATGTTTCTTCTCATAGTCTGCTGCTTCCTGTACAGATCGGTTATGCTAATGAGGCACAGTGTCTGTCAGCTTTAGTAGATTCAGCATCTGCAGTAATTCCTATCAGCTGTGACCTAATCAATGAACTGTGCCTTCCTACTGTACCGTCTGCCTCACCATTACAGATTACAGCAGTTAATAACCAACCTATTGGAGATGGCTACCTCATGCAACAAACAGCTTCAAAGTTGAACTATTTCATAAAGTGAAGATCTCATTCTTTGTTATAACCTTGCCTTGCATGACTGTAATATTGGGATTCCCCTGGCTCCACGCTCATGATTAACAGTTTGCATGGCTCTGCAGAGAACTAGTTAGCTGGTCTCCCCATTGCCTGAACTTCTGCTGTCAGAAGGCTCGTAGTCTTCCCTGTCAAGCCACAACCTCCTGGATGCCCCGATATCGCCTTAAGGCCTGTTCAACTATGCTGTTTATACCATCGTCAATAGGTTTTAGGAGGCAAAACGCCAGTCGGTGGTGTTCAGAGAGTTTATGCCCCGCACTGGCCAGGAGTACAGGTCATCATCTAGCCAGGGGTTTCAGCCTAACAAAACCAGGCAGGAAAAGAAGGCTAGTGTTGCTAACCATGTCTCCCCTCGTAAAAATAGGGTGGGTGGTCAGAACAGTCAGGGCCAGGCATGTCAGACGAGACAGGACTTGAGGGCTGTCATCTCTGCCAGGCAGGCCAACAAGGAAACCTGATGCCTGAGGTTTAGGGCTCTGGGGAGCTCTGGGGTTAAGCCAGCCTGTCAACCCTCCCTTGGTGACAGCTACCCCTATAGGTTTCCTTTGACAGAACTGTCTTCCCTGGCACCGACAGTGCTTCCTTCTTCTTTCGGCTTTCGGGGTCTCCACAGCGTTTCTCTGAGCTCCGTCAAGTTGACCTACAATTTCGGCTAAGTTTCCTAGTTTTCTATCCTAGATCACAACTTTTTATAACATCTTCACTAACTGATAGTGCCACACAACATTCTCATCCCAAACGCTTTTTTTATATCACTAGTTTTATTTGTTTTTCTGAACACCCGGCTTACAGCTGGTTAGCCCACTAGCACGCTAACCCGTTAGCGCTGCTATTAGCACGCTAACCCACTAGCCCAACTATCTCAAGTCTGTTTAAATTTTACATTTTCACCAATTATCTCTGTTATTCTACTTCACTTTAACATGATACGGCATGATACGGTCACTCCCACAACCTCAACACCACGTGTTTCTCAGCCCAGGCCCAGCACAGCTAGGAGGCAGCCCGCCCTGGTTTCGTTCACTCTGGCGCCAGGGTACCACGGATCCTGGATGCAGCAGCAGCGGAAGACACGCGCCACCCGTCTTTGAGATCTCGACCCGCAACCGCTTCACTCGCCTACGCGAGGCAGCACGTGACACAGTGATCATCGGAGACTCCATCGTCCGGCACGTCCGTGCTCCCGCAGCTAAAGGTAAGGCGCGCACTCGTTGTTTTCCTGGTGCTCGTGTTGTTGATGTTGCTGCACAGGTACCTGCGATCCTCACCAAGAACATCGGAGCCATGGTCCTCCATGCTGGCACGAACGACATCAGGCTGAGGCAGACGGAGATCCTGAAGAAGGACTTCAGGAACCTGGTGGAGAAGGTTCACACCACATCGCCCCCGACGAGGATCATCGTGTCAGGACCACTTCCCATGTTCCAGCGAGGAATTGAAAGGTGCAGTAGACTTTTCGCATTTAATGAATGGTTACAGTCTTGGTGTCATGAACAGAATATACCATTTGTTGATAATTGGAATGTTTTCTGGGAGCGTCCTAGGCTCTACCGTTACGATGGCCTTCACCCAAGCAGAGCTGGAGCAGCAGTCCTCTCGGACAACATCTCCAGGACACTGCGCACCATCTGACTGGTAAGTCATTCCTCAGATTATATCTATAATAGCTACTGTTCAAATCACCAGACTAATACAAGCTCACACATAGCTCGTCCTATAGAAACTGTGTCTGTTCCCCGATTAGTGAGATTAAAAGATAAATTCTTTAATAACCCTCAAAATAATCTTATCACAATTAATCCTGAAAAAGACCAAATAGGTAAAGAAAAACAATTTCTTAAGTTTGGGCTTCTGAACATTAGATCCCTTGCACCTAAAGCACTTATTATTAATGAAATGATCTCAGATTATAGTAGACGCACTCTGTCTTACTGAAACCTGGCTTAGACCAAATGAATACATTGGCCTAAATGAGTCTACTCCGTCAGGATATTCATATAAGCATGAGCCCCGTCAGACAGGTCGTGGTGGTGGTGTTGCAACGATCTATAATAATTCTCTTACCATTACTCAGAAAACAGGACCCAGGTTTAACTCATTTGAAGTGCTTGTCCTTAATGTTGCACTCTCAGACAGGCATAAAAAATCCCTACTATATCTCGCTCTGGCCACCGTGTACAGACCCCCGGGACCCTACGGTGTTTTTCTTAATGAGTTTTCACATTTACTCTCAGATCTTTTGATCAGTTTTGACAAAGTGTTAATCATAGGAGACTTTAACATTCATGTAGATGATGCTAACGATGCATTAGGACTCGCATTTATAGATTTACTAAATTCCTTTGGGGTTAAACAAAACATTAATTGACCAACTCATCGTTTTAATCATACACTAGACTTAGTTATATCACATGGGACTGATGTGTCCGATATAACCGTTCTACCTCAAAGCGATGACATCACAGACCATCACCTCTTAATGTACACTCTACCTGTAGAACATATTAGACACGTCTCTCCACGTTATAAACTTGATAGAACTATAACCTCGACCACTAAAGACAGATTTACAAACAATCTGCCAGATCTGTCTAAACTTCTTACTAGACCCCAAAATGCAGATGCACTAGATGAAGTAACCAACAGCATAGGCAATATTTTTACCAGAACACTAGACACTGTTGCCCCCATCAGACAAAAAAAGGTCAGAGATAAAACACCTGCACCATGGTACAATAGTCATACTCACGCCCTCAAGAGAGCAACCCGTAACCTTGAGCCAAAGTGGAAAAAAAACAAATTAGAAGTTTTTAGAATTGCATATAAAGATAGTCTGGCCAACTATAGACAGGCTCTAAAAGCTGCTAGGGCTGAGCATCTGAGCAATCTGATAGAAATAAACCAGAACAATCCCAGATTCTTATTTAGTACAGTAGCTAAACTAACAAAGCATCAGATTTCTGGAGAGAGTATTTCAGCACAGTTTAGTAGTGAGGACTTTATGAATTTCTTCACTAAAAAAATTGATAGTATCAGGAACAAAATAATGGATGTTCAACCATTGACGGCATTCAGTGATCCAGACCAGCCTAAAGCTCCACATTTAAAGCTACAATGCTTTACCAGTATAGGGCAGGAAGAGCTAGTTAAACTTATCACCACAGCTAAACCAGCAACGTGTTTGTTGGATCCAGTTCCAACTAGATTGCTGAAAGAAGTGATACATGCAGCTGGAGAGCCTCTTCTTAATATTATTAACTCTTCGTTATTTCTAGGTCATGTCCCAAAATCTCTTAAGTTAGCAGTTATCAAGCCTCTTCTTAAGAAACCGAAACTGGACCCTGATGAAATATCAAATTACAGACCGGTTTCAAACCTTCCGTTTATATCAAAAATATTAGAAAAGGTGTCAGCCCAATTATGCTCCTTCCTACAGGAAAACAATATCCTTGAAGAATTTCAGTCAGGTTTTAGGCCCCATCATAGTACAGAAACTGCACTAGTTAAAATCACTAATGACCTGCTTTTAGCTTTGGACCAAGGCTGCATCTCCATTTTAGTCCTGCTTGATCTTAGTGCTGCATTCGACACTATAGATCATGATATTCTCATAGATCGCTTACAAAATCACACAGGTATGCAGGGACAGGCATTAAAATGGTTTAGATCCTACCTGCCTGATCGATACCACTTTGTAGATTTAAATGGAGAACTGTCCAGTGTAGTACCATTAAAATTCGGGATCCCACAAGGGTCAGTTTTAGGACCTCTGCTTTTCTCAGTATACATGCTTCCATTGGGTGACATCATTAGAAGGCATGGGATTAATTTCCATTGTTATGCCGATGATACCCAGTTATATATCTCATCAAAACCAGATGAAACATCTAATTGGTCTAGATTAACTGAGTGTGTTAAAGATATTAGAGATTGGATGACCGATAATTTCCTATTATTAAATTCTGACAAGACGGAGATATTACTTATTGGCCCAAAAACTAGTACACGGAAGCTATCACAATTCAGCTTGCATCTAGAAGGATGTACTGTTACTACTAGCTGGACAGTGAAAGACCTGGGCGTAATATTAGACAGCAAACTTATCCTTTGAAAACCATATTTACAATATCACAAAAACAGCCTTCTTCCATCTTAGAAATATTGCCAAGCTTAGGAACATTTTATCTGTATCTGATGCAGAAAAGCTAGTTCATGCATTCATGACCTCCAGACTGGACTATTGTAATGCATTACTAGGTGTTTGTCCTGCATCTTCAATAAACAAGCTACAGTTAGTCCAGAATGCAGCCACCAGAGTTCTTACCAGATCAAGAAAATATGATCATATAACCCCAATATTATCATCCCTGCACTGGCTACCTGTTAAGTTTAGAATTGACTATAAACTAGCTCTACTCACATACAAGGCTCTAAATGGTTTAGCTCCCACCTATCTATCCAGTCTTCTAACACGTTACAATCCACCATGCTCTTTAAGATCACAAAATTCCGGACTTCTAGTAGTTCCCAGAATATCAAAGTCCACAAAAGGGGGTAGAGCGTTTTCGTATTTAGCTCCAAAACTTTGGAATAGTCTTCCTGACTGTGTTCAGGGCTCAGACACAGTCTCCCAGTTTATATGTAGACTAAAGACTTATCTCTTTAGCCAGGCATACATCTAACACATCCCATAACCTTGTGCTCCAGTACATCTGATTAAATGCACATTCAGCTAGTACTGCTAATATTATGAACAGCAGCTACGCTAATGCTGTTCCATTGTTTCCCTTCTTCTACCCATCCCAAGGCATACAGAGACTGTGCCGGCTCCAGTGGCACACGGAGATGGACCAGCTCCAGCCGGGTTCTGCTTGTGAGGATTGGAATATTCAAGCAGTGCCATGGACAACAACCTCCTTATTGATTCACATAACACATGCTGTATCTACATCACACAATTGTCACCCAAATGAGGATGGGTTCCCTTTTGAGTCTGGTTCCTCTCAAGGTTTCTTCCTCATACCATCTAAGGGAGTTTTTCCTTGCCACAGTCGCCTCAGTCACCTCAGGCTTGCTCACTTGGGATAACATCTAGGTCTGTTTGTCTGTTCATATGTTTGTTGTTTTCTTATGTGGTTTCTCATGTAAAGCTGCTTTGAGACAATGCTCTTTGTTAAAAGCGCTATACAAATAAAATTGAATTGAATTTAATTGTCTACTGTAGCTGCTGCAAATTTCTTAGCTCTGCTCCCTGGGGTTGCCCCTGCCAGTACACTGTTTCAGGGCACCAGGTATGGTGGCGACATGTTGAGGCTTGTGCCTCTGTTGGACCTTTTGACAGTGTGGAAAATTCTAACAAATGTGTCTCAGTGGGTTCTGAGCACCATAGCGAAAGGGTACACAATCCAGTTTGCCTTCCAGTTTGCCTTCCATCTTTCCCTCTTTCAAAGGCCTGCCACCCAAAGCTGTTGGCACAAGTCAGGTTTTGTTCCTTCAGCAGGAACTCCAGTCACTCTTGGACAAAGGGGCCATAGAACATGTTCCCCTTACTCAGAGAGACTCAGGGTTTTACAGTCTGTATTTTCTAGTACTCAAGAAGGATGGAGGACTGCATCCAATTTAACTGGTTTGTGACGATAGATCTGAAGGACGCATATTTTCATAAAAACATCCAGCCAGAACACAGGAGATTTCTCAGGCTTGCTTTTGGGGCCGAAGAGTACCAATAGCACATTCTTCCTTTCAGCCTAGCTTTGTCTCCACACACTTTTGCAAACTGCATGGATGCTGCTTTGGCTTCTCTGGGTCTCCTGGGCATCCGTGTACTCAATTATATATATGACTGGCTTATCTTAGCCCAGTTGAAAGATATGGCAGCTAGACATAGAAATGTTGTGCTCGCCCACATGAGGTCTTTAGGACTCAGACTCACCCCAGAGAAGAGCGTGATCTGGGATTCGACCACGATGCAGGCATGCTTGTCCCCTGCTTGGGTGAATTGCATTCTTTCTGCAGCAAATGATATTCGGCTAGGCCAGCATCTCTCTACTGCTCAGGCACAGAGGTTATTGGGGCTAATGGCAGCAGCAGCCAACATTATCCCTTTGGGTCTGTTACACATTAGGCTGTTTCATTTCTGGAAGATTCCTGTCAGGAAGGACCTCCTGTCTCAGGCACAAGGGGTGATTCTGCAACCCCGCCCAGAGATATGGAAACTCTGGGTCTAGCCCCTGAGGAGGACTCTTGAGTTGTGGAGACCAAATTGAAATCTAGGGCTCCATCTAGAAAATTCACAAAGAAAATTGTGAGCTGTAAAATGGAGACTATTTTGCCTCTGGTGTGACCAACACCAACAGGACAAAGTCCACTGCTCCATTGGTTCAGTGCTGGAATTCCTGCAGATGCACTGCTCTGAGGGCCTAACACCCTCCACTTTAAAAGTGTATGTGGCAGCCATTTCTGCAAACCACAAACCTGTTTTTGGGGTCTCCCTTTGGTCTGTTAATTTCTGTAAGGTGCTAGGAGGCTGAAACCTTCCTGTAGACTGCATCTCCCCTCTTGAGAATTCTCTGTTGTCCTAGAGGGGCTGCTAGAAGCCCCCTTTGAGCCTATGGAGGCAGCCTCTGAGAAGTTTCTGACCCTAAAGAGCCTTGACATCTCTGAAGAGAGTGGGGAACTTACAGGCCCTGTTAGCCCCTCTCCTGTCTGGTGTTTGCTTAAGATAAGGTCAAGACTATTTTGCATCCCAGGCCAAGATACATTCCCAAGGTGCCCACTGTGGCTGGCTGTCTGATTTCTGGTCATTTTACGAGCCTTCTGCCCTCCGCCCCATGAGTCAGCAGAGCAAGAGAGGCTGCATCTGTTGTGCACTGTTTGGGCTCTCAGCACTTACATACATCATTCGAGCATGTGGCTAAGTAAGTCCTCTGCTCTGCTAGTCTGCTTTGGCACCCTTAATAAAGGCAAGCGGTCTAGAAGCAGCATCTAGCACACTGGGTAGTGGAGGCTATCTCCCGGCCTATGAAGCCCACAACATGTATTCGCCTCTAGGCATTAGGGATCATTCTACTAGAAGTGCTGCCTCATCCAGTGCCTTGGCCAGAGGTGTTCCTCTCACTGATATCTGTGCTGCAGATCTGTTGCCCTCTCCACATCTTTATCAGATTTTATAGTTTGGACTTGGACCCAACTCTGGGATCCTGCATTTTACTGGACTAGTCGTTGTTCTGCTCCAGTAATTGGCTGTGTCACTCTCACAGCCCTGCAGACATCAGACAACCTGCAGGCAGTGTCGAGTTCCCTCAAATGGGAACAGTGCCAGGTTACAATTATAACTCAAGTCCCTTAGAAGGGAACAAGATGGAGCATTGCTTGCCACTGGTAACATTATCCTCTGCAGACAGAGCTAATAATGCAACCACAGGAAAAACAGGATCTGACCCAGGTGATATGAGGTGAGCACCATACTTCTTCAACAAATTTACATGGTAAAGATACAAGTTTTAAGTTTTTGGTCAGGTGTACTGATAACATTCTGTGGTGCTGAGTTTCTGTCTAACTTCTTACAGGCAAACAAATCTGGTCTGAAGAGAAGAACCTGGAACTGGCAATAAAGCCAAAACTTGATCTCCAACACAAAACAAACAGGATTGACTGCCTTACAGTCAAACCTCTCCATTGTATCATCCTGAGAGGAGCTTATGATTTTAGAGTTGTGCCCCTTGCTACCCTTACACACTCACAAACAGCATAAAAATATGTCAAAATGTACTTCTCCTGGTGACCTGATCCTGATGACAACCATTGTTCCTTCAGAACCTTTATTTATCCTCACACTGTATGACCAAACACAAACTCAGAGCGACTAACTCCAAGAGACTCCTGCACACTATAACAGACAGCAAACAACAGAAGGGGAACACCCTTATCCCAGTTCAGTTTCCATACAATATGAGCGCAGCATGTTCTTAAATGTCTAATGAAACCGTTCAAGGGCACCTTGTGACTGGCACTGAAGTAATAGACCCTGGAGACCTGATGGCTAATTTGCAACTCTCTAACTACCTGAGGGAACAGCTGGGACATGAAGTTCAAGCCACCATATGTCTGTATTTATTTGGACATACTAAACCAAATTTTATAAGTGCTTTGATGAGAGTGTTGAGAGTACACATTGGACAACTTAACAAATAACAATTTGCAGAACAGGTCTTGGGCAGGGGGCCGACCCGATTGACTATTATGCGCTCAAAGGGCTTAGTCTAAATCAAAATGGGCTGTAGTGGTGAGGATGAGATGACCTGACTGGGTTAACCTGACGTGTGACAGGTTTGGCAGTAACGTGCTACATCTCCCTTCATGCCAAACAAAACACTTTAATGCCCGTAAGTATGTTTTACGAACTCCTGCATGTTCAGAGCAGGGATGGTCACAAGGCAAGTTAAAAACCTGGTTTCTAAGGCCTAGTCCACATGTACACGGGCATTTTTAAAAAGTTTTTCCTCCTTTTTAAAAAAAAAAACCTTGTCCATATGAAAACACAAGAACGTGGTCTGAAGCGCTGACAAGAGCATGCAAAACCAACAGGTGGGAATATAATCTCAAACATAAAGCCATGTTGGCCAATCAGAAGCCTGAGACACTGACTTCACAAGCAGTGTTGCCAGATTGGGACCAGAAGTAAGGTTGAGAAAGTCAATACTAAGGCGATGTCTCTCTCTGGCGATCTGGTTCCACATGCATCATTACAGGGAATAAGTGCATTGGGCAGGTTGATAAAATCTGGGCTGGTTTTTGATGCAACTGGCGGGTTTTTATTTTTGACTATAAACATGATATTTTATAAATTTTCTATTCAAACGAATAAATAAAGTATAATATGTATTTATATGGTTTATATAATATGCATTATATGGTTCAGTTTAGTCAATAAGGTTCAGGAGAATCCTGTCCAGTCAGACTTTGGTCTTGATTAGCAGGTTGTTGTAATCTTTCTACTCGTTAAGCCAATATCACAGTTATTACTTGTTATAATGGTATGCATTTTGGGCTAGTATTTTTTTTTTTTTAATGGGTGGGTTTTAAGCTGTAGTTGTCTTCAGTCCAATCTGGCAACCCAGTTAACAAGCCAAAAATCTCTGGTTTCGCTGTCTACATGATAACACTGCAACTGGAGTTTTTAAATAACTTCACCCTGCAGGAGTTTTCAAAAATGTTCCATTTCAGTGACCTGACACATGTTTGCATGTGGACAAATGGCCAAACTGCATAACAAAGCTGCAGTTTTAAAAAATACCCGCGTTCGTGTGGACAGGGCCTCAGTGAACCACTACCTAAAGTACTGTTGAATTTAAAGGGGACCATCTGTTGAACTTGATGGGGACTCATTAACACTCAATAAAATGAGCAACAGAATGATTCAACTCTGACTTCTCCATGACAAATTCAAAACAGTGAAATATTACTCATAACATAGGAAGGAGATAAATCTACTACTTCACAACAACTTTGTCTGCTGGACAAGTGTTAACACACAGGCAGGGACCACAGAGGCTGGGCAGCCACAGACACCAGACGCCACTTGAGGTAAGGAATACATTTTACTGCCAGCTATATTATTACCAAGAATCAGGTAAAAACCACTGACCAGAAGAGCTGGATGAACAGGCACTTTCGGAAGACCTGAGAAATCCTCAGTTTCCAAATACACATTGTGCAGGGGCACACAAATTGCAGTCAGTTCAATGCCTTCATTGCAGTCAGTTCAATTCAACACTGCCTGCTTTCAAGTTTCTGAAAAGGGTAATACACTCTCTAACACAAAGGACTGAGAGGAACCAGTGTCTCTCAGAATCTTTACAAGATGCTTCACATCAAATACACATCAGGACACATGACTGGAAGAAACAAATGATTCAAATATAGGCTCAACAGTAGAATGTGGTGCAGAAACTGACAATACATCCGCAGCATTAACCTTCTTAATTGGAGTTTGCTACTTTTACGTGTCAACAGGAGGCATGTAGCTATTAAATGTCCTTGTTCATGACAGTAAAAACATTTTTGAAGGGGAACTGTGCGAGTCTGTGGAGGTATACTTGTTGATCTTTTGGCTGCTCCCTACGTGTGTGAGGGGTCGCCACACCGGACCAACTGGTCCGCACATCAACTTGGCACAGGTTTTACGCCGGATGCCCTTCCTGACACAACCCTCCCATTTTATCCGGATTTGGGACCATCACTACATCTAGTGGCTGGGGTCAGGCACTGGCTGGGAATCAAACCCGGGCCTTCCGCATGATAGGCAAGAAACCTATCACTGAGCCACCAGTGCCCTATATGAGTCTGTGGAGGTATACTGAGAGTCTTTAAGGAGTGCAAGGACACTGCCTTATGGGAAAAAGTGGTAGTAAACAGTTTTTTGTGTTAGTACAAACTTCTTCCAAAAAGAAAAAACAGCTCTATAAGCTGTTCGAAAGTGCTCACACCACTTGCAGAACACCATTTCTGGTGCACTAAACCAACATGCCATAAGACTTGGTAATGTCAGATACAAGAGTAAGCTGAACAAATACTTTGCAGTTTGTACAATGAAAGAGAGTTCTTTTAAACAGTGACTGTGATTGTGAGGCTGATTGAACACAGGGCTGTTTAACTGACTGTGACTGTGAGCAGGGAATTGTGTTTTAAGGTGGGGGGGGTCAAGCTTGTAGGCTGCTGTGTCTGCTGGGAATTGGAGTTTGTGACAGAAACTGAAGTGACAGAAGTTATTGTGACAGAATGTGATGTGAATCATACCACCTAGAATAATCATCAAATTCTAGCCCTGCTTGGAGGTAATAAGCAATGTCTTGCTAATTAATATTTATTATTTTATTATTATTTTTATTTTTTAATAAATCTCAATATAAAATATTTGCATAAATTTCAGAATTTCTTAGTACCTTCTATGTACCATTTTGATTTAATGACAGTGTGTGTGCAAGCTAACACAGAGTCCACATGTATGTGAAAATCTTGTCAATATTAGATTAAATTGATCAGAGTTTAACCTGAATGCCTGTTTCAGGGGAAGGGATAAGATCCAAACAAAGCAGTTAATATAGTAAATATCAAAAATTTGTTCAAATAATGACCTAGAGATTGAATCTTGAATATTAAGAAAGATTCAAGAAGGAACATTGTATTCCTTCTGTATGCACTATATCTTGGATCACATCAAGGTTACATTCCATGATTTCATATCAGTTCAATGACTTTTTCTCATCATTCTTTGCTTTTGGTAATGTTTATGCAAACTCATGCTCAGTTTGAGTCTTATGCATTATACAAATTTCAGAAACAGCAGTTACATTTAGGTGCCTTATGTTTTGTTCAATAATTCCCCCAAGTATGACATATCAAAATACTCAGAAGCTACAGAAAATATAGTGAATTGTATGTAAATGAGCTATTATTGCTGTTAATGTAGTAGCTCATTTCCCCTCATTCATACATTTTCACTGTAGCCAGATAATGACGTACATCTGTATTTTATTATTATATTAATCTTATTTCAAGCTTCTCTAACAAATCAAATTCTGATCTACGTAATACAGTAAATAACAAGAAATAAGTATTCACACAGTATTGTTTTTGTTTACTCAGATCTTTTAGTTTTCTATGTCAGATGTCCGTTTTTGCAAGATCCACTGTGGTTGACTCACTATTTTAAAAAGACTTTTAAATTGAATTTTAAAAATGTTATTCAAGGCAGGATATTGTCTAGGCATCCGAGTTATTTTTTTGGGGGGGTTCACTGATGCATACATCTTCTCCCAACATTCCATTGGTGAAGACAACACAATTGTTACTTATGCTGTTATAAATAAAAAAAATTGATGGAAGGTGTACTTTCTTTTTCCCATGACTTTATGTGCTTTTAAAAAGCTTTTCAGCACATCATCAGAAGCAGTGAAAATATGTTCATGATAGAACACTGATTAATGCAGAGTCTGTTTGAAATATTCTCATAGTTATGATTAATTTAATGCACCTCCTGAACCACGGGTAAAACAGAGCATAAATAAATGGATTAATGGTGGAATTAAGATAACTCACAATAATGAGTTTCTGAATAGTTTCTGTCCGTATTTCAATAACATTACCTAATAAACTATAAATAAAATATGGAAGTAAACACACCAGAAACACAGACACTAAAATGCCAAAGACTTTAGCTGCTTTTCTCTCAGATTTCATGGAGTGTGAGGTGATTTTCTGTGTTTTAGGCCGTGTGTGATTATTAAGCTCTCTGATAGCAGTGGCATGTTTCTTAGCAATCACAAACACTCGAGTATACAATATGATTATGACAGAAAGTGGAAATATAAAGGTTTTTACAAGATCAATTACAGACCAAACCTCATTCAGATAATAATTACATTCTCCAGGACACATTAAAGAATCCATAAAGTTTAAATAAAAGATTGTTATGGCATAAACCAGACACACAGAACAGTTGGAATAAATCACAATGCACATCCTCCTGCTACTGACTGTGTCTGTGTAGAGAAAGGGGTTTGAAAGAGCCACATACCGATCTACAGAGATCAAAGCAATATTATAGATAGATAAGCTCATGAGGACACCACTAATGAACAAAAAAACAATGCAGAAATGTTTTCCAAAAACCCAACATGACTCAATCGTCCAGATGAACATAGATGGCATGAGTAAAGCCCCAATGAAGAAATCTGTCACAGCCAGAGAGAGCACCAGCATGTTGGTTGGTGTGTGAAGCTGCTTGAAGTGAAGAACAGAGATGATGACCAGCAGATTTCCACACACTGTTAGCAGAACCACAGCAGCTGAACACACGTACAGTAAGATATAAACTGCAGGAGATACAGATCTCTCTGGACAGGAGAAATGCTCACAGCGATCAGACTGATTAAACTCCATCAGATTCATCAATACAGCATTTCTCTAATGTCTACAGAGTTTAACTAAATAATTCACCATTGTACTATAACTATAACTGTAGAAAGCCTTAAACTGTAAAAACAGAATGTCACCTGAGCTTATATGTCAAGCAGCTCAGGTGCTTTTATAGTTTAGAAATTGATCACGCCCCCTTGAGTTTGAGAGTCAGTATGATTTATTTGTTACCGTGCTAAAATAAAAAAGCTTAGGAAACTGGTTTGTAAAAAAGCCTCACCTAAATATCAACACAAAAAGCTTATGTTAAGAAAACCGGCACTATGGATAAATAATTGTGAAAAAGAGTGAAAACACCTTTTCAGAATAAATCAAGACAGCAGTCAAGTAGGCTTAATTGTCATTTCTCATATCACAAACAGAAGTATCAATAGGAACAAAGCATAGTTCCCCCAAAATTGATGTCAAAATGGGATGTTAGACAAGATGACAGGTAACACATTCACAAATTAATGCTGACAGCAGATTGTACATGATATAATATAGGAAACAAACTGTACAGTATAAATCTGCTAGACCGGGCCCTAATGTTCTGGTGCAAACAATCCATTGGAGAGGTGAGAGGGATCCTACTTGATGTTGCAGACCTTCCTTATACATGTATAATGTATACATACATCTATACATTATAGATGCAGACATATCTCAATATCAACTGTTCAAATGAGATTATTGTGTATTTTGGTCAGGAAAGACCATGGAATTAGAAGATGTGTCCAAACTTTTGACTGATAGTGTGTATATATATATATATATATATATATATATATATATATACACACACACACACACACACACACACACATTGATCTGGCATAACATTATGACCACCTGCCTAACACTGTGTTGGTCCCCCTTTTGCTGCCAAAACAGCCCTGACCCATTGAGGCATGGATTCCACTAGATCCCTGAAAGTGTGCTGTGAAATCTGGCACCAAGATGTTAGCAGCAGATCCTTTAAGTCTCCTTTAAGATCCTTTAATCCAAAATAACATCCACATGGATGGCAGGACCCAAGTTTTCCCAGAAGAACATTGCCCACAGGATGACATTGCCTCTGCCGGCTTTCTTTCTTCTTTCTTCCCATACTGCATGCTGGTGCAGTCTGGTCCAGTCTGCTCAAGAAAGCATCCCAGCGTCTCTTCTTCCTGAGATTACTGAGGAAGAATCACCTCTCTACGGACATAATGAATAATTTCTACTGTTGTGCAGTAGAGAGCATCCTAACCAGCTGTATTACAGTCTGGTACGGGAACTGCTCTGTCTCGGACCATAAATCAATTCAAAGGGTGGTGAAAACTGCCCAACGCATCATTGGGACCCCACTCCCTGCCATTGAGGACGTCTATAAGAAGCGGTGTCTGCGTAAGGCTTGCAGCATCGTGAAGGACTCCTCTCACCCTGCACATAAACTGTTTTCTCTCCTTCCCTCTGGAAAAAGGTTCAGATGCCTAAAAGCCAAAAGCAGCAGGCTAAGGAACAGTTTTTATCCCACAGTGGTTACCTTAGTGAATTAAACTTCACTAACCTCCTTACAGGGACAGTGACTTCCCCCCACATACTGATAAAGTGATGTAGTGATGCAGTGATGTAATATATCTCTGTAAATACTCTCTGTACATTTATCTGTATAGTCTGCACATAGACTATATACTAATATATGTATATTCATATTGGTATATATATGTGTGTGTGTGTGTGTGTATATGTATACTCCCTGCATATCCATCCAGCTGTAAAATTATTCATATTTATTCATATGTATATTTCATACTATTGCATACACTGTAAATTCATCTATATACACTATATTGCCAAAAGTATTCGCTCACCCATCCAAATAATCAGAATCAGGTGTTCCAATCACTTCCATGGCCACAGGTGTATAAAATCAAGCACCTAGGCATGCAGACTGTTTTTACAAACATTTGTGAAAGAATGGGTCGCTCTCAGGAGCTCAGTGAATTCCAGCGTGGAACTGTGATAGGATGCCACCTGTGCAACAAATCCAGTCGTGAAATTTCCTCGCTCCTAAATATTCCACAGTCAACTGTCAGCTGTATTATAAGAACGTGGAAGTGTTTGGGAACGACAGCAACTCAGCCACGAAGTGATAGGCCACGTAAACTGACGGAGCGGGGTCAGCGGATGCTGAGGCGCATAGTGCGAAGAGGTCGCCAACTTTCTGCAGAGTCAATCGCTACAGACCTCCAAACTTCATGTGGCCTTCAGATTAGCTCAAGAACAGTGCGCAGAGAGCTTCATGGAATGGGTTTCCATGGCCGAGCAGCTGCATCCAAGCCATACATCACCAAGTGCAATGCAAAGCGTCGGATGCAGTGGTGTAAAGCACGCCGCCACTGGACTCTAGAGCAGTGGAGACGCGTTCTCTGGAGTGACGAATCGCGCTTCTCCATCTGGCAATCTGATGGACGAGTCTGGGTTTGGTGGTTGTCAGGAGAACGGTACTTGTCTGACTGCATTGTGCCAAGTGTAAAGTTTGGTGGAGGGGGGATTATGGTGTGGGGTTGTTTTTCAGGAGCTGGGCTTGGCCCCTTAGTTCCAGTGAAAGGAACTCTGAATGCTTCAGCATACCAAGACATTTTGGACAATTCCATGCTCCCAACTTTGTGGGAACAGTTTGGAGCTGGCCCCTTCCTCTTCCAACATGACTGTGCACCAGTGACCAAAGCAAGGTCCATAAAGACATGGATGACAGAGTCTGGTGTGGAGGAACTTGACTGGCCTGCACAGAGTCCTGACCTCAACCCGATAGAACACCTTTGGGATGAATTAGAGCGGAGACTGAGAGCCAGACCTTCTCGTCCAACATCAGTGTGTGACCTCACAAATGCGCTTCTGGAAGAATGGTCAAAAATTCCCATAAACACACTCCTAAACCTTGTGGACAGCCTTCCCAGAAGAGTTGAAGCTGTTATAGCTGCAAAGGGTGGACCGACTTCATATTGAACCCTATGGATTAGGAATGGGATGTCACTTAAGTTCATATGCGAGTCAAGGCAGGTGAGCGAATACTTTTGGCAATATAGTGTATATATATATATATATATATATATATATATATATATATATATATATATATATATATATATATATATATATATTTGTAAATCCAATCTATATATAGCTTTTATTTATATATATCTGTATATATGTTCATATTGCACTGCTAACTTGCACTTCTGGTTAGATGCTAACTGCATTTCGTTGCCTTGTAACTGTGCAATGACAATAAAGTTGAATCTAATCTAATCAAATCTAATCTAATCTAATCTAATCTAATCTAATCTAATCTAATCTAATCCCCAGAAAAGTGACGCACACTCACCCTGCCATCCACTTAATGTAAAAGAAAACGTGATACATCAAACCAGGCCACCTTCTTTCATTGCTCCGTGGTCCAGTTCTGATGCTCATGTGCCTTTTGTTGGAACTTTTGACGATGCACAGGGGTCAGCATGGGCATCCTGACTGGTCTGCGGCTATGTAGCCCCATATGCTATAAACTGCGATGCACTGTGTATTCTGACACCTTTCTAACAGAACCAGCATTAACAATTTGAGCAACAGTAGCTCGTCAGTTGGATCGGACCACACGGGTCAGCCTTCGCTCGCTAAATGCATCAATGATCCTTGGCCGCCCATGACCCTGTCACCAGTTCACTGCTGTTTCTTGCTTGGACCACTTTTGACAGATACTGACCACTGCAGACTGGGAACACCCCACAAGAGTTTGCTCTCATCCAATCATTTACCATCACAATTTGGCCCTTGTCAAACTCACTCAAATCCTGACGCTTAACAATTTTTCCTGCTTTTAACATACACTACTCACAAAAAGTTAAGGATATTTGATGAGCCTCTACATGGCGACTCGGCTGATCCCAGAGGTTTTCTATGGGATTCAGGTCTGGAGAAAGTGCAGGCCACTCCATTTGAGGTACCCCAGCCTCCAGCAGCCGTTCCCTAATGATGCGACCTCAATGAGCTGGAGCATTGTCGTCCATGAAGATGAAATTAGGCCTGTGTTGTTCATGCAGGGACACAATGACTGGATTAATGATGTTATTCAGGTAGTATTGGCTTGTCACTGTACCATTCACAAGATGTAGGGCAGTTCTGTATTGAGTGGACACACCTGCCCAGACTGTAACACCACCACAACAGTGGCTGATGCATAGCGCTCTCCTTGACGTCTCCAACATCGTTGGTGGCCATCATTTCTGCTCAACGTGAATCGACTTTCATCAGAGAACAGCACTGAGGCCCACTGGTCCCTCGTCCAGAATAAATGCTCCCTGGCCCGATGCCTGTGCCATCTTGGAGGAGTTGGATTGCCTGTGCAATCACTGTATGGTCTAGGTATCGCCTCATGCTACCAGTAGTGACACTGACCCAAACCAAATGCAAAACTAGTGAAAAACAGTCAGAAAATGTCAGTGGCCTCCACCTGTAAAAACATACCTGTTTTGGGGGCCATCTCATTGTGGCCCATCTCGTGCACCAGAAACTGATTAACAACCCTCTCTGCTACTGACCAGATCAATATCCCAGGAGATTAATTGACTTGATGCTATACTCTGATTAAAAAAATATAATTTAAAACACGGAAAGTAAATGTTCAATATCTTAAATATTTATTGTTCAAGATTCTGCACTATTTCTGATCACTATTTAAATGTAAGCAAATATGTGATACAGACAATGTTAACTGGTTTGTAAAAAAAAAAAAAAAAAGTCAGATTTTCCTCATTCTTAATCACTTCTACTAAGGCATGTGTTTACATGACATTTTGATGGATTTGAAGCAAAATGGTTCATAACATTTTACACAAACTTGTGGAGTCCTGCTTGAGTGCACAATAAATTAAAACAAAGAAAGGTTTGTACCAAATACTCAGAAACTCTGAAATGCATGTCAATAATACAAACATTCTACTGTGTATTTTACTTCAGTTAAAATTTTCGATGTGTGTGTGTAGGGAAAAAGGGTAAAAAAAAAGGCTTTTCATGGCAGAACATTTATTAACGCTGAGTCTGTCTGAAATATTTGGAGAGTTATAATTAATTTAATGCACCTCCTAAACCACGGGTAAAACAGAGCATAAATAACTGGATTAATGGTGGAGTTAAGATATGCCATGACTTTCTGAATAGTTTCTAACTGTATTTCAATAACATCACCTAATAAACTGTAAATAAAGCTGCTTTACTTTAGCTGCTTTTCTCTCAGATTTCATGGAGTGTGAGGTGATTTTCTGTGTTTTAGGCCGTGTGTGATTATTAAGCTCTCTGATAGCAGTGGCATGTTTCTTAGCAATCACAAAAACTCGAGTATACAATATGATTATGACAGAAAGTGGAAATATAAATGTTACTAAAAGATCAATTACAGACCAAACCTCATTCATGGAGTAAAAACACTCCCCAGGACACAATACAAAACCTGTGAAGGTTCCACTGAAATACTGGAATGCTACGTTATACAATAGACACCACTTACAATTAACCACAGTGCACACAATCCTCCTAGAGATAGTTTTTGTGTAAAGAAAAGGGTTTGGAAGAGCAAAATGCTGATCTACAGCGATGAGAGCGACATTATAGATAGATAAACTTGTTAGAAAACCAGTAATCAACCACACACATGTGCAGAAATCTCTACCAAACATCCAACATGACTCAATTGCCCAGATGAACATAGATGGCATGAGTAAAGCTCCAATGAAGAAATCTGACACAGCCAGAGAGAGCACCAGCATGTTGGTTGGTGTGTGAAGATGCTTGAAGTGAAGAACAGAGATGATGACCAGCAGATTTCCACACACTGTTAGCAGAACCACAGCAGCTGAACACACGTACAGTAAGATATAAACTGCAGGAGATACAGATCTCTCTGGACAGGAGAAATGCTCACAGCGATCAGACTGATTAAACTCTGTCAGGTTCATGAAAACACAATGTTTAAAGAAATAGCTCACAGACTGGATACTACTAATGTAAAACAAACTGTAAAAAGTCACAATCAAATGTCTTATGACTACGACCCCGGGACTTTTACAGTTTAGAAATTGTTCACACCTCCTGAGTTTGAGTGACAGCATGATGCAGTTGATGTCATGAGTCACTGGTAAAAGAGTATGTATATTATAATAATTGTGCAAATCTGTAATAAAGCCTCAAATAAAAGGCAAAACAAAGTGCTTTTCTGGGAAAACCTGCATTCTAAATAGAGAATGTGTGGAAAAGGATGACAAAAACACATTTTTAGAATAAATCATTATGCAATAATGAGTGTATCCCTGTCACTTCATGCAAACTGCTATACACATAACTCACAGTATGATTATCATAAATAGAAACAACTGAAACACTGTTTATCTATTACTCTGCTCCCTTTTCTTTTTTCGGTTCCATCTTTCAGATCAGTCACAATCTGTTTTCCAGTGAGTGAGCTAATGCTATGCTAACTGATGAACAGCTTTATGACATTTTGATGGATTTGTTGCATTTTACATGACAGCAAAGACAGGAATGTACCAAATCTTCAGAAATTTGGACTTTGAGAATGGCCAATTAAAAATGCCCATAAAACGGCCATTTCTGTGAGGAGAGGAGTTTAACTTCACCCGGGTGTAAAGCGGCGAACGTATGCAGTTAGGAGGTGCTTGTTAGGGCCCGAGCACCGAAGGAGCGAGGCCAGAGGCCTTGCACCGTAGGTGCGGAAGCCCTATTGTTTTCTTTAGAATTTTATATTTATTTATTTTTTTATTTTTTCAACCTTTCGGGGCATTTTGGACCCCTTAACATGCTCAAAAACTCTTGAAAATCAGCAGACAGGTTGGAATCTGCGGCCATTAGGACGTCACCGTGGCTCAGCCCTGGGCGTGGCAGACACCCGTCACAGCACCCCCTGGAAAATCTTGCTGCATAGCTGATACACACTTACACGCATCCATGTACAACTTGGGACACACTTAGATCTCATTGAACTGAACAATTTTCACACTGCATGTCATTAAGTCTAATCCACAGGAAGTGAGGTATTTTGAGTTGTTTGCAAAACGCACCCAATGGAATTTGAAATACTCCTCCTAGGGAATTGATACAACTGCCACCAAACCCAGGCTAATATGATCTCAAGACATTGATACAACCGCCACCAAACCCAGGCTAATATGATCTCAAGACACTGATACAACCGCCACCAAACCCAGGCTAATATGATCTCAAGACATTGATACAACCGCCACCAAACCCAGGCTAATATGATCTCAAGACATTGATACAACCGCCACCAAACCCAGGCTAATATGATCTCAAGACACTGATACAACCGCCACCAAACCCAGGCTAATATGATCTCAAGACATTGATACAACTGCCACCAAACCCAGGCTAATATGATCTCAAGACATTATTATAACCGCCACCAAACCCAGGCTAATATGATCTCAAGACACTGATACAACCGCCACCAAACCCAGGCTA
This sequence comes from Hemibagrus wyckioides, assembly GCF_019097595.1. Lineage (NCBI taxonomy): Eukaryota > Metazoa > Chordata > Actinopteri > Siluriformes > Bagridae > Hemibagrus > Hemibagrus wyckioides. Next base: position 44,428,440 of record NC_080715.1, read on the forward strand.
ATATGATCTCAAGACATTATTATAACCGCCACCAAACCCAGGCTAATATGATCTCAAGACATTGATACAACCGCCACCAAACCCAGGCTAATATGATCTCAAGACATTATTATAACCGCCACCAAACCCAGGCTAATATGATCTCAAGACATTGATACAACCGCCACCAAACCCAGGCTAATATGATCTCAAGACATTGATACAACCGCCACCAAACCCAGGCTAATATGATCTCAAGACACTGATACAACCGCCACCAAACCCAGGCTAATATGATCTCAAGACACTGATACAACCGCCACCAAACCCAGGCTAATATGATCTCAAGACACTGATACAACCGCCACCAAACCCAGGCTAATATGATCTCAAGACACTGATACAACCGCCACCAAACCCAGGCTAATATGATCTCAAGACACTGATACAACCGCCACCAAACCCAGGCTAATATGATCTCAAGACATTATTATAACCGCCACCAAACCCAGGCTAATATGATCTCAAGACATTATTACAACCGCCACCAAACCCAGGCTAATATGATCTCAAGACACTGATACAACCGCCACCAAACCCAGGCTAATATGATCTCAAGACACTGATACAACCGCCACCAAACCCAGGCTAATATGATCTCAAGACATTGATACAACCGCCACCAAACCCAGGCTAATATGATCTCAAGACATTGATACAACCACCACCAAACCCAAGCTAATATGATCTCAAGACACTGATACAACCGCCACCAAACCCAGGCTAATATGATCTCAAGACATTGATAATGCAAAATATCTCAAACGGTTCAGCCGTGAGAAGCCCTTAAACTTATGGCGAATAAAACGAAACAGGAAGTGGCTAATAACTTCTGTGTACATTATGTGATCTACATGAAACCTTAGGATTATGTTAAGCATTGAAAGCTAATCACACTGATATGACAACTGAGTCTCGGTCATAGCGCCACCAACTGGCAGCAGGAAGTGTGTCACTTTTTGAAATCTGTAATATTTTCTCCCTTACTTTCACCTGATTTGGTTCAAAATCAGTCAGAATAATGTCAGGACATGGCTGATGTCAAACTGTGAAGGAATTTTTGATATCTTGAATCGTGTTACTATGGCGACGATTTACCTGAGAACATAATAGAAGAAAATGAATCTTCTCATATCTTACGAGTGGAAAGGCCTAATGTTCCAAAATGTTTCACATAGAGAGTGTAAATGTTTATGAGAAAGTCCAGTGTGGCTGGTCCCCGGGCGTGGCACAGGGCTGTCACAGCGCCCCCTGGAACTTTGTCAGAAATATAGCTGCTCAGCTCATCTTCCCTTGGACATATATGCATGAAAGCTGGTAAACATATAGATCTCATTGAGGTAAATGACGTTCATCCACCTGTCATGGGATCTGCTTAACAGGAAGTCAGTTATTTTGGGATGTTTGAAAAACGCACACAATGGAATTTGATATACTCCTCCTAGGGGATTTGTATGATTTTGACCAAACATGGTCCAATATGATGGATCAATATGATGAAGACATTGAGGATCTAAAGTTGATGAGGGATTTTTGATCTCAAACGGTTCAGCCGTGAGGAGCCCTTAAACTTATGAGGAATAAAAGGAAACAGGAAGTGGCTAATAACTTTGGTGTCTATTGTATGATGTTCATCAAACCTCAAGTTTATGTTAAGAGAAGAAAGCTGATCACATGGCCATGACTACTGTCAGTGTCAGTCATAGCGCCACCAACTGGCAGCAGGAAGTGTGTCACTTTTAGAAATCTCTAATATTTTCTCTTCCTTTCACCTGATTTGGTTGAGAATCAGTCAGAATAATGTCAGGACATGGCTGATGTGAAACTATGAAGGAATTTGTGATATTGTGAATGTTGTTGCTATTGTGAGGACATAATAGAAAAATATTAATGTTCTTATATCTTAACAGTGGAAAGACCTAATGTTTCAAAAAAATGTACATAGAAAGAACACCTGGTTGTGAGTGATTCTGCTTAGTTTCATGATTTTGTGACGCTCAAACGGCTCACAACAAATTTTTACATTTATCAGTCCATTGACTGGACATGGTTTTGGCCTGACTCCTGCAGTACTAGACTATGTCCACTAGAGGATCTTTCCACTTCATTTTAATTTTTTTAAATATGGCTTCATGTTCACAATTTATATATACAGAGTCAACCAAAAAATGTATATATAGACTTCAAGAAAAGAAAAAGTAGACATTTTTTCCTGGGTGACTCTCTCTCTCTGTATATAAAATGATACAGAAATATAGTTTAGAGGGAGAGTCATTGTCCCTTTTCACATCACTGGACATTGCTATGATCTGTTTCATTACACCCAAACTGTCACTTTTGCCCTTATATAGTTTAGACGGAGAGTTAGTGTTCTTGTTGCCATCAGTGGACTTTGGTGTGATCACTTTCATTAGACCCAAATTGTCACTCTTGTCCTTTTGATATTTCCCCTTTTAATGCATGTACCCACTGTGCCCACTGTGTCTGGTGCGCCTGGGTGGCGATGGCACCGTGTAGTGATGGCCCATAGTGCGAGGGCCCGTCATTGCTGCTTGCAGCTATATTTTCTCCTTTGGACTTCAACGTTGCTGCCAATTGTGTTTTTACTGTGGAAAGTCAGGTTACCATTGTGGCATCTGTCCCAAGAAACCCATGTATCAGAATTATAAAGTGGGCTGGATATCTAGTATGACCAGTATGACTGTGCCTATCAAATTGCAACATAATCATGAGTTCCTTTTCTTGTAGCCCTAGTGGACTCTGGAGTTAACCTAATCGACCATCAGCTTGTTGAAGAATTGTGGCTACCTACACTACCATGCAGCACTCCAGTCCACATCACAGCTGTAGACAACCAACCCATTGGGGGGGGGGGGGCTACATCACCTGCCAAACCATCCCTCCATGTCTGACTTTTTCACACTTAACGACTTTCTTTGTATATTATTTCCTTCCCTACCAACTCAATCATCTTGGGGTTCCCATGGCTCCAATTACACAACCCAGTAATTTGTGGAATGTGGTAGCTTAGTAGTTAAGGTGCTGGATTACAGATCAGAAGGTTGTGAATTCAAATTCCAGGTCCACCAAGCTGCCACTGCTGGGTCCCTGAGCAAGGCCCTTAACCCTCAATTGCTCAGTTGTATAAAATGAGATAAATTGTAAGTCACTCTGGATAAGGGCATCTGCCAAATGCCAGAAAATGTAATTTCATGGACAAATAAAGAACTTATCCAGTGGTCTACCTAATGCCTTAACCAATGCTTCCACAACCATGTAACCCATCTATGTTTAACTATTTCTGTGGAAAGCTTTGAGGCTTGGGCATGAACGTTTTTTAGCATAGAAAAAGCCACCAAGTTTCCTCCTCACTGGTCTTGGGACTGTGCTATCAACTTGCTGCCAAATGCCATGCCTCCTAAATGCTGGATATACCCTCTATCCAACCCAGAAAGCCAGACCATGGAGAAATACATTGACAAGACTTATGCAGCAGGGTACATCTGCCCCTCCACCTCTGCTGTCCCCGCAGGATTCTTTTTCATTGAGCACCATCTTTACACTGGTTCAACAATGAATGCTTCTAATATTAGACAATGACTGATTTGCTTTCTTTTCTTTAATGAATGCAATTTGTAGAAATGGAAAAATTTTAAATGCAGAAAGATCGAATGATTATAATGATTATTATGTAATGATTAACAGCAACGTTTTTTTAAACGATTATATTTTGTATGATCTTTAAAGAACTAAGACTGTAACAAAGTAACTAACACTTGTATTAATTGATGTTTTTTAATAAAGGAATAATAATTAATTAATTCAATTGGCTATTTATTTAGACTTGAGGCTTTTTCCATATTCCTCACCTGGAGCACGAATTTCAGGAAGTTGCTAACATTAAGTTTGATTTTGCTCAGAGATTTGCTTGTTTATATGGATGTTTTCTGAAATCATAGTAGTTTAGTGAACCTTAATATAAAGCATTACCATTTCTGCAAGAAATAAAGTATACATTTTTCCATTTATTTTAGTGGGATATTGTTATAACCTGATTTTATAAACCAGGTTGGGTTTAGTGCTTCATTCAGTTGTTTTTTTCATACTACATTCACAAAAGAACAATCAGTGTGCAGTATTTTGCAAGATAAAATCATTTTTGTGCACTTCTGCAACTAGAAATAAAACAAGGCATAGATAACAGGATTAGTGGATGAATTCACATAATTCCCTCAGATAAGGAAATTTCTATAAAGTTAGAAAGTCTAGAAAGTTATACAAAAATGAAAAACCTGTACATCTATCACTCTACCACCGTTTCTCTTCTGTCAGTTCAGTCACATTCCATTTGGTAGTAAGCGAGCTAAGGCTATGCTAACCGATGGACAGCTAGACAACATTTTGATGGATTTTATCCGAAATGGTGCATAACATTTTACACAAACTTGTGGAGTCCAGCTTGAGTGTGAAAATACTCAAACTCTAAAATTCATATAAATATTGCAAACATTTTACTTATCACTTAAACTGCTATGAATATAAGCTGTAATAAAAAAATGCTTAAAAATTTAACTTTTGGATGTGTGTATGTGTGTGTGTGTGTGTGTGTAGGGAATAAAGGTGAAAAAAGCCTTTTATGAAAGAACATTGATTAACGCAGAGTCTGTTTGGAATATTTGCAGAGTTATAATTAATTTAACACACCTCCTGAACCACGGGTAAAACAGAGCATAAATAACTGGATTAATGGTGGAATTAAGACAAAACACGATTGTGACTTTCTGAAATGTTTCTGCCTGTAGTTCGATAATATCACCTAATAAACAGTAAATATAACATGGAAGTAAACACATCAGAAACACAGACACTAAAATGCCGAGGACTTTAGCTGCTTTTCTCTCAGATTTCATGGAGTGTGAGGTGATTTTCTGTGTTTTAGGTCGTGTGTGATTATTAAGCTCTCTGATAGCAGTGGCATGTTTCTTAGCAATCACAAAAACTTGAGTATACAATATGATTATGACAGAAAGTGGAAATATGAATGTTACTACAAGATCAATTGTGGACAAAACCTCATCCAGGATGAATAAACATTCCCCAGGACACATTTCAGGTCTTGTTAAGTTTCCATTGACATATATGAGTGCCAAGTCATACCCTAGCACCATACACCAATTACAAAATATTACTACACACATTTTTCTCACAGAGACTTTGTTCAGGTAAAGAAATGGGTTAAAGAGAGCTAAACACCGATCAAAAGCGATCAGAACAACGTTATATATGGATAAAGCCATGAGAAATCCAGCAGTCGACCAAACATACACTATATTGCCAAAAGTATTCGCTCACCCATCCAAATAATCAGAATCAGGTGTTCCAATCACTTCCATGGCCACAGGTGTATAAAATCAAGCACCTAGGCATGCAGACTGTTTTTACAAACATTTGTGAAAGAATGGGTCGCTCTCAGGAGCTCAGTGAATTCCAGCGTGGAACTGTGATAGGATGCCACCTGTGCAACAAATCCAGTCGTGAAATTTCCTCGCTCCTAAATATTCCACAGTCAACTGTCAGCTGTATTATAAGAACGTGGAAGTGTTTGGGAACGACAGCAACTCAGCCACGAAGTGGTAGGCCACGTAAACTGACGGAGCGGGGTCAGCGGATGCTGAGGTGCATAGTGCGAAGAGGTCGCCAACTTTCTGCAGAATCAATCGCTACAGACCTCCAAACTTCATGTGGCCTTCAGATTAGCTCAAGAACAGTGCGCAGAGAGCTTCATGGAATGGGTTTCCATGGCCGAGCAGCTGCATCCAAGCCATACATCACCAAGTGCAATGCAAAGCGTCGGATGCAGTGGTGTAAAGCACGCCGCCACTGGACTCTAGAGCAGTGGAGACACGTTCTCTGGAGTGACGAATCACGCTTCTCCATCTGGCAATCTGATGGACGAGTCTGGGTTTGGTGGTTGCCAGGAGAACAGTACTTGTCTGACTGCATTGTGCCAAGTGTAAAGTTTGGTGGAGGGGGGATTATGGTGTGAGGTTGTTTTTCAGGAGCTGGGCTTGGCCCCTTAGTTCCAGTGAAAGGAACTCTGAATGCTTCAGCATACCAAGACATTTTGGACAATTCCATGCTCCCAACTTTGTGGGAACAGTTTGGAGCTGGCCCCTTCCTCTTCCAACATGACTGTGCACCAGTGCACAAAGCAAGGTCCATAAAGACATGGATGACAGAGTCTGGTGTGGAGGAACTTGACTGGCCTGCACAGAGTCCTGACCTCAACCCGATAGAACACCTTTGGGATGAATTAGAGCGGAGACTGAGAGCCAGGCCTTCTCATCCAACATCAGTGTGTGACCTCACAAATGCGCTTCTGGAAGAATGATCAAAAATTCCCATAAACACACTCCTAAACCTTGTGGACAGCCTTCCCAGAAGAGTTGAAGCTGTTATAGCTGCAAAGGGTGGACCGACGTCATATCGAACCCTATGGATTAGGAATGGGATGTCACTTAAGTTCATATGCGAGTCAAGGCAGGTGAGCGAATACTTTTGGCAATATAGTGTATATGCAGAAACTTGATCCCATAATCCAGCAGGACTCCATTGTCCAAATGAACACTGGAGGCATGATTAAAGCGCCGACAAGGAAATCTGACACAGCCAGAGAGAGAAGAAGCATGTTAGTTGGTGTGTGAAGCTGCTTGAAGTGAAGAACAGAGATGATGACCAGCAGATTTCCACACACTGTTAGCAGAACCACAGCAGCAGAACACACGTACAGTAAGATATAAACTGCAGGAGATACAGATCTCTCTGGACAGGAGAAATGCTCAGTGATCAGACTGATTCATTAAAACAGCATTTAAAAAATTCTACAGGATTTAAAAGAATAACTTGTTATTGCTGTTACTACTGGAAAATGGTGACGATACAAATCGTTTTAAATGTCAAATGAGTTATGGCTCAAGCGGCTCTGGTCCTTTTATAGTTTAGAAAATGACTGACAGCTTTATGTGCATGATGTCATGCTCCTAAAGTGCGCCTATTTTTATGATAATCTAAAACAAAGAATTAAAAATATTTTTAAAAAAATGCATATTCATAAAGAACTTGGTCCCTATATCAAAAAGAAAATATAACATACATGATCAAGAAAGTGTTGTAGTTTTTATCATGCGATTTTTTTTGTACAATTATCCTGTGTTAGCACGCATAGAATAAACATTATATATACAATTTTTATGGCTCTATGTCTGGTTTATATATCAGCTTCAAACTAGCACAAGCAGTGGTAGCTACTGACCAAAACTAATCCATGAGCATTTGTTTACAATTAACATGAGACAAGTGAGACAAGTTAGCACACAGAGGTCGGCCATGGAGCCCAGGCTTACCTGGTCCAGACCTTTTCTCCAAATAAAGTAACTGAATCAATATACACAGTGTATAACCTGGGGACTTTGAGGATGACCAATTGAAAATGGCCATAAAATGCTCATTTCTGGGCCATTTCTGTTTTTGAATTTACTTGGTTTATTGGATTTGCCCTTTTGAATTGTTTGCCTTGCTGACTGTTTTTGACTGTCTGCTTGTTTGCTCACATTTTGCCTTTGCCTGCCATTTATGCTCTGTTTGCTTGGTTAATAAATATCCATTCTCTGCACATGGATCCTGCTCATCCTTCGTTACAGAATACTTCACCACCAATGGGTCCAGCAGACGTATCTCTGCTCCACGCCCTGCTAGCTCAGCATTGACAAGCACTCGCGGCTTACCAAGAGCAGGTCACAGCACTTCAGGGCACCAACAACCAGCTCCAACAAGTCCTCATTAACACTATGGGATCTTGTAATGAATCCATGTACACGGTGCCACCGGACAAGTTTGACGGCTCTGCAGACTGATGGGGTTCATACAGCAATGTGAAGGATTTTTCACACACCAACTAGATACTTACTGCAAGGAATCCACTCAATGCGCTTTTCTCCTTACTTTACTTACCAGACGAGTGTTGGATTGGGCTATGGCGGTGTGGGACAGTGACACCCAGGTACAATCTTCATATTCACATTTCATGCAGCTAATTCGGGATGTTTTTGAACACCCTGCTGGCGTATGGGACATCTCCCTCCAACTGCTGCAACCCCCAAGGTGGGGATACTGCGGCAGACTATGCCCCTACTTTCGTACACTGCCAACACAAAGCAGCTGGAATGACCTGGAACTCAAAGCGGTATTTTGAGAGGGCCTCAACACTACGTGCTTATCTGCCACCAACCTCCTTGCGCATTTACCATATTAATCTTCCCAGTCTGGAAACTTCTGAGTCCATGCAGATAGGCCAAACTCACATATCTGCTGAAGAACGCCAATGCTGCCAATTGTGGTCAACCTGATCAGCGTTGTGTGCTCTGCCCCGAAAAGACAACCACACAACTCTCTCAGGTGAGCCTTCCCCATTCTTCTCCAAGATTTCAATTGCTGGTTCGGATTATCCATGGTAATTGTCATTCTAATGTGCCAGCCCTAGTTGACACAGGACTGGCTACCAACTTGTTCAGGAACTACAACTTCCCACTACCAGTCAGAGGTTCCCACTAAGGATCTCAGCGGTAAACAATCAACCTATCACATCGCCTTATAACTCATCATACGACACCCATAACACTACAGATCTGCCTTTTTCATACGGAAGAAGAAATCACACTGTTCATCATGTCATCACCTGCTAACCAGTTCATCCTTGGATTTCCCTGGTTCCAGACCCATGATCCTTGCATCTCCTGGACTGATAAAGAACTCACGCAATGGTCCCCCCACTGCCAGCATCATTGTTTCTGTGTTCTGTGTTCCAGTCATTTGTCAACAAGATTTTTAAGGACCTCATCAACCACTGTGTGATAGTGTATATTGATGATATTCTCATTTACTGTAAAAACTAAGAGTCCTATGTGACTCACGTCTGCCAGATATTACAGAAACTTCTCCAACATCATCTCTTTGCCAAAAGTGAGAAATATGAATTCCATCAGTCCTCCATCACCTTCCTATGGTACAGTATCAGCAACAGGGGAGTGAAGATGGCCTCTAGTAAGGTCAGCACTGTCACAGAATGGCCAGCACCCTAGAGTATAAAGGAATTACAGCATTTCCTTTGGTTTGCCAACTTTTATCGGCGGTTCATTAGGAATTACAGTTTTTTTTCCCATTCACCACTCTGCTTAAGGAAAAACTGAAAGAATTGGAGTGGTCCGAGATGGCTTCCCTAGCCTTAGAAGAACTGAAGGGCTGATTTATCACCGTGCCTATTCTATACCACCCTGACCCAGAATACCCATTCGTGGTGGAAGTGGATCCCTTTTGTGGCATAGGGGCTGTACTCTCCCAGTGCCATGGAGATTCTAACAAACATTTTCCCTGTGCCACAGAAGAGATTAACTATGATGTGGGGAACTGGGAATTGCTCTCAATTAAGGAAGACTTGAAGGAATGAAAACATTAGTTAGAAGGGGCCCGTCACCCATTTGAAGTACTCACTAGTCATAAGAACCTCAAATATATCAAGAGTGCCAAATGTCCGAATCCGCGCCAAGCACGATGGGCACTATTCTTCACTTGCTTTAATTTTGTTGTCACTTACCGCCCAGCTTTGAAGAATAGTAAAGCGGCCACCCTCTTCTGCCACCATGACCCCCAGAACAACAGAAGATGGAGGGAGTTTCTCCCCTGGGCTGAGTATGTGCAGTCACCAACTGCTTCTTTTGGCCTCACGCCCTTTCAGCATACATTAGGCTACCAACTTCCCATGTTCCCATGGTCAGGAGAGCCCTCTGAGGTACCGGCTGTGGACGAGTGGTTTCACCAAAGCCAAGAGGTATATAACAGTGCACATGTATGCCTCCAACTAGTGGTCCACCACCAGCACATTCAGGCTAACCGTAGGAGACACCCACATCCACAATATCAACCAGGACAAATGGTTTGGCTATGAACCAAGAATCTAAGTCTGAAACTCCCATTTCATAACTTGAGCCCCTCTGCATCGGTCCCTTTAAGATCATCCAACAAACCAACCTGGTAACTTACTGCCTCAAACTCACACCTAGCTATCGCATCTCACCCTCATTCCACACCTCTCTCCTCAAGCCGGCCATCACCAACTTCTGGATTCTATTACTACATTGCCTGCTGTTTCCCCCAACATCCAGCCGAGGGACCCCTTACCAGAATTCTGACACTTCTGGGTTCGAAACCTCTGACTGTATAGACATTTAAACACGCGGACGCCACCGCTTTAGTGGAAAGTGTTGTTTGTGTGTTTTCACCACGTACTGAGTCTTGAATTATTCTATTGTCTTTTTTTGTTCTTGACCGTTTCTGTTTTTGGATTTATGCTGTTTATTGGACTTGCCTGTTTGGATTGTTTGCCTCGTTGACTGTTTTGCCGGTTGTTGACATTTAACATGTTTTTCAGCTCAACAATGAATGCTTATAACATTAGACAATAATTGATTGGATTTTGTGTTTCATTCAGTTGTTTTTTTTTTCATACTACATTTACAAAAAACAATCAGTGTGCAGTGTTTTGCAAGATAAAATCATTTTTGTGCACTTCTGGAACCAAGAATAAAACAAGGCATAGATAACAGGATTAATGGATGAATTCAAATAAAAAAGAATTAGAATATTATTAATCATGACATACGATGATGTTATTAATCTTTAAAGTGCAGGAATGACAATGACGAACATGAGGTTGATTAACGGGCCGACGTCATTAAAAGCACTGACCAAAATTTTCTTTCAGGTAAAAAAGTCAAAAATGAAAAAAACTGTTCATCTACCACCTTTTCTTTTCGCTCTTCCATCTTTCAGTTCAGTCACACTCTATTTCCCAGTGAGTGAGCTAATGCTTTGCTAACCAATGGACAACTAGATGACATTTTGATGGATTTTATCCAAAATGGTTCATAAGATTTTACACAAACTTGTGGAGTCCAGCTGGAGTGCACAGTAAATTAAAGCAAAGAAGGGAATGTACCAAATACTGAGAAACTCATGTACTTCATGTACATTTTGCAAACATTCTATTTTTCACTTACACTGCTGTGAATATAATTTGTAATTTAAAAAAAAAATGTTTAAAGATTTAACTTTTGGATACGTGTGTGTAAAAGGTAAAAAAACAAAAAAAAGCCTTTCATGAAAGGACATTTATTAACGCAGAGTCTGTCTGGAAAATTTGCAGAGTTATAATTAATTTAACACACCTCCTGAACCACGGGTAAAACAGAGCATAAATAACTGGATTAATGGTGGAATTAAGACAAAACACAATCGTGACTTTCTGAAATGATTCTAACTGTATTTCAATAGTTTCACCTAATAAACTGTAAATAAAATATGGAAGTAAACACATCAGAAACACAGACACTAAAATGCCGAGGACTTTAGCTGCTTTTCTCTCAGATTTCATGGAGTGTGAGGTGATTTTCTGTGTTTTAGGTCGTGTGTGATTATTAAGCTCTCTGATAGCAGTGGCATGTTTCTTAGCGATCATAAAAACTTGAGTATACAATATGATTATGACAGAAAGTGGAAATATGAATGTTACTACAAGATCAATTGTGGACAAGACCTCATCCAGGATGAATAAACATTCCCCAGGACACATTTCAGGTCTTGTTAAGTTTCCATTGACATATATGAGTGCCAAGTCATACCCTAGCACCATACACCAATTACAAAATATTACCACACACATTTTTCTCACAGAGACTTTGTTCAGGTAAAGAAATGGGTTAAAGAGAGCTAAACACCGATCAAAAGCGATCAGAACAACGTTATATATGGATAAAGCCATGAGAAATCCAGCAGTCGACCAAACATATATGCAGAAACTTGATCCCATAATCCAGCAGGACTCCATTGTCCAGATGAACACTGGAGGCATGATTAAAGCGCCGACAAGGAAATCTGATCCAGCCAGAGAGAGCACCAGCATGTTGGTTGGTGTGTGAAGCTGCTTGAAGTGAAGAACAGAGATGATGACCAGCAGATTTCCACACACTGTTAGCAGAACCACAGCAGCTGAACACACGTACAGTAAGATATAAACTGCAGGAGATACAGATCTCTCTGGACAGGAGAAATGCTCACAGCGATCAGACTGATTCATGAATACAGCATTTAAACACAATTTAAAAGAATAACTTGTTATTGCTGTTACTGCTGGAAAATGGTGATGGTACAAATCTTTTTAAATGTCAGATGAGTTACGGCTCAAGCGGCTCTGGTCCTTTTATAGTTTAGAAAATGATCATGCCTCCAGGGTTGACTGACAGTTTTGTGTGCATGATGTCATGCTCCTGAAGTGCACCTATTTTTATGCAAATCTAAAACAAAGAATTAAAAATATTTGGATATTCATAAAGAACTTTTATTCTTTGTCTCTATATGAAAAAGAAAATATAATAGGATATATACAGGATCAAGAAAACTGCACAGTTCTTATATGATAAAACAACTTATTCACTTAATTGCAAGCCATTTTTGAACAATGCTTTTGCCATTTTAAAAAAAAGATCCGGTGCCAGTATGCACAGAACAAACAGCTGACAGTACATTGTCAATGTCATGTGGCATTGGTCCTGTGTATCTGTGTTATATCAGCTTCAAACTAGCACAAGCAGTGGTAGCTACTGCCCAAAACTAGCAATATTTTTATAATTAACATGAGACAAGAGGGCCAAGTGAGCACACAGAGGTCAGACATGGAGCCCAGGCTTGCGTGGTCCAAAAAAAAAGAAATTGATTGAATATACACAGTGTATGAACTGGAGACTTTGAGAACGGTCAGCTGAAAAAAAGACAGTATCCTATTAGCCTGAAATGGAGCTGAAAATTCCCATTTCTGTGGCCTACTTGTCTGACACCATAGATCACAGAGGCACTGGAGGTGGTGATGGAGAATGCGACAGAACATCTCTTATTAATGGTTGTGGTAAGTGTCATTTATTTTAAGTGACTATTTTGTTCTTTCTATATTTTAACTCTACAATTGTTCAAACACAAGGTTGCTCATTTAAGTTGTTTGTACCACTTTGGGTCAAAGGTCAGTGATCCATCATCTGCAATATGTTTTGATTCCACAAACACCCTTCTAGTGTTCAGTCTCATCTAGATACTGTACATTTACACTAAAGAGCTGCTGCTGCACTCATCCCAGAAATCTTATTCACAATCTGCTCATACTTTGTTTACTCTATTCTATTTCTGAACAGCAAAATGATTTCTAATCACACTGTCTGGTGTCACACAGGAGAGGAAGGCTTGCCGTTTGACTCTGGTTCAACAATGTTTGCTTCTGATATTAGACAATAATTGATTAGATTTCTTTTCTTTAATGCATGCAATTTGTAAAAATGGCAAAATTTAGAAACATTGATTATTGTATTACTGTAATGATTTACAACAAGGTTTTCTTAAATTATTATATTTAACTACGTTTTATGTAACATGGTCTTTAATGAACTAAGAGCAACTGTAACACAGTAACTGACACTTGTATTAATTGATGTTTTTTAATGAAGTAATAATTAACGAATTCAATTGGCTATTTATTTAGACCTGAGGCTTTTTCCATATTCTTCACCTGGAGCACAAACTTTTAGTTCAATTTTGCTCAGAGTTTTGCTTGTTTATATGGATGTTTTCTGAAAGATTATTTACAGTTTATTAATACTGAAGTAAATCATGGTGGTTTAGTGAACCATATATATATATAAAGCATTTCTACCATTTCTGCAAGAATTAAAGTATACATTTTTCCATTTATTTTGGTGGGATATTGTTATAACCTGATTTGTAAACCAGGTTGGGCTTTGTGCTTCATTCAATAGTTTTTTTCATACTACATTCACAAACGAACAATCAGTGTGCAGTATTTTGCAAGATAAAATAATTTTTGTGCACTTCTGGAACCAGGAATAAAACAAGGCATAGATAACAGGATTAATAGATGAATTCAGATAAAAAAGTATTAGAATATTATTAATCATGACATGTGATGATGCTGTATTGCTCGTTAAAGTGCAGACATAATACGGCACCAAACATCCCAGAAACACAAAAACCAGAATGCCCAGAACTTTAGCGGCCTTTCTTTCAGATTTCATTGTATCCGAGACGCTTTTCATGTTTTGATTGAGATCTCGTATAGCGTTTGCATGCCTCTTCGCTATTACAAAGACCTGGAAGTACAACATGAGCATTAAACTGCAAGGAATGACGACGATGAACATGAGGTCGATTATCGAGCCAACGGCATCAAAAGCACTGACCAGACATTCACCAGGACACAGCAATAAATTTGTGAAGTTTCCGTTCAGGTAAAAAAACACAAAGTTATACAAAAATGAAAAAAACCACGACAAACATATCAGAGTGTCAACAATTTTAGACGTGACATCCTTCAGGTACAGAAAGGGATTGCTTAAAGCCATGTAACGATCGAGAGCGATCAGAACCACGTTTCCTACAGACACACTCGTGAGCTGGAAACTCATAAAATTAAACAGGATGCAAAAAATGTGTCCAAACATCCAACAAGACTCAATTAGCCACGTGAAGTGGAACGGCATCACGAAAAGTCCAACCAAGAAATCTGACATGGCCAGAGAGAGCACCAGCATGTTGGTCGGTGTGTGAAGCTGTCTGAAGTAACACACAGAGATGATGACCAGCAGATTTCCACACACTGTTAGCAGAACCACAGCAGCTGAACACACGTACAGTAAGATATAAACTGCAGGAGATACAGATCTCTCTGGACAGGAGAAATGCTCACAGCGATCAGACTGATTAAACTCCGTCAGGTTCATTGATCTAAAATCACAGGCATAAATAAGCAAAAAAAAAATGTAAGAAACATTTCTCCAAACACTATTTGAAACTGGTGTCACATATTTATATGCCCTGAACACGTAAACCCCACCCCAAATTTACATCTTACTGACATCATTATATTTACATAACCTGGGGAAAACAATTACCGTTTGTCTAACGCCGTTGTCTTCCTCTAGAATATCTAAATAATATGGGATAAAATGGCACATAATTAAAAGTAGCCATTAACCTTATTTTTATGACCATTAAGTAGGATTAGAACTCCTGTCTACAATTATACTGACCAGGACTGCACAGTGACAGAACTATGAATAAAACGCCAATGTTATGTGATCCATGAAAAAAATGTAATAAATAAATACATTTGTGAGAAAATACATTGCAGTGAGAACTGAAACAGTCTCCATTGCAAAAATCATTACTTGCTCGAATGGTAAAAAATAAATAAATCAATAAATAATAAAAAAAAATAAAAGTAGCAAATAAATAAAAAGCATTAAAACAATAATTATTATTATAATTAATAATAATAACAACAAAAACAATATTATTATTATTATTATTATTATTATTAACAACAACAGGGGGAATTAGCAGGGGTTTTTGCTGGTTTCAGTACACAAACAAAAATTTTCCACCAGATTTTGTTTTGGAAAAGTTGAATATCTCTGTACTTATGTACATAGAAACTCATATCATTTACATGACGCCATTTAGCAGACGCCCTTATCCAGAGCGACTTACAATTTCCCTCATTTTATACAACTGAGTAACTGAAGGTTAAGGGCCTTGCTCAGGGGCCCAGTGATAAATATGGCCTGTTACTCATATCTCTGTTTCTCATAAACCACATGGAAGACTTTGCTTTAAAACAATTTATTGTACAAATCAGGAAAAGCAATGAACTGTATTTAAGAAAACTGCAAAAATTTATTAATGATTCATTATTGAGAAATCACAAATCTATGCACTACATGTATATGACGTTAAAATAATTCAAAGTAATTTGATCTTTAAGTATAAGGCTGTGTTTTAAATTTGATATACTAGACAACATGAATGAAATATATCTTTATAAAACAGTAACTCAAAATTGTTTCAATTCTTTACAGTATGTGCAAAGGATTAAGTGGCAGAAATAAATTTCACACTACATCCATCATTTTTTTTTTTTTATAATATGATTATGTGTACAATCAGCTTCACTGAATAGGTCTCTCTTATAATGGAACAGGTTTTTTTTTTTTGGCAAGAATATGAACCCCAATAAGAAAGGATTCACTTTTCGAATAATATATTATTAAACGTCTGACCATTTCTAAAATCTTTGAACTGGATAAATAATGGATATTGTGTGAAAATATGTTTAAAATGGCACATGATTTTTGCCTTTTAAGAAGCTGAATATTTACAGTTTTACTATATGGAATGCATGAGAATAAGTTTTAAAATACATTTTTTTTGTTTTTTTTTCTTGTTTTTTTGGGAACAGTCAAAGTTTGTCACCATGCTAAATTACCCATTTATTTTTTTTTGTACTTCATACTAATTATATATATATATATAATGTTTTAATGTCGTATACCCATACTTCTTCATCTGTTAAAGTATCAAAAAGTTGAAGATCGCCCTAAAGAAAATATGGCAGGGGGAAAAAAAAGCTTTGGTGGAAGTTATCTATGCATCCAAGTATTATTATTGGCTCTTATTACTTAGAATTAGCATTAGCCATAGTGTTGCCAGAAGCAATAATATACAAAGTAATTGTTATTAATTATTGAATAAAATAACTGATAAGCTCAGATGGGTCATACTAATTAAGGTTATAATCCCATTTTAAGTACTTTTTAGCTACTCACTGAAACCCAAAAACCTTGGTATCGATAAAATGGACAGACTCAAGTCAGAGGTTAAAACTCTGTTCCAGATCATATCCTTTTCGACTCATCTCCAAATCATAATTCTGGATAAAACTCCTCCACTTAGATCAATTTCCAATTCCTTAACACTAGTCACTGTTTTTTTTAAATATATACACACACACACACACATTATATAAAGGTTCCCATTGTGTTCACTTCAATTAATGGTTAACCCAAGAATCCATCACCTCATGAACAGAGCTAGTTTTCATTACTAATTGGTGAAATTAGCACGAAAAGGTAAATTTCAATTAAAGTAAGGACAGCAGAATCAATTTTAGCAGTCAGCAATTGGCACAAAGCAGCTTAAGCTAAGTATCCTAGCGTGAATCTACTAGCAAATGCTAGTCATTGGAAGTTCTGCTATATAATAAAAATTATAAGAAGTTAAACTACTCGTTTAGGTAGTGTTAATCATATATATATATATATATATATATATATATATATATATATAGTCTCTCATGATACTATGACAAGAAACCTCTGAAGTTAATATCAAAGCAGAAAAGCTAGCACAATATGATGAATGTGGAAAAATTCTAACGTTTGTTATTTTTTTAGTAACACTACCACAATGTAGAGCCTTGAAATGATTAAATATACTGATTGTATTTTTCCGACCTGTTAAAGCTATCCACCACGCAGCATGACATAGTGTTAACAGTGCTACCTGCTAGCTTTCACTGCATGTTAGTTCGTCATTATCGATATCATCATGTAGCAGAGCATCAGATGGGTCAGGTGTAATCAGGTGTTATTTTTAAAAAATACTTGGCATTCCAGAGGAATAGGAATGGGATTTATTCATGATTAATTATTTATAGTGAATAAGTTAAAATTGTCAAGATCTGGAGACTCAAACATCAACATTGTTTAGAAAATGTCATTTTTATGTATATTTATATAGCATGATGTCACAGTGACATCATAAGCTAGTTTTTCATGCTTGCGAAGATGTTTTTTTTACTCACATCAACCTTAAATCACAGGAATAACAGGACAAAAAAATGACCAGGAAAGAAATGTTGTTGGTTTTTTTCAGTGTTCACCTGTGATGTTTCAGGTGAATTTAGAAGTTTTATCCTTTAACTGATCCCCAGATGATGAGGGACACGACCACAATCACCACAGCCAGGACTACAATCAGGATGCACATCTTCTTACGAGACTTTTGCTGTGTTAAAAAAAAAAAAAAAATGTTATGTTATCTAAAACTGTTTTATGATTATATTTGTTGTCGTATCTGAAAGAATCATTTAGTTCCTAAGTGTTCTGCTCGTCAGTGTGGCTAACATCATAATTTTCTAATGAATAAATCAGAAGTGAACTGAATACCTTTAACAAGAATAGCTAGGGTATGTTAGCAAAACATTCCTCAAATTAGATGAGGTTCATGCCTTCTAGTGAGGTAAAGTTTTAAGATTATAAAATCTCATTTTTTAAATCTTTGTTTAGTCCAATGTACCAAAATATTTTACCGAGTTTGGGTCAGGGATGCTCGTTCAACACTATTTCACCAGTGTCCTGCCTAGCTGTAGAGCTAACAATGTTGTGCAGCACGAGAATGACAAATTGGCACAATTTATAATGGACTTTTGCACACTGATGAACTACTTTCCAAACACCTGAAGTCGTGCCAACGAAGATTCCGAGTTACCTGGTAATTGGCGGCACTGGCGAGCTGCTGTGTTGCAGACTGTACGTTCACTTCAGCACTTTCTACATTGGCCTCTATGCTGTCTGAGAAGAAATAACACAGTGGCATAAGTATTGGTACCCCCCTTCTTGAGAAGATATATAAACAGTTATGTTATAAACTGGAATTGAAATTCATGTCACAAATCCACCCAGAATTACCCATAAAAATTGACATTTGCAAAATTATTTACAAATAAAAATTTGAACATCACTAACTTTTGATGGACAGATTTTTCAAGGCTGAGTTGCGGTTGAGTTCTCCGATCATGTATTTACCTTCTTTTTTCTTTTTTTTTTTAAATAGCCAAACCCTGACTGATACTTTTATAGAACCCAGACTTGTTTTAATCGCTCTTTGTTCCAGGTATATTCTCCAACATGTTCTGGGTTGTTCAGGTGTAACTACATTTACGGCATTTGGCAGAGAGCCTTATAATATTGATCTCATTTATACAAATGAGCAGTTAGGGGTTGAAGGCCTTGCTCAGGGGCCCAGTGCTGGCAGCTTGGTGGTGCTGGGATTCGAACTCACGACCTTCCTATCAGTAGCCCATCACCTTAACTGAGCTACCACTTCCCCTAATTATATTCAAAACACACTACACTTTAATTTCACACATCAACTTCTAGTTGTGCGTCTTATGACAATATTTTCAGCCATTTCACATTCTGTTCATAGAAACTGAGATTTTTCCTTCATCTGTCTGGTTTCTATGATAACTGCATGATGAACAGCTGTACAGCTGTTGTGATTTAAAGAGGATGGAAAGGAAATGTTCAATACATTTGTTCAGAATGTCACCTTTCATTAACTCCTGATTAACAGTTTCTCTTAAATGTGTTTATCTTTTATCTTTTTGTTTATCTTTGTCTCTTGGTCACTAAACTGATTTTAGTGTAATGTGTAACGTCATGAGAAAGGAGTTCAACACTCTGGGTGCATGTACACATAATCTAATGTACTTCATAGGAGTTTCACTAGGTCTCCAGCTTACGCATCCCACAACACAACCAAAGAGCCTTCATTACCTAGAGCTTTAGTGCTCTCTAGTGACACACCTGAATATTATTATTATTATTAGCGCTTACCTATATTTAAACAAAAAGCTTTTTTAGTTTATTGTTATATTTTTCATTGCAATATGTCAAAGTTCAGGATGATGGTCAAACAGTAGAGTAACTTCAGCAGTGTTCACCCCCCCCACCACCACACACACACCCCCAGACACGCCTCCAATTTGCCAGTCAAATCTTAGAATACATACATAGGAAATTCCTACTGTTTTTACCTCAGGTGTTCTCGCAGGACTTCATTACAAAAATATTTAACACCTTTAATTGTTGTTGTGTGTCAGTGCAGTCTATAACAAACACACAGTCGGGATTTAATCTTTCATTAGTGAATTGTTTTTAACCCCTCTGTGCTTTAAGTGTGATGATTCTACCTGATGAGTGTTAATAGGGGTGTGTGTGTGCGTCTTCTGTAATACACCTGAATTGTTGCCTTACATTGCCACAGTTTGATCTGAACTTACATTACTATGACCAGGGGCTTCACAATATATATATAAATATATATATTTGCAGTTTATTTTGTGAATTCAAAGGCACTAAAATTCTTCATTTTTTAGAATATTTTTTATCAGACCAATGGCACTTTATAACAGACATCAGTAATAAATGACTGGTTTGTTTTTGGAGCTCATTTGCATATTGTAGTGTACTAAAACACTGCCACATTAAAATATTCTATACAATCAAGCTGCTGAAATGATTATGCACGTCACAAGTCTAATTTTAATAAAACCTAAAGGCTGCTCCACTGCATTTAATTAAACATCATTAGCATGAAGAATAAACAGCTGCTTATCACTGGACTTTGACACCATAATCACACTCATGTGTGTTTGTCCATAGGTATGAGAGTCAAATCAACAGAAAAAGCTCCTTGGCCTCCACACTATGGCAATATACACTAGAGCCACACTTTTAACAGATTAATCCACCTTGCAGGCCTTTTTGGAGGTGTATTGTAAAGTATTGGCACCCCTCAGCAGACGTTTTAATATAATGCTATAAAGCCGGTTACTGCGACCCATACTAAACTGGCATTTATTCAAGAAAGAGAAGAAAAAACTGGTTTAAAAACAAACTACAGCATTCATTCTACATAGGAATTTGTAAAAAGAGACAAACTGCACTAAGAATAGCAAAGAACAAAAGAAATCTGGATAGTGATTTCCCAGAAACGCTGTGGTTAAGGCCATACATTTCCTAAAAGCAGCCTAAATGCCTTAAACCTTAAATGCTACACTTATATTAATACAGAATATTATATTACTATAACATGAACACATCAGGAGGCCTTTTTGAGTTTGTTCTGCATGTGTAATACATGTGCATTAGATCTTACCGATCATATCTCCCTGTTCGTGCACCATGACGGCCAGATCTTTGAAGATCTCGTTGATGTCTGTGATGTCCGACTGAAAACAACGGTGTATAGAAAAGTCAGTAAGTAAACTCATGATTTTACGTCATGTCTAACATGTAGAGGTTCCGTAAATAAACAGAAAATTAAATAAAGAAGTTTTTATATGATTCATAATCTTAATATTTAAGATTGTTAAAGACCAGAATTTGGACACAGCCATTAATGCACACATTCCAGGGTGTTTAGTATTTGTATGGGTATTTTTATTACAAATATTGTGCCTAGGGCAAATGCTTACACTGTAATGGATCATAGAGATGTTTACTATTTAGTTTGTGGCTTGAGTGAAATAAAAAGTAAAAAGAAAAGAAAAGTAAGAAAAGAATGAATACGGGAGCTCAAACACAAACACAAACTGTGAAAAAAAAAAAATGCTAGCTACAGAAGACTAGCAAATTGGCCTGTATATCTAAGAGAGAGACTCAACGTACAAATCCCGCATTCACCCTAGCAAGTCATTCAAGTCCACTCAGGTATGGGTGTGTAGGACTGACAATGTTGTTACTAGTGGGTGTGGCCTGTTTGGCATGTTAAAGTATGACTGTCTAGTAGCCAAAATGTACAAGAAGAACATGAACTATGACAACAGTATTTCAAGTACTTCAAATACTCCATCATACACTTATATTGCCAAAAGTTTTGGGACATCTGCCTATACATGCACATAAATGTTATATAATAGCTTCAGCTCTTCTGGGAAGGCTTTCCACAAGGTTTAGGAGTGTGTTTATGGGAATTTTTGACCGTTCCTCTAGAAGAACATTTGTGAGGTCAGGCACTGATGTTGGACGAGAAGGTCTGTTCTCACAGTCTCCGCTCTAATTCATCCCAGAGGTGTTCTATGGGGTTGAGGTCAGGACTCTGTGCAGGCCAGTCAAGTTCCTCCACACCAAACTCACTCATCCATGTCTTTATGGACCTTGCTTTGGTCACTGGTGTGCAGTCATGTTGGAACAGGAAGGGGTCATCCCCAAACTGTTCCCACAAAGAGCATGAAATTGTCCAAAATGTCTTGGTGTGAAGCTGAAGCATTAAGAGTTCCTTTCACTGGAACTAAGGGGCCGAGCCCAACCGCTGAAAAACAACACCACACCATAATCCCCCCCACAACCAAACTTTACACTCGGCACAATGCAGTATGGCAAGTACCGTTCTCCTGGCAACCGCCAAAAATCCAGACTCGTCCATCCGATTGCCAGACAGAGAAGCGTGATCGGTCATGCCAGAGAACACATACAGACTGCTCTAGAGTCCAGTGCTTTACACCACTGCATCCGACGCTTTGCATTGCACTTGGTGATGTATGGCTTGGAGCAGCTGCTCGGCCATGACACCCCATTCCATGAAGCTCTCTATGCACTGTTCTTGAGCTAATCTGAAGGTCACACAGATGAAGGTCTGTAGCTACTGACTCTGCAGAAAGTTGGTGACTTCTGAGCACTGTGCTCTTCAGCATGCGCTGACCCCGATCTGTGATTTTACGTGCCCTACCACTCCATGGACCGAGTTGCTGTTGTTCCCAATTGCTTCCACTTTGTTATATTACCACTGAGAGTTGAGTGTGGAATATTTAGTAGTGAGGAAATTTCACGAATGGACTTATTGCACAGGTGGCAGCCAATCACGGTACCACACTTAAATTCACTGAGCTCCTGAGAGCGACCCATTCTTTCACAAATGTTTGTAGAAGCAGTCTGCATGCCTAGGTGCTGGATTTTATACACCTGTGGCCATGGAAGTGATCGGAAACACCTGAATTCAGTGATTTGGAGGAGTGTCCCAAAACTTCTGGCAATCTAGTGTACGTTCACTTGTTTCTCTGTGTGTTAGAGCTACACTGCTAATGTAGCTAACAATTAATGGAAGATTATGGCCTCTGGTTCGACCTCACTCACTGAGTCTGTGTAAATACTGATGTGTAAATACTCTGTATTGCATTAGTACAATGATAAAACTGCATTAATACAGTATATGGTGTATATTATTATTATTATTATTATCATCATACCTCCAGCTGTCTGATGGCCGTTTCTCGCTCCTGAATGAGATGCAAATCCTCCTCAGTGATTCCATCTTCATAGCTTTGTGTCTGAGCCTGGGTCTCACTACATTAACACATCATCATCATCATCTCCATTATGGAACATATGTGAATGTGTAAATTGAAATTGAAACCTATATAATTAAGCAATTAATGGAGCAAAAAAAGAAAGAAATATGTGTGTTTTGATTTTAAATGTTTTTTTTAAAAAAAGGTGTTTTATAACAAAATAAATAAATAACCTGACACAACACTGTAACATCATGATTACATTTTTCTTAATCACCTACATTTTCTTTTTTCGCTGTTTTTACTTCATTTTTTCGATATTTAAAGACACTGACCTATCAAACGGTGAAGCATTTCCTCCAAACGGCTCATCAGCAAAACCACTCTGAACAAGAAAAGCAGGTCAAATGATCAGTGCCGTGAACATTACAAACAAAAGGCGATGTGTTGTAATGAAGTGAGTGTTGATACCAGCAGTTGGAACGTGAACGGATATCGGATATGGAGTACTGTTGCTTATGGAGGGAATGAAATCTGTCATGCCTACACAACTAACCAGCGTTACTACGGTATCAATTTTGCAATAAACCTGTAGTGAGAAGAATGAGGCTGAAGATTGGAATCAGATTAAAGTTCATGTCCTGAACTTTTGGATGCTGGGGAAACTGAGAAACCACAGTTCTATACACACACACACACACGTCTTACCGAAACTCTTGAACTCGCTCGAACTCTGGCCACAAACTCTTTCTCTTTCTGTGCAGCTTGTCTCTGGGTTTTCTGTACAAGTGCCAGCGCGTTGGAGAAATCATTGACGAGCCGCTCTCGCTGAATCTTACGCTGACGCTATATTTTGAAAGAAATAAAATAATAATCATAAGTGGTACAATGCTAAAATTTTTTTGTCACTTCATTTTTGGACCATGAGGTGAGCTAACAACTTACCTGATCTTGAGTTACGGGTAATGAGCTGAACTCCTTCAGGCATTTATCCGTTTCTTTAGCCAGCTGGTTCGCATACTGCTGTTTCTGCTGCCTGTGTGTATAAATACGAACAGACATTAACACAATTTTAATACTTCAACATGTTTGTGAGAGTGCACTACTCCTTATACATACTGAGTGTGTGTGTGTGTTTAGTCACTCACAGTCGCTGTCGGAGATCCGGCGTGTCTCTATCTGTTCCGAGTTGCGTCACTATTCTCTGGATTTCAGATGCTAGTGAGAATAAATCAGAAAGCGCACATACATTAAATCCACATTTCATTTAGATGTTCTTGCAAGTAGCAAAGCTAGCTCAATGCTCTTATCATAAAGCGTGATATAATGTTAGCCGTGATAGGACATGTACTTACTCTGCTGTGTTATGTTCTGGATGTTAGAACCAATGGTTTGCGCGAGTAAATTTGGGTCCCTCGATCCCGACATGGCGGCGACCTTCTACACCTTTAAGGATACATGATAAATCAGACAGAAGGGTCCAGATGGAGTCAGAACAGATCTCACTCCCATCCACCAATCAGAAAGTGTTACAGGAACCGCTATAACAATTACTACTACAGTAATAATAATAATAATAATAATAATAATAATAATAATAATAACAGTGTATGTCTTTAAAATACATGCATGTCTTGTCTCTAGCTATGCTGAGATCACAATAAGATGTTTTTTATTATTGTTTCATCAAAGCCAGGGATCAAGGTGGAGCCGCTTTGATGAAATATAATGACACCAAAAAAAAAAAAGTTACAAATAAAATGTCGCCAGCATGAAATGCGGAAACACACACACACACACACACACACACACACACACACACACACACACACACACGGGCGCGCTCTATAATATTCCCCACACTAAAATATCAGCAACTTTACAACTTATAATCTTTATTCGCCTGAAAAAAAAGCTGTAATTATATTTAGATTTATTATTATTATATATTAAGTGTTGTGAAATCGTCCATTAACCGAATGTCAGAAGTGTCAGCACTTTTGGTGTTCACATTTTGGCATTATCTCCGTTTTTAACCTTCATTAATAAACATCTCTGATCGCGGAGGATCAAACAAAACATCTTTTATGTAATTTACCTTGATCTTCGTTGTCGGTTTTTTCTCTCTCTCCACTCCCGAACAGATTTCCTGACATCCAAAGTCGCGGCCCTTTCTCGTCACATGATGTTCCAGCCTGAACGCTGATTGGTGGGTTTGCGACAAGCCAAAGAGATTTTAAAACACACAGAACGCCCAGTCGCTGAACACTTCCGGGTTGTGTAAACCCGGGTCATACGACTCGCCTGTGCGTTTCATGATCAGACTCACAGGGTTTGCGGTATATTTGTTGGAAATATAATTTCGATACCATTTGTGTTCGAGGAGAAGTTTGTAAATCTCTGCCTGTAAACAGTAAACTCAGTGAAAACGCCTCCTCAACTTGCAGTTTCAACTCAAAAGTTCCTTCCTAGTTGACTCAGTGACGTCAGATCAACATGGCTGCTCACACTGTCAACTCTACTTTTTAATGAATTTATTTTCTACAGTCCTAAAAACCCAGAACTAAGTTTTACTAAGTTTTAGTACTTCTGGGTCCATCGTCCAGAAGTCGGTATTTCATTTTTGGGGGGGTTTTAGGTTAAATGCCTGAAATACACTGTGTTTTTCTGCGACATAAAATACATCAGTAATACCCCACTGGTGATTTTAGAAGCTTTTATGTGTCTTGTTTGCTACCAAACAGCTAAATGGGGCTATAAAGGCTGTCAAGGACATTACACATCATCACACCGAGCAGGAAAACTCACCTACTACATTACATTTGGCAGAAATTCTTATCCCGAGCAACTTACATTTTATACAACGGAGCAATTAAGGGTTAAGGGCCTTGCTCAGGGGCCCAGCAGTGGTAGATTGGTGGTCCTGAGGTTCAAACTCACAACCTTCCAATCAGTAGTCCAGCACATTAACCACTAAGCTACCCACATCCCTTTATTTTCCAATTCAAATTTTATTTGTCACATACATCATGGTACACAGTATGATATGCAGTGAAATGCTTACATGACTGTTTGCTTTGACCCTTGAAAAGGATAAAATGTAAAATATAAAATACGTAATATAAAATATAAAAAAAACTACAATTATCAAATATAAAAAAAACTTCAATTATTAAATATAAAAAACTACAATTCACAGTAGGTAAATAAAAATATCAATAAAGTAAGGTAGGGTACATGTGTATACAGAATATGTATATAAAATATAGAATATATATATATAAGAAATGTAGGATATGTCAAATGTAAACAACTGTATTATACTGTATTATATAGAACTATATAAAAATGTCAAATGTAAACAACTGTATTATACAGAACTATATAAAGTGTATAATGTGCAATAAATGTACAGTGTGCAGACAGCAGCAGTACGGGGTGGTCATTTAGTGAAATAAGGTGATGAGATGATGAGAGCAGTGGTATTGTCCTCTTTGTGTATAAACAGGACCAGAATGTGTTTATGTTTTATGTATGGTGTGTCACAGTCCTGTAATGTGCAAATGTACGGTACGGTTTGGTGTTTTCCAACACATCTGTGTAGGAAGCATTGCAAGTCCAACTTGTTGTGTTTATCCTTGTCCTGCTGCAAACTATTCCAACTCAAACATTCACAACGGTTGTGTTAATTTGTGAAGATTATCTTGATGACAAAACATGTAAAAATCTTGGCCACGGAGTCTGAGTCCATGTTTTTCTTGTCCCAAACCTATAATTAAAATTCACCAAGTTTTGAAAAAAAAAGCATTTATTGTGGCACGAAACCTCACTTTACATGATGATATTATTTATACAAAAGATTCAGCTGGATGTTTACAGTGTTTAAATGGATCAGGCTTAAAGATGATCACTGGTGTCTCTCTCCCCTCTATCACAGACATTTACACCCCACACCCCCCTCACACACACTCTTACACCCCCCTCACACACACTCTTACACACCCCACACCCCCCTCACACACACTCTTACACACCCCACACCCCCCTCACACACACTCTTACACACCCCACACCCCCCTCACACACACTCTTACACACCCCCCACCCCTCACCCACACTCTTACACACCCCACACCCCCCTCACACACACTCTTACACACCCCACACCCCCCTCACACACACTCTTACACACCCCACACCCCCCTCACACACACTCTTACACACCCCACACACCCCTCACACACACTCTTACACACCCCACACCCCCCCCACCCACACTCTTACACACCCCACACCCCCCTCACACACACTCTTACACACCCCACACACCCCTCACACACACTCTTACACACACCCCTCACACACACTCTTACACACCCCACACACCCCTCACACACACTCTTACACACACCCCTCACACACACTCTTACACACCCCACACACCCCTCACACACACTCTTACACACACCCCTCACACACACTCTTACACACCCCACACCCCCCTCACACACACTCTTACACCCCCCACACCCCCCACACACACTCTTACACACCCCACACACACTCTTACACACCCCACACCCCCCTCACACCCACTCTTCCACCCCCCACACCCCCCTCACACCCACTCTTACACCCCCCACACACCCCTCACACACACTCTTACACACACTCTCACCCACCTCACACACACCCTTACACACACCCCTCACACACACTCACACACCCCTCACACACACTCTCACACACTCACACCCCACACTCTTACACACCCCACACCCCTCACACACACTCTTACACATCCCACACACACACTCTTACACACCCCACACCCCCCTCACACACACTCTTACACACCCCACACACCCCTCACACACACTCTTACACACCCCACACACCCCTCACACACACTCTTACAAACCCCACACCCCCCCACACACACTCTTACACACCCCACACCCCCCTCACGCACACTCTTACACACCCCACACCCCCTCACACACACTCTTAAACACCCCACACCCCCCTCACGCACACTCCTACACACCCCACCCCCCTCTCACACACACTCTTACACACCCCACACCCCACTCACGCACACTCTTACACACCCCACACCCCCCTCACACACACTCTTAAACACCCCACACCCCCCTCACGCACACTCTTACACCCCCCACACCCCCCCCACACACACCCTTACCCCCCCCACACCCCCCTCACGCACACTCTTTCACACCCCACACCTCCCTCACACACACCCCCACACACACTCTTACACACCCCACACCCCCCACACACACACTTACACACCCCACACCCCCCTCACACACCCTCTTACACACCACACACCCCCCTCACACACACTCCTACACACCACACACCCCCCTCACACACACTCTTACACACCCCACACACCCCTCACACACACTCTTACACACCCCACACACCCCTCACACACACTCTTACACACCCCACACACCCCTCACACACACACTCTTACACACCCCACACACACACTCTTACACACCCCACACCCCCCTCACACACACTCTTACACACCCCACACACCCCACACACCCCACACACACCTCACACACACTCTTACACACCCCACACACACCTCACACACACTCTTACACACCCCACCCACCCCTCACACACACTCGTACCCACCCCACACACACACTCTTACACACCCCACACACCCCTCACACACACTCTTACACACCCCACACACCCCCCACACACACTCTTACACACCCCACACCCCCCTCACCCACACTCTTACACACCCCACACACACACTCTTACACACCCCACACCCCCCTCACACACACTCTTACACACCCCACACACCCCACACACCCCTCACACACACTCTTACACACCCCACACCCCCCTCACACACACTCTTACACACCCCACACACCCCTCACACACACTCTTACACACCCCACACACCCCTCACACACACTCTTACACACCCCACACACCCCACACACCCCTCACACACACTCTTACACACCACACACCCCCCTCACACACACTCTCTTACACACCCCACACCCCCCTCACACACACTCTTACACACCCCACACCCCCCTCACACACACTCTTACACACCACACACACCCCTCACACACACGCTTACACACCCCTCACACACACTCTTAAACACCCCACACACACACTCTTACACACCCCACACACCCCTCACACACACTCTTACACACCCCACACACCCCACACACACACCCCTCACACACACTCTTACACACCCCACACCCCCCTCACACACACCCTTACACACCCCACACACCCCTCACCCACACATACACACCCCACACCCCCCTCACACACACTCTTAAACACCCCACACCCCCCTCACACACACTCTTACACACCCCACACACCCCTCACACACACTTACACACCCCACACCCCCCTCACACACACTCTTACACACCCCCATCACACACACTCTTACACACCCCACACACCCCTCACACACACTCTTACACACCCCACACCCCCCTCACACACACTCTTATACCCCCCTCACACACACTCTTACACACCCCACACCCCCTCACACACACTCTTACACACCCCACACACCCCTCACACACACTCTTACACACCCCACACACACACTCTTACACACCCCACACACACACTCTTACACACCCCTCAAACACACTCTTACACACCCCACACACACACTCTTACACACCCCACACCCCCCTCACACACACTCTTACACACCCCACTCCCCCCACACACCCCACACTCCCCTCACACACACTCTTACACACCCCACACCCCCTTCACACACACTCTTACACACCCCGCACACACACTCTTACACACCCCTCACACACACTCTTACACACCCCACACCCCCCTCACACACACTCTTACACACCCCGCACACACACTCTTACACACCCCACACCCCCCTCACACACACTCTTACACACCCCACACCCCCCTCACACACACTCTTACACACCCCTCACACACACTCTTAAACACCCCACACACCCCTCACACACACTCTTAAACACCCCACACACCCCTCACACACACTCTTTCACACTCCACACACCCCACACACACACTCTTTCACACCCCACACACCCCTCACACACACTCTTACACACCCCACACACCCCTCACACACAATCTTACACATCCCACACACACACTCTTACACACCCCACACACCCCTCAAACACACTCTTACACACCCCACACACCCCTCACACACACTCCTACACACCCCACACCCCCCTCACACACACTCTTACACACCCCACACACCCCTCACACACACTCTTACACACCCCACACACCCCTCACACACACTCTTACACACCCCACACACCCCTCACACACACTCTTACACACCCCACACACCCCTCACACACACTCTTACACACCCCACACACACTCTTACACACCCCTCACACACACTCTTACACACCCCACACCCCCCTCACACACACTCTTACACACCCCACACACCCCTCACACACACTCTTACACACCACACACCCCTCACACACACTCTTACACACCCCACACACCCCTCACACACACTCTTACACACCCCACACACCCCTCACACACACTCTTACACACCACACACCCCTCACACACACTCTTACACACCCCACACACACTCTTACACACCCCACACACACACTCTTACACCCCCCACACCCCCCTCACACACACTCTTACACACCCCACACCCCCCTCACACACACTCTTACACACCCCACACACCCCTCACACACACTCTTACACACCCCTCACACACACTCTTACACACCCCACACACCCCTCACACACACTCTTACACACCCCACACACACTCTTACACACCCCACACACCCCTCACACACACTCTTACACACCCCACACACACTCTTACACACCCCACACACCCCTCACACACACTCTTACACACCCCACACACCCCTCACACACACTCTTACACACCCCACACACCCCTCACACACACTCTTACACACCCCACACACACTCTTACACACCCCTCACACACACTCTTACACACCCCACACACCCCTCACACACATTCTTCACCCTCCTGCCATCTGGAATGAAGTACTGGAGCATTCGGGCCTCACAAACAGACTGTGTAACAGTTTCTTTCCTCAAGCCATCAGGCTCCTCAACACCCAGAACTGAAACTGTATCAACTCACACACACACACATACACTTACTTAACTGTGAGAACTGATCTGTTCCAAACCCAAGACTCAAAACATACATCTATAACTCCACCCACATTATAATGGTTTACAACTGATGCTATATGCATATGCTTACAAGCAAATATGTTATAAGAAACCACTTGTTTACATTTCCTCTATTTTGCACAGTTTTTCGGTGCTATGTGTCCTGTACTGTTTTGTGTTGTTTCTCTATTGTTTGTTTATGTAGCTAGGACAGCTACTTTCAGTCCTTAGCTTCTGCCCCTAGCTCTGTCTTGTTGTTTTGTTTTGTAGCTATATGTTGTTGTTGTTTCATGTAGCACCAAGGTCCTGGAGTAACGTTGACTTATTTGACTGTGTACTGCGTCAGCTACACTATATTGCCAAAAGTATTTGCTCACCTGCCTTGACTCGCATATGAACTTAAGTGACATCCCATTCCTAATCCATAGGGTTCAATATGACGTCAGTCCACCCTTTGCAGCTATAACAGCTTCAACTCTTCTGGGAAGGCTGTCCACAAGGTTTAGGAGTGTGTTTATGGGAATTTTTGACCATTCTTCCAGAAGCGCATTTGTGAGGTCACACACTGATGTTGGACGAGAAGGTCTGGCTCTCAGTCTCCGCTCTAATTCATCCCAAAGGTGTTCTATCGGGTTGAGGTCAGGACTCTGTACAGGCCAGTCAAGTTCCTCCACACCAGACTCTGTCATCCATGTCTTTATGGACCTTGCTTTGGTCACTGGTGCACAGTCATGTTGGAAGAGGAAGGGGCCAGCTCCAAACTGTTCCCACAAAGTTGGGAGCATGGAATTGTCCAAAATGTCTTGGTATGCTGAAGCATTCAGAGTTCCTTTCACTGGAACTAAGGGGCCAAGCCCAGCTCCTGAAAAACAACCCCACACCATAATCCCCCCTCCACCAAACTTTACACTTGGCACAATGCAGTCAGACAAGTACCGTTCTCCTGGCAACCGCCAAACCCAGACTCATCCATCAGATTGCCAGATGGAGAAGCGTGATTCGTCACTCCAGAGAACGCGTCTCCACTGCTCTAGAGTCCAGTGGCGGCGTGCTTTACACCACTGCATCCGACGCTTTGCATTGCACTTGGTGATGTATGGCTTGGATGCAGCTGCTCGGCCATGGAAACCCATTCCATGAAGCTCTCTGCGCACTGTTCTTGAGCTAATCTGAAGGCCACATGAAGTTTGGAGGTCTGTAGCGATTGACTCTGCAGAAAGTTGGCGACCTCTTCACACTATGCGCCTCAGCATCCGCTGACCCCGCTCCGTCAGTTTACGTGGCCTACCACTTCGTGGCTGAGTTGCTGTCGTTCCCAAACACTTCCACGTTCTTATAATACAGCTGACAGTTGACTGTGGAATATTTAGGAGCGAGGAAATTTCACGACTGGATTTGTTGCACAGGTGGCATCCTATCACAGTTCCACGTTGGAATTCACTGAGCTCCTGAGAGCGACCCATTCTTTCACAAATGTTTGTAAAAACAGTCTGCATGCCTAGGTGCTTGACTTTATACACCTGTGGCCATGGAAGTGATTGGAACACCTGATTCTGATTATTTGGATGGGTGAGCGAATACTTTTGGCAACATAGTGTATATGTAGTTCAAATGACAATAAAAGCTTCTTTGCTTGACTTTACTGGACTTGACTTTGAGTGTGAATATTAGGCTGTATATATTCAATATAGGCATATCACTGAATTCTTTTAATATATTTCATATAAAGTAAGAAAACGCAGGATTTGTAAAGGTGGCAACCTTTACAAATGTTAGAAATAGTCAGATTACAGTCATTATTTATCACTATTAATAAAATATCTGATTGATGCAGACTTAGATTTTTATTAAAGGTGTATTTAACATTTATATGGGTGGTTTCGACATTGGAATTTATGTTTTACTCTATTAGCCCGCACAATTTCCACCCAAGTTCACAAAGCACACACAAAGCAAGACATAGAATAAATGGCCTGTAGAATATAATTCAGCTACCGTTTGTAAGGACAAAATATCATAAGGATTAGCATTATCATTAGCATGACCACTTTTAAAAAACAAGGTTGGCTGTTTATTCAGTAAGTGTTGTTTATATATGTATACAGTATAACACATTTAGCATCATTAGCAACATTTAAAAGTGGTTAATAAAAAGCATTTCCTTTCCTGATTCTCTAAGTAATAAAATCTTATCTGAATTTGTTATATAATGAAAGCCACTGAAATGATTTTCGCTAACACAGGAACATCATGCTGCACTCAAAGCTTACAGGCTTTGGCAGGCTTTTCTCCCAGCATGCTCCAATGGGGAGAAGAGTGAAGCAGTGTTTCAGTTTTGCAAATGTTTTTTTCTGTCACATAATGCATTTGTGCTGAGACAATGTCATAAACTACTATTTTAAAAAAAAATCTTTTTTATTCTTTTTTAATCTTTTTCTGGTTTATTTATAACTGTACACACAATGTTGATTATTTTCTAAAGAATGCACAAAAGGTCAATGATTTTTTAAACCAGGGATATGATATTGCATATATAATGGGGTTTATAAAGGCATTACTGTAAAACAGACACATTAAGTAATTTATGATAACATTCGAGTCTGGAACATTTTCAATGTTCACTAAAAATACATACAATGGGATCCAGCACATCAAATACACCAGTACAACAGTGCCTAAAGTTTTTGTGGCCTTGAGCTCCGACGTCCTCCTTTTTATACCAGGTTTTGCAGCACCAGAAATAACTTTTGCATGTCTCAGGGCAACTGTGAGAACTCTGACATACAAAATGATGATCAATATACATGGAATAATAAAACTGAATATGAAGTCAATAAGACCCCAAGTGTTGTTGACCGGAAGGGCACAGGCTTGGAAGCAGATCACTTTTGGTTGGCCATTTTCTGAACTGCCAATGTACATCACTGAGAGATTATAAATGACGGACAAAATCCATACAAAACCCACAAACTTCAGAACGACTCTTAAGGACATTTTTGCAACATAGTGAAAAGGGTGACACAAGGCAAAGTATCGATCTATTGCAATCAGCAAAACGTTGTAGAGCGAAACTGTGCCAACTACACTGCTGATAAAGTGATAAACAGGACAGATTGTTTTTATGTGGTGTAAACAAATATCAACAAACAAAACACACTGTAAAGGCATCATTAATCCTCCTACTAAGAAATCAGACATAGCCAAAGACAGGATGACAAAATTAGTTGCAGTGCGGAGCTGTTTGTTAATAATTATAGACACTATTACTACCATGTTTCCACCAACAGTAAGCAGAGAACCCACAGAAAAAAAGAAAAATACAATCAAATTGCTAAGATTCAAATGGAATAATTGGAAGTCAGAGGAGCAGCTTGTGTTCCACGATGAAACGCACTGATAATCCAAATGAGCAAAGACAGTCTTGGTGTCATCCTCCATAAATTCAGAATCCTATTCCTTCATCCTGTGTTTTACAAACACAGACCATACCACAAGTGCCTCAGATCGATGTAAGGCTCTTTTTATCCACACCATCACACATCTGAGGTTACTATGAGGTGTACAGAGGGATTTACATCATCATGAAGACTAATTGAAGAATATTATTCACCATGGGCATTCTGCTCATGTGTGGTAGCCAATTAGATACCACTTGCTGAAATAAGCAAAATCTTGAACCCAGTACAAAAAATAGTTTTTAATTTGTGAAGGATAGTGGGGTTGTAAGATTCCAGCCACATTCCACTTTCCAGCACTTAGTGCTGTGAAAAGTTGCAGAAGATGCTTTTCATAACTGAGAGATATTTTCCTAAGTGTCCAGAATAAAAGCTGCATAAAATGTTAATGTTCTTTGATTTACACATTTATTAAGATAAAAGAAATGTTTTCCATTTCTCTGAGAGAGTCCTGGTAAGTCTGGAAGTCAGTAGCTAAATAACCTGCAATGGAAGTTTAAAAGAGCAAACAATTACGGGCACTATTTGCTACCAAGCATAGCTATTATCATATTAAATTTATCTACTATATTTATTATTTTTGATAAAATATTATTTTATAATATATTACATATATTATTTTTGCATTAAAATAATATCTTTAGCAGACAGCATGAGGTTGATGGACATTTACTCTATCAGTGGGCATTTTTCTCAGTCACATAAGATCCTGCAGTTCCTCAGTCAAACACTAAAAAAATCCTGTGAGAAAAATCCTGT
Organism: Hemibagrus wyckioides; assembly: GCF_019097595.1. NCBI lineage: Eukaryota > Metazoa > Chordata > Actinopteri > Siluriformes > Bagridae > Hemibagrus > Hemibagrus wyckioides. The sequence goes on from NC_080715.1 coordinate 44,464,047, forward strand.
CTGTTTAGGTTACAATAACCTCTTAGCTGTCTATAGCAGAAAAGTGGTAAACCTTTATAGCAGGGAAATGGTGAACATTCATGAATGGGCCTATACCTTAAGAATCCTCTCAGACCTCTTGTTATAAATAAAGACTGTACATGTTAATGAGTATGAGAAAGTCTCCTATTAGGAGTCCTGTCAGATTAGCTAAACTAGCGTTAGCAGATTATATTTTGTGTATTTTTAAAGAATAAGTATTAAAAATTCTCTAAGATTATGAACAGCTCTCCCAAAAATCCTGTTCAGTTCACTCATGTTAGCCAGTTAGCTAGCATTTGTGGTGAAAATTCTGAACACATTGAACACTATAACAATCCCAAGCTCTTGGGTGAGATGCTGAGTGTCAGGAGGCTTAGTACTTACTGAGACACAGTAGGCTAAGCTCATTGTAACAATTGTGAATATTCTTTATATTAGCATGTTTTTCTTTCATGAATGTAGCAAACAATGCAGATTTTACTGATTGTAGTCTTGATGTTTCACATGAAAGTGACATGAAAAGGATGTTCTATAGGTTCTTCTGGGTTCACTAGGTCCTTTTCACTTCCAAAAAACATGCCAGTAGGTATGGATGAGTGTGTGAATGTCTGTCTGCATGGTGCCTTGCGATAACCCTGGGTGTATTCCAGCCTTGAACCCAAAATCACAAAATAAAAAGGAAAGTGAAAGAAAGTTAGTAGCATTACGGACACACTTTAGGACACTCTTGTATTGTTGTTTAAACAAAAATCTTTAAAAGTGCACAGAATGAGCTTTGAATACCCCTAAGCTCCCAACTAAATGCATTAACGTGAAAATAAAACTAATGAAAATGTAAATAAGCCAGAACCTCATGCTTTCTGGAGAAAGCAAAATAGTCTTAACTAAACTGTAGATGTTTTTGCCAGCTCTTTCAGAAGTAAATTTCTTTATATTTAAGCCAAACTATTATTTACAAAGCTTTTACATTATGAAATTAATTACATTTTTAAATATGTAGAAGCCAAATATAAGCCATGTAATATTACTGCAGCACAACAAGCGTTTAATTATTTAGAAGGGGAGCCTGCTAAAATATTTTTCGTTACAAACCTGCAGACTAGCAGTTAATTACAATTATCCTGAAAGCTTTTTCACCAATAATCATAAAGTTGGTTGTGACATCATTATCTGAATATAACAAGAACAATAATATTAAAAGAGCATAAACTGTTTATTACTCTTTGAACATTGTAATACCAACATATTTCACATGGGTCCCATTTGTATCTCTGCTCATGGCGCAGTCATACCTTTTTTAACGTTTGATGAAATAGCACACACTGCACACATTTACTTCAGATTTTCAGCACGCTAATTTGTAAAGGATCTATTTTGACCGTGACAGTTCTGCTTTTTTACTTTCACTTCCTCTGCTTGAATACTATTTACAATGTTTCCTGTAAATATTTCAAATCTGCACCTGAGTATGTCCCTGAAATTCAAAACAATATGAATTATGATTATGAAGACTAACAGAAACACATGTCAAAATATGTCATGCCAATAATAATTCCACCCAGTAGAATCACTGAAGCACTAAGTTGCTTGAGCTTTTTAAATGGAAAAGGTATCTTACAATGATGATCTTAAATGCTTTCTTAAAACGTGGATAGAAAAATCCATAGATCAAAGGGTTAAACATGGAATTACTGTAACCAAACCAGTCCAGTGCATCAAAAACATCAACAGGGGTTGAAAAGTTGAGAAATGGATCAATAACAGTGGCGAGAAAAAAAGGCAGCCAACACAGAATGAAAACGCCCATGACAATACCCAGAGTTTTAGCTGCTTTTCTCTCCCTCTGTTCTGATACTTGTTTTTTAGTCTCACTAGATGTGAGCACAGCAGTTCTACCAGAAATTAATCTCACCTGTTTTCTTGCAACATGAAAAATTTTAAGGTACAAACAGGTCATTATAGCTCCTGGGATATAAAAGTTAAGAAGTGGAGCGATAATACCCCATTCCTGGTTAAAAATCAAAACACAGTTTCCAATACACATGTTTAGCATCTGTTCATCCAGACCAGCAAGGTTAATTTTGGAAAACACAATTACAAAGCTGAACATGCAGGAAAATATCCAAACAACAGCTATACACACGAAAGCATTTCCATTTGTCACCTTCATCTTATAACCCAGAGGGTCAGTAATGGCCATGTATCTGTCCACAGAAACCAAACACAGGTGTAGGATGGAGGCAATACTTAGCGTCATGTCTAAACTGGAATGGATTTGACAAAACAGATCTCCCAAGAACCAGCAGCCTTCCACCCATCGCACCATACTGAAAGGCATGACCAGACATCCCATCATGAAGTCCACGAAAGCCAAAGACAGGATGATGAAGTTAGTTGGTGAATGCAGCTGTTTAAAATGGGAAATTGTGATGATGACCAACAGATTCCCAAAAACAGTCATAAGGATAGAAATTAGTGTTAAGAAATACATGGTCACTCTAATGATAAGGAAACGTGTCATTTTAAGGCAGGAGTCAGGCTGGTGTGGGAAACAAAGCAGCAAAATCTCCACATCAGTGTTATTCATGAACAGTGTGTCCATCCAAAAAAAATAAAAAATGTCCTATACAAAGACAATTCTGCTTAATCATATAAATATCAATAAAATATATAAAGTACAAATGCCAACAAATCACTTCCAATCTACTTTATCTGATAAAACACGTAAATATTTAGCAGATATACTTTGCATGCCCACAAAGTGCACTGAGACTGCTCTATGCTTACTTATATATTTTGTTGTTTGAAAGACAACCAGTAGAAATCCTCCAATATGACATCATGATATTTGCATGGAGGGCCCATTGTCCTTGGCAAAGGTTTGTTTATAATTAGCTAGCAACACCATTGCTGTTACCAGCATTCTTGTCAATCCTAATATTTCCTTCTCTGTACTTTCTGCTAGTTAGGGATTAAGTAAATTTTATTGTTGTAGTGCACTGCATAGTTACAACATATAGAAAGAACAAAACCATATTTAATAGAGTAAGCCCACAAACACAACTATTTTACTATGAATAATGATTTAAGGTTTAGAGTTCAATGAATAACAATGTTTTCTACTCAAAAAACATGCTTTTTATAGTAAAAAGATTGACATGAAGTTGCTGGAGACACTGCTCAAATCAAGTCAAGTGAAGAAGCTTTAATGTTATTTCAAACACATATAGCTGACACAGTACATAGTGAAATGAAACAACATTTCTCCAGGACCCTGGTGCTACATAAACAACGTACAACATATAATTACAAACAGAACAACAACACAGAGCTGGGACAGAAGTTTGTCCTAGCTACATAAAGTGCAACATGGGCAATCAGTTGCAAACAGTGCAAAGACAAGACAGTGCAACAACAGAAAGTACAAAAAACAACAAAAGACAGAATACATAGCACTGAAAAACATGTGCAACGCAACAAAATGGAATGTGATGTGAAAACTTGAGAAACTGTAAAAACCAGGTATATGATAACATATATGTTTGTAAACATATATATAGCAGCAATGTGGATTGTGCAGAAATGCAGTACCAGCAGTTGAAGTAGAGCAAATAAAAAGTAAACATTATATTTTGAGTGGTTGGAGGGCCCGAAGGCTTCGGTACGTCTTTCCAGATGGCAGGAGGGTGAAGAGTGTGTGCAAGGGGTGTGTGGGGTGTGTAAGAGTGTGTGTGAGGGGTGTGTGGGGTGTGTAAGAGTGTGTGTGAGGGGTGTGTGGGGTCATCCACAATGCTGTTGGCTTTGCTGATGCAGCGCTTGGTGTACATGTCCGTGATAGAGGGGAAAGAGACTCTTTTGAGCTGTCCTCAGGGTCCGCTGAAGGGTCTTGCAATCCGAGACAGTGCAATTCCCAAATCAGGTAGTGATGCAACTGCTCAGGACACTCCTGATGGTCCCTCTGTAGAACATGGTCAGGATGGGGGGAAGGAGATGGGCTTTCATCATCCTACACAGGAAGTAGAAATGCTGCTGGCCTTTCTTGCTAATGGAGCTGGTGTTGAGTGACCAGGTGAAGTTCTCCGCCAGTTGAACACGAAGGAATTTAGTGCTCTTGACAATCTCCACGGGCCTTGGACATGTCGATGTACATTGGAGAATGGTCATTCTGTGCTCTCCTGAGGTTAACAACGTTCGTTTTCTCCATGTTCAGAGACAGATTGTTGGCTTTACACCAGGCTGTTAGCCACTGCACCTCCTCTCTGTACGCTGACTTGTCGTTCATGCTGATGACACCCACCATGGTCGTATCATCGGCAAACTTGATGATGTGGTTCGATCTGTGCTTTGCTGCACAGTAATCAGTCAGCAGAGTGAACAGCAGTGGACTGAGCACGCAGCCCTGAGGAGCTCCAGGGCTCAATGTGGTGGTGCTGGAGATGCCATTTGTGATCGGGACTGCCTGAGGTCTCCCAGTTGCAGAGGGAGGTGTTGGTGCCCAGCAGACTCAGCTTCTCGATCAGGTGCTGAAGAATGATTGTGTAGAATACTGAACTGAAGTCTATGAACAGCATTCACACATAAGTGTCTTTATTGTCCAGGTGGTGGGGGCCAGATGGAGGGTTCTGCTGATGGCATCATCTGTGGAGTGATTTAGACGATACACAAACTGCATGGGGTCTAGTAATGGTGGCAGCAGGTTATTGATATGCCTCATGCCGAACCTCTCAAAGCACTTCATGATGATGGGTGTGAATGTAACGGGATGTTAGTCGTTGAGACAGGACACTGGAGACTTCTTTGGCATGGGGATGATGGTGGTGGTCTTTAGGCATGTTGGGATGATGGCACTACTCAGGGACATGTTGAAGATGTCAGTAAAGACATCCACTATCTGTTCTGCACATTCCCTGAGCACTGGGCCAGGAATGTTGTCTGGTCCAGCAGTTTCCGTGGGTTAACTCTGCCTAGAGTTTTTCTCATGTCTGCCATGGTGAGACAGAGCACCTGGTCATCTGGAGAAGGGATGGTCTTCCTCACTGTCACATCATTCTGTTGCTCGAACTGAGCATAGAAGCTGTTCAGTGCATCTGGAAGGGAGGCATCACTGTCACAGGCAGGTGAAGCTGTCCTGTAGTCCTGTCCTGGATGCCTTTCCACATGCGACGAGTGTCACTGCTGCTCTGGAACTGGCCGTGGATTCTCTGGGTGTGTGGACACTTTGCCTCCTTGATGACTTTAGACAGTTGGACCATGCTTTTCTTAGGGTGTCCTTGTCTCCAGCTCTGATGGCAGAGTCCCTGGATTTTAACAGGGTACACACCTTCACGGTCATCCACAGCTTCTGATTGGGTCCATTCCGTGTTGATGTAAACACAAACACATCACCATCAAGAGTCTTACCGCACAGAGCTGCATTTCTGTCGACACCAAATGAGGTGAGGCTGGCTGGCTGAACCGTGGCATCTGAAACTTTGTCGCTGAGCCATGTCTCCGTGAAAAAAAAGACGCAGCAGTCTTTGAACTCTCACTGCGTGGTTTGCTGGAGTCGGATGTAATCCAATTTTTTGTCCAGTAAACAAACGTTAGACAAAACAATGGATGTGAGAGCCAGCGAGCTAGGGTTTGTTTTTAGCCTAGCACGGACACCTGCCCATTTTCCGCGCTTCCGCTTCCTCGAGCACCGCTTGCGACGTCCTCTCTCCCGGCCACCGGCATCAGGTTATGCCGAGGACTAAAGTCTATGCAGCAAACTGAGGTTGTGAAGTTTTCCAAGTACTTCATCTTGCAGGCTGGTATTAGCATGATTTCTGTACTGTAGTAGCATCTGACGGGTGTATACATGAACACCACTTTGGTGTCCATGCAGAACTCGTTGTGGATTTAAGGTAGTAGAGGACTCCCCCAAGTCCATTCAGCATCATGGGCACTGATGTGGACATTGTGGACAACTATAATTGTCTATCTGTCCACATATACCACTAGCTGGACTGGACTAAAAACACTGATTCACTGTATGAAAAAGGTCAGAGTCACCTGTACTTCCTCAGGAGACTCAGTTTCTTTAATGTCTGCAGAACCATGCTGCAGGTGTTCTACCATTCTGTGGTAACCAACATCATCTTCTATGCTGTAGTGTTCTGGGGTAGCAGGGTGAAGACAGCTGATGCAAACAGACTCAACGAACTTGTTAGGAAAGCAGACTCTGTCATAGAAGTGGAGCTGGAGTCTCTGGTTGAAGTGTCTGAGAAGAGAATGCTGAGGAAACTTCTCAGTATCCATGACAACACATCACACCCCCTGCATGTGGCAATTAAGTCCTACCAGAGCATGTTCAGCCGTATACTGAGGCCAATGAAGACAACCGTCTTTCCTACCAGTGGCCGTCAAACTCTATTACTCTTCCCCTTTCAGTAGGGAGCAGAGCTGACCAAATCAACACTGACTGTATTACTGTGATATTTTGCAATATATCATTTTAGAATATTTACAATACTGGATGTATGTTAATATCATACCATGTGCAACATCATATAATGTGCAATACAGTCTTAATTCTCTAGCATCTTTTTTTGGACTTTTTGTATACATTTTGTCAACAGGATAGATGATGCTTGCTTCTAGATGTTAGGTGTTGGCTGGACATTTTGGGTAAAATGTATGGTTGGACCACAGAATGGTCTCACCTGTTTTCAGTTTTCAGTTAGATTAGCTTTTGTATTTAAACAGCTGTGTTTCTGCATTCAGGCCAAAGTAACTTGAGCTTACCAAGTCTTTTGTCTGATTATTGCTATCCTTTTTTGACTCCAGTTTTACTTCCTGGTTTTTGTATTCTTTTCTTTGCTATGTTGTATGTTTGCTGTCTAACCCTTTCTTTTAAGTATTACACTTTTGTATCATATTTTGGTGTTTAAAAGACAACCAGTAAAAATACTTCAGTATGACTTCATACTTGCATGAAGGCTCCATCATCCTTGGTTTGTTTGTAATTAACTTGCAACACCATTTTTGTTGTTACCAGCATTATTTTCTATCCTAATATTCTGTGTCCTTTCTGCTAATTAAGGAAAACATTTTGGATTTTCCTGCCTATCCTTTAAATGAAACACTTTAAACTGCAATTGCAGCCATCTTTACCCCAATACATGGCAAGGAGGGCAGATTAACTAGCCCAGCAGGTAAGTGAAAATTGCCATGTACTTGCTCAGTCTCATGTTTTGGTTGGCCATTAATTAATAGTCTGAAAAGGAGCCTAACAAAAACAAGTCTGATGAGCTAGTTAGTGAGTATAGTTTATTAATACATTACTTCAGTCTCATTCAGGTGTCCTAAAATATGTGCAGAGCTGTGAAAAAGGCTAAGCCAAGTCACGGTAGAACATGGTGGCTGTCACAGTTTCAACATGGTGGCTTCAGAAGTCTGTGACGGGGACTACGAATGATTATGGACTATAAAACAATCATCCAGAACGGTGAATGCCTGTGGTTCTCTGGCAGACAAGGCAAGCATCTTTTATGATTGCTTCAAGGCTACAGCTTACAGAGCTAGTGTTCATCATCTTGGAGCATAAGTCTCTATATGTAGTTGTGCTCATGGAACAGTTATAGTATTTTTTTGTGTAGAATGAGCCCATTACACACATTTATTTTCATTTTTCAGCACACTATTTTGATTTTTCTTTTTCTTTTTTTGTCATTTTATTTTAACTTCCTCTGCTTGAATACTATTAACATAGTTTTCTGTAAATGTTTTAAGCTTGTCCCTGAAAGTATATTTAATTATTTTTTTATAGCATGTCTCTGAAATTCAAAATAATGTGAATTATGATTAGGAAGACCAAAAGAAACATTATTCTTTTTATGAATAACATTAGAATCACTGAAGAACTAAGTTGCTTGAGCTTTTCAAATTGAAAAGGCATCCTACAATGATGATCTTAAATGCTTTCTTAAACCGTGGATAGAAAAATCCATAGATCAAAGGGTTAAACATGGAATTACTGTAACCAAACCAGTCCAGTGCATCAAAAACATCAACAGGGGTTGAAAAGTTGAGAAATGGATCAATAACAGTGGCGAGAAAAAAAGGCAGCCAACACAGAATGAAAACGCCCATGACAATACCCAGAGTTTTAGCTGCTTTTCTCTCCCTCTGTTCTGATACTTGTTTTTTAGTCTCACTAGATGTGAGTGCAGCAGTTCTACCAGAAATTAATCTTGCTTGTTTTCTCGCAACATGAAAAATTTTAAGGTACAAACAGGTCATTATAGCTCCTGGGATATAGAAAGCAAGAACCGGAGCGATAATACCCCATTCCTGGTTAAAAATCAAAACACAGTTTCCAGTACACATGGTTAACATTTGCTCATCCAGACCAGCAAGGTTAATTTTGGAAAACACAATTACAAAGCTGTACATGCAGGAAAATATCCAAACAACAGCTATACACACGAAAGCATTTCCATTTGTCACCTTCATCTTATAACCCAGAGGGTCAGTAATGGCCATGTATCTGTCCACAGAAACCAAACACAGGTGTAGGATGGAGGCAATACTTAGTGTCATGTCTAAACTGGAATGGATTTGACAAAACAGATCTCCCAAGAACCAGCAGCCTTCCACCCATCGCACCATACTGAAAGGCATGACCAGACATCCCATCATGAAGTCCACGAAAGCCAAGGATAGGATGATGAAGTTAGTTGGTGAATGCAGCTGTTTAAAATGGGAAATTGTGATGATGACCAACAGATTCCCAAAAACAGTCATAAGGATAGAAGTTATAGTTATGAAATACATGGTCACTCTAATGATAAGGAAACGTGTCATTTTAAGGCAGGAGTCAGGCTGGTGTGGGAAACAAAGCAGCAAAATCTCCACATCAGTGTTATTCATGAACAGTGTGTCCATCCAAAAAAAATAAAAAATGTCCTATACAAAGACAATTCTGCTTAATCAAATAAATATCAATAAAATATATAAAGTACAAATGCCAACAAATCACTTCCAATCTACTTTATCTGATAAAACACGTAAATATTTAGCAGATATACTTTGCATGCCCACAAAGTGCACTGAGACTGCTCTATGCTTACTTATATATTTTGTTGTTTGAAAGACAACCAGTAGAAATCCTCCAATATGACATCATGATATTTGCATGGAGGGCCCATTGTCCTTGGCAAAGGTTTGTTTATAATTAGCTAGCAACACCATTGCTGTTACCAGCATTCTTGTCAATCCTAATATTTCCTTCTCTGTACTTTCTGCTAGTTAGGGATTAAGTAAATTTTATTTTTTTATTTTACAGAAACTGTAAAAACCAGGTATCTGATAACATATATGTTTGTAAACATATATATAGCAGCAATGTGGATTGTGCAGAAATGCAGTACCAGCAGTTGAAGTAGAGCAAATAAAAAGTAAACATTATATTTTGAGTGGTTGGAGGGCCCGAAGACTTTGGTACATCTTTCCAGATGGCAGGTGGTGAAGAGTGTGTGCAAGGGGTGTGTGGGGTGTGTAAGAGTGTGTGTGAGGGGTGTGTGGGGTCATCCACAATGCTGTTGGCTTTGCTGATGCAGCGCTTGGTGTACATGTCCGTGATAGAGGGGAAAGAGACTCTTTTGAGCTGTCCTCAGGGTCCGCTGAAGGGTCTTGCAATCCGAGACGGGGCAATTCCCAAATCAGGCAGTGATGCAACTGCTCAGGACACTCCTGATTGTCCCTCTGTAGAACATGGTCAGGATGGGGGGAAGGAGATGGGATTTCATCATCCTACACAGGAAGTAGAAATACTGCTGGCCTTTCTTGCTAATGGAGCTGGTGTTGAGTGACCAGGTGAAGTTCTCCACCAGATGAACACCAAGGAATTTAGTGCTTTTGACAATCTCCACAGGCCTTGGACATGTCGATGTACATTGGAAAATGGTCACTCTGTGCTCTCCTGAGGTTAACAACGTTCGTTTTCTCCATGTTCAGAGACAGATTGTTGGCTTTACACCAGGCTGTTAGCCACTGCACCTCCTCTCTGTACGCTGACTTGTCGTTCATGCTGATGACACCCACCATGGTCGTATCATCGGCAAACTTGATGATGTGGTTCGATCTGTGCTTTGCTGCACAGTAATCAGTCAGCAGAGTGAACAGCAGTGGACTGAGCACGCAGCCCTGAGGAGCTCCAGGGCTCAATGTGGTGGTGCTGGAGATGCCATTTGTGATCCGGACTGCCTGAGGTCTCCCAGTTGCAGAGGGAGGTGTTAGTGCCCAGCAGACTCAGCTTCTCGATCAGGTGCTGAAGAATGATTGTGTAGAATACTGAATTGAAGTCTATGAACAGCATTCACACATACACTATATTGCCAAAAGTATTCGCTCACCCATCCAAATAATCAGAATCAGGTGTTCCAATCACTTCCATGGCCACAGGTGTATAAAATCAAGCACCTAGGCATGCAGACTGTTTTTACAAACATTTGTGAAAGAATGGGTCGCTCTCAGGAGCTCAGTGAATTCCAGCATGGAACTGTGATAGGATGCCACCTGTGCAACAAATCCAGTTGTGAAATTTCCTCGCTCCTAAATATTCCACAGTCAACTGTCAGCTGTATTATAAGAACGTGGAAGGGTTTGGGAATGACAGCAACTCAGCCACGAAGTGGTAGGCCACGTAAACTGACGGAGCGGGGTCAGCGGATGCTGAGGTGCATAGTGCGAAGAGGTCGCCAACTTTCTGCAGAGTCAATCGCTACAGACCTCCAAACTTCATGTGGCCTTCAGATTAGCTCAAGAACAGTGCGCAGAGAGCTTCATGGAATGGGTTTCCATGGCCGAGCAGCTGCATCCAAGCCATACATCACCAAGTGCAATCCAAAGCGTCAGATGCAGTGGTGTAAAGCACGCCGCCACTGGACTCTAGAGCAGTGGAGACATGTTCTCTGGAGTGACGAATCATGCTTCTCCATCTGGCAATCTGATGGACGAGTCTGGGTTTGGCGGTTGCCAGGAGAACGGTACTTGTCTGACTGCATTGTGCCAAGTGTAAAGTTTGGTGGAGGGGGGATTATGGTGTGGGGTTGTTTTTCAGGAGCTGGGCTTGGCCCCTTAGTTCCAGTGAAAGGAACTCTGAATGCTTCAGCATACCAAGACATTTTGGACAATTCCATGCTCCCAACTTTGTGGGAACAGTTTGGAGCTGGCCCCTTCCTCTTCCAACATGACTGTGCACCAGTGACCAAAGCAAGGTCCATAAAGACATGGATGACAGAGTCTGGTGTGGAGGAACTTGACTGGCCTGCACAGAGTCCTGACCTCAACCCGATAGAACACCTTTGGGATGAATTAGAGCGGAGACTGAGAGCCAGGCCTTCTCGTCCAACATCAGTGTGTGACCTCTCAAATGCGCTTCTGGAAGAATGGTCAAAAATTCCCATAAACACACTCCTAAACCTTGTGGACAGCCTTCCCAGAAGAGTTGAAGCTGTTATAGCTGCAAAGGGTGGACCGACGTCATATTGAACCCTATGGATTAGGAATGGGATGTCACTTAAGTTCATATGCGAGTCAAGGCAGGTGAGCGAATACTTTTGGCAATATAGTGTAAGTGTCTTTATTGTCCAGGTGGGTGAGGGCCAGATGGAGGGTTGTGCTGATGGCATCATCTGTGGAGTGATTTAGACGATACACAAACTGCATGGGGTCTAGTAATGGTGGCAGCAGGTTATTGATATGCCTCATGCCGAACCTCTCAAAGCACTTCATGATGATGGGTGTGAATGTAACGGGATGTTAGTCGTTGAGACAGGACACTGGAGACTTCTTTGGCATGGGGATGATGGTAGTGGTCTTTAGGCATGTTGGGATGATGGCACTACTCAGGGACATGTTGAAGATGTCAGTAAAGACATCCACTATCTGTTCTGCACATTCCCTGAGCACTCTGCTAGGAATGTTGTCTGGTCCAGCAGTTTTCCGTGGGTTAACTCTGCCTAGAGTTTTTCTCATGTCTGCCATGGTGAGACAGAGCACCTGGTCATCTGGAGAAGGGATGGTCTTCCTCACTGTCACATCATTCTATTGCTTGAACTGAGCATAGAAGCTGTTTAGTGCATCTGGAAGGGAGGCATCACTGTCACAGGCAGGTGAAGCTGTCCTGTAGTCCTGTCCTGGATGCCTTTCCACATGCGACGAGTGTCACTGCTGCTCTGGAACTGGCCGTGGATTCTCTGGGTGTGTGGACACTTTGCCTCCTTGATGACTTTAGACAGTTGGACCATGCTTTTCTTAGGGTGTCCTTGTCTCCAGCTCTGATGGCAGAGTCCCTGGATTTTAACAGGGTACACACCTTCACGGTCATCCACAGCTTCTGATTGGGTCCATTCCGTGTTGATGTAAACACAAACACATCACCATCAAGAGTCTTACCGCACAGAGCTGCATTTCTGTCGACACCAAATGAGGTGAGGCTGGCTGGCTGAACCGTGGCATCTGAAACTTTGTCGCTGAGCCATGTCTCCGTGAAAAAAAAGACGCAGCAGTCTTTGAACTCTCACTGCGTGGTTTGCTGGAGTCGGATGTAATCCAATTTTTTGTCCAGTAAACAAACGTTAGACAAAACAATGGATGTGAGAGCCAGCGAGCTAGGGTTTGTTTTTAGCCTAGCACGGACACCTGCCCATTTTCCGCGCTTCCGCTTCCTCGAGCACCGCTTGCGACGTCCTCTCTCCCAGCCACCGGCATCAGGTTATGCCGAGGACTAAAGTCTATGCAGCAAACTGAGGTTGTGAAGTTTTCCAAGTACTTCATCTTGCAGGCTGGTATTAGCATGATTTCTGTACTGTAGTAGCATCTGACGGGTGTATACATGAACACCACTTTGGTGTCCATGCAGAACTCGTTGTGGATTTAAGGTAGTAGAGGACTCCCCCAAGTCCATTCAGCATCATGGGCACTGATGTGGACATTGTGGACAACTATAATTGTCTATCTGTCCACATATACCACTAGCTGGACTGGACTAAAAACACTGATTCACTGTATGAAAAAGGTCAGAGTCACCTGTACTTCCTCAGGAGACTCAGTTTCTTTAATGTCTGCAGAACCATGCTGCAGGTGTTCTACCATTCTGTGGTAACCAACATCATCTTCTATGCTGTAGTGTTCTGGGGTAGCAGGGTGAAGACAGCTGATGCAAACAGACTCAACGAACTTGTTAGGAAAGCAGACTCTGTCATAGAAGTGGAGCTGGAGTCTCTGGTTGAAGTGTCTGAGAAGAGAATGCTGAGGAAACTTCTCAGTATCCATGACAACACATCACACCCCCTGCATGTGGCAATTAAGTCCTACCAGAGCATGTTCAGCCGTATACTGAGGCCAATGAAGACAACCGTCTTTCCTACCAGTGGCCGTCAAACTCTATTACTCTTCCCCTTTCAGTAGGGAGCAGAGCTGACCAAATCAACACTGACTGTATTACTGTGATATTTTGCAATATATCATTTTAGAATATTTACAATACTGGATGTATGTTAATATCATACCATGTGCAACATCATATAATGTGCAATACAGTCTTAATTCTCTAGCATCTTTTTTTGGACTTTTTGTATACATTTTGTCAACAGGATAGATGATGCTTGCTTCTAGATGTTAGGTGTTGGCTGGACATTTTGGGTAAAATGTATGGTTGGACCACAGAATGGTCTCACCTGTTTTCAGTTTTCAGTTAGATTAGCTTTTGTATTTAAACAGCTGTGTTTCTGCATTCAGGCCAAAGTAACTTGAGCTTACCAAGTCTTTTGTCTGATTATTGCTATCCTTTTTTGACTCCAGTTTTACTTCCTGGTTTTTGTATTCTTTTCTTTGCTATGTTGTATGTTTGCTGTCTAACCCTTTCTTTTAAGTATTACACTTTTGTATCATATTTTGGTGTTTAAAAGACAACCAGTAAAAATACTTCAGTATGACTTCATACTTGCATGAAGGCTCCATCATCCTTGGTTTGTTTGTAATTAACTTGCAACACCATTTTTGTTGTTACCAGCATTCATTTCTATCCTAATATTCTGTGTCCTTTCTGCTAATTAAGGAAAACATTTTGGATTTTCCTGCCTATCCTTTAAATAAAACACTTTAAACTGCAATTGCAGCCATCTTTACCCCAACACATGGCAAGGAGGGCAGATTAACTAGCCCAGCAGGTAAGTGAAAATTGCCATGTACTTGTCATGTACTTGCCGTGTACTCAGTCTCATGTTTTAGTTGGTCAGAAATTAATAGTCTGAAAAGGAAGCTAACAAAAACAAGTTTGATGAGCTAGTTAGTGAGTATAGTTTATTAATACATTACGTCATTCTCATTCATGTGTCCTAAAATATGTGCAGAGCTGTGAAAGAGGCTAAGTTACGGTAGAAAACAGTCACAGTTTCAACATGGTGGTTTCAGAAGTCTGTGACGGGGACTATGAATGATTATGGACTGTAAAACAATCATCCAGAACGGTGAATGCCTGTGGTTCTCTGACAGACAAGGCAAGCATCTTTTATGATTGCTTCAAGGCTACAGCTTACAGAGCTAGTGTTCATCATCTTGGAGCATGATGTGTGCCAATATATTTCACAAAGTCTCTATATGTAGTTGTGCTCATGGCACATTCATACTATTTTGTTTTGTAAAATGAGCCCACTACACACATTTATTTTCAGTTTTCAGCAGACTGTTTTGTGTGCCATTTCTGTTTTTTTTTTTTTTTTTTACTTCCTCTGTTTGAATACTATTAACATTGGTTTCTGTAAAGGTTTTAAGCTTGTCCCTGAAACTATATGCAATTTTTTATAGCATGTCTCTGAAATTCAAAACAATATGAATTATGAAGTCCAAGAGAAAGATCATTCTTGTTATCAATAACAAAATAGAATTTTATGCCAATAATAATTCCACCCAGTAGAATCACTGAAGCACTAAGTTGCTTGAGTTTTTCAAATTGAAAAGGCATCCTACAATGATGATCTTAAATGCTTTCTTAAACCGTGGATAGAAAAATCCATAGATCAAAGGGTTCAACATGGAATTACTGTAACCAAACCAGTCCAGTGCATCAAAAACATCAACAGGGGTTGAAAAGTTGAGAAATGGATCAATGAGTGTGGCAAGAAAAAAAGGCAGGCAACACAGAATGAAAACGCCCATGACAATACCCAGAGTTTTAACTGCTTTTCTCTCCCTCTGTTCTGATACTTGTTTTTTAGTCTCACTAGATGTGAGTGCAGCAGATCTATCAGAAATTAATCTTGCTTGTTTTCTTGCGACATGAAAAATTTTAAGGTACAAACAGGTCATTATAGCTCCTGGGATATAGAAGGCAAGAAGTGGAGCGATAATACCCCATTCCTGGTTAAAAATTAAAACACAGTTTCCAATACACATGTTTAGCATCTGTTCATCCAGACCAGCAAGGTTAATTTTGGAAAACACAGTTCCAAAGCTGAACATGCAGGAAAATATCCAAACAACAGCTATACACACTAAAGTGTTTCCATTTGTCACCTTCATCTTATAACCCAGAGGGTCAGTAATGGCCATGTATCTGTCCACAGAAACCAAACACAGGTGCAGGATGGAGGCAATACATAGCGTCATGTCTAAACTGGAATGGATTTGACAAAACAGATCTCCCAAGAACCAGCAGCCTTCCACCCATTTCACCATACTGAAAGGCATGACCAGACATCCCATCATGAAGTCTGCGAAGGCCAAAGACAGGATGATGAAGTTAGTTGGTGAATGCAGCTGTTTAAAATGGGAAATTGTGATGATGACCAACAGATTCCCAAAAACAGTCATAAGGATAGAAGTTATAGTTATGAAATACATGGCCACTCTAATGATAAGGAAACGTGTCATTTTAAGGCAGGAGTCAGGCTGGTGTGGGAAACAAAGCAGCAAAATCTCCACATCAGTGTTATTCATGAACAACGTGTCCATGCAAACAAATTCAAAAATGTCCTTCACAAATAAAATTCTACCTAATCATATAAAATCAATAAAAAAATAAAGTACAAATGCCAACAAATCACTTCCAATCTACTTTATCTGATAAATCATGTAAATATTTAGCAGAAAGCCTTTGCATGCCCACAAGGTACACAGAGACTACTCCATGCCAACTTTTATATTTTTTTTGTTTGAAAGACAGCCAGTAGAAATGCTCCAATATGACATCATGATATTTGCATGGAGGCCCCATTGTCATTGGCAAAGGTTTGTTTATAATTAGCTAATTATTCAAATTTTTATTCGTCACATACACAACCATACACAGTGTGACATGTAGTGAAATGCTTACATGACTGTTTGTGACCTTGAAAAGGAAAAAGGAAATAAGGAGGCAAAATGCCAATAGGAAAGAATAAAATATAAATTCTACAATTTTGTTACAATAACATAAAATAAAATAAAATAAAATAAAATAAAGTATAAAGTAGAAATATGTAAAAAATATATATATATAAAAAAAAGTAAGAACTATGTAAATAAACTGTATGAAGTATGTGAAATGTGCAATGTGCAGACATCAGCACCGCTTGTTGTAGATTGAGTGCAGGTCAGGGAGCTTGGTATGGATGATGCGCTCAGCTGATCACACCACCCTCTGAAGAGCTCGTTTGTCCTGCATGATGCTGTTCCTGAACCAGGTTGTGATGTTTCCCATCAGGATGCTGTCTATGGTGCAGGAGTAAAAGTTCCTAAGCACCTTAGAGGGCAGTCTAAAGTCTCTCAAGTGTCTGAGGTGGTAGAGACACTGCCGGGCCTTTCACCATGGTGTTGATGTGACAGAACCATTTTCTCTCCACTGGGCTCTCATTGATCACAGGAGTCTGGTAGTTCCTCTCCTGCTTTTTGCTAAAGTCCGCTATCAGCTCCTTAGTCTTGCTGACGTTAAGGTGAAGGTTGTTCCTTTGGCACCAGTTCTCCAGAGTCTTAATCTCTTCCAGGTAGGCCATCTCATTGTTGATCAAGATCAATCCGACCACAACGGTGTCGTCAGCAAACTTGATGATGGTGGTGGAGTTGGTAGTGGCCAAGCCGTCATACGTCAACAAAGAGTACAGCAGGGGCTCAGAACACAACGCTGGGGGGCTCCAGTGCTGAGGGTGAGTGAGGCTGAGACATGTCTGCCCATCCTTACTGCCTGTGGTCTGCCAGTTAGGAAATTGAAGATCCACTAACAAAGAGATGGTCTGAGTCCCAGGTGCCCCAGCTTGGTGGTGAGTGTGGAAGGGATTATAGTGTTGAACACTGAACTGTAGTTGACAAAGAGCATTCTAACATAATTCCCCTTTCTAGTGTCCAGGTGAGTGAGTGTTGTATGAAGAAGGTGAGAAATCATCCGTTGAGCGGTTCAGGCAGTAAGCGAACTGTAGTGGATCCAATGTTTCAGGTAGTGAAGAGATGATAAAGTCTCTGAGCAGCCGCTCAAAGCACGTCATCACTACTAAGGTCAGGGCTACAGGGCGGTAGTCTTTGAGGGAAGTAGGATGGGGTTTCTTCGGGACAGGAACAATGATGCACACTTTAAAGCATATGGGGATTACCGACTGGGTTAAGTAGAGGTTGAATATTTCAGTGAACACGGGTGCTAGCTGGTCAGCGCAGGCTCTGAGGACTCAACCTGAGATTCCGTCTGGTCCTGCTGCTTTCCTGGTGATCACTCTCCTGAAGGCTCTCCTCACGTTATGCTCGGAGATGATGAACGCATTTCCAGTGTTGGCCTCCTCTTCCTGTCTGCAGCCATTAGCATTAGCTTTAACATTAGATTTAGTGTTAGCTTTGTTAGCTGCAGCCTCGAAGCGAGCATAGAAGGTGTTCAGTTCGTGTGCCAGAGACACATCCGCGTTCGTCATACTGGATATTGGTGCATTATTGTCCATTATTGTCTTTAGTCCCTGCCACAGGCTCCTAAGGTCACTCTGTTGGAGCTGTGACACTAGTTTTCTCCCGTAGCTCTGCTTCGCCTCCTTCACCGCTTTCTGAACGTTGTATGACGCGACCTTGTACGAGTTCATGTCACCCGACGCAAGTCCCGCGTCATAGGCAGCGATGCGAGATCTCAGAGCATCGCGGATGGTCTTATCCACCCATGGCTTCTGATTGGGAAATTGCACAGTATCACCCACTAGTTTCCCGATGAATCCCACAACCGCTTTAATAAACACGTTGATGTCATCAGAGCTGCGCCGGAATATGTCCCAGTCGAGTGCTTCCTGTAGAGCGGCCACCAATTGGACCGTCCAGTGTGCGACCTCCCTCTGAGATTTAACTTCCTGCTTGAGCCTTTGTTTATATTTTGGCATGAGGAAGATGGATTCGTGGTAGGATTCCCCACACAGGGGGCGAGATTTGTGCCCTGTAGCCATCTTTGATTGTTGTGCAACAATGGTCCAGTGTCCTTTCACCTCTGGTGGGGCAGGTGATGAGCTGATAAAAATTCGGCGCTGTGCGTTTGAGGTTGGCACTGTTAAAGTCCCCCGCCACAATAAGCTCAGCATCCCGGTGTTGTGTCTGGTGCTGTGTGAGTGCCTCATGCAGCTCACATAAGGCAGTGTCCGTGTCTGCTTGTGGTGGACTACATTATCCCCTGTTTATCGCGGGGGTTATGTTCCAAAACTACCTGCGATAAACGAAAGTCCACGATACACAGATGTGTTTAAGCTGCAAATGACCCTCCCATACTCTTTAAACACACACATAAAACATTTGCAATCATATATCGAGATGGATTTGGGGTAAATTCGTAGAAATATCACATTTAGAGTGAGTACTGTATGCATGTATGTTACTTGCCAGAACCTTAGAAGGTGCAGTGCGTTTGGGTGACATAACAGGGCTTGCAGAAAAAAACATTAAAAAAAACAAAAAAAACAAAAAGCATACACAGAACAAAACGAAAGTGACACGCGAAGAATTGGGATGCTGGAGAATTCTGCTTCCCTTTCCCCAACTGCACGCATAGCCAGCAGCCAATCACTAACCGTGATTAAATTTTTATTAAATATTTTTGATTTTCAGCATCCCCGCAGCACGCTTTCCAAATCAACGCTACATGTTCTTATTAACATTTTACTTCATTTTCAATTAATGTTTATACTTTGTAATTAATAATTATATTATATTTATATTAATAAATTACCTTATTCCAACATACAAACAATTCACTATAAGGTTTGGGGATACCATGATATACCGGGAAAATACCGGGACTGTGATAAATGAACCGCAATATAGCAGGGGATTACTGTAAGGAAGGAAGGTAAAAAGGACAACATTTGATAGTCAGTAGTTCCAGGTTGGGTGTACAGGAGCATGTGAGAGGAACAACGCTCACGTTTTTGCACCATCTACTGTTCACCATTAAACACACGCTGCCTCCCCTTGACTTCCCCGACTCCATTGCTCTTTCTATGCGGTGAACCGAGAAGAACTCGGCCAGCTGGATGGTGTGGTCTGGCACTGCTGGGTTAAGCCATGTCTCTGTGAAGCAGAGGAGATTGCAGTCACAAATGTTTGGAAGTTTACCATGGCCCTGAGGTCATCAAGCTTGTTTTCCTGTGACTGGACATTGGCGAGCAGGATGCTAGGAAGAGGTGTGTGGTGTGCACGGGCTCTCAGCCTGTTCCTGATGCCAGCTTGTTTCCTCCAAGGCCACCGCATCGGATCACGTCCTTTGTTCTCCCTCAGGATCTCACTCGGCCAGCTTGGATCCGGGGTTAAAAACGTCGAATTGTGAGTATGTTGTGTACCAATAGAAATAAGAGTATCTCTATCGTACCTAATGTAGTCAATTGTGAAGAATACTGGTTTGAAGTTACTGGAAGTTAACTTTAAAGAAGTTTTTTTTTTTAGAAAAAGAGGTCAGAGCAGTCGTGATGGCAGCCGACCTCACCGGCACCATCTTGTTGTATTTAGCATTGTTGTTGTTACCAGCATACTTGTCAATCCTAATATTTCCTTCTCTGTACTTTCTGCTAGTTAGGTATTAAGTAAATTTTATTGTTGTAGTACACTATGTAGTTACAACATATAGAAGGAAGAAAACCATATTTAATAGAGTAAGCCCACAAACACAACTATTTTACTATGGATAATGATTTAAGGTTTGAATAACGATATTTTCAACTCAAAAAACATGCTTTTTATACTAAAAGATTGTCTGACTAAAATGCAAAAATATAAAAGACAGCTTTGAAATGTTCACATTCACAAGTATTGTCTAGGAGCCTTAGTGTGTAGAATATGTAACTTATCTTACAAACATGAAATCCTGGAATTTGAAAAAAGAATTTCCTAACTAAGCTTTCTTAAGCCATGCAGAAGCAGCTATGCTGAGGAAGATGAAGTTTGCCACATGTTCTACCTGAGAGATTTATTCTGTCCTTGTTTAACTTCTGAAATCATCATATTGGTTTGCACCAATTTAGGATTCAGGTCTGTTTCGGTACAACACTATTAGATTGTTGACCCTGTGGATATCT
The DNA here is from genome assembly GCF_019097595.1 of Hemibagrus wyckioides. Classification (NCBI taxonomy): domain Eukaryota; kingdom Metazoa; phylum Chordata; class Actinopteri; order Siluriformes; family Bagridae; genus Hemibagrus; species Hemibagrus wyckioides. The sequence goes on from NC_080715.1 coordinate 44,484,593, forward strand.
AACAGTGGCATACAATGAGTACAATGTCGCATAAGCAGCCCAGAGCACTAGTTACAAAGGAAACTATGGGGCTAGGAAGTGTGGCTGATTTTCTGTCAATTGAGGGTGGTTTATGGGAGTGGTGGCTTTTTGGGGGAGGGCTAGCCTGTGGGATGAACCCACTTGGCCATTCACTAGCTACTACAAGGAGACGCTGCATCCCAAGTCATGTTCTAACCTGAGGCCAACAGCAGGCCTCCCAAGTCCTGTCCCTTCCTGCCATCTGATCATGTCAAGTTCATTCCAGCTTTGTCCTTAGAGAGCTAAGGACCTCACATTCACCCAGGTACAGCTGCAGGCCCTGATGGACATAGCACCAGGATACTCAACAACCATGGAAGCACAGTGACCACAGGCCAGTGGCTCTGACCTTACATGTCATGAAGTTGCTGGAGACACTGCTGAAGTCAAATCAAGTCAAGTATTGTAAAGAAGCTTTTATTGTTATTTCAAACACATATAGCTGACACAGTACACATTGAAATGAAACGATGTTTCTCCAGGACCCTGGTGCTACATAAACAACATTTTTCATTTCATTGTCTGTATCTGTATTATCTATACTCGGGTCATGTATTATCTATACTTGGTGTACATGTCCATGATAGAGGAGAGTGAGACTCCAAAGATCATTTCAGCTGTCCACAGGGTCCGCTGAAGGGTCTTGCAATCCGAGATGCTGCAATTCCCAAATCAGGCAGTGACGCAGCTGCTCAGGACACTCTCGATGGTCCCTCTGTAGAATATGGTCAGGATGGGTGGAAGGAGATGGGCTTTCCTCATCCTATGCAGGAAGTAGAAATGCTGCTGGCCTTTCTTGCTGATGGAGCTGGTGTTGAGTGACCAGGTGAAGTTCTCCGCCAGATGAACACCAAGGAATTTGGTGCTCTTGACGATCTCCACAGGCCTTGGACACATCGATGTTCATTGATCTGTGCATTGCTGCACAGTAATGAGTAAGTAGAGTGAACAGCAGTGGACTGAGCATGCAGCCCTGAGGAGCTCCAGTGCTCAATGTGGTGGTGCTGGAGATGCTGTTTGCGATCCAGACTGCCTGAGGTCTCCCAGTCAGTAAATCCAGTTACAGAGGGAGGTGTTAGTGCCCAGCAGACTCAGCTTCTCGATCAGCTGCTGAAGAATGATTGTGTAGAATACTGAACTGAAGTCTATAATAGCATTCATACATAAGTGTCTTCATTGTCCAGGTGGGTGAGGGCCAGATGGAGGAACTACACTTGAAGATGTAGTTGGTCACTGAAGACATGTATTCCTCCAAGTCTGTGGTTTCGCCATTGGTTGCAGCTTCCCTGAACATGTCCCAGTCAGTGTTCTCAAAACAGTCCTGAAGAGCAGAGATGGCTCCTGCTGGCCAGGTTTTCACCAGTTTCAGAACAGGTTTAGTGCACCTGACGAGTGGCCAGTATGCTGGAATTAACATAACAGAGATGTGGTCTGAATAGCCGATGTGAGGGTGGGGCTCCGCACGGTACGTGCCAGGAATGTTTGTGTAAACAACATCCAGTGCATTCACACCTCTGGTTGCAAAGTCCACATCCTCATGGAATTTAGGGAGAACAGACTTGAGATTTGCATGGCTGAAATCTGTGGGTGACCATTCTGCAGCTCGCTAATAGCTCTGTAGAGTTCACACAGCACTGGGGGGATTGTACACTTTGACAATGAATATGGTGGTGAATTCCTGTGGTAAAAGTGATCTAACAGTCACTAACTCCACTAGCGATGAGCAGTAGCTCGAAACAAGCACAGAGCTCATGCACAATTCTGCATTGATGTAGACACACCAACAACCCCTGCGAGTCTTACTGCACAGAACTGCATTTCTGTCAGCACGGCATGGTGGCGTCCAAAACTGAGCCACGCCTCCATAAAAACAAAAACGCAGCAGTCTCTGTACTTACACCATGTAGTTTGCTGGAGTCAAATGTAGTCCAGTCTATTGTCCAGGGAGTAGACATTGGATAGAAGTATGGAGGGGAGTGCCAGCCGGCTAGGGTTTGTTTTTAGCCTAGGATGGACACCCGCCCTGTTGACATGCTTCCATCGACTCGTCTCCCGGCCACTCGCATCAGGCTAAGCCGGAGCCTTGGGGCCTGGTCCCCACAGCAAGCCAAGATTGCGAAGCTTTTTCCATAGTTCATCATGCACGTTGGCTGGGGCATGATTTCCATACTTTAATAGTGTTTGGTGGTTATACACATGAACACCATTGTATCTGGTGTCCATGTACCATAGTAGTCACGGTATAAGAGGACAATAGCACCATCTTAGTGGCTGCTGCATGCTACTGCCATGCCGCCATCTTGGATCACAGGGATGTGGTCTGGGCAGCCATGGTGGGGTGGGGCTGTGCAAGGTACGCACCTGGAATGTTTTTGTAAACAAGATCCAGCATGTTCGCCCCTCTTGTCCACATGCTGATGTAATTTAAGAAGCACAATTTTGAGATTCGCATGATTGAAATATACGACAAAAATAAACAGACCATCAGGGTGAGCATTCTGCAGATTGCTAATAGCCCCACATGGTTCACATAGAGCCCCCTTAGCATTAGTGCTGGGGGGAATGTACACTCCAAAAATTAAAAGGGTGGTGAAATCACATGGTCAATAAAATGGTCTGCATCTAATGGTCACAAACTCCACTAGCAATGAACAGTAGCTAGAAACAAGCACCATAGAGTTCTTGCACCATTCCGTATTGATGTAAACACAAACAAACCATCACTGAGAGTCTTACCACACAGAGCTGCATTTCTGTCGACACCAAACGAGATGAACCATTTCTGGACCCCCCTGCAGTTTGCTTATGTGGAATAAAAATTCTACTGTACTCACTACTAAAATCTGACTCCAGCTCCACACTGACCCGACAGCTCAGTCTAAGTGAGACTCATAGTTAGTAAGGCCTCAAAACTAAATAAGCCAATCAAGCAGACTAGATGAATGCAGATAAGAGATTTTATTTTGTAATCAGCGCTGACACAAGAATTGAGATGCTCACACATGAACGTCCCAACAACCTCCCTCTGGGGAACTCCAACTACAGCCTTTATATACATTTCCCTTATCTTCCCAATGCAACACATCACTGGTTCTTTGCCTAGACAATCCCACCCATCTTTCTTTTTTTAGACCTTTTAGATTCTTTTTTACACCATTATCTTTGAATTTACAACTTTTCAAATACCATTATAATTAAAACTTCCCTAAATCATTATATTAAAAATTGGGCGTTTCCGCCCCCACCAGTGGGATTGTCTTCGGCCTCACTCTCGCCAACACCTCATTCTTCTTCAGGAGACAGCATGGGTAAGTTCTCAGTACTTCAGGGGCCAACACCCTTTCTTTTATTACACTCTACACTTCACGGCTTTTCTGATTTATCCGCTGTCTTCTACGTATGTACTCTAGATATTTCGCCTGGTACCACCATTGCCATCCAGCACGCGCTGCGTTTACTTCATGATGAGATCACTGCTGCTCCAGGTACCAGTGGAGCGAAGATTGACCATAATAATCTAGGGTGCATCTCTGCCATTGATTGGTCCAAGTTTGGAAAGCCTGGTACCGCAGAGAAGGCCTGCCAGACTGACATCATTGATACAACTATTTGTTCTTCAAAGCCCCTGCAGCCTGTATGCAAGGCCCGTGACAGGCCAACATGCCGTGTTAAACCTTATATTGTTCTTAAGCTCAAACGACCCAACGAATAAACCTTACCTGAGAACTCACTCCTGCTGTCCCCCGATTATTTCACATACATCAAACACACACCTCATACATATATCCTCATTTACAAAATTATCTCCCACACTTATCAGCTCCGTACTGGAGTTGAGGATTATATCATCTTCCTACTGAACAAAGCTTACACCCATCTTGAGGAGGCAGGCAACGAAAGAGCTGGTGGTGGATTTTAGGCAGCAGAGGACTCCCCCAAGCCCATTCAGCATCATGGGCACTGATGTGGACATTGTGGACAACTATAAGTATCTAGCTGTCCACATATACCACTAGCTGGACTGGACCAAAAACACTGATTCACTGTACAAAAAAGGTCAGAGTCACCTGTACTTCCTGGTTGTGATGTTTCCCATCAGGATTCTGTCTATGGTGCAGGAGTAAAAGTTCCTAAGCACCTTAGAGGGCAGTCTAAAGTCTCACAAGTGTCTGAGGTTGTAGAGACACTGCCGGGCCTTTTCACCATGGTGTTGATGTGACAGGACCATTTTCTCTCCACTGGGCTCTCATTGATCATATGAGTCTGGTAGTTCCTCTCCTGCTTTTTGCTATAGTCCACTATCAGCTCATTAGTCTTGCTGACATTAAAGTGGAGGTTGTTCTGCTGGCACCAGTCCTCCAGAGTCTTAATCTCCTCCAGGTAGGCCATCTCATTGTTGTCGAAGATCAATCCGACCACAATGGTGTCGTCTGCAAACTTGATGATGATGGTGGAGTTGGTAGTGGCCACGCAGTCATACATGTACAATGAGTACAGCAGGGGCTCAGAACACAATGCTGGGGGGCTCCAGTGCTGAGTGTGAGGATGGCTGAGACATGTCTGCCCATCCTTACTGCCTGTGGTCTGCCAGTTAGGAAATTGAAGATCCACTGACAAAGAGATGGGCCTAGTCCCTGGTGATCCAGCTTGGTGGTGAGTGTGGAGAGGATTATAGTGAACTGCTGAACTGTAGTTGACAAACAGCATTCTAGCATAATTCCCCTTTCTAGTGTCCAGGTGAGTGAGTGATGTATGAAGAAGGTGAGAAATCATCTGTTGAGGGGTTTGGGCAGTAAGCGAACTGTAGTGGATCCAGTGTTTCAGGTAGTGAAGAGATAAAGTCTCTGACCAGCCGCTCAAAGCACTTCATCACTACTAAGGTCAGGGCTACAGGGCGGTAGTCTTTGAGGGAAGCAGGATGAGGTTTCGTTGGGACAGGAACAATGATGCATGCTTTAAAGCATGTGGGGATTACCGACTGGGTTAAGTAGAGGTTGAATATTTCAGTGAACACGGGTGCTAGCTGGTCAGCGCAGGCTCTGAGGACTCGACCTGAGATTCTGTCTGGTCCTGCTGCTTTCCTAGTGGTCATGGGTGGTTTATGGGAGTGGTGGCTTTTTTGGGGGAGGGCTAACCTGTGGGATGAACCCACTTGGCCATTCAGTAGCTATTACAATGCATCCCATGTCATTTATAACCTGAGGCCAATAGCAGGCCTCCCAAGTCCTGTTCCTTCCTGCCATCTGACCACGTCAAGTTCATTCCAGCTTTGTCCTTAGAGAGCTAAGGACTTCATATTCACCCAGGTACAGCTGCAGGCCCTGATGGACATAGCCCCAGGATACTCGACAACCATGGAAGCACAGTGACCACAGGCCAGTGGCTCTGACCTTACATGTCATGAAGTTGCTGGAGACACTGCTGAAGTCAAGTCATGTAAAGAAGTTTTATTGTAATTTCAAACACATATAGCTGACACAGTACATAGTGAAATGAAACAACGTTTCTCCAGGACCCTGGTGCTAAATAAACATACAACATATAATTACAAAAAAACAACAACACAGAGCTAGGACAGAAGTATGCCCTAGCTACATAAAGTGCAACATGGGCAATGTGCAACTAAACAAAATGGAATGTGATGTGAAAATTTGAGAAATTTGAGAAATGTGTGCCTTAGTTTGGCCACTATAAAAGGCCACTCTAAAATGTGCAGTTTTATCACACAGCACAATGCTACAGATGTCGCAAGTTTTGAGGGAGCATGCAATTGGCATGATGACTGCAGGAATGTCCACCAGAGCTGCTGCCCGTGAATTGAATGTTCATTTCTCTACCATAAGCCGTCTCCAAAGGTGTTCCAGAGAATTTGGCAGTACATCCAACCGGCCTCACGACCACAGACCATGTGTAACCGCACCAGCCCAGGACCTCCACATCCAGCATCTTCACCTCCAAGATGGTCTGAGACCAGCCACCTGGACAGCTGCTGCAACAATCGGTTTGCATAACCAAAGAATTTCTGCACAAACTGTCAGAAACCGTCTCAGGGAAGCTCATCTGCATGCTCGTCGTCCTCATTGGGGACTCGACCTGACTGCAGTTCGTCATCCTAACCGACTCGAGTGGGCAAATGCTCACATTCGATGGCGTCTGGCACTTTGGAGAGGTGTTCTCTTCACGGATGAATCCGGGTTTTCACTGTACAGGGCAGATGGCAGACAGCATGTATGGCACTGTGTGGGTGAGCAGTTTGCTGATGTCAACGTTGTGGATGGAGTGGCCCATGGTGGAGGTGGGGTTATGGTATGGGCAGGCGTATGTTATGGACAACGAACACAGGTGCATTTTATTGATGGCATTTTGAATGCACAGAGATACCGTGACGAGATCCTGAGACCCATTGTTGTGCCATTCATCCACGACCATCACCTCATGTTGCAGCATGATAATGCACGGCCCCATGTTTCAAGGATCTGTACACAATTCCTGGAAGCTGAAAACATCCCAGTTCTTGCATGGCCAGCATACTCACCGGACATGTCACCCATTGAGCATGTTTGGGATGCTCTGGATCAGCATATACGACAGCGTGTTCCAGTTCCTGCCAATATCCAGCAACTTTGCACAGCCATTGAAGAGGAGTGGACCAACATTCCACAGGCCACAATCAACAACCTGATCAACTCTATGCGAAGGAGATGTATTGTACTGCGTGAGGTAAATGGTGGTCACACCAGATACTGACTAGTATTCCCCCCCACACCGGACCTCCCCAATACAGTAAAACTGCACATTTTAGAGTGGCCTTTTATTGTGGCCAACCTAAGGCACACCTGTGCAATAATCATGCTGTCTAATCAGCATCTTGATATGCCACACCTGTGAGGTGGATGAATTATCTCGGCAAAGGAGAAGTGCTCAGTAACACAGATTTAGACAGATTTGTGAACAATATTCGAGAGAAATAGGCCTTTTGTGTACATAGAAAAAGTCTTAGATCTTTGAGTTCAGCTCATGAAAAATGGGGGCAAAAACAAAAGTGTTGCGTTTATAATTTTGTTCAGTGTATGTACGCATATACTGTACATATGAATAATGATTTAAAGTTTTGGAGTTCAATGATTAACAGTATTAACTAGGCAAAAAAGTATGTATCATGATTTTATATATATATATATATATATATATATATATATATATATATACACTATATTGCCAAAAGTATTCGCTCACCTGCCTTGACTCGCATATGAACTTAAGTGACATCCCATTCCTAATCCATAGGGTTCAATATGACGTTGGTCCACCCTTTGCAGCTATAACAGCTTCAACTCTTCTGGGAAGGCTGTCCACAAGGTTTAGGAGTGTGTTTATGGGAATTTTTGACCATTCTTCCAGAAGCGCATTTGTGAGGTCACACACTGATGTTGGACGAGAAGGCCTGGCTCTCAGTCTCCGCTCTAATTCATCCCAAAGGTGTTCTATCGGGTTGAGGTCAGGACTCTGTGCAGGCCAGTCAAGTTCATCCACACCAGACTCTGTCATCCATGTCTTTATGGACCTTGCTTTGTGCACTGGTGCACAGTCATGTTGGAAGAGGAAGGGGCCAGCTCCAAACTGTTCCCACAAAGTTGGGAGCATGGAATTGTCCAAAATGTCTTGGTATGCTGAAGCATTCAGAGTTCCTTTCACTGGAACTAAGAGGCCAAGCCCAGCTCCTGAAAAACAACCCCACACCATAATCCCCCCTCCACCAAACTTTACACTTGGCACAATGCAGTCAGACAAGTACCGTTCTCCTGGCAACCACCAAACCCAGACTCATCCATCAGATTGCCAGATGGAGAAGCGCGATTCGTCACTCCAGAGAACGTGTCTCCACTGCTCTAGAGTCCAGTGGCGGCGTGCTTTACACCACTGCATCCGAGGCTTTGCATTGCACTTGGTGATGTATGGCTTGGATGCAGCTGCTCGGCCATGGAAACCCATCCCATGAAGCTCTCTGCGCACTGTTCTTGAGCTAATCTGAAGGCCACATGAAGTTTGGAGGTCTGTAGCGATTGACTCTGCAGAAAGTTGGTGACCTCTTCGCATTATGCGCCTCAGCATCCGCTGACCCCGCTCCGTCAGTTTACGTGGCCTACCACTTCGTGGCTGAGTTGTTGTCGTTCCCAAACACTTCCACGTTCTTATAATACAGCTGACGGTTGACTGGAATATTTAGGAGCGAGGAAATTTCACGACTGGATTTGTTGCACAGGTGGCATCCTATCACAGTTCCACGCTGGAATTCACTGAGCTCCTGAGAGCGACCCATTCTTTCACAAATGTTTGTAAAAACAGTCTGCATGCCTAGGTGCTTGATTTTATACACCTGTGGCCATGGAAGTGATTGGAACACCTGATTCTGATTATTTGGATGGGTGAGCGAATACTTTTGGCAATATAGTGTATATATATATATATATATATATATATATATATATATATATATATATATATATATATATATATATATATATATATATATATATATATAAAATCATGATACATACTTTTTTGCCTAGTTAAGGCAAATATATAGGCAATATATATATAATATATATATAATAATTATATTTTATATATTATATAGTATATAATTAATTATATAGTTATAATTATAGTATATATAGTATATATATAATTATATAGTTAATATATATATACACACACTATATTGCCAAAAGTATTCGCTCACCCATCCAAATAATCAGAATCAGGTGTTCCAATCACTTCCATGGCCACAGGTGTATAAAATCAAGCACCTAGGCATGCAGACTGTTTTTACAAACATTTGTGAAAGAATGGGTCGCTCTCAGGAGCTCAGTGAATTCCAGCGTGGAACTGTGATAGGATGCCACCTGTGCAACAAATCCAGTCGTGAAATTTCCTCTCTCCTAAATATTCCACAGTCAACCGTCAGCTGTATTATAAGAACGTGGAAGTGTTTGGGAACGACAACAACTCAGCCACGAAGTGGTAGGCCACGTAAACTGACGGAGCGGGGTCAGCGGATGCTGAGGCGCATAATGCGAAGAGGTCGCCAACTTTCTGCAGAGTCAATCGCTACAGACCTCCAAACTTCATGTGGCCTTCAGATTAGCTCAAGAACAGTGCGCAGAGAGCTTCATGGAATGGGTTTCCATGGCCGAGCAGCTGCATCCAAGCCATACATCACCAAGTGCAATGCAAAGCATCAGATGCAGTGGTGTAAAGCACGCCACCACTGGACTCTAGAGCAGTGGAGATGCGTTCTCTGGAGTGACGAGTCATGCTTCTCCATCTGGCAATCTGATGGACGAGTCTGGGTTTGGCAGTTGCCAGGAGAACGGTACTTGTCTGACTGCATTGTGCTAAGTGTAAAGTTTGGTGGAGGGGGGATTATGGTGTGGGGTTGTTTTTCAGGAGCTGGGCTTGGCCCCTTAGTTCCAGTGAAAGGAACTCTGAATGCTTCAGCATACCAAGACATTTTGGACAATTCCATGCTTTGCTTCCACTTTGTGGGAACAGTTTGGAGCTGGCCCCTTCCTCTTCCAACATGACTGTGCACCAGTGCACAAAGCAAGGTCCATAAAGACATGGATGACAGAGTCTGGTGTGGATGAACTTGACTGGCCTGCACAGAGTCCTGACCTCAACCCGATAGAACACCTTTGGGATGAATTAGAGCGGAGACTGAGAGCCAGGCCTTCTCATCCAACATCAGTGTGTGACCTCACAAATGCGCTTCTGGAAGAATGGTCAAAAATTCCCATAAACACACTCCTAATCCTTGTGGACAGCCTTCCCAGAAGAGTTGAAGCTGTTATAGCTGCAAAGGGTGGACCGACGTCATATTGAACCCTATGGATTAGGAATGGGATGTCACTTAAGTTCATATGCGAGTCAAGGCAGGTGAGCGAATACTTTTGGCAATATAGTGTATATATATATATATATGTGTGTACAGTATCTCACGAAAGTGAGTACACCCCTCACCACATTTTTGTAAATATTTTATTATATTTTATCATATGACAACACTGAAGAAATGACACTCTGTTACAATGTACAGTAGTGAGTGTCCAGCCTGTATAACAGTATAAATTTGCTGTCCCCTCAATATAACTCAACACACAGCCATTAATGTCCAAACCGTTGGTAACAAAAGTGACTACATCCCTAAGTGGAAATGTCCAAATTGGGCCCAAAGTGTCAATACTTTGTGTGGCCATTATTATTTTCCAGCACTGCCTTAACCCTCTTGGGCATGGAGTTCACCAGAGCTTCACAGGTTGCCACTGGAGTCCTCTTCCACTCCTCCATGATGACATCACAGAGCTGGTGGATGTTAGAGACTTTGCACTCCCCCACCCTCCATTTGAGGATGCCCCACAGATGCTCAGTAGGGTTTAGGTCATGCTTGGCCAGCCCATCACCTTTACCCTCAGCTTCTTTAGCAAGGCAGTGGTCATCTTGGAGGTGTGTTTGGGGTCGTTATCATGTTGGAATACTGCCCTGCAGCCCAGTCTCCAAAGGGTGGTGATCATGTTCTGCTTCAGTATGTAACAGTACATGTTGCCTCATGTTCCCTCAATGAACTGTAGCTCCCCAGTGCCAGCAGCACTCATGCAGGCCCAGACCATGACACTCCCACCACCATACTTGACTGTAGGCAAGACACACTTGTCTTTGTACTCCTCACCTGGTTGCCAAACACACTTGACACCATCTGAACCAAATAAGTTTATCTTGGTCTCATCGGACCACAGGACATGGTTCTGGCCATGTCCTTAGTCTGCTTATCTTCAGCAAACTGTATGCGGGCTTTCTTGTGCATCATCTTTAATAGAGGTTTCCTTCTGGGATGACAGCCATGCAGACCAATTTGATGCAGTGTGTGGCATATGGTCTGAGCACTGACCGGCTGACCCCCCACCCCTCTGACCGGCTGACCCCCCCACCCCTTCAACCTCTGCAGCAATGCTGGCAACACTCATACGTCTATTTCCCAAAGACGACCTCTGGATATGACACTGAGCATGTACACTCAACTTCTTTGGTGGACCATGGCGAGGCCTGTTCTGAGTGGAACCTGTCGTGTAAAACTGCTGTATGGTCTTGCCCACCATGCTGCAGCTCAGTTTCAGGGTCTTGGCAATCTTCTTATAGCTTAGGCCATCTTTATGTAGAGCAACAATTCTTTTTTTCAGATCCTCAGAGAGTTCTTCACCATGAGGTGCCATGTTGAACTTCCAGTGACCAGTATGAGATGGTGTGAGAGCGATAACACCAAATTTAACACACCTGCTCCCCATTCACACGTGAAACCTTGTAACACTAACAAGTCACATGACACTGGGAAGGGTAAATGGCTAATTGGGCCCAATTTGGACATCTCCTTCAGCTCCCTGTACTTTCTGTTCTTTACAAATAAAACTTACTTCATCCTCATCCTCATCTGCCCATCAAAGTCTCTATGTAAATTACACCTGGATATTTCTAGAACACTTCAATCTGTGGATTTGCAAATATGATATATGATACTTTGAATTTGATTATTCATGTAAAAAAATAAAAAATCATTAGCATAAAAAAACAGATTTGAAAAACTATTAATGCTTATTTATCATCTCATGAAAAATTGTACATTTTTACAATTAGGAAATTACAACTGTAACATATAAACTTAAAATAAATAAAAATAGAACTTTTCTTTGGTGAAAATCTGTTGGGCTCACTGCATTTTAATTTATTCTATATATTCCCCTTATAATATGTATATGCATTTTAATTACTGAATGAATGCATTTTATTTTAAACTTCTGTAGTAAATCTTTATCCCACCATCTATATAATATTTATATTTTATTGCATTGTATCATAAATAATTTGAAAACAAAAATTGCTATTGCTTATGTACAGCATATATTATATGATATATTTGATTTTTCATTGGAATTTGAATGATACATAACAGCAACATTTACTTTATGCACATTGTCAGAAGGAGTGAAAAAGGCTATTCATTAAAGAACATTGATTAATGCAGAGTCTGTCTGGAATATTTGCAGAGTTATTATTAATTTAATGCACCTCCTGAACCACGGGTAAAACAGAGCATAAATAACTGGATTAATGGTGGAATTAAGACAAAACAAGATTGAGACAGATTGAAATGTTTCTCTCTGAAGTTCAATAGTTTCACCTAATAAACTGTAAATATAATATGGAAGTAAACACAGCAGAAACACAGACACTAAAATGCCGAGGACTTTAGCTGCTTTTCTCTCAGATTTCATGGAGTGTGAGGTGATTTTCTGTGTTTTAGGCCGTGTGTGATTATTAAGCTCTCTGATAGCAGTGGCATGTTTCTTAGCAATCACAAAAACTCTAGTATACAATATGATTATGACAGAAAGTGGAAATATAAATGAAAATACAAGATCAATTACAGACCAAACCTCATCCAGAAAAAGATAACACTCTCCAGGACACATTACAGAAATTGTGAAATTTCCATTGAAATACATGTATGCTACATTATAAGCCACCACCACACACCAGAAAAAAACATTTACAACACGAGTAATCCTCACAGAGACTCTGTTCATGTAGAAAAAGGGGTTTGAGAGAGCCAAATAGCGATCCACAGCAATCAGAACAATATTATATATGGATAAAGTCATCAGGAAGGAGGCAGTAATCATAAAAAACATACAAAAATCTGTTCCAAAATTCCAACATGACTCATTTGTCCAGATTAACATTGACGGCATCACTAAAGCCCCAACAAAGAAATCTGACACAGCCAGAGAGAGCACCAGCATGTTGGTTGGTGTGTGAAGCTGCTTGAAGTGAAGAACAGAGATGATGACCAGCAGATTTCCACACACTGTTAGCAGAACCACAGCAGCTGAACACACGTACAGTAAGATATAAACTGCAGGAGATACAGATCTCTCTGGACAGGAGAAATGCTCACAGCGATCAGACTGGTTAAAATCTGTCAGATTCATCAATACAGTACTTCTAAAAGAAAATGTTAGTATAATAAGTCATAATCAAATGACCTGTGGCTCAAGAAGCTCTGGTGATTTTATAATTAAGAAATTAGTCACACCTCCATAATATGAGTGACAGCATGATAGATATGATGTCATGACTTGCTGTATACCCCTATTGTGCTTAACTAAAATATTTTCTCGAATACCGGCAAATTTAGCCCTGATTTTCAGTCAGTGATCTAGCTATGGCTTTTTTCCGGATTCCTGTAAACCCTTCTTCACAATATTGATTTGCTTTTAACCTTCTGTGGGCAGTGATGGACCACAAGGCTATGTAGAATCACCCACCATCTTTTCGGAAGCATTAGAATGCTTAAGTGTGTCTGCCTCAAATATGGAAGTGCATCGATTAGTTATGTTGATGATCTCTGATCATTCACTAAATAATCAGTGAAGAAACACTACATTTACTCTGATATCCAGCAGATTAATGGCCACAAGGTGACAGCAAATGCACTGCACTTAGTTTCTCAGGTGCTGAAATACTTTGGCCATATTCTTTCTCCTGTAGTAAGTGTTTAGGCCTAGATCAAATTGCAGCAACTTTTTCATTTTCAAGAGCCAAGATTATGCAACAGATGACTCTCATGAGCATGGCTGGCTAATGCCACATGTGGACAGCTGAATATGCTAAAATTCAACCACTGTCAGAGCCAATATATATATATATTTATAGTAGCGCACTGAGCGGGGACAGAGAACAACACACAGAGCCTGGGAGCACGTCAACACCAGCTTTTAATTACTCCAAACTGAAAGTAGGAAAACAGGAACTCAGGTTAGCAGGAGGGCAGAAAAAAACAAAAAGGGGGAATGAAAAACCAGCAAAAAAAAGATAGCCAACTAAGGAGACTCTTCCCTGAAGGGGCATAGAAGGGGGCCTAGGCCAAGAAGGGCTAACGGCGGCAGCAGTGTCCTGGCAAAGACTGAAAATGGCTGGGGACGGCAGGTGCAGATCCAGGAGGGGCTGACCTTTGGTGATTCCTGTGGAATAAAAATTCTACTGTACTCACTACTAAAATCTAACTCCAGCTCCACACTGACCCGACAGCTCAGTCTAAGTGAGACTCATAGTTAGTAAGGCCTCAAAACTAAATAAGCCAATCAAGCAGACTAGATGAATGCAGATAAGAGATTTTATTTTGTAATCAGCGCTGACACAAGAATTGAGATGCTCACACATGAACGTCCCAACAACCTCTCTCCGGGGAACTCCAACTACAGCCTTTATATACATTTCCCTTATCTTTCCAATGCAACACGTCACTGGTTCTTTGCCTAGACAATCCCACCCATCTTTCTTTTTTTAGACCTTTTAGATTCTTTTTTACACCATTATCTTTGAATTTACAACTTTTCAAATACCATTATAATTAAACTTCCCTAAATCATTATATTAAAAATTGGGCGTTTCCGCCCCCACCAGTGGGATTGTCTTCGGCCTCACTCTCGCCAACACCTCATTCTTCTTCAGGAGACAGCATGGGTAAGTTCTCAGTCCTTCAGGGGCCAGCACCCTTTCTTTTATTACACTCTACACTTCACGGCTTTTCTGATTTATCCGCTGTCTTCTACGTATGTACTCTAGATATTTTGCCTGGTACCACCATCGCCATCCAGCACGCGCCGCGCTTACTTCATGATGAGATCACTGCCGCTCAAGGTACCAGTGGAGCGAAGATTGACCATAATAATCTAGGGTGCATCTCTGCCATTGATTGGTCCAAGTTTGGAAAGCCTGGTACCGCAGAGAAGGCCTGCCAGACTGACATCATTGATACAACTATTTGTTCTTCAAAGCCCTTGCAGCCTGTGTGCAAGGCCCGTGACCGGCCAACATGCCGTGTTAAACCTTATATTGTTCTTAAGCTCAAACGACCTAACGAATAAACCTTACCTGAGAACTCACTCCTGCTGTCCCCCGATTATTTCACACTACATCAAACACACACCTCATACATATATCCTTATTTACAAAATTATCTCCCACATTCCACAAAGGCCTTGCTTTAGTCCGAGCTGCCTGTAAAAACAAAACACAGCATCCCTATTGATCCAGCAGGGGGCTTCCCCTTACCTTCTGAGGCCGGCGGGGCCAGCCTCTCTGTTGTGTTGCTCAGCTGGAGGGTGAATAGTTTAGCGGCGCTTATGATTGGCCCAGAGCATTTTGGCGCGCTTTCTCCTGCTCCGCCCTGCACTCCAATTTAGAGGCGCTAGCCATGGTGCTGATCCGCTTCCGTCTATGCGGGCGCCGCTGTCCAGGGTGCTGCACCACTGCAGCTTTTGTTTTCCAGGGAGAGCGACTCTCTTCTGCATGCGTGCGGCGGTGTGCGCAGCGCCGTCACAATATATATATATATATATATACAGGGGTTCAGTTTGGACAATGAAACTGAAATGCCTGGTTTTAGACCACAATAATTCATTAGTATGGTGTAGGTCCTCCTTTTGCGGCCAATACAGCATCAATTCGTCTTGGGAATGACAGATACAAGTCCTGCACAGTGGCCAGAGGGATTTTGAGCCATTCTTCTTGCAGAATAGTGGCCAGGTCACTACGTGATGCTGGTGGAGGAAAATGTTTCCTGACTCACTCCTCCAAAACACCCCAAAGTGGCTCAATAATATTTAGATCTGGTGACTGTGCAGGCCATGGGAGATGTTCAACTTCACTTTCATGTTCATCAAACCACTCTGTCACCAGTCTTGCTGTGTGTATTGGTGCATTATCATCCTGATACATTCTCCTCATACCATTCTCCACACCGTAACTCTCCCGGATGTGGGAAAGACAGTGAAGGTGGACTCATCAGAGAACAATACATGTTTCACATTGTCCACAGCCCAAGATTTTCGCTGCTGGCACCATTGAAACCGACGTTTGGCATTGGCACGAGTGACCAAAAGTTTGGCTATAGCAGCCCGGCCATGTACATTGACGCTGTGGAGCTCCCGACGGACAGTTTTGGTGGAAACAGGAGAGTTGAGGTGCACATTTAATTTTGCAGTGAGTTGGGCAGCTGTGGTTTTATGTTTTTTGGATACAATCTGGGTTAGCAACCGGATATCCCTTTCAGACAGCTTCCTCTTGCGTCCACAGTTACTCCTGTTGGATGTGGTCCGTCCTTATTGGTGGTATGCTGACATTACCCTGGATACCGTGGCTCTTGATACATCACAAACACTTGCTGTCTTAGTTACAGATGTGCCAGCGAGATGTGCACCAACAATTTGTCCTCTTTTGAACTCTGATATGTCTCCCATAATGTTGTGTGCATTGCAATATTTTAAGCAAAACTGTGCTATTACTCTGCTAATTAAACCTTCACACTCTGCTCTTACTGGTGGAATGTGCAATCAATGAAGATTGGCCACCAGGCTGGTCAAATTTAGCCATGAAACCTCCAACACTAAATTGGCCAGTGTTCAGTTTCATTGTCCAACCCCTGTATATATATATATATATATATATATATATATATATATATATATATATATATATATATATATACATACAGCTATATACTAGCTAATACTGTTAATAATTATTATATTATAATAATTATATATATATATATATATATATATATATATATATATATATATATATATATATCAATCATTGTCTCCCACTTATCTGTAGCTGGGTCGTGGGGGCAGCAGTCTAAGCAGGCAGGGATGCCCAGACTTCCCTCTCCCTAGCCACTTCCTCCAACTCCGGGGAATTCCGGGGGAATTCCAAGGCGTTCCCAGGTCTTCTGAGAGACATGGTCCCTCCAGCATGTCCTGGGTCTTCCCCAGGGTCTCTTCCTGGTGGAGCATACCCGGAACACCTCCCCTGGGAGACATCCAGGAGGCATCTGAAACAGATGCGCAAGCCACCTCAACTGGCCCCTTTCAATGTGGCAGAGCAGCAGCTCTACTCCAAGCTCCTCCTGGGTGACAGAGCTCCTTACCCTATCTCTAAGGAAATGCCCCACCACCTTATGAAGAAAAAAGCCAAAGCTCAAAAGCTCCCAAAGCTCATGACCATAAGTAACAGTAGGAATGTAGATTAACTGGTAAATCAAGAGCTTCACCTTTTGGCTCAGCTCCTTCTTCACCACAACTGACCAGTACATAGCCCGCATTGCTGCTGCCACTGCACCAATCCATCTGTCAATCTCACGCTCCATCCTTCCCTCACTTGTAAAGAAAACTCAGAGATACTTGAACTCCTCCACTTGAGTCTTGACATGAACTCCTCCCCTTCCAATCTTTCCAGTTGAAAACCATGGCCACGGATTTGGAGGTGTTGATCCTCATCCCAGCCACTTCGCACTCAGCTGCGAACTGCCTCAGTGCACACTGTAAGTCCTGGCTCAAAGGAGCCAACAGGACAACATCATCTGCAAAAAGCAGAGATAAAATCCTATGGTCCCCAAACTGGACTCCCTCCACCACCTGGCTGCACCTAGAAATTCTGTCCATAAAAATAATGAACAGAACCGGTGACAAAGGACAGCCCTGCAGGAGTCCAACATGCACTGGGAACAGATCTGACTTACAGCCGGCAATGCGAACCAAGCTCCTGCTCCAGTCATACAGAGACTGAACAGCCCTTAACAGAGGGCCATGGACCACATACTCCCAGAGCACCTCCCACAGAATGCCACGAGGGACATGGTTGAATGTCTTCTCCAAGTCCACAAAACACATGTGAACTGGTTGAGCAAACTCCCATGAACCCTCAAGCACCCTGTGAAGGGTATAGAGCTGGTCCAGGTCCCACAACTAGGATGAAAACCGAATTGTTCCTCCTGAATCCGAGTTTTGACCTAAGGTCAGACTCTCCTCTCCAGTACCCTGGAATAGACTTTCCCTGGAAGGCTAAGGAGTGTGATTCCCCTTTAGTTGGAACACACCCTCCATCCCCCTTCTTTAAAAGAGGTGATCCACCACTCTGGTCACCCAGTCCAGAGGCACTGTCCCTGACTGCCATGCTATGTTGCAAAGACGTGTCAGTCAAGACAGCCCCACAACATCCAGAGACTTAAGGTACTCAGGGCGAATCTCATCCACTCCTGGCGCCTTGCCACCAAGGAGCCTCAGCGTCTGCTTCCTCTATGGAAGGCATGTCAGTAGGATTGAGGAGATCCTCAAAGTATTCCTTCCACCTTCCGACAATATCCCCAGTCAAGTTCAGCAACTGTCCACCAGCACTGTAAACAGTGTTGGCAGAGAGCTGCTTACCCCTTCTGAGGCACCGGACGGTCTGCCAGAATTTCCCCAAGGTTGGCCAATAGTCCTTCTCCATGGCCTAACTGAACTCCTCCCAGACCCGAGTTTTTGCTTCCACAACCACCCGAGCTGCAGCTTGCTTTGCCTGCCAGTACTCATCAGCTGCCTCCAGGGTCCCACGAGCCAACCAGCCTCAATAGGACTCCTTCTTCAGCTTGACTGCATCCCTTACTTCCAGTGTCCACCACTGGGTTCGGGGATTGCTGCCATGACAGGCACCAGAGACCTTATGGCCACAGCTCCTGATAGCTGTGTCAACAATGGAGAAGGAGAACATGGCCCACTCAGACTCAATGTCCCCAACCTCTCTCAGAATCTTGTCGAAACTCTTCCAGAGGTGGGAGTTGAAGACCTTCCTAACAGAGGGTTCAGCCAGACGTTCCCAACAGACCCCCACAATATGTTTGGGTCTGCCAAGTCTGTCCAGCATCCTCCTCTGCAAGCGGATCCAACTCACCACCAGGTGGTGATCAGTTGACAGCTCAGCCCCTCTCTTCACTTGAGTGTCCAAGACATATGGTCAAAGGTCAGATGACACAACCACAAAGTCGATCATCGACCTCCGGCCTAAGGTGTCCTGGTACCACTAAGGTGCCTGGCTAGCACAGAAGTCCAATAACAGAACACCACTCGAGTTCAGATCGGGGGAGGGGCATTCCTCCCAATAACACCCCTCCAGGTAACACTGTCATTGCCACATGGGCATTGAAGTCCCCCAGTATAACTATGGGGGCACCTTCCAGCCAAGGTTGGGTACTCCACATTGCTGTTCTGCCCATAAGCTGAAACAACAGTGAGACCCCTATCCCCCACCCAAAGGCACGGGGAAACCACCCTCTTGTTTTCCAGGGAAAACTCCAACACATATAAGCAAGCCCACCCCAGCCCGCCACCTCTCACCATGAGGCACTCCAGAGTAATAGAGGGTCCAACCTCTCTCAAGGAGTTGGGTTCCACAGCCCAGGCTATGCGTGGAGGCGAGCCTGACTATCTCTAGCCAGTACCGCTCAGCCTCGCCCCCCCCAGGGAGGTGACATTCCATGTCCCAAGAGCCAGATTCTTTAACCAGGGTTTGGGTCGTCTAGGCCCCTGCCCATTACTGCTACCCAAATCACATAGCACCAGCCCCTTATGCTTGTTCCTGTGGGTGGTGGGTCTACGGGAAGACGGGCCTATGTCGCTCTTTTGGGCTGTGCCTGGCCGAGTCTCATAGGCAAAGACTCGGCCACCAGGCGCTCGCCTGCATGCCCCAGCCCCAGGCCTGGCTCCAGGTTGGGGCCCCGGTAATGCCAATCTGGATGACAGTCCTTATTTTCTTCTTTCTCATGAGGGGATTTGAACCGCCCTTAGTCTGACCCATCACCTAGGATCCATTTGCCTTGGGAGACCCTATCAGGAGCACTTGGCTTGCAAAAAAAATAGACCACTACAAAATAATCAGTTTCTTATGTTTTTTTCTTACAGGTGCATGTATTGGTGAACAGTTTTGTTTCATTTTTTGTGAACTACTGACAATATATCCTCTAAATTCAAAATATAACTATTGTTATATAGAGTGTATATTTAAAGGAAATGACAACACATCAAAATAACCCAAGATCATGCAGTATTTGCAGAGCTTTAATAACTAAAATAAAACAAAATGCAAATAATTTATAATAAATAATAAACAAATTGTGTTAATTCTTTGGCTAAATAACATTAAGTAATCAGTATTTGGTGGAATAAATCCACCCCAATATGCATGTGTTTTGGCTCCATGATCTCCACCAGTTTTTCACATTGTTGTTGGGGTACATTATACCACTCTTTTTGCAAAAAGCAAACAACTCAGCTTTACTTGATGGCTTGTGACCATCCATCTTCCTCTTGATGACATTCCTGAGGTTTTCAACAGGGTTCAAATCTGGAGATTGGGCAGTGGTCTCTTTTTTTCCAGAGCTGTGTGTGTATATATATATATATGTTTTTTGCCTTATATACTGTATAATTATTGAGTATGCTACATTTATATTTTTAGTAATATGAAATTCTCAAATAAAAAAAAAATGCTTTCACTGAAGAATGATGAAAATTGTCACATGCTTTACCTGAGAGATTTATTCTGTCCTCTTTTAACTTCTGAAATCATTTAATTGTTTTGGGTAGTTATTTTCCTTCAACTTCATTAGATAGTTGACCTTTACACTGTAGATTTCTAACAGTGGCTCTAACACAGTGAGTATTTAAAAGAGTGTCATGTAAGCAGCTTGCTGCACTAATGTGGCTGAATTTGTGTGTTACTTGAGGGTGATTTACAACAAAGGTGACTATTTTTGGTGAAGGTCAGCCTGACAGATGAACCCATTTGGCCATTCTGTATCTACTAAAATGAAGCACTACCTACTGCATCATAATTCTTCCTAATGCCAACAGCACAGCGAGCATGTCATGAGCCACTGCCTGTATCATGCCAACATGCCCCATTTCTGCTTTTTGGCTCCTCAGGTGCAAGCCAACATTAAAATGCCTGCATTGAGACCTTAGGCCACATTGATCCTCTTAGAGATGGGCCCGCAGAGGTGATCCATCTCTGAAAATGTAGTGGACGTCTGGACAGTGGCCGCCAATTTCTTTATGATGCAGATGATAGAGCCCATGCAGATTGGCAGACATAGGTTATCAGCTGGCTTGTTGTGCGTAATTGTCTAGCAAAAGGGATGGCTCATCACTGAAAGAAGAACCAGTGTCAAACTGACCCTGTTCCTGCCTCCTTGAAGCCCCTGCTCAATGGCCCAGGTAAAGGTGAGTGACCCATACCATAAACTTGCTTTATTTCTTGACTACAGAGCTGATTCATAGCTCTTAGATGAAGTGCTGGTGGTGCAGCTGGGGATTGAGATGGAGTCTCTCCTGTCACCTCTGCTGGTTTGAGCCCTGGAAAGTCACATCCTTCACTGAGCCCAATGTAGGACTAAGCCAGTGCTAGTAACTGATGCTGAACATCACCAGGAGTGGCTCACCTTCATCCCATTACTGAAAGCCTGTCATCTTTGTAGGCACAACTCCCATTTCTATTGGACCAGTGGCCGTGTACTAGACTGGGGAAATTACTGCCACACAAACTGTCTTAATCTTACTTTCCAGACCAGGGATCCCATAGAGGAACGCTTCAATACTAATCTAATCTTCAAGCTTAAATATAGCAATGCCAACATCGACCATACAACTGCAGTACTGACATCCTACCTAGAACTGTGGCCCTGCGAGTGAGTTGATGACCAAGTAGATCCAAGAGTCTCTAGCTGCCAACATAATCCACCTGTCCTTATCCCTTACTGGAGCAGGGGTTTTCTTAATGATAAGGGGATCCATCAATGATACGCGGTGGTGGGGGGGCTGGCTCAGTGCTAGGTGCTAGGGAACTACAGAGAACCGGCTTCAGCCTAGACACGTGAAAAGTTGGATTAATTCTCATGGAGCGAGGAAGCTCCAGGCGGTAGGCCACTGGGTTTATCCACCTTAGGACCTTAAATGGACCGATATAGCGAGGGGCCAATTTCCTGGACCCCACCCACAGTGGCAGATCTTTAGTCGCCAGCCAGACCCGCTGGCCAGGATGGAATGTGGGAGCCATATGTCTTTTGCGATTGGCCGCACGGGCGCTTTTCCGGACAGCCGCTTGCAGTGCCGCCCTGGCCTTCTGCCAGACCCTGCGACACCGACCTACCAGTTGTTCCGCTGCCTGGACCCCAAGTTCCTCCTCCTGCTCAGCAAACATGGGTGGAGGATAGCCAAATTGGCACTCAAAAGGGGACATGCCCAAGGCCGAGTGCCAGAGTGTGTTATGGGCATACTCTACTCACATTAGGTGTTTAGCCCAGGTGGATGGACTGGAGGAGGCAAAGCACCGGAGGGACCGTTCCAGGTCCTGATTTACCCTCTCTGTTTGACCGTTCGATTCGGGATGAAACCCTGATGACAGGCTAGCTGTGGCACCCACCAAACGGCAAAAAGCTTTCCAAAAGCGGCTGGCGAACTGGGGACCACGGTCTGAGACCAGGTCGGTGGGGAAGCCGTGGATCCTGACAACATGCTGCAGGATGAGCTCTGCGGTCTCTTTGGCTGAGGGAAGTTTGGGGAGGGGGATAAATTTACCAGCCTTTGAGAATCGGTCCACCACCACAAGGATGACTGTCATCCCTTGAGATACCAGCAGACCGGTGACAAAGTCTAAAGAAAGGTGGGACCAAGGCCGAGATGGTATGGGGAGAGGGTGAAGCAGGCCCTGCGGCCGGGCCCGAGGCTCCTTATTAAGAGCACAAGTTTGGCAGGCTGCCACATAGTCCGGACTGCCCCCGGGTGCCCTGCAAAGGGAGAGGAATGACCCCAGGTGAGAACCTGCAGTTGGGCAGACTGAGGAACATAAAGCCTGCCTGGTGGACCTCCTCCTGGATCTGGCTCCCGCTGGAGCGCCCAGTGGACCACCTCCTCCAAGCCCCAGCGTAAAGGTGCCACTATCTTATATGCTGGAACTATGGGCTGGGGAACAGGGTCAGGTGATGGAGGATCCCACTGGCGTGAAAGCACGTCTGGCTTAAGATTCTTTGACCCCGGTTTAAAAGACAATATGAAGTCAAAGCGGGCAAAGAACAAAGACCATCTGGCCTGTCGCGGATTCAGGCGCTTGGCCTGTTGGATGCATGTCAGGTTTTTATGATCAGTGAGGATGAGGAATGGTTGGCTGGCCCCCTCTAGCCAGTGTCTCCATTCCTCCAAGGCCAATTTTACAGCCAGGAGCTCACGATCACCGACATCATAGTTTCTCTCAGGGGCGGTCAGCCGGTGAGAGAAGTACGCGCATGGATGCAATTCCCCTTTTGGGCCTGAGCATTGGGACAGAACTGCTCCCACCCCAATGTTGGAGGCATCCACCTCGACTATAAATTGGGACCCGGGGTCAGGCATCCGAAGGACAGGGGCCGAGATCAGCTTGTCCTTTAAGAGCCTGAATGACTGCTGTGCTTCATCCATCCAGACAAATTTGCCCTGAGACCTCTTGGTCAGGGCACACAGTGGGCTAGCCAGGGTACTAAAATTCTTCACAAAGCGGCGGAAGAAGTTAGTAAACCCTAGGAATCACTGGACTGCACGGAGGGAGGTTCTAGCTGGGTCCATACTCAACCCCTTTTGTGATATGACAAACCCTAAGAAGGAAATGGTGGCAACATGGAATTGTGACTTCTCGAGTTTGACGTACAGACTGTTTTGAAGGAGGAGTTGTAAAACCCGGCGAACATGAACCACATGCACTTTCAGGGAATTACTGAAGATCAGGATATCATCTAAGTAGACGAATGCATAGTGGTTCAAGGTCTCGTGCAGTGCCTCATTTATGAAGCGTTGGAAGACCTCTGGGGCATTCATTAGGCCAAAAGGCATAACAAGGTATTCATAATGCCCTGAGGGTGTAATGAATGCGGTCTTCCATTCATCCCCTGCCCTGATGCGAATAAGATTATAGGCAGTACGCAGGTCTAGTTTTGTAAAAACCTTGGCCTGTTGAAGGCGGTCAAACGCAGAGTTCATCAAGGGCAGAGGGTACCTGTCCTTCTGAGTGATGGCATTTAAGCCACAGTAATCAATTCAGGGACGCAGGCCCCCATCTTTTTTCTTGACAAAGAAGAAACCTGCACCTGCTGGTGAGGTAGATGGGCGGATAAAGCCTAAGGACAGGGCCTCCTGGATATATTCCTCCATGGCTTTCTGTTCTAGAGGAGAAAGGGAGAATAACCTTCCCCAGGGAGGAGCTACCCCTGGGAGCAGGTTAATGGCACAATCAAAGGGCCTATGAGGTGGCAAGGTTTGGGCCCTTTGCTTGGAGAAGACCATTTTAAGGTCCCAATAAACCTCTGGTATGCCTGTCAAGTCCACCGATTCCTCAACAGTGGGAGGTGAGGTTTGGAGGCCCCTGAGGCAGCTCTGAGGGCATTGAGGCCCCCAAATGGAAATAGAGCCCGTGGACCAGTCTATGTGGGGGTTATGTAGCTGCAGCCAGGGGAAACCTAGGACGAGGCCGAGTTCAGGGACCTTAGTGACAAACAGGGTAATGAGCTCTGTGTGACGCCCAATTTGCAGGGTAAGTGGGGCTGTCTGAGAGATTACTGGTCCAGATGTCAGGGGCCGGCCATCCAGGGCGGCAACTGGCAGTGGATGAGAGAGATTCTCTAGTGGTAGGCCCAGCTGGTGGGTTAATCTTTCATCAATGAAATTACCTGCAGCCCCTGAGTCAATAAAGACTTGGAGGCCCGCTTGTCTGCCCTTGCCCCAACGAAGGGTGGCCGATAGAAACAGGCCTGACATATGAGGGGCTGCATTTAGGGCCAACCCAAACCCCTCTACTTGGGTGGGCCCTTGCCTTTTAATGAGCTGCGTGGATAGCCAGCCTGTCTCTGGCTTGAGCCCTGAGGCTGGAGTGGTTCTTGGTAAGCAGGCCACTCCTGCCGTGGTAAAGTGGTAGCCCCTAACTGCATGGGTTCAAACAGGGCCTCTGATGGTTCAAGGGCCCCAGAGGAGGCTTGGTGTCCCCGCCTGTAAGCACGTCTCTGCTGGGCTTCCCTGTTTGACTGACGCTCTAACCGCCTTTCCTGGAGACGATTGTCCAGGCATATAGCAAGCTCATACAAGGTCTCCAGGTCATCGGGAGGGTCTCGAGCTGCCAGCTCGTCTTTTAACTCCTCCGAAAGTCCCTGCACATAAGCTTCCTGGAGGGCTTGCTCGTTCCAGCCCGAACTAGCTGCCACAGTCCGAAACTCAATGGTGTATGCAGCCACAGAGTGGGTGCCTTGGTGTATCCGAAGGAGAGAAGAGGTCAGTCCCCTTTCTCTGGAGGGGTGATCAAAGGTATTTCGTAGGGCTGCAATAAAGGTGTTGACAGTGGGATGATCGTCCAGGCGATATTGCCAAACTGCAGTTGCCCAAGCTAGGGCTTTACCAGTCAGGAGGGCAATCATATAAGCTATCTTTGATTTCTCTGTTGGAAATTGGGAAGGCTGCATCTCAAATACTAGAGAGCACTGTAAAATGAATGGGTTGCAACCCCCGGGCTGCCCAGCAGGAAGGCAAGCGTGTTTCAGCATGGGCAGAATTGACTGGTTCTGCCAGTGCAGGTTGGGAGGTCCTGCTCTGGGCACCACTAGCAGCGGAGGCACCCTGGGGCTGCAAAAGGCCCTGTATGTGCTTTAGCTGCTCTGAGATTCCCTGGACCTCATTAAATAAAGCAGTCACGGCCTGCTCATGGTTGCCAAGAGTTGTGGCTTCACCTGCCACAACCTGCCCTATCCGCTCCAGGCCGGCTGATTCACGTTCTGGTGCGGACATACTGTTACGGGGAAGAAGGGCTCAGCACTAAGTGAGGGGGTGAGCACTGAGCTAGACCTGTTACCCAAATGGATGAAAGCAGATGGAAAATTCGATCATGGAGCCGGGCAGAATAATGAGCAGAAATAGGCAAACAAAAAATACAAACCTAAGAAACTGTCTGAAGCAGGACGCAAACCAAGGAGGTTCAATGCCACACTGGACTTCCCAACGTGCTACCCGCTACGCTATACGGCCATATAATCTATCTGGGGATTCGTGTAATAAAGGTGGGTTTGGAAGGCGTCAGACAGTGCACACACACACACACACACACACACACACGCCACAAGGTGAGGGGGAGAGCCTGCTTGTCACGGCAAGCTTTGGCCGTTTAAGCAGTTCCCTCACCGAGTAGGGGTCTGGCTTGATAAATAGGAAGTGGCAGTGGGCTGATTCTCAGCCTGCCACACCAGTAAATAACTTTCTATATGTTCTTTAGATTATTAAATATCACTAGCAACGACTTTAGAGGAGTGTAACTCTAATTACCAAATTACCTCTCGGCACCTATTGCCTCCGATACCTGGCACAGATTCTATGTCCGCACGCCGAGTGAGTGAAAACCTGAGGCTTATATAACAGCGTGCACAGGTGCCGTGCATCAGCCCTAATTGCCTGTGCTGGGCTGAGCACTATAAAGAGGCACGCCAGTAACCGCGGATTTGCCTAAGCAGGCACTTGCGACATTACAAAAACCTAGCAAGCAGGAGCCACCTCTACCATTCAAGAGAACTGTGCAGAGTTAACCCATGGAAGTCTGCTGGACCAGACAACATTCCTGGCGGAGTGCTCAGAGAATGTGCAGAACAGCTAACGGATGTCTTCACTGACATCTCAAGACAACGAACATCATCCCTGTGCTTAAGAAGTCTACGGTTGCCTGTCTCTATGACTATCATCCTGTCGCACTCATACCCATCATGATGAAATGCTTCAAGAACCAGCTCCCACCATCATTGGACCCCTTTCAGTTTGCGTATCGTCCTAATTGCTCCACGAACGATGCCATCACCACAACCCTCCATCTGGCCCTCACCCACCTGGACTGTAAGGACTCATGCATATGAATGCTGTTCATAGACTTCAGTTCAGAATTCAATACAATCATCCCTCAGCAGCTGATTGAGAAGCTGAGCCTGCTGGACCTGAACACCTCCCTCTGCAACTGGATCCTGGATCAGTCAGTCAGGATCGGGAACAGCATCTCCAACTCTACCACACTGAGCACTGTGTCCACTCAGGGCTGTGTGATCAGCCCACTGTTGTTCACTCTGCTGAATCCTGACTGTGCAGCAATGCACAGCTCCAACCACATCAAATTCCCTGATGACACGAACGTGGTGGGTCTCATCAACAAGAATGATGAGTCACGTACAGAGAGGAGGTGCAACAACTAACAGTCTGGTGTAAAACCAACAACCTGTCTCTGAAAGTTGACAAGACTAAAGAGATGTTTGTTGACCTTAGGAGAGCACATAGTTACCATTCTCCATTTTACATTGACAGATCCTCTGTGGAGATCATCAAGAGCACCAAATTCCATGGTGTACATCTGGCCCAGCAGTGTCCCTATTTCCTATGGAGGCTGAGGAAAGCCCATCTCCCTCCCCCGATTCTGACCATGTTCTACAGAGGGACCATTGAGAGCATCCTGAGCAGCTGCATCACTGCCTGGTTTGGGAATTGCACCGTCTCAGATCACAAGACCCTTCAGCGGATAGTGAGGACAGCTGAGAAGATCATCGGAGTCTCTCTCCCCTCTATCACAGACATTTACACCACACACTGCATCCGCAAAGCTAACAGCATTGTGGATGATCCCACACACCCCTCACACACACCCCACACACCCCTCACACACACTCTTACACACCCCACACACCCCTCACACACACTCTTACACACCCCACACACCCCTCACACACACTCTTACACACCCCACACACCCCTCACACACACTCTTCACACTTCTGCCATCTGGAAAAAGGTACTGAAGCCCTAAGGCCCTCACAAATGGACTGTGCAAGAGCTTCTTTTCTCAAGCCATCAGGCTCGTCAACATCCAGAACTGAAATTGTATCAACTCTCTCTCTCACACACACACCCATGTGAACTGACTCACACTACAATGTTTACATTTTATTTGCACTACTTAATTTTTTTATTTGCACTACTGCTTTTTTGCACAGTTCATACTGTACTGACGTGAAATTTACACAGCTCGATATCAATCTACAGAGTCATAAATCAAGTGGAGATGATGACCATGGAATACCCTAGAATGGTAAAAGTCATTGTGAGCAGTAGGAAATAAATATAGTGCTGTTTGACTTGCAGTGGTAAAAATTCTTTCAAACAAGAGACATTTTAATCATGAAAACAGTACTCTTTCAAATCTGCTTTTTGATGGATTCAGAACTTCAGGCATCCTTTAACCTGAAAATTTCATATTAATTAGAAAGAAAATGGATCTGCAGGTCCCAACAGTTCTGAGTAAAATCGTTCTTACTATGGCTAATGTTTATTCATTTTCTGGCTGAGAGTAGAGACCAGGAGGCAGTAGTCCAACAGTTTTACTGTACAATAGGGAACTAAAATAACTTAATTAAAGCTAATTAAACCTACTTACATTTTGTAAGTAACCAAGAGCTTCATGCTTACATTTGCAGATGTTGTACAAAGTGATATTATTAAAAATATATATTACTTTTAGATACTTTGCAGACTGCAGTTATTATCTTTTCTATTATGTGAAGTAACATGTCAGCTTTTAGTGTTTAGTGGGGTTTTTTAATTTACAATGTTAAAACATCATTTTCTGAACTAAATAAGATATATATTATTACTGCAGCACATAAAGGGTCTAATACTTCAGAAGGGGAACCTGCTAAAATTTTTTTTTTTTTTTTTTGTTACAAGTCTACAGATTAGCAGATAATTACAATTAGGCTGAATTACTCTCTGTATTTAGTATTTCGTTATATTTATTTTTATTATAGGTTATTTGTCATATTGTTTTTGTTATATTTTGTTAAATTGTGTTATATTGTGTTATTTGTTATATTTATATGCCCTTAAATTATTTTATTTATTACCTGTGCTTGTGGATTCTGCAGGAAGCTTTAAATTTCCATTTGGGATGAATAAAGTATCTATCTATCTATTTTCCTCTGATTTTCTAATCTAAGAAAATTCTAACAATCTAAAGATTGTTGTGACGTCATTATCTGAATAGCATAATAACAATGATATTAAAAGAACATGAACTATTAATCAGTTTATGTACACTGTGTGCTAGTACATCACTCTAATACAAATATATTTTACAAAGTCTCTATATATATTTGTGCTCACGACACAGTCATACTTTTTGTTTGAAGAAAGAGCCCACTACAAACATTTTCTTTGGTTTGTAGAGGATATATTTTGACCATGCCTGTTTTATTTTACCTTCCTCTACTTGAATACTATTTACATTGTTTTCTGTAAACGTTTTAAACCTGCTCATGAAATCATGCACAAATCGTTTCTAGTATGTCCTTGAAATTTAAAACAATATGAATTATGATTATGAAGACCAGCATAAACATCATCCATGTTATCAATATCAAAGTAGCATTTTATGCCAATAACAATTCTGTCCAGTAGAATCACTGAAGCACTAAGTTGCTTGAGCTTTTCAGGTGTAAAATGTATCTTACAATGATGATCTTAAATGCCTTCTGAAAACGTGGATAGAAAAATCCATAGATCAAAGGGTTAAACATGGAATTAAAGTAACCAAACCAGACTAGTGCATCAAAAACATCAAGAGGGGTTGAAAAGTTGAGAAATGGATCAATAACAGTGATGAGAAAAAAAGGCAGCCAACACAGAATGAAAACGCCCATGACAATACCCAGAGTTTTAGCTGCTTTTCTCTCCCTCTGTTCTGATACTTGTTTTTTAGTCTCACTAGATGTGAGTGCAGCAGATCTATCAGAAATTAATCTTGCTTGTTTTCTTGCGACATGAAAAATTTTAAGGTACAAACAGGTCATTATAGCTCCTGGGATATAAAAGTTAAGAAGTGGAGCGATAATACCCCAGTCCTTGTTAAAAATTAAAACACAGTTTCCAATACACATGTTTAGCATCTGTTCATCCAGACCAGCAAGGTTAATTTTGGAAAACACAATTACAAAGCTGAACATGCAGGAAAATATCCAAACAACAGCTATACACACGAAAGCATTTCCATTTGTCACCTTCATCTTATAACCCAGAGGGTCAGTAATGGCCATGTATCTGTCCACAGAAACCAAACACAGGTGTAGGATGGAGGCAATACTTAGTGTCATGTCTAAACTGGAATGGATTTGACAAAACAGATCTCCCAAGAACCAGCAGCCTTCCACCCATCGCACCATACTGAAAGGCATGACCAGACATCCCAACATGAAGTCCACAAAAGCCAAAGACAGGATGATGAAGTTAGTTGGTGAATGCAGCTGTTTAAAATGGGAAATTGTGATGATGACCAACAGATTCCCAAAAACAGTCATAAGGATAGCAGTTAGTGTTAAGAAATACATGGCCACTCTAATGAAAAAGAAACGTATCTGTTTGAGGCAGGAGTCAGGCTGGTGTGGGAAGCAGAGCAGCATAATCTCCACATCAGTGTTATTCATCAACAACGTGTCCATGCAAACAAATTCACAAATGTCCTTCACAAATAAAATTCTGCACAATTATATAGACATCAAAAAATAAATTAAAAAAACTGCAAATGCCAACAAACCACTTTCTACAATTCTACTCTGTCAAATAAATCACATAAATATGTAGCAGGTATCCTTTGCATGCCCAGAAAGCACAAAGAGACTGCTCCATGCTAATTTATATATTTTGGTGTTTAAAAAACAACCAGTAGAAATGCTCCAATATGACATCATGATATTTGCATGAAGGTCCCATTGTTATTGGCAAAGGTTTGTTTGTAATTAGCTAGCAACACCATTGCTGTTGTTACCAGCACTCTTGTCAATCATAATATTGCCTGCCTGTACTTTCTATTAGTTAGGCATAAAGTATACTTTATTGTTGTAATACATTACACAATTACAACAAGGAAAAAATGGATATATGAAAATAAATAAAGAGTTCAATTTTAATGACAAATGCAAAAAAACAAATTTTTCGGATATATATGAGCAAATATAAAAGTGAGCTTAAAAATGTTTACTTTTTCTTATGTTGTGCAACTGATTATAAAAGTGTTGTGTTAGAGCCTTATTATGTAGAATATGTAACTTATGTTTTTACAAACGTGAAATTATTGAATTTAAAAAGAAAAATTTTCTTAGTTAAGTTTTCTTAGTTAAGCCATTCAAATGGCATTACACTGAGGAGGATGAAAATTGACACATGTTCTACCTGAGAGATTTATTCTGTCCTCTTTTAACTCCTGAAATCAGCTCAGTGGTATGAGCCAATTTAGCGTCTGTTTATTTTTCCTTAACATTTTTAGATTGTTGACCTTTACCCTGTAGATTTCTAACAGTGGCCTACAATGAGTATTAATAGTAGGAGTGCTGCATAAAGAGCACACAGCACTAATCACCAAGGGAACCTTAGGACAAGGAATCGTGGTGGAATTTGTGTGTTTATTGAGGGTGATTTAAAGGATGGGTGACTTTTTTGATGGAGGGCTAGCCTATCCGACAAACCTTAAAAACAGCAAGGGACAAACTGTCCTGAGCCATCAGAGAGGCGAAGCACACACACACCCAGGGAATCCACGGCCACTTCCAGGATAGCGGAGACTCCCAGCGCATGTGGCAGGGCATCCAGGCGATCACCAACTACAGGACAACTTCACCTGCCTGTGACAGTGACGCCTCCCTTCCAGACGTGCTGAATGACTTCTACGCTAGGTTTGAGGCACAGAACAACACAACAGCAAGGAAGACCATCCCTCCTCCTAATGACCCAGTGCTCTGTCTCACCATGGCTGACATGAAGAAAACTCTATGCAGACGTCACCATTTTGTGTTGTCGTTTAGGTTTCTGTTTCGTTTTCTCTTTCCTTATTTTCTTTTGCTTGTTTTCTTTATATGTATTTCTCTTAAACAGTGCTGTTCCTGATTTGGTTTATTCTTTATTGATTAGTGCATCTGCTTAATGTGTTCTGGGTTTCTGTTTGTATTACTATACATCAGTTGCTTTCGTTTTTGGTTTTCCTTATTGTTTTCTTTATTTCTTTTCATGATGTGTGCTGATAATTGTAAACCTTGTTTCCTTTTTGGTTTAGAGTGAATGGTGTGTGGGTGCATGTGATTGGTTGAAACCTGCAAGGTGCTATTTTTCCCTTCAGAGTTGGGGCAGCCAGCGATAGCCAGAGTGTGTGCCTTTTCCGCGTGTTGGCGGTGTATCTGGTAGCTGCAGTGCTCACTGTGGTGTTGTGTACATGCTGTAGTGTTGGGGTGCACGTGAGTTTGGTGTTCTCTGGCTTAGGGAGGCCAGCATCCAGTTCTGGAGAGGTAAAATTAGTGATTGTTTGGTTGTTTTGTGTATACTGCTTTTATCTGCTAATTTAAATAAAAATTTGTGTGGTCAACTCTGGTCTGATACCTGACTCAGCCGTAGCTAAACCTGTGAGTCCGGTGAACTTAAGCAGAGGGTGAGTCCCAAGTAATAGGCCCCCGGGGTGGCGTAGTCGGTTATTTTGAGTCATGAGTCAAATGTATGCGTAGGGAGCAAGGGTGGTGTTATCTAAGCCCAGACCCAAATCTAGTACCACCACACAGAGTTAACCCACGGAAGTCTGCTGGACCAGACAACATTCCTGGCAGAGTTCTCAGGGAGTGTGCAGAGTAGCTAGCAGATGTCTTCACTGACATCTTCAACATCTCGCTGAGCAGCTCCATCATCCCAACATGCCTCACAACAACGACCATCGTCCCTGTGCCTAAGAAGTCTATGGTTTCCTGCCTCAATGACTATTGTCCCGTTGCACTCACACCAATCGTGATGAAATGCTTTGAGAGGCTCATCATGAGGCACATCAAGTCAGAGCTACCATTCTCACTGGACCCCTTGCAGTTTGCGTATCATCCTAACCACTCCACGGACGATGCCATCACCACAACCCTC
This sequence comes from Hemibagrus wyckioides, assembly GCF_019097595.1. Lineage (NCBI taxonomy): Eukaryota > Metazoa > Chordata > Actinopteri > Siluriformes > Bagridae > Hemibagrus > Hemibagrus wyckioides. The sequence goes on from NC_080715.1 coordinate 44,517,559, forward strand.
CATCTGGCCCTCACACACCTGGACTGTAAGGACTCCTATGTTCAAATGCTGTTCATAGACTTCAGTTCAGCAGTCAACACAATCATCCCTCAGCAGCTGATTGAGAAGCTGAGTCTCCTGGGCCTGAACACCTCTCTCTGCAACTGGATCCTGGATTTCCTGACTAGGAGACCTCAGTCAGTCTGGATCTGGAACAGCATCTCCAGCACCATCACACTGAACACTGGAGCTCCTCAGGGCTGTGTACTCAGTCCACTGCTGTTCACTCTGCTGACTCACGACTGTGCAGCAATGCACAGCTCCAACCACATCATCAAGTTCTCCGATGACACGACCGTGGTGAGTCTCATCAGTAAGAACGACGAGTCAGCATACAGAGAGGAGGTTCAGCAGCTAACAGCCTGGTTTAGAGCCAACAACCTGTCTCTGAGCGTCGACAAGACTAAAGAGATGGTTGTTGACTTCAGGAGAGCACAGAGTGACCATTCTCCACTGTCCATTGAAGGATCCTCTGTGGAGATCGTCAAGAGCACCAAATTCCTTGGTGTTCATCTGGTAGATGTAACAGTTTCCTTTCTTTCAACATCCAGGACTGAATTGCACAAAAAATTCTCTCTCTCTCTCTCTCTCTCTCTCTCTCACACACACACACACACACACACACCCGGAACTGTACAAGACTAAAGAGAACTGAACGGTACAAAACTCTCTGTCTCTCTCTCTCACACACACTCTCTCTTTCACCTGTGTGGACACACACACACATAACTTATATTGTTCACCACTTGGCCATTCAGAAGCTACTACTTGGAGGCGCTACCTCCTGCATCTTGCTTCTGCCTGATGCCAAAGATCTGGCCTACCAAGTCCTGTCCAGCCCTGCCATCTGACCATGTTAGGTTCATCCTTGTGAGGGTGTCACCTACCTACAGCCTGCTTCATGGCAATATGTCCCATGCCTGCTTCCTGGCTACAATGGAGGCAGCCAAAATGTTGGACAATGCCTGCTTCTAGAGCTTAGCTTTTTTTGAGTAAAATGTGTGTCTGGACCACAGGATGGGGACATTCTGGGTAAAATGAGTGGCCAGACCACCAAATCATATTTAATCATATTTCCCCCTTGTGTTGAGCACTGCCATCAAAGTGTTCATCGCGCATATGCAGCCTGCTAATGAACACTTTTGTTAAGTGTTTGTTTACATTACCCTGTGTGTTTTGTTTTGATTCATGTCTTGTTTTACCCTTCATTGGTTGTTTTTGACATGTTTTATGATTAATCTCACCAATTTTCAGTTGGCACTATGATTACCTTGTGCATTTTAAATCTTCTGTTTCTGCATTCAGTGTGAAGTAGTCGGAGTTTACCCAGACTTTTGACTGTTTATTGCTATCCTGTTTCTTTACAGCAATCTTACTTGCTGGGTTTTGTATTCTTATCTCTGCTACGTTGTACTGTTTGCTGATTGCCTGATCTCTGCTTGTTTTTGTATTATGCTTTTGAATCACATTTTGCATTTGTCTGCCTACTCTTCAAATAAAACTGCATTTTCATTCATCTCTACCCCAATACATGACACAGAGCATAATTACGTATAAACGGCATTAATAAAATATCTGAATTAACGTTATTGACTATCAGCAGCAGCTGACTTGTACTCAGCCTTTGGTATTTTTGCTGTAATGATGTAACATGCTCACAGTTCATCTTCTTCTCATTCTCGTCTCTGATTATCCACTATTACTTTTCTTTAACAGCCTCTGTCATTGACCCTTGTCTACTAATAATGATAATTTTGGTTCTCTGACCTCTATAATTAAAATCAGAGCATCTCCTGCTCCACTATCTTGGTTTCCGGTCTGGTTCTCCAGGGTCCCACCCTAACTGCCCTAATTGTCCAATCTCAAAAAATTAAGATCATGATCATAACTTTATGTTTGGATAATAGCAAGTATAATCAAATAAGTATTATTCATGAAACCTTTTTATTTACTTATTGGATTTGCTTGATCATTCATGGCTGCTTCTTTGAATACAGGCCCATCATTCAAAATATGTTGCCACATTTTACATTAGCATGCAATATTTACTGTAGAGTCATACAATATACATAAAATATGTATTTTATATTTGCAAATTTAACCAAGATGTATGTATAGTAAATTCAATAAATGCTAGAAATATTTTTTTATTAGAATAATCTAGATCTGATATAATCAGGAAAATCTTCATCTCTCCAGTTAGGCACATCAGACACATCACATATGTATTTTTTACAAATAATACTCACACTGTCAATGAGTGTTTTGCTTATAGGCTTAATTGCTTTAACCTTTTCGTGCACCTGTCTTTAAGAAAGCACTCAGATTAGGATCTAAGAGTTAATAAGGATAACATATTACAAGATTATGTATTATTTTGTTTGGGTAATAGTGTTAATAGTCAATAGTAATTAAAATCTAATAAACTTCAGGTGTTGCTAAACCTGAGTGACAGTGTATTTCTGTTCTGTAAGAGATATGTGCAAAATACACTGGCATACATTCTTTCTGGCATTTCCTGATAAATACTATTGTTTTTAAGACTTTAAAGTTTCAAGAAATTGTCAGCATGGCAAATTTATTGATTAAAACATGTTCAATTAGTATTTGCATTATGGGGTTTCTGATGACATCTGTGCTATTTGTAATTTATATATAATTTTGCTTTCAACCTGCATACACTTTTATGTCAGAAGAATTAGGAGCAAATATTTTTAGTGTAACCATGAGATACAGTGTTTTCCTAAACCATGGATAGAAAAGGCCATATATGATGGGATTTAGAGTTGAATTAATGTAACCCAACCAGACAAAAATATCAAAAAGCACTAGAGGTGTAGAAAAATTAATATAAGGATCAAGGAGAGAATTGATGTAAAATGGCATCCAGCATAAATTAAATGCCCCTACCACAATGCCAAGGGTTTTTGCTGCTTTGTTCTCATGTTTCACTTTTTGTGAGAACTTGGTCATATCATTTTTGCCCTGCTTTGCACCATCACATTTTCTTGCATGTTTTTTTGAAACGAGAAATATTTTAGCATAAAGAAAAATCATAACAGAGAAAGGCAACATGAAACATACGCATGTATCCAAAACAGACCATAGTGCATTGAACAAAATGTTGCAGTATCCCAGGCAATAGGTAGATGCAATGTATTCATCTAAATTTTCCACATTTGCTTTTGATAACAGGAGACCAAACGAATACACTGCAGCTGCAATCCAGCTTATAGCTACCATAAGCCATGCAACAGGTATAGTTACTCTTGTAGGGTACTGAAGTGGAAAGCACACAGCTTGATATCGATCTACTGCGATACAGATCAAGTGAAAGACTGATGCAGTTGTGAGGAAAACATCAAAGCTAGAATGCCAAAGGCAGAATTCCTCACCGAAGTACCAGCAACCATCCACAGACCTGATCATGCTGAATGGCATGACAATGATTCCCAGAATCAGATCTGCCACTGCCAAAGACATCACCAGAATGTTTGTAGGTGTGTGAAGTTGTTTGAAATGAGCTATGGAGATGATGACCACAGAATTCCCGAGAATGGTAATAGTCATAGCGAACAGTAGGAAAAGATATATCACTGTTTGAGTTGCTATGTGGTAAGAAGCCTTCAAACAAGAGACATTTGAATTAGGAAAACAGTACTCGTTCAAATCTGCTTCTTCTAATAAAGATGGATTCAGAATTTCAGGCATCCTTTAAACTGAGGATTTCAAAATAGTTGAAAAAACAAAACAAAAACAGAGCTGCAGGTCCCAACAGGTGTAGTTCAAAATGATTCTTACTATGACAAAGGCCATGAGTTATATTCACTTTCTGGCTGAGAACAGAGACCACCTGGGAGCTAGTAGTCCAATAGAAAAAAATTCCACTTAGACTGTACAATAGGGAACTAAAATTACGTATTTGTTGCTATGCAAATACACCCTGACTTTTAAAAAAATGGTTTAAACTTGGGTATAATTAACTTTATAGACAAAAATATGCATATACAAATATTCAATTGAGCATCTTTCAAACCCAGAATTGTATCACAACTGGGTCTGACCCCTCCTTAGTGTGAGGGTTTATAGCCATATCTAATTTTAAAAGCAGGACACTGTCCTAAACATAAATATAAAATGTGGCCAATGTAACTGATAGAGGAATATTATTTGATCTGTGGGTGATCCTGACCAGTATTTAAGCATGCTGATAAAGTTTTGGAATTTATTAAAGTGTGAGTTAATGTTTAGCAACTACTTTATGTTTGCAAATGGATGAAAAGAAGCATAATTATGTATGCATGAGAGTGGGGTCAAAGGTCACAGTTGATGTAATTAAAAAAATAAAGATTTAACAGACAAATAATGACATTTTTTAAAGAGCTCTTCTGTAGTAGAGGGAACACTTATTGTAATGCTGTTACAGAGGCTGATTTGCTATTGACCAAGTGTTTGAGTGACACACAGTAAGATACAGCAAAAAAATGTATTTAACAATAATTTATTGTGCACAATATTAATTGTCCTGTTATACAAAGTTCCACTACATAAAAATAACTAACCCTTTATGGATTATTATATTAAGCTAATTATTTAAGTAGCGAAGGCTGTGGGTCTTTGATGAGAAGGCTGGGGTTCAAGCTCCAGCACTGCCAAGCTGTCACCGTTAGGCAACTGAGCAAAGCCCTTAATCCTCTTCTTCAGCTTGGATATGCGAAAAAAAGAATCCTGCTGTTATGTATGTCTGGCTTCTTCTTCTAATGTTAGAAAGTTATAGAACTCAGTTATCAGGGATGTATTTCATTCAGTGTAATGCAACCCAACTTAAATAAAATACTGTAGAACACTGAGTATGGACAGAAGCATAAATTTCTCTTTGCTAGTAGCTCTATTAGTTTTTTTCCCTTTTAGGTTTCTTTTTTTAAATCAGTACTTGTATTTCTGGTATAGTTGGAATCATGTCAAGCCCTACAGTTCATTCTCAGTACATGTCTTGCTGACCACTCTGTTCATCTGTGATGATGTCTGTATTTAATTACATTTAGTTAACGTGAAATAGTGACTGTCAAATCTACAGTTAACAGCAGCTCCCTCAAATTTAATCAAGGCACTGTTTGTTTTGCTAGTGTCAGTTACATCTTTTATTTTCTGCTCTGTAAAACATTTTTTACCCTGGCATGTCCCTAATTGTTAGCATTACACTTATTTTTATAATTCAAGGGTAAGTGCAGCATCATTTGGCACAAATAATTGCATCAAAACATTTATTCTGTTATTCAATATCTGAAAGAACATTTTTAAATATTTAAAGCATAAACCTGAACCTTATGCAAACTTTCAGTCTAATAACTGTCATAAAAAATATCACTTAAATATACATTAATAGACAAATTCTGCTTGCTTTTATGCCACATATACTTTTATGTCAGATGAGTGAGGGGCAAATATTTTTAGAGTAACAATGAGATACAGTGTTTTCCTGAACCAGGGATAGAAAAGACCATATATAATGGGGTTTAAAGTTGAATTAATATATCCCAACCAGACAAACACATCAAAAAGGACTACAGGAGTGGCAAAGTTAATATAAGGATCAAGTAATGAGGTGACAAAAAATGGCATCCAGCAACAAATGAAGGCACCCACAACAATACCAAGAGTTTTTGCTGCTTTGTTCTCGTGTTTCACTCTTTGTGAAAACTTGGTGAAGTTTGCATCATTTCTGGCCTGCTTTACACCCTCAATTTTCCTTGCATGCTTTTTTGAAATGAAAAATATCTGTACATACAGACAAAACATAGCAGAGCATGGTAAAAAGAAACATATACATGCATCCAACGCTGCCCAGAGTGCATTGAACAAAAGGCCACAATATCCCAGGCAATTTATAGATGCAATGTATTCATCTAAGTTTTCCAAATTTGCTTTCGAACACAGGAGACCATATGAATACACTGCAGCTACGGTCCAACTTGTAGCAACCATAAACCATGCAACAGGTATAGTTACTCTTGTAGGGTACTGAAGTGGAAAGCACACAGCTTCATATCGATCTGTAGCAATAGAAATTAGATGGAAGATCGATGCAGTTGTGAGGAACATGTCAAAACTAGAGTGCAAAAAACAGGATTCTTCACCATAGTACCAGCAGCCATCCACAGACCTGATCATGCTCAACGGCATGACTATGATTCCCAGAAGCAGATCCACCAGTGCAAGGGACATCACCAAAATGTTTGTAGGTGTGTGAAGTTGTTTAAAATGAGCTATGGAAATGATCACTACAGAGTTCCCTAGAATTGTAACAGACATTGCAAACACTAGTATTAAATATAACACAGTTTTAGTTGTTAGGTTGTAAGAGGCTTTCACACAAGAGACATTTGAGTTAGGAAAACAATATCTTTCCAAATCTGCTTCTTCGTGTAAAGATGAATTTAGAGCTTCAGGCATCCTTTAACATGAATCTGTTGAAAGCATCTGGAAACAAATGTGAACTTGCAGTCTTAACAGTCAGGTATGAAATGATACCTCCATAGAGAAGTGCTGAAAATTATATTTGCTTTATAGACCAACTGGGAGACTAGTCCAATGGGAATGAAGTTGCTTCCACCTATAAACAAAGTGTACTCCAGTGCTGATCATGGGATGGGATAATTCATGCTTTAAGTCACGAGGCCCAGTCTTTTTGTGGTGGAATATGGTGTCTGCTAAGACACCTTGTACTTTCAGGTTGCAAAAGTAATAAAAAATTGTTGTTAAAGTGTTGATATCTGGACACCTTGTTGTGTGTGTGCACATGCATGCTGAGGCCCTGAAATAAAATCATGAAGTAATGTGACATACTGCTATATTACCATTTTATCTTTCTCTTTGTACACAGTTTGTGCCACATATAAACCATATGGAGCTATCCACAACAGCTTCTTATTATGATCAAGCTACAGGTATCCTGCTGCCAATAGACTCTTATAATATTTACTGATTTTTCTTCTTCTTCTTCTTCTTCTTCAAGGCTGTTTGTTGGTGAGCTATTGTTCCTAGTGGTTTGGACATACCCTGTTCTGGCGATGCATCATGGTGTGCCTGGCAGATTTTAGCTTTAATTTGGAGTTGAATCAGACAGCAATGCATTGCTAAAACTAACCCTCACAATGCAGCAGCTTTTTCTCTTTATAAAAAGAGACCATTTTGTGGCCCAGTAATTGGTCTTTTCTGTTGATCCTAGTGGCTTTATGTAACAACCCTAAAAGTCATGATAGCCTAACTGGGAAAGGTGGTAATGCATAATCCATAGCATCAAATATTTTCTTAATCTGTAGTGGAGGGTTTGACTAACAGCTCAGCCATTCACAGGGACATACTGTGACTCGTATGAGAGGTCACCAGCAGATTGGCCTGGGTCACAAATGATGCGTTCCTGTTGGAGCCAAACAGCTTAATGCATTGGCCCGTAACTGACCTCACCATCTCCTATATGCCTTTCTTCTTCTACTGCTGCAAGATTTGCACCTAATTCTGCAGCTAGAGATGGCTTAGAGATGCATGCAGTCTCTTTTGCAAAAAATAACAATAATAGGGTTTACAAATACTCAGCTAACAATGTGTGATGATGGACCACCAGCCTGCACAACTAAACCAGTGCATGCTCTTTGCAGGACTGCAACCCAGATCTAGTGACACTGTCCAGTCAGCACCATTATTAGGGACTAAGAGTGAGCACATGGCTATGAGGTGGGGGAGCAAAACAGAACATAATAGTGGTGGACCCTCAACCTCCTGGAGAGGCTGTGAGAGTATAAAAGGGTCCAGCAGACACAGCGAGGTGAGCACACTTAGTCTCTCTGCCTGTGATGACCAGTTTCTCTCATTTCTCTATCTCATTTTATACAACTGAGCGTTCAGGCCCTTAAGAGATTCGAACTGACAATCTTCCCATCAGTAGTCCAACACTTTAACCACGATGCTACCACATCTCCCCAAAAAAGGTCATCTTGTCACAGCCATTGCAACAAATGCTACACATCAGCATGAAGAAAATGCAGCGTGTCTGGTGTAATGACAGCCAAACCTGTCTGGAATAGTAATCAAATAAACACTACTATTAGCAACACCCAGAGTTTGCAAAGATATAACAGTTACAGAAATACACAATGATCTTGAGAATTATCCTGTACAATTATTACTTCTGTATATTTGTAATGTGCTAAACAGGACATTTATAAAAATCCACAATGTTGTTTACATGTAGCAGTGTTGGTATGCTGTATGCCCCGACTGCAACCTGGACTTGATTAGTCCAGTATTTGTGTAGTATTGGTGAGGTGGATGCCATGTCTTCATTTTAAAAAATTATCTTTGTTCTGAATTTCTATTAATATTTTAATTCTATTCATAAATAAAGTTTACAGACCATGTTGCAATGGATGTGTCATGAACATGCATGCAGACAAAGGATATGTAGAAATCTGGGATGACAGGCTATAGAATGTTTTGAGGATTAAGAATATACATTTGTAAGGTAAAAAAGGCTTCAGAAAATGCAAAGCAAAAACTATGAATCAGGGCTTTATAAAAACACATAATATTAAGCATTTACTCAGTGAAAGCCTGGAATAAATCAATTAATGGCTAAACAGTTTGTGCAAATGTGTCAATCCACATAGAATATATCATCTAACATTTTTTTGAATATTGTCATCAGAGACATAACTATGTACGGTATTTTTTTTAAAGGTTATGGCATATTGCATTAACAAGTGATTCCTTTTTGAATATCATGTATATATTTTAATCCATAAATAAATAGCAGTCATGATGCAAACAGTTTTATATTCGAAGAATTAGAGCCAAATATTTTTAGCGTAACTATAAGATACAGTGTTTTCCTGAACCATGGATAAAAAAGCCCGTATATGATGGGGTTTAAAGTTGAATTAATATATCCCAACCAGACAAAGACATCATACAGAACTATAGGGGTTGCAAAGTTAATAAAAGGATCAAGTAGAGAACTGAGGAAATATGGCATCCAGCAACAAATGAAGGCACCTACAACAATCCCCAGAGTTTTTGCGGCTTTGTTCTCATGTTTCACTCTTTGTGAAAACTTGATTAAGTTCATATCGTTTCTGCCCTGCTTCACACCCTCAATTTTCCTTGCGTGTTTCTTGGAAATGAAAAATATTTGTGTGTACAGGCAAAACATAACACAGCACGGAAGAAAGAAACATATACATGCATCCAGTGCCGCCCAGAGTGCATTGAACAAAAGGTCACAATTTCCCAGGCAATTTATAGATGCAATATAATCATCTAATTTTTCCACATTTGCTTTTGAACACAGGAGTGTATAAGAGTAAACCACAGATGCAATCCAACTTAAAACTGCCATAAACCATGCAACAGGTATAGTTACTCTTGTAGGGTATTGAAGTGGATAGCAAACAGCTTGATAGCGGTCGATTGCAATAGAAATTAAATGAAAAATGGAAGCTCCAGTGAGGAACATGTCAAAACTAGAGTGTAAAAAGCACAATTCTTCACCATAGTACCAGCAGCCATCCACAGACCTGATCATGCTCAATGGCATGACAATGATTCCCAGAAGCAGATCCACCATAGCCAAAGACATCACCAAAATGTTTGTTGGAGTGTGAAGTTGTTTAAAATGAGCTATGGAGATGATCACTACGGAGTTTCCTAGAATTGTAATGGTCATTGCAAATACAAGTATAAAATATATTGCTGTTTTAGTTATCATGTGGTAAGAAGCTTTCAAACAAGAGACATTTGATTCAGGAAAACAGTACTCTTCCAAATGTACTTTTAGTAAAGACAAATTTTGATCTTCTGGCATCCTTGAACATGAATCTGTTGTAAGCATCGGCGGCAAAAAATGTTGTCCTGTCTTTGATGTGCAGTCTCAAACAGTCTATGAATCTATGAAATGATTCTCATTTCCCCCCAAGTAATGAAAGTTATATTTGCCACACAGTCGGCGAATATGACCACCTGGGAGATGATGATCCAATAGGAAGAAAGGTGAAATCCCCTGAACAAAGTGGAATTACATCAAGCATATTTTGGCTGAAAAAACAAATGTGGCAGTATTACTATACAAACGGTGAGGTCACTTACCAACCAAGTCTAGTGGTGCTAAGCATCACTTGAAAGCAGTGAATTGTTTATACATGTAGTTTAATAATTTTGGTATGATTGTAACCAGTATAAAGAACTTGAAGTCTTGCTACATTACATACAGTAGGTGATTACTTTGTAAGGAACAACTGTACATGTACTTAGTCGTGCAATTATCTAATCAGCCAATCATGTGGCAGCTGTGAAATAGTAAAAATAATGTATATATGGACCAGCTTCAGGTCATGTTTAAATCAACAATCAGAATATGGAAGAAAATTATTCAGATTATTGCAAAACCATTGCCAGGCATTCTACTTTTGTCAGCAAGAATAGATATCTGAGGCTACAGTGGGCACAGGTTCAGCAAAAGTGGAGACTGACAGTTGAAGACTGGAAAAAAAACCTGATGAACCTGCTCATACTGAATTTGGTGCCAAGAAGGTGAATCCATGGACCTAACCTTCTTTCCCAGTACAGGCTGGAGGAGGTGGCGTAATGTTGTGCGCAGTGTTTTCTTGTCACGCTTTGGACCAATACTAATCAATCATCTACTTCCTGCATGATAATGCACCATGTTACTAAGCAATCATTTCAAGCAGGTTTCATAAACATGACAGTGAGTTTGTTGTTTTTAAGTGGCCTTCCCATTCACAAATTCTGAAACCAACTGACCAGTTTTGGGATGTTGTAGAATGGTAGATTCACAGCATAATACACCTGAATATTCTGCTAGAATTGCATGATACATTCATGTCAACAAGAACCAGAATCTCAAAGGAATGTTTCCAACATTTTGGGGGATCCCTGACATGTAACACTGAGGCTGTTTTAAGAGAAAAGAAGGTCCTACACACAGTTTAGTGGTTCTAATAAACTGCTCATTGAGTGTATATTTTTGGTGGAGGGCAGGTTTTTATCAGATCTGTAACAAGAGGTTAGTGATTTCAACCATTTTATACTGTAACAGCACATCCAATGTCTCTTGTAATACTTCTGACCAGCAGTTTTTTGTCCTTTTTTCATATTGTCCCAGTGATTCTAGTTTGGCAGTGCTCTGTTTTTATTTACTTACTTACTTACTTACTTACTTACTTACTTACTTACTTACTTACTTACTTACTTATTTATTTATTTATTTATTTATTTATTTATTTATTTGTTAGGCTCTTGGATTGATAGGGTTTAGGACATTTGTTTCATCTTGCTTGAAAAATGGCATTTTAACAAATTACAATTTACTTATTTGAATGGTAAAAGCCAAATCGTTCTATATAAAGTATTTCTTTTTCTATCTGTTCAAATAATGTTTTTGTTACTCCACTATATTATCTGTGATGGAATAAATAGGATCATCCCACCATATTTAATGGGAAATTAATTTATTAATGCATTACTACATTTATACTTATTCATTTCACATTGCGTAAGAGCTCACCTTAACAGCTTCATTAAATAAAATTGTAACATGATATAAATTAAATATACTGTATAGTATAGTAATTGAAGATACTTGAACAAGTATACAGTTTATTCTACTTTGGTGCAATGGAACAAAGTTTAATCAAATATTTTCCTACACTGAATAAAACATTATTACTGTATCCATTTCTGTGGCAAGGCATTTATTATAGGAAAGAAGTTCTACTGTGAAATACTGGCAGACCGCATTCAGACTCAATAAATTCTTCAAAGTTCTTATAATATTGTCACTGCTTGAAAGTGATGGGCATTGCTAAGCCTATGTTTAATGAGTAGTGAAATCTTGAATTAACCATGATTTCTACATTTGCTTTTGTAAAAAGAAAACTGTAAGAATGCACTGCAGCTATAGACCTGCTAGTGAACTGATGAGCAAGGCCATTGAGTAAGATCTGTGACAAGTCTTGAAGCTGCTGCTATGTTGTGTACTTCTGTGTTAATATCCGTTTAACTAAACTCTCTCCAGCTGGAGCAGGCCCCATATTTGTTTATGTAGAATTCAAGGATGACATATGATAGTTTAAAACATTTCCCACTACAGAATGTCTCAAGTTGTCAAAATAACTATTAACTTAAATGACATTTTCCACCAAATTGAGAATTCAATAGTATTAAAAATATCCCAACTACAACAAAACACAAAACAAAGCAAAGCAATCCATAGGCCTTTTTTTATGTAATAACCAGCATTAACCAGCATTCAGAGTATATTACAGGTTGATTACATTAATATGATAGCCAGCCACAATTCCTTTTCATTTTTATTTGTATATTTAAATAAGATGGTATAGTAATTGTATCCAGCCTTCTGTAGTTGCCCATTGTCAGGGAGAGACACTGAGACAGGCTTCAAGTGCAGATGTTTAATAAACACAAGGCACAGATAAGGTTAACTAAATAAGAACAGTCAATGTGAATTAGGGCAGGCAAAAGTAAACAACAAAAACAAAAAAACAGTCACAAAGTCAAAAGCAGTAATGCATTAGAATGAATCAAAGGTTTGGTAAGGGTATGGGCATCAAAGCGTCCAAGGAGTAGTGAGTAATTGACTGTGTGTGTGTGTGTGTGTGTGTGCTGGGGATTGTAGTCTGTGGTGGCCATGCCTGTAGGTTGCAGTGTAAGTTGGGCCTTCGTGTTAACATGACGTGTGTACCATAAAGACATTCACAAAAGTACATGTGCAAGTACACATTTTCCCAAATGTCAGCACTTGATAATGTAATTATTTTCTTATTAGTTTTGGTTTCAGTGACAAAGGCCTTCTGGAACATTGTCTGTGCAAAATGTGCCTGTCCATTTAGAATACATCATAGAACAGTTTGTTTTTTAATATTTCATCCCAAACATAACTAATTACTGGATTTGAATGTTTTGGAAAATAGGTAAATTAATGGGTCATAAGTCACAAATATTTTAAGCCTTAAAGAAACTGCTGTTATGATGTGTACACTTTCATGTCAGAGGAATGAGGAGCAAATATTTTTAGTGTGACAATGAGAGACAGTGTTTTTCTGAACCATGGATAGAAAAAGCCGTATATAATAGGGTTTAAAGTGGAATTAATATAACCTAACCAGACAAAGACATCAAAAAGTAATATAGGGGTGGCAAAGTTAATAAAAGGATCAATTAGAGACGTAAGGAAATATGGCATCCAACAACAGTTAAAGGCACCCACAACAATCCCCAAAGTTTTTGCTGCTTTGTTCTCGTGTTTCACTCTTTGTGAAAACTTGGTGAAGTTTGCACCATTTCTGGCCTGCTTCACACCCTCAATTTTCCTTGCATGCTTTTTTGAAATAAAAATTATTTTTGCATACAGACAGAACATAACACAGCATGGCAAAAAGAAAGCTGTAACAATACTCATAATAGCCCACAGTGAATCCATAAAAAGGCTACAACTTCCCAAGCAATTTGCGAATCCACCGTCTACACTTGCATTTGTAAACAAGAGACTATAAGTGTACACTGTTGCTGCAGTCCAGCTCACAGCAACCATAAACCATGCAACAGGTTTAGTCACTCTTGTAGGATACTGCAGTGGATAGCACACAGCTTGATACCGATCGATTGCAATAGAAATCAGATGAAAGATTGATGCTCCAGTGAGGCACATGTCAAAACTAGAATGTAAGAAGCACAATTCTTTGCTGTAGTACCAGCAGCCATCCACAGACCTGATCATACTGAACGGCATGACTGTGATTCCCAGAAGCAGATCCACCATAGCCAGCGACATCACCAAAATGTTTGTAGGTGTGTGAAGCTGTTTGAAATGAGCTATGGATATAATGACAAAAAAGTTCCCTAGAATTGTAATGGTCATTGCAAATACCAAAAACAAGTACAACACAGTTTGAGTTGCCACATTATAAGGGTTCTTGGCACAAGAAGCATTGAAATCAGGAAAACAGTAATCTGTCAAAACTGCTTCTTCTTGTAAATAACTAATAGACTGTGGCATCCTTAAGATGGATCCTTAAGGATTAAGTCAATCCTTGAAAATGACCATGTATCAAATGATTCTGTTGGTGAGAAGAGCCAGGTATTATATTTGCATCCTGTTTGATGAAAGAGACCACCTGGGACATAATAGTCTAATAGGAATAAAGTTACATTTACTTTAGAACAACATGGACCAAACAATTCAATGTAATAGCCATGCAAATATGGGACTATTTTATTATTTAACATTGCGAAATTTTTTAGCTAAAATATTACAGATGACCACTTTCACTATAATATGTGCTCAATATTGTGTGCTGGACAAGTTACTAACCATATATGCCCAGTGCTGCTAAGCATCACATGTGAGCATTGGATAAGGTTTATTAACTTAAACATGATCTGAATACATATTACAATGCATGGATCTGCTGGAAATAATTTAGTTTTTGTTTGTATGCTCTTCAGTGTGTTTTCTGTTGTTTAGAAATGCCAACTTCTCTAATTTTGTTGAGAGGTTATTAAGGTTGTGGACCAGAGTTTCATTACCTTATCTACAAATATTATTTGTGCATTGTAAATATATTTTTGGAAAGTTTAATGATGCAGTTATACCATGCATTTGGCCATCACTATTAATGTATATAGAAATAGAACAATAAGAATCGATAATGAGAAAAGTTTGCAATAATTGATCCTATATCTTTACTTATTTAGCTCACTGTAGAAATTGTACAAATAGTCTACTATCAACAGTTTATAGTGTTGATGTTTAGTAGATGACATTTTTTAGACTTTATACCATCAGATTACATATATTTTTATAGTCCATGATTATTGATGTGTATTAGATAATCTGTGGACTATTAACTTGTCCCTTTTCCTTTCACTTTGCAAAGTCCAGTTTATGGTTCATGAAAACTTGGTACAAGGATAATATATATATATATATATATATATTTTTTTTTTTTTTTTATTAATTCAACTTGTTCATCTGACATTAATTGTGTAATATCTTGACAACCATGTTGTGGGGACTGCTAAGGATTTGACAGTGTCATTAAAAGATGAGAACATTTAGACCAGCCAATCTGCCCAACATTCTGATGCTGGTGTGTCTTTAGTCTCTGAGAACTGAATTCTCAAGTCTAGGGCATTTGGGGGTGAGGGCTCAAACACTGACTCTTCTACATAGAGCAAATTTTATAGTACTGATTTGCAAGACCTTGGCAGTGCTATTAAAAAACTGATATGTTTTCAGGATCAAAATGACATAGCCAGAACTATTATAGCTTGACAGCTGTAAAGAGACTGAGGCTGTCTTCTGCTGTCCACCTCAAGGTTTGATGCATTGTGCTAGAAAGTTGTATCTCCATGGTTAAGATGTTGGACTACTGATTAGATGGTTGTGAGTTTGAATCCCAGGACTACCAAGCTGCCACTTTTGGGCCCTTGAGCAAGGTGCTTAACCCTCAGCTGCTCAGTGCAGTATAAATTAAATAAACGTAAATCACTCTGCATGAGTCTGTCTGCCAAAAGATTTGCTTATTTGAGTTACTCAATCATTTCAGCCAGCTTGAAACAATCTAGCCATTTTCCTCTGACCTTGCTTATCAACACTGTATTTTTTTTGTTTGTCTGTTTGTTTGATGTTGTTACGCAATCCCATTGTGTTACCAAGAAATTCATTATAATTCTAATATGTCTATTTTGTTGAAGTTATAAACTGTTCACAGATGGAGCCTTGATAGCAGAACTGTTCATAGCAATGGCAGTCTGAAAGCTGTCACAGCAATTACAATCCTAAAACACCACTGCAAAACTGTTTAGGTATAGAGACTGCCGCAGCTGTAGGAAGTAATGGCTTATTTCAACTGCCATTAATTACATAAACACAAGGTAAATAGTTGAGTCTAGACAAAATCAAAATTCTTAACCAGGAAACAGGATGAGAATTGAAAATTAGATTTAAACTCACAATAAAAAAGACTTGGCATGTCAGAAAAATATACAGAGATGCTTTGCATTGTGTCCAAATCATGTTGTGTGTTTATAAAAGTGTGTATATATAGGGTTTTGAGTCCAGGTATGCATAATCTGTAAGATGGTGATGGTGGACATGACAAAGTTCATGTGTTTTGGATGTTTTATTGATTGTGTCTGTAGGCCAACATACAGATTAGGAACTGTGGCCTGCAGCTGTGACATTTTGGGAGTTGTAGTGGGGTGCAGATTGGACAGGCACCAGTCTTTATGTACTTCAGGTTTTTGTGGTCTCTGTATGTGAAAAGCAGATGCAGTGTCCCTCTAACCAAGAAGTGTCACAGTTGTGCTATGCTGGATAAAGTTTTTTGGAGTAGAATGCCACAGGCTGGAACTGAAACTCTGGGACAGTACAGACCCCATTCTTGTTGAATACATTCTTCTCAACTATGAAGGGGTTGAAGAGATCAGGATGTTTTTAGAATGCGCTCAATGTTAAATGACTGACTTGAGTGAATGTGTGTTCAGTGATTGTATTCTATCACAGTTTCCTGGGCCCTTTCTTGAGGAGAGAGGTGAGAGGAGTAGTAATAGAGTGAAAGCCCTGGGTTAATCTGTAAAAATCACATATAAATCTGCAGCTCTTTGACTGGAATAGGGACAGGTCAATACTTGTCTGGTCCATGACCACACTGTCAGAGCTAATAATACATCCATGGGCACCAGCTTCCAAATAGAGAATGTCCAGAATCACTGCAATTGACAAATTTCTGCAGGTCTCCCAGAGAATTTTTTTGTACTATACTATTGATGTGCATGATTTTGTATTGATTGATGCATAAGAACAGTTTGTGACTGGCCCTTGCACCTAAACACATGTCAGTATGCATTCCAGGTCCTGGCATCTCAAACTATTAAACGAGCACAAATACTCATCCCTAAAATCTACATAGAAATGACTATGATTACTGATCTAAGAAATGATCTTATTACAAATCACAATTTACTGTATTTATTTGAGTCCTTCCATTATGAATAAACATTGTGGTTAAAGGTTGTGGTTAAAGGTTAACCACATACAACAAAATTATGAGGTATTGTTTTATCTAAGATTCGCTAGAGACTAGTTATCACCTCCCACATTTTAATGAAGAATCTCTCACAGGTATCCTTCTAATCAAATGTGTTTTTAACAACACACTTTCATGAATTTTTTTTATTGTTGTCCATTAGGATTTCCTAATTATTAGCAAAACAGTAATTCCCTCATCATTTGTAATACCGAGAGACAATATGGTTTTGCACAAATATTTTTGCTTACAAGAGTCAAAAGAAATTAGTGCCACATTTATGTGTTAGAGAATCTCTCACAGGTCTGCTTTCTAATTAAAGTTGTTATTGGCAGAATAGATTATGGACTTCACACTCTCACCTAAATTATGTCATCCAAAACCACAGATTAATTAGACCTCTACAGGATTACATCAGCCTGTGTGGTCATGTTGGTTTATTTCATACAAAGAAAAAACAAATACATAAAGATATGTGTAAATGTTTGGCCTAAACATTGGAATTATATGCATGCAAAACAGAAACAGAAACATAAATGATCAAAAATGATATGTTAAAACTCTAATCTAGCAGTTTTATTATTTGGCTCTTCTAGTAGTTATTGATTTGTGACAAAATCCACCTCTGGCCCTTTCTTTTTAATGCTGCCCCTTGACTTATTGTATTCTCTGCCAGGGACCTAATATGCAGATCAAAGATGATGTATGTTGATGCATTTTTACTAGAATCTGCAAAATCATTCTTCCTGGATGGAGCACATTTCAGTGGGTACATTTTAAATATCTTGTATAAAAAATTTTTGTCAGATGTATATTATATTATGTATAAAGTATTTTTAAGGGTAATTCTGGCATAGAAATTAGTAACAAGAAGGACGCAGAGGCAGTTGGTGGCAGAGGCATCCCTGTCAACATTGTTGGTATAGAATGTGGCTTGTTTCTGGAATTAAATAAAATTTATTCTTATCCCATGTGTCCTGTCAAAGCGATTTTCACAAGCATCACAAGCCATTCTTCCATGCAGAATAAGGCCTTTACTGTGAAACTTAACTGTGAAACACTGACCATCTCTCACTGTTTTATCATTCAGCTAAACAGTTATAATTCTTTTAACACTAAAAATCCATGCTAGTTATTATTGTGTACTCAAACAATTACTGTATTCGATTTAAAATAAATGTTTCCAGCACTCTTAACTGTGCCTATATATATTTGTCACATCTATGCCAAAAACACACTTCTTTTAAGCAGCACAGATTTTCACTGTAGAGCACTGAGGACGAATATTTTTTAATTTTTTTTCGTGAACCACTGAAAAAAAGGTTGTATATGATTTGGTTGGACCATTGTAAGCTTGACTGATAAAGATTGATGCACTGGTGAAGAGAATATCATAAGTGTATTGTCAAAAGTACCAGCAGCAATCAACAGACTCATGCTGATTCCCAGACAAATCCACCATAGCCAGTAATACCTCCAAAACATTGGTGTGTGAAGTTGTTTGAAATAAGCTAATGACCACAGGATTGCCTAGAATTGTAATGACCACTCCTGAGCCTGAAAACATTAAAAACCTAATTTTTACACTTTTTAAACTGAATTTACACTTATTTTAATAAAGATTTTTTCCACAAGAGCCATTTTAAAAAGTATAACAGTACTAATTCAAATTTGCCCTTTCCAATAAAGATGATTTTGCAACTTCCAAAATCATTTAACCTCAAGAGGTTAAAAATAGTTGCAACACTCTTTACATCTGTATTCTTACACGGCTTCGTTTTCTCGTTTCACGATTGTTGCCTGCTGTTTAAAATAAAGATCTGCACATGGATTCCAATACTCCGGTGTCTGACGAGTCCTTACAGGATGCTTCGCCAAACATGAGTCCAGCAGATCTGCAAGCCGCGTTGTGGTGACACAACCTCCTCTGTGCATATCAAGCGGAAGTGGATTCACTGAAAGCCGAAAACCAACAACTCCAGCAACAGCCACAGAACCAAGCGGCAGCCGCAGCGCCCCCACCTTCACCATGCAGTTAGCATCTGCGTTTTGCCCTGCCGGAGAAATTTGAAGGATCCGCCGGTCGCTGCCGGGGGTTTCTTCGTCAATGTGATAATTACTTCGCACAGCAACCGGAAACATACGGCAACGAGAGAACCAGGTGAGCCTTCATATTATCCCTGTTAACTGGTAAAGTGCTGGATTGGGCGGCGGCAGTTTGGGACTTAGACCCTCAAGTAAATTCATCAGTTAACTTCTTCACTAACTTGATCAGAGAAGTGTTTGAATACCCGGCGGGGGGTAAAGACGTCTCTGTACAACTGCTCGAGTTGTGTCAGGGGTCGGACACAGCAGTGGATTTCGCCAGAAAATTCTGCACGCTGGCAGCCCAGTCTGGGTGGAATGCAACAGCTCTGATGGCGTTGTTTCGCGAGGGGCTCAACCCGGACCTGAAAGCTGAAATGGCACACCGAGACACCAACGTGACGCTGTCACAATACATCTCCACCACCATCCAGCTAGACAATCTGCGCCACCAACACAGACCTTCAGCCTCCACCTCACCTTCCACACCCCGTCGTATGATGGATATTCACTACCCCAGAGAAGATCCTTCTGAACCCATGCAGCTGGGAAGGGCTCGCGTTTCTGAGGAGGAGCGTGAACGCCACAATAAACTCTGCCTCTGCTTCTACTGAAGGAAACCGGGCCACAGAGTGTTCCTATGCCCCAAGAAGCCAACCGCATCACAGGTAGAGACTCTTAAACAACTGTCCAAAGTTTCTCTGCCAGCTTTCCTGTTCCATGCTAATTCTCGCTTTCCTATCATGGCACTAATTGACTCTGGCTAGGCGGTGAACCTCATAGACTGTAACCTGGTACAAGAACTTCACCTTCCCACCATCCAACATGGCAGCGTGCATGGATGCAGTGGCTAGAGGCTCTCCACAACTGTGCACTTTCTTGTATTTTTATTTGTATTTTCAGTTGTTTTTTGTCCCTTTTTGCCACGGCTATGTCTACAGCAAACAAGACTTGATAGGTATAGGATTACAATCAAAAATGGAAATAATCTGGGCCTATACAAGGACATACAATATCCCACGGGAAATAGCGAGACCACCGGGAGCACCGTGGATTGTTTTTGGGTCAAGCAGGCGACGGAGGCGACGCAGAGAGAGAAAGCAAAAGCGGGGATGTAGAGCAGGCTCACTAGCTCAGCTGAGGAAGCAACCACGCAAACCTCTGCTACCTTCTATCTTCCTCACTAACGCCAGATCCCTCGCAAACAAAATGGATGAGTTACAGTCACAGATCGCCTACAACCATCTCGTCCGTGAGTGCTGTCTGCTGATTGTGACGGAATCCTGGCTACACCCGCAAATCCCCAACGCTACTGTGGAGCTAGCAGGCCTGGAGTATACATCACCAGGACCGCAACAAAGCCTCCGGTAAGAGCAGAGGAGGGGGGCTCTGTGTGTATGTGTTTGACAACTGGTGCTCACACAGCAAAATAATAGACAGCCACTGTTCACGCTAACGGTGGTCATTGTTACTGCTGTCTACATCCCACCAGATGATAACGCTAGCACGGTGCTTGGACATCTCCGACACATAATAAACAAACAACAGATGGCGCATCCTGACGGTGTACACATCATTGCCGGGGATTTTAACCAAGCATGCTTAAAGACTGTGCTCCCCAAATTCTATCAACATGTCAAGTGTCCAACTAGGGGGGAAAACACACTTGACCATGTCTACTCTAACATTAAGCATGCCTACAGAGCTAAACCCCTTCCTCACCTAGGAAAATCCGACCATCTCTCCCTGTTTCTCATCCCAGCCTACACATCCCTTAGGAAGAAATCAAAACCAACGAGTCAAACCATCAGAAGCTGGCCTGACAACGCTCTCTCACAGCTCCAAGACTGTTTTGTCTGTACGGATTGGAGCATATTCGAACAACAGGACTTGGAGACACATACAGAGACTGTACTTTGCTACATAAGCACATGTGTAGGAAATGTCACAGTGGACAAACGCATCCGGATTTTCCCAAACAGGAAACCCTGGATGACAAGCGAAGTCCAGACGCTGATCAGAGCTCGTAACGTGGCCTTCCAGTCAGGGGACACCTCATTGTACAGTACTGCCAGGGCCAACCTGAGGAGAGGCATCAAACACGCCACGGAGTCGTATAGGAGGAGGATGGAGGGCTACCTCACAGACAACGACCCACGGCTGATGTGGAGGGGCTTACAGGCCCTGACCAACTACAAAGGCCAGGGCCCAACAAACATGGTCAGCAGCAGCACGCTGGCAGAGGAGCTTAACAACTACTTAATCTTAATCCCTTAATCTTAATCTCTCCCTGACACATGCCATTGTCCCGCATTGCCTGAAGGCTGCCACCATTATCCCCATCGCAAAAAAACCAAACATAGACAGTCTCAATTATTACAGACCCATAGCCCTTACATCTGTCATCATGAAGTGTTTTGAGCGACTAATCTCTCAGCACATCAGAGACTGTCTCCCGCCCTCTTTTGACCACCACCAGGTTGCTTATAGAGCAAACCGATCCATGAAGGACGCTGTCGCCATTACACTTCATAGAGCGCTGTGTCATCTAGAAACCCGAAAGAGCTATGTGAGGATGCTCTTCGTGGACTACAGCTCAGCATTCAATACCATCATCCCGAACATACTGGTCACCAAACTGTCCACTCTTCAGGTCCCCTCCCCCACCTGCACCTGGATTAAACACTTCCTCAGTCACAGTCTGTCAGACTCGGCCCCTACCTCTCCACCACACTCACACTCAGCACTGGATCCCCTCAGGGCTGTGTGCTGAGACCTCTATTATATGCCCTGTACACCTATGACTGTACTCCATCCCACCTAAACAACACTATCATCAAGTTTGCGGATGATACCACCATGGTTGGGCTCATCTCCGGAGGGGATGAGACGGCATACAGGGCTGAAGTAGAGAACCTGTCCGCCTGGTGCTCACGGAATAATCTGACACTGAATGTACATAAAACTAATGAACTAATTATGGACTTCAGGAAAAACAGACAGGACCATGCCCCCCTTTTCATCAATGGAGAACATGTGGAAACTGTCTCCAACATCAGATTCCTGGGCACCCATATCTCAGCTGACCTCTCCTGGACTCCCAACATCAAGGCCTTGGTGAAGAAAGCTCAGCAGCGGGTCCATTTCCTGCGGGTCCTCAGGAAGGACAACGTGGACAAAAAGCTGCTGATAGCTTTCTATCACGCCTCCGTGGTGAGCACACTGACATACTGTCTGGGTGTCTGGCATGCAGGCTCCACAGCTGAGAACAGGAAAACTGTGCAGAGGGTGATAAACACAGCTCAAAAAATCATTGGCTGCCCTCTGCCCTCCCTAGATGACATATCCAGGTCTCGCTGCCTCAGGAAAATCAAGGCCATCGCAGGAGACTCCTCACATCCTGCTCATCACCGGTTTGACCTGTTGCCGTCAGGACGGCATTTCAGGTCAATAAAGTCTCACACCACCAGACTAACAAACAGCTTCTTTCCCTAGGCCATCCGGACTGCAAATAATCACTAATCACTGAACACACACACACACACACATTTTACACACCCTACATCATTAAATGTATGTATTGTATTGTAAATTTTGTATGCTCTTTTTAATTGTTTATTAGGTTAACTATTTATTTGCATCTTATCCATTTTATTCAATGCACTGGTTTTGAGAAGAGTAACCACAGTTTTGTTGTACTTCTTGTGCAATGACAATAAAGTCTATTCTATTCTATCCCATGCACCCCTCCTCTAAGAGTGACCGCCATTAATGATCAGCCCATCGGGGGGGGCGCGCTACTTTCTCACCAAACACCACCTGTGGAACTACAAATTGAATTATTCCATCGTGAACGCCTTTCATTCTTTGTTATCTTGTCTCCGTCCAACCCCATAGTCCTAGGCCTCCCCTGGCTGCAATTTCATGACCCTAACATTTCCTGGAGGGACAGTGACATACTAAAGTTGTCCCCTTTCTGTATAAAGAATTGCTTCCATGATCACACTCCTTGTCCCAGCTTATCTACATCCATAGAGAGCCTAGAATTGGCCAGTTTGATTTAACTCCCTCAGGAATACTATGATCTAAGACAAGTTTTCAGTAAGGAAAAGGCCACTAAGGTGCCACCACACAGACCTTGGGACTGCACCATAGATCTCCTCCCCAACGCTATGCCACCTAAGAATCATGTTTACCCTCTCTCGATCCTGGAGAAAAAGGCTATGGAGGATTATATTGAGGAGGCCCTCACTGCAGGATATATCCAGCCCTCTACATCTCCAGCTGCTGCGGGTTTCTTCTTTGTGGGGAAAAAAGATGGAGGGCTCCGGCCATGCATAGACTACCGTGGCTTGAACTCTATCACCATGCCGTACCCCTATCCTCTCCCATTAGTTCCAGCCGCTCTCGAACAACTACCGGGAGGTAAGGTGTTCACAAAACTCGACTTGCACAGTGCCTATAACCTGATCAGAATAAAGGAGGAAGATGAGCGGAAAACAGCTTTTCACACCACGCATGGACACTATGAGTATTCAGTCATGCCCTATGGACTCACCAATGCCCCGCAGTATTCCAGTCTATGATAAATGAAGTGTTCAGAGATATGCTCCATAGACATGTTATTGCCTATATTGATGACATACTGATCTACTCCGCTGATTTTGAACAACACGTTTCCCATGTTTGAGCAGTTCTCCACCGCCTCGCAGAACATAACCTCTATGTGAACTTAGAAAAATGTGACTTCCACCGCCCCTCCATTACATTTCTGGGGTACATAATCTCTCAGAGAGGAGTGGAAATGGACCAAACTAAAGTGTCAGCAATCACTGCCTGGCCAGAGCCCGCCAATATACAAGGACTACAACGATTTGCGAACGTTTATCGCAGTTTCATTAGTAACTATAGTACCATAGCCAGCCCTTTGACTTCGCTATTAAAAGGCAAGCCACAAAAACTCAGATGGACAGACCAAGCCAGAACAGCTATCCAGAAACTCAAGAAAAGTTTCTCTTCGGCCCCCATACTCTGCCACCCATGACTGGATTTACCATTCACCTTGGAGGTGGACACTTCTAACAGCGGTATAGGTGCGGTGCTCTCCCAATGCCAGCCGGAGTCTAGAAAACTGCACCCTTGCGCATTCTTTTCCCGTAAGCTAACTCTGACAGAAATGAACTATGATGTGGGTAATAAGGAACTACTCTCTATGAAAGTCTCTCTGGAGGAGTGGAGACATTGGTTGGAGGGGGCCAATCACCCATTCCTGATTCTAACTGATCACCGTAACCTTGCATACCTCCATGAAGCTAAACGTCTTAACCCACGCCAAGCCAGGTGGGCCCTGTTCTTCTCATGTTTTAAGTTCTCCATCACTTATCCTCCCAAATCCAAGAATGGGAAGGCTGAATGCCTTAATCAAGAAGGGGAGGGACTGGGGAGGTTCCTGAGAGTATATTGTAGCAGGGAACAGCACCAGTGGAGTGAGTTTCTCCTGTGGGACAAATACGCTCAGAACTCCTCACTCCACTCCTCCACGGGCTTAACACCGTTCCAGTGTGTACTTGGCTATCAGCCACCAGACTGCTAGCCCTGCTACCCATGAACCACCCCCTCCCCTAGACATTGACAGTTCCCTCGCCTATTGAGTTCATACCATTCTCAACTCATGTCGCTGGGGAAACCGCCTTCAATACTTGGTGGACTGGGAGAAGCCGGGAGGAATGCTACTGGGTTAATGCAGTCGACATCCTGGACCCTGCGCTCGTGGAAGAGTTTCATCGACACTTCTCCAACAGACCTGCTCCTCGCCCAAGGGGGCATCCTCGGCGTCGGACACCTGGAGGTGTTTCTAGAGGGGGGGGTTCTGTCACAGGACACTCAGAGCCTGAACACCGGGGGGAGCCATCGCCCGAATATTGACCTTGACTCCCTACTTCCGTTTATTTGGGTATTTATACTGCATGCTCCCTCGGCTCTGCAAAGCATTGTTTTCCCTGTGATATGTGCCAAGCCTTGAATTGCCTTTCGACTAGTTTGCCAAGTGTATGACCCTAGCCTGTTCCATATTGACTACAAGTGTTTAGTTTAAGTTTCGGTTTCGATCGCAGAAATCATGTTTTACGGTTTTGACCCTTCGCTTCATTTTCTCATTTCACGATTATTGCCTGCTGTTTAAAATAAAGATCTGCACATGGATTCCAATACTCCGGTGTCTGACAAGTCCTTACAGTACCACACTCTTACCTAATATTTGTTATCAAAAAATGCAGACTAATTAGACATGAACAGGATTGCATCAACCTGTGTGCTGTCACTTTGATCATCAGCTTACACTGGCAGCAGATACAGGGTGATTTGGCACAAATAGATTTCTATGCATGAAAAACATACATAGATACATAATGTATCTAATGAAATTGGAAAACACAAATCATCTTGTTACTATGTTCCTGGATGCTCCTGAACATTGACCATCAGTCATTGAAAATCTGTGAGGCAGTCTGCATTCCTGGCAGATATGTGGATACATTGATCAAAATAAGTGATTATTAGATACATGTTGTGGAAATGTATGTTTTTCCAAACCTTATAAATAAGCATGCATGTTATGTAGATCAAATATAACCACTGAGTAACCCCTTTTCATGGATAAAATTTAATATAATATGTTTCTCTTTTCATGCTTTCAAATAAATACCTACAAGGATCACAAGCCCAGTTTTTTTGGGATAAGGCCTTGGCTACTGTAAAACACTGGCATGTATGGCCACAGTTAATAAATCGTAGGGCATTTTGCTGAAAAGTGATAGCCATTTCAATACTATCAAGCTTGTAAGATCCAAGACATGATTAATACAATTATACCCAAATAATAACCGCATAACAATTAAAATACAGTCTGTGAGTCTGTGCTCTGCATTTTCCATGTCAGTGTTGAAGAGTAAATATTTTTTTAAATATATATTTTTTATTTTTTTTATTTATATAATTATAGTATTATGATTTATTTTAGAATGCATAAACTTTTATATCAGAGGAGTTTGGTGCAAATATTTTTAGAGTAACAATGAGATACAGTGTTTTTCTGAACCATGGATAGAAAAGCCCATATATGATGGGGTTGAATGTTGAATTAATGTAACCCAACCAGACAAATAGTTCATAAATGATTGCAGGTGTGGTAAAGTTGTAAAAAGGATCAATGACAGACGTAATGAAATATGGCATCCAGCATAAATTAAATGCACCTACAACAATCCCAAGAGTTTTTGCTGCTTTTTTTTCATGTTTCACCTTTTGTAAAATTTTCTTTGAGGTCACATCAGTTCTGCCGTGTTTTGTGCCCTCCATTTTCCTTGCATGCTTTTTTGAAACCAAAAATATTTGAGCATACAGAACAATCATAACAAAGAATGGCAAAACAAAAGCAAGAGATGTACTTATAGAAGCACAAACAGCATTAACCAAAAAGAAACAATTTCCCAAACAATCTATTGATGCAATATAATTTTCTAAGTTTTCTTCATTTGCTTTTGTACCAACAGTACTGAAAGTGTACACTGTAGCCACAATCCAACTCAGAGCTGCCATAAGTCCTGCGACAGGAAGAGTTATTCTTGTTGGGTACTGAAGAGGATAGCATACAGCTTGATATCGATCTGTAGCAATAGAAATCAGGTGAAAGATTGATGCACCAGTGAAGAGAAAGTCGAAATTGGAATGCCAATAGCAGAATTCTTTCCCAAAGTACCAGCAGCCGTCCACACTCCTGACCATACTGAAAGGCATGACTGTGATTCCCAGAAGTAGATCCACCAGAGCCAGAGACAACACCAAAATGTTTGTTGGCGTGTGAAGTTGTTTAAAATGAGCTATAGAAACAATGACCACAAAATTTCCTACAATTGTAATGGCCATTGCAAACACCAGAATTGAATATAAAACAGTTTTTGCTGCTACATTATGAGAAGCTTTCAGACAAGAGACATTTGAGCCAGGATAACAATACTCTATAACATCTTCTTCCAGTAAATATGAATTTTGTGCCTCCACCATCCTTCAAATAATTGATTATAATAATTATAATCAATGAATTTGAAATAATTGTCAAAAATATAGACAACTCATTGATTTTCAGTGTCATGTGTAAAGTGATTCTTATTCTGAGAAATATCAATAGTTATATTTGCGTACTGTCGAAGTAATGGTTCCACCTGGGAGATGGTAGTCCAATAGCAATAAAGATACTTCCCCTTTAGATCAAGAGGGAACTAAAAATGTTTGTTACTACATATATTTTGCATACATGTAAAATGATCAAGCTGTATTACTATTGCCTGATGTCTTATGTCCTTAAGGTGTCACTTGGTCTGTTTTTAAGGACACAAAATTTTGTGTTTGTTTTTGCTTTCTTTGACCACACATCTCAGTTTAGTTATTTGTTGTGCGCGGCAATAAAACTGCATCCACCTTATGCAAAAATTGTATCCGCCTTCAGCCCGAATCATGACAGTAATTCTAACATTTGAACTGCCATCATAGTTCACTAAAGCAAATGTATAAAATGTACCAGTACTCCACACCATAGTGCTTTGCACATGCCTTATCACTGTTCCTTAAATAAGGCCTTGAACATGGACATATTATTTTCTTTGCTAAATATGGCATGGCTATTTAGATAAACATATTGTAGAAGAATGTCCTTAAAAATTCTTTTAAATAATTTAAGCATAAGAAAACACATGAATGATTCCTGATTTTCTGAATGCCCAAGACATAACAGCATTAATGGGCATCAAGATGAAAACTTATATTTGTCATCAGTACATTTTTCTTCAGAATTCTTTCAGGAAAACAAACATTGAACCTTTTTGCGTAATGTGTTTCCACTGTTATATGGCTTGGGAAAAATACCAAAAAACTAGAATATAGCTCTCTTTGGACAGACAAGTTAACTAAAGAATGCCAAGGGATGTGGTAGCTTAGTGGTTTAGAGTGGTTAAGGCGTTGGACCACTGATAGGAAGGCTGTGAGTTTAAATTCTAGATGCCACTGCAGGGCCTCAATTGCTGTATAAAATGTAAGTTGCTCTAGATAAGGGTGTCTGCCAAAAGCCATAAATGTGAATGTAAGTTAAAGGAAAAACACCATGTGTATGAGTAGGGTGCCAGGCCATTTTGAGGTGCCATAACAACTTTGTGGAGCCTTGGCCTGAACAGCATTCTTCCATAAATCTTGAATAGAAACAGACCTGTGGATACATTAAAGATGCAATAAAGACCTGGGGACAAATGAAGGACACAAAATCAGAGCTGGGGACACCATAAGGACAACAAATCAGACCTGGGGACACCAGCTGGAATCAAAAACAGACCTGGGAACACCTTAAGAACTTAAAAATAAAACTGTGGACAACTTTTTGTGTGCCACTCACGACACCCCAACCCAGAATCAGGTCGTTTACAAGTCATTTAGCACCGGGTTCGACACAAACTTGCGGTTTGCAATCGGAGAGGGTGCGACGCTCATCCGGCCACACCCCAGCCCATTCGTGAACAGCTCTGCTCGCCAGGGGCCCCTGCGGGGGCTCCCCTGCTACGCCAGACCAATTGAAGATCCACGGCACATCCCCTTGTCCGCACCAGTTCTAAGCCAGCTGCTAGGCACCGGCAAGGCCCAGCCCTCAGCCCCCCGCCCTCATGGCCTCAATGACTACCGTCCCGTTGCACTCACACCAATTGTGATGAAATGCTTCGAGAGGCTCGTCATGAGGCACATCAAGTCACAGCTACCACCCTTGCTTGACCCCTTGCAGTTTGCGTATCGTCCTAACCGTTCCACGGAAGACGCCATCACCACAACCCTCCATCTGGCCCTCACACACCTGGACTGCAAAGACTCCTACGTTCGAATGCTGTTCATAGATTTCAGTTCAGCATTCAACACAATCATCCCTCAGCAGCTGATTAAGAAGCTGAGTCTCCTGGGCCTGAACACCTCTCTCTGCAACTGGATCCTGGATTTCCTGACTGGGAGACCTCAGTCAGTCCGGATCGGGAGCAGTATCTCCAGCACCACCACACTGAGCACTGGAGCACCTCAGGGCTGTGTGCTCAGTCCATTGCTGTTCACTCTGCTGACTCACGACTGTGCAGCAATCCACAGCTCCAACCACATCGTCAAGTTCGCTGATGACACGACCGTGGTGGGTCTTATCAGCAAGAACGACGAGTCAGCATACAGAGAGGAGGTGCAACATCTAACAGCCTGGTGCAGAGCCAACAACCTCTCCCTGAATGTTGACAAGACCAAAGAGATGGTTGTTGACTTCAGGAGAGCACAGTGTGACCATTCTCCGCTGTCCATCGATGGCTCCTCTGTGGAGATCGTCAAGAGCATCAAATTCCTTGGTGTCCATCTGGCGGAGAACTTCACCTGGTCACTCAACACCAGCTCCATCACCAAGAAAGCCCAGCAGCGCCTCTACTTCCTGAGGAGGCTGAGTAAAGCCCATCTCCCTCCCCCCATCCTGTCTGTGTTCTACAGAGGGACCATCGAGAGCGTCCTGAGCAGCTGCATCACTGCCTGGTTTGGGAACTGCACCGTCTCAGATCGCAAGACCCTTCAGCGGATAGTGAGGACAGCTGAGAAGATCATCGGAGTCTCTCTCCCCTCTATCACAGACATTTACACCGCACACTGCATCCGCAAAGCCATCAGCATTGTGGCTGACCCCACACACCCCTCACACACACTCTTACACACCCCACACACCCCTCACACACACTCTTACACACCCCACACACCCCTCACACACACTCTTCACCCTCCTGCCATCTGGAAAGAGGTACCGGAGCATTCGGGCCTCACAACCAGACTGTGTAACAGTTTCTTTCCTCAAGCCATTAGGCTCCTCAACACCCGGGACTGAACTGTTCTACACTCTCACACACACTCTCACCCAGGACTGAACTGTTCTACACTCTCTCACACACACACTCTCACTCAGGACTGAACTGTTCTACACTCTCACACACACACACTCTCACTCAGGACTGAACTGTATACTATTCTCTGTCTCTCTCACACACAGATACACACACTCTCTCTTGACTGTGTGGACGCACACACACACACACATAATTTATACTGTTCATTACTTACTGCACTACCTCTACCTGTCATCTGCTGCTATAGTTATACTTATGTTTATTCTATTTGCACTACCTCAACTGCTGCTGTGTATTTTTGCACAATATTTTTGCACAATACTTTTTTTTCTACATCATTTCACTTTATCTATTTTATTTCACTTACATTCCAGTACACGTTCTTTTATTTCCTTTCAGCGCTAAGTGTCCTGTGTTCTTTTGTGTTGTCTTTATTGTATTTATTGTCTTTTTTGCACTGTCTTGTCTATGCTCTGTTTGCACCTAGCTGCACACTGTGCACTTTACGTGGCTAAGACAAACTTCTGTCCTAGCTCTGTGGTGTTGTTTGTTGTTTTGTATTGTACTAGTAGTTGTATGTTTATGTAGCACCAGGTCCTGGAGAAATGTTGTTTCATTTCACTATGTACTGCACCAGCTGTATGTGGTTGAAATGACAATAAAAGCTTCTTGAATCTTGAATCTTGAATGAAAGGGGAGAGGAAAAGAGATTGGGGTCCCGGCGCGGGCTGTTCACCTTGGAGACCTGCTGCGGATTTGGGTACAACCCAGCGCGAGATTTATACCCTCTCCCCCGGATTTTCTCGGGGTGAACCCATTCCAGGGCGCCCTGCCCTTCACAAAGAAAAGAGAACTCTTCCCAGGGCCCCTGCTGGCATTACCGCACTGGACGCCTCTCGGCGCCTATCTCCGCCACTCTGGGTTCGTGGATCTGAACCTGACTCCTTTTCGATCCGTTCGTTCGATCCGTTTCGAGCCGGGGGCAACGGAGGCCATTGCCCCACTCTTCAGAATGGCGTTCACCCATCCCTTATAACCGACTGACCCATGTTCAACTGCTGTTCACATGGAACTCTTCTCCACTTTGGCCTTCAAAGCTCTCATTTGAATATTTGCTACTACCACCAAGATCTACACCTGCGGCGGCTCAACCTGCGCCCTTGCCCGAGGCTTCTGCACCACCGCAGCAGCCCTCCTACTCATTGCGGCTTAGGCCCTGAGGCGTTCCCGGTGAAGGGGATGGAGTGTGCCAGCGACGGCTGGGTATGGGCCCAACACTCCAGCGCCATCGATTTTCAGGGCTAGTTGATTCGGCAGGTGAGTTGTTACACACTCCTTAGCAGATTCCGACTTCCATGGCCACCGTCCTGCTGTCTATATCAACCAACACCTTTTATGGGGTCTGATGAGAGTCGGCATCGGGCGCCTTAACCCGACATTTGGTTCATCCCGCAGCGCCAGTTCTGCTAAACAAAAGTGGCCCACTGAGCGCTCGCATTCCATGTCCAACTCCATTTTAAGTTTGAGAATAGGTTGAGATTGTCTCGGCCCCAAAGCCTCTAATCATTAGCTTTACTGGATAAATTTGTTGCGAGGTGAGTGCCAGCTATCCTGAGGGAAATTTCAGAGGAAACCAGCTACTAGATGGTTCGATTAGTCTTTCGCCCCTATACCCAGGTTGGACGACCGATTTGCACGTCAGGACCGCTGTGGGCCTCCACCAGAGTTTCCTCTGGCTTCACCCTGCCCGGGCATAGTTCACCATCTTTCATGTACCATTGCGTGTGCTCTTGCCCAGTTGACTGCTGCGTTGGACGCAGAGGGGCCCCGTCCAGCACCCCCCCCCCCTTTTGAGGGACGACCGGGAGGAGGGTGCAGAGGTGAGTGTCGTCCGCAGCCCTGGTGGTAAGTGGCAAAGTCGGGGTGGGGGGGCACTGTAAAGCTAGCAGACACGAGCTCACGAGCCACCTTCACCCCTGACCCTTCCTGGCTGAACCATAGCCGGTCGCGGCACACCGCCATGGAGAAAATGTGCCCGTGAGGGACGGCCAGGGCGAGTGGAGGGGGTCATGCGCGTGCCGGCGGGGACGACCGATCAGGACCGTCGGGCTAAATCCCCCGGGTGGACCCTGCAGACCCCAACTGTTTACCTCTTAATGGTTTCACGCCCTGCTGAACTCTCTCTTCAAAGTTCTTTTCAACTTTCCCTTACGGTACTTGTTTGCTATAGGTCTCGTGCCGGTATTTAGCCATAGATGGAGTTTACCACCTGCTTTGGGCTGCATTCCCAAACAACCCAACTCAGAGAAGTCCGGCCTCACACTGTCCATGGGCTGAGCCTCCATCAGAAGGACTCAGGCCCCATGCCGGGCGATGCGGACTTCTGTACGCCACAGGATTTGAGGGATTCAATGCTGGACTCTTCCCTCTTCGCTCGCCGCTACTGAGGGAATCCTGGTTAGTTTCTTTTCCTTTGCTTAGTAATATGTTTAAATTCAGCGGGTTGTCTCGTCTGGTCTGAGGTTGTGTTCGGTGAGAGATGTGGAAAAAAAACGGCACTTCCCCCCTTGTCCTTCCCCCATCGCATGGGCCCCGTCGCTCAGCGCATTTTTTTTCACGGACAGCCAGAGTGGAAGGACCCACCGGCAGCCGCTTTTTTTCGTGCTGAACGGATGGGGCGGGCAGCGACGCGGGAGGAGACGGAGAGAGAGGGGCACTTCTGCTTTTGGGAGGATGGAGACGGGGTGACCACCTGTGAAAAACCTCCAGCCGCAGAACACAGGAGCATCCAATCGACGGGAATAGCGACCCTCAGACAGGCGTAGCCCTGGGAGGGACTCGGGGCCACAATGTGAGTTCAAAGTGCCAATGATCAATGTGTCCTGCAATTCACATTAGTTCTTGCAGCTGGCTGTGTTCTTCATCAACGCATGAGCCGAGTGATCCACCGCTAAGAGTTGTCAGCTCTTTATATATTTTTCTCTCATTTGAGACCTTGTCTGAGCCACACAATAGAAAAAAAACACAGGTCTTGGAGGATCGGGGAGACGAAAGAGAAGGGAACAAAGAATCGGGGGGGGGGACAAGGGGGGGTCTTCAAACCTTTTTGCCGTGGTGCCCACACAGAGGGAGGGAAGGAAGGAACGAGGACGAGGGACACTTACTAGGAATTCCTCGTTCATGGGTAATAATTGCAATACCCAGTCCCAATCACAAATGGGGTACAGTGGATTACCCGCGCCTCTCAGCGTAGGATAGGCACACGCTGATCTGACCATTGTGGCGCGCGTGCAGCCCCAGACATCTAAGGGCATCACAGACCTGTTATTGCTCCATCTCGCGTGGCTGAACGCCACTTGTCACTCTAAGAAGTTGGACGCCGACCGTGAGGGGCCGCGTAACTATTTAGCATGCTGAGTCTCGTTTGTTATCGGAATTAACCAGACAAATCACTCCACCAACTAAGAACGGCCATGCACCGTTCAATCTGTCAATCCTATCCGTGTCAGGGCTGGGTGAGGTTTCCCGTGTTGAGTCAAATTAAGCCACAGGCTCCACTGCGGGTGGTGCCCTTCCATCAATTCCTTTAAGTTTCAGCTTTGCAACCATACTCCCCCCAGAACCCAAAGACTCGTGGTTTCCCGCACGCTGCCCGGGTCATGGGAATAACACCACCAGATCGCGGGTCGGCATGGTTTACAGTCGGAACTACAATTGTATCTTATCGTCTTCGAACCTCTGACTTTCATTCTTGATTAATGAAAACATTCTTGGCAACATTCTGGTTCTGAAATCCCACAAAATAGAACTGGAGTCCTATCCCATTATTCCTAGCTCGGGTATTCAGGCGAGTTTGGCAGCCCACTTTGAACACTATAATTTTTTCAAAGTAAATGCTCCGGACCACTGAAGGTTACCGGACACCCAGCCCAGGGCATCCGGGGGGCACCGGGGAGGCAGGGTCTGGGACAGGCGGTGGCTCACCTCATGGCGGACCGCCAGCCCACTCCTGAGATCCAACTACAAGCTTTTTAACTACAGCAACTTTAATATATGCTATTGGAGCTGGAATGACCTCGGCTGCTGGCACCAGACTTGCCCTCCAATGGGTCCTCACCAATGGGTTTAGGATACATTCATTCCGATTAGAAAGAGACCTGTATCATTATTTTTCGTCACTACCTCCCCATGTTGGGAATGGGTAATTTGCACACCTGCTGCCTTCCTTGGATGTGGTAGCCATTACTCAGGCTCCCTCTCCGGAATCGAACCCTGATTCCCCATTACCCATGGTCACCATGGTAGGCGTCTATAGTACCACTGAAAGTTGATAGGGCAGACATTCGAATGAGAGGGTGCACGATTGGCCCAAGGTTATCTAGAGTCACCAAAGTGGCCGGGGGGCCCGAGACCCCCCGGATGGGTTTTGGGTCTGATAAATGCACACATCCCCCCCAGCTCCCTGGGGAGGGAGAGGAGGGTCAGGGATCATTTGCATGTATTATCTCTGGAATTACCACAGTTATATTGTGTCATAGTATACAGTCATACATCTAACACTTCCCATAACCTTGCACACCAGTACATCTGATTAAATGCACATTCAGCTAGTACTGCTAATATTATGAACAGCAGCTACGCTAATGCTGTTCCATTGTTTCCCTACTTCTACCCATCCCGAGGCATACAGAGACTGTGCCAGCTCCAGTGGCATCCGGAGATGGACCAGCTCCAACAGGGTTCTGCTTGTGAGGATTGGGATATTCAAGCAGTGCCATGGACAACAACCTCCTTATTGATTTACATAACACTATACACATGCTGTATCTACATCACACGATTGTCACCCAAATGAGGATGGGTTCCCTTTTGAGTCTGGTTCCTCTCAAGGTTTCTTCCTCATACCATCTAAGGGAGTTTTTCCTTGCCACAGTCACCTCAGTCACCTCAGGCTTGCTCACTTGGGATAACACCTAGGACTGTCTGTCTGTCTGTTCATATGTTTGTTGTTTTCTTATGTGGTTTCTCATGTAAAGCTGCTTTGAGACAATGCTCTTTGTTAAAAGCGCTATACAAATAAAATTGAATTGAATTGAATTGAATAGTGTAGAGCAATCAAAGGAACCATAACTGATTTAATGAGCCATTCACAGTTTCACTGTACCGTCCGTGTGCACTTAGACCTGCATGGCTTAATCTTTTGCAAACCTCTTTGATGCGTCATTGAGTAGTTCACACATAAAGATTGCTGAGCGCTGATCACCCGCTGATTTTCCCATGATCACAGCCCGATCTGTCGGCGAGCTCGTTAATTTGCAAATTGTGCTTAAATCTGGCTTAAAATCCTGTAGTGTTAACTAAGCATTACTGGCAGGATCAACCAAGTAGTGCTGAGTGACAGAAACAAAAGAGGTCATGCCGGGAAGAAAAGGTGCACGGGGGCCCCCCCACAGAGGGGGGGTTGGCCCGTGTGGGGCTTTTTTCTTTTAATGCCTTTAACGTGTTTTTTTGCTCTGGGCCATTTCACACGAGCCCGTTTTGGGGACCAGAGAAAAAGCTGTGATTTCCCCTATGAAAGGGGGGGTCCAGTCGGGCAAAAGGAAACGCTGGTGACACCCCCCCCCCTATCCGGGTCTCGTGTTCCAATCTGCCAGCTTTTCTTTCTCACTCCGAGGAGGAGATAGAGAGAGAGAGAGAGATAGAAGATGTGACAAAGTCCACACGTGAGTCACTACTCTCTCCTGAAATCCTGGCTACCGACCACTCTGGCAACCACCTCCGGAGCACGGGGGAGCAGGAGAAGTGGCTGAGGGGAGGGCTCCGAGGACTCCGGTGGTGACACCCCGCCCAAAAAATGGGACTTTGTCTTTTTTTTTTTTTCCCTCTGGGGTCGTCCCCTGGGATAATCGTACCCCTGGGATAACCAGCAAAATTTTCACAACAGCCTACTCACACAACAGAGAGAAATTTTGAGAAAGTCCAAATGTTTTTGGGTGCCAGAGCGGGACCCATGCTGCCCGGGATTGAGCGTTCTGCCTCTGGCATGAGGAGGGCCCCTGCAGGCCTCAGAACTCCCAAGGCTGGCCTCTGTCATACCATCCTGCCTGCACCCCTCTGGATACTGACTGTCCCAGCTGCGAGCTCCAGAGGGCAGTGGAAAGGGAGAAACAGATGAGGAGAGGGCTCTTCGGCCAGCCACCAGTGCCCGCGGGTTGCCCCGAGGCTCTCTCTGGTTCTGCCACCCCGTCTCAAGAACCGCCAGCCCAAGGCGTGCCAAACTCAGACCGTCGGACTGAACGAGACCAAAGCCGAGCCTCTGTGACTGGGGGCACACAAACCACACAGCACACCTGTGCCAAACTTAGTAGGCCCCTCCGTGGTGAGTGTCCAAAGACGATGGCACTGGCAGCGAACCTCTGAAGCCTTGGGGCCCCGAGAAATGGGGACCTGAATCCGACAGCTGGAAGAGTCAAATTCAAAGCCCCATATTTTACAGGCTTGTATAAGCCCAGACGAGTCCAACAAGCCCTGGTTCATCTCTCGAGGCCTTTGGGAACCTGAGATACAGACCCAGAAAATCAGCCCAAAAGCGGCCAGCCCAGGCACTCGGAGCCCAGATAGTTTTGCTGCCTCTCCAGTGGGCCGGTTCTCGCAGGCTTCGGGGCTCCGTGCAGCACTTCCAAGAGCCGTAGCTTGCGAACCACCAGTCTGAATCTCGTGAAATTTCCTGAGATATGGGCCCCTGAATACGGCCACATTTAAAGCCGTGTAACTTCCGGCCATGCCGTCCAATCCACCCCAAATAATAGAACCTCGTAGGGGAGGCCGAGCCGAGTCCAAGGAGCCCTGGCTTATCTCTCTAGGCCTTCGGAGGCCCTGGAATAACCAGCCCCATTCACTTTCAATTGGACCCCTGGTATAACCACGTGTTATTTCACTTATTCTTTAAAGGTGTTATACATTATTGTATTGACTTCACAATTTTCTCTCTACATCTTTGTCAAACAAGTCTGATTGACAAATAAAAGGTTGTGATTTCATTTAGTAAGTTTGCTTACTCATTTAGCATCTGGTTATATTAAGATCTAAATGATTTTACTGATTATCCCAATACAGTCAACTACATTTATGTTAGGTACATCTATGAATTTTAATGATCAAACCTTATCATGAAGTCCAAGCTTGGTTAATTTAACTAATTAAACACATCATGTACATGAATCAAGCACATAATGTTTTCTACATTATTTAGGCCCAATGACCCAGCAGATTTTTTGCAAGAAGATATTTAATAGAACTCATTGATTATGATGATTACATATTTTATTACTAAAGTAAATGTTTTATCACTATGTTGATTTAATTATTAGCATTAGATTATAAAACCACCCTAACTGGTTTATTTGGATGAGACACCTTGACGTTTGTTTTCAGGTCCATTTACACAAATGAATCTTGACAATCACTACAAACATGGAGGTTGTCTACTAATGATAAAATAGATTTACATTGATGAAGTAGGCACGCATCACTGAGAATGAATTTTGTCATGACAAAGGCTTTAATACAAAAGTAAGGAGTGAAATTAATTCCCTTGTATGCTTGTTTTCTTTCAAAAAAGTTGTTTCTTCAAAATGTCTAAGTTTTTCTATAGAACTTATGAAAAAGTAGCGAGGAAAAATAAAAAAAATAAAAAAACCCTTCTGGAGTAAAGTTTTTTTAAGAAGTTGAGGATCTCAAAGTATCCCAGAAGTGTGCAAAGCTCAAACAGTAAGGAATACAGTGAGAAAATGTAAAATATATAATAGGTTTGATTGGTTTAACACTTTTCTTGGTCAGCATAATGCTGTGTGTTATTTTATAGTGTCAGTGACTTTGTTATTATTCATAACTAGTAAAAAATAGCAAAAATAAGGCAGGTGAATTTTGACTGGGAAAGTATGTACAGTACAATACATGACAACAAGGAAATGTTATAAACTTATGCTTACTGCCCTGATTGTGATTTGTAATGTAATGTTTGACTAGTAAGGACAGAATTGTTTAAGCTTTTACAGTACTTGAATAGATTCAATATATCCTGGCATTTTTAAAAAGCTGAGACTTTTATTTTAAGGGTAACTTGACACTCAAATGATTATTTTTTTATACTTCATGTAGCCTCTCCATATCAGGATCAGTTTGACCACATAATGCCAGCTATAACATCAATTTCTCGTTTTGGTCTTAGTCATTTATGTATGAATTCACTAAAGGAAAAAAAATATTCAGTGCCTATGCCTTAAAAATGTAATAGCCTTCATGTATTCAATTATAACTAAACGTATTTACATTGTTGAAGTGTGAAACTGTAATGCAAAAGAAACTGTATAGATTTCACCGAAACGATTGAATTAGAGTGTTAGGTTGCCCGAGTTGCTAAGAAACACATATTTATATATGATAATCTTAAATGCCTTCTGAAAACGGGGATAGAAAAAGCCATAGACCAAAGGATTACAAGTAGAATTAAGGTAGCCAAACCACACCAGGGCATCAAAAACATCTATAGGGGTTGAAAAGTCCAGGAATGGATCAGCTATTGTAGCAGTGAAGAATGGCAACCAGCAAAGCAGAAAAATTCCCATAACAATGCCTAGAGTTTTAGCTGCTTTTCGCTCTCTCTGTTCTGAAGAATGGTTCTTTGTTTCAGATTTTCCAATAGTAGACCTTTCAACCATTATTTTAGCTTGTTTTCGTGCAACATGAAAAATTTTAAGGTACAGGCAGCTCATAATAGTACCTGGAATGAAAAATGCCACAAGGGCAGCAATGACCCCCCACTGTTTGTTAAAAATCAAAGCACAGCTTCCAAAACAGGAATTCAGCATTAAAAGGTCCTCCAAACCTTGTAGATTTATGTTAGACAATACCACACCGAAGCTAAATGAGAATGAAAAGAGCCAAATAACAGCAATTCCCACAGCCACACTGTCATTTGTCACCTTCATCTTATAACCCAGAGGGTCGGTAATGGCCATGTACCGGTCAATAGAAACTAAACACAGGTGCAAGATGGACACAATACTTAGTGTCATGTCTAAACTGGAATGAATTTTGCAAAAAATCTCCCCCAAGAACCAGCAGCCTTCCACCCATCTCACCATACTGAAAGGCATGATCATAGAGCCGAGCAGACAGTCCACAACAGCCAGTGACAGGATGATTAGGTTAGTTGGAGAATGCAGCTGTTTAAAATGGGAAATAGTGATGATGACCAGCAGATTCCCAAAAACAGTCATAAGTACTGTAGGAAGCATTAAAATGTACATGGCAACTCTAATGACAAAGAAACGAGTTTTTCTGAGGCAGGAGTCTGGCTCATGTGGAAAGCAGAGAAGTTCCATATCCACATCAGCATGGGTTGCATTTGTAACAACATTCTCTATCCACTCCATTTGGTTGTGTTATTAAAAAAAATGTTCAGTAGATTATCAATTAAAGCATGGTATAAAAATATAACCAACCAGGAAAAAATGATTGATTAAGCCTTTCTAACTGTACTCATTACAATTAAAATACAGTCTGTGAGTCTGTGCTCTGCATTTTCCATATCTATGGTGAAGAGTAAATATTTTCATATTCATATAATTATAGTATTATGATTTATTTTAGGATGCATAAACTTTTATATCAGAGGAGTTTGGTGCAAATATTTTTAGAGTAACAATGAGATACAGTGTTTTTCTGAACCATGGATAGAAAAGCCCATATATGATGGGGTTGAATGTTGAATTAATGTAACCCAACCAGACAAATAGTTCATAAATGATTGCAGGTGTGGTAAAGTTGTAAAAAGGATCAATGACAGACGTAATGAAATATGGCATCCAGCATAAATTAAATGCACCTACAACAATCCCAAGAGTTTTTGCTGCTTTTTTTTCATGTTTCACCTTTTGTAAAATTTTCTTTGAGGTCACATCAGTTCTGCCGTGTTTTGTGCCCTCCATTTTCCTTGCATGCTTTTCTGAAACCAAAAATATTTGAGCATACAGAACAATCATAACAAAGACTGGCAAAACAAAAAAAAGAGATGTACTTATAGAAGCACAAACAGCATTAACCAAAAAGAAACAATTTCCCAAACAATCTATTGATGCAATATAATTTTCTAAGTTTTCTTCATTTGCTTTTGTACCAACAGTACTGAATGCGTACACTGTAGCCAAAATCCAACTCAGAGCTGCCATAAGTCCTGCGACAGGAAGAGTTATTCTTGTTGGGTACTGAAGAGGATAGCATACAGCTTGATATCGATCTGTAGCAATAGAAATCAGGTGAAAGATTGATGCACCAGTGAAGAGAAAGTCGAAATTGGAATGCCAATAGCAGAATTCTTTCCCGAAGTACCAGCAGCCGTCCACACTCCTGACCATACTGAAAGGCATGACTGTGATTCCCAGAAGTAGATCCACCAGAGCCAGAGACAACACCAAAATGTTTGTTGGCGTGTGAAGTTGTTTAAAATGAGCTATAGAAACGATGACCACAAAATTCCCTACAATTGTAATGGTCATTGCAAACACCAGAATTGAATATAAAACAGTTTTTGCTGCTACATTATGAGAAGCTTTCAGACAAGAGACATTTGAGCCAGGATAACAATACTCTATAACATCTTCTTCCAGTAAATATGAATTTTGTGCCTCCACCATCCTTCAAATAATTGATGTCAAAAATATAGACAACTCATTGATTTTCAGTGTCATGTGCAAAGTGATTCCTATTCTGAGAAATATCAAGTTATATTTGTGTACTGTTGAATTAATGGTTCCACCTGGGAGATGGTAGTCCAATAGCAATAAAGATACTTCCCCTTTAGATCAACAGGGAACTAAAAATGTTTGTTACTACACATATTTTGCATACATGTCAAATGATCATGCTGTTTTACTATTGCCTGATATACAGTATTCTTATGTCTTTAAGGTGTCCCCAGGTCTATTTTGTTTCTTTAATGTGATCCCAGGTTTGTTCTTAAGGACACTAATGTACATAAAAGCAGGCCTAGGGAAACTTTAAGAACACAAAAAGTTGATCTCAGGTATTTTATGGGGCTGACTTAAGTAGCTGTGTGTGTGATTAGTGGGGTCAAGTAAGGTACATGGTTTTAATGGGTAGTGTAGTCCCACTTTTGGCACAAGCATGACAGAACCCTCCCCTAAAGTGCAGCTTGAAGTGCAACCTGTAGTCTTGGAGAGGTCCTGGACCACCAGGCAAAATGCAGGAAAAGCAACATCCTCAGCTGAGCAGTGAGGCAAACTGAAGTTCTCAGCAATGCTATGGGTGATATGATGGCTGTTATTACCGGAAGAGGGAACAACATGTATGGTGAAGCCAGAAAGGAAGTTATATCCCCCTCCAAGTCAGATGGGGGAGTGTGAGAGAGAAGCTATGTACTTGGCAAAGCAGAGGCAGGCTGACATCCTTAACTGGGCCTGAGTTGGGAGGTGGAAATATGGTATGGAACCACATGCTTGTCAGAGCAGGAATATGAAGTGACCTCCTTAAGTAAAAGGCCTCGTACTGTCCTCTGAAGGGCTAAGAGTATGAGAGGTAGTCTCAGGGAAGATGGCAATGTTCTGCATAGGAGCTCCC
This sequence comes from Hemibagrus wyckioides, assembly GCF_019097595.1. Classification (NCBI taxonomy): domain Eukaryota; kingdom Metazoa; phylum Chordata; class Actinopteri; order Siluriformes; family Bagridae; genus Hemibagrus; species Hemibagrus wyckioides. The sequence continues at coordinate 44,559,401 of NC_080715.1, forward strand.
TTCCTGTTTTGCATAGTACCTTTGTCTAGTTTTTCTTTGAGATCTTTGTTTTTTGTATCCAGCCCTGAGCTAGTTTTTGAGTAGTTCTGTGTACTTGTGTTTGTTTTTGTTTTCTTTGACCACACATCTCAGTTTAGTTATTATCCACCTTATGCGAAAATTGCATCTGCCTTCAGCCCGAATTATGACAGTAATTCTAACATTTGAACTGCCATTATAGTTGACTAAAGCAAATGTAATTATCTAAGTTTTCTTCATTTGCTTTTGTACCAACAGTACTGAATGCATACACTGTAGCCAAAATCCAACTCAGAGCTGCCATAAGTCCTGCGACAGGAAGAGTTATTCTTGTTGGGTACTGAAGAGGATAGCATACAGCTTGATATCGATCTGTAGCAATAGAATTCTAACATTTGAACTGCCATTATAGTTGACTAAAGCAAACGTATAAAATGTATAAAATGTACCAGTACTCCACACCATAGTGCTTTGCACATGCCTTATCACTGTTCCTTGAATAAGGCCTTGAACATGGACATATTATTTTCTTTGCTAAATATGGCATGGCTATTTAGATAAACATATTGTAGAAGAATGTCCTTAAAAATTCTTTTAAATAATTTAAGCATAAGAAAACACATGAATGATTCCTGATTTTCTGAATGCCCAAGACATAACAGCATTAATGGGCATCAAGATGAAAACTTATATTTGTCATCAGTACATTTTTCTTCAGAATTCTTTCAGGAAAACAAACATTGAACCTTTTTGTGTAATGTGTTTCCACTGTTGGATGGCTTGGGAAAAATACCAAAAAACTAGAATATAGCTCTCTATGGACAGACACGTTAATTAAAGAATTCCAAGGGATGTGGTAGCTTAGTGGTTTAGAGTGGTTAAGGCGTTCGACCACTAATCGGAAGGTTGTGAGTTTATTATCCTAGATGCCACTGCAGGGCCCCTGGGCAAGGCCCTTAATTCTCGATTGCTGTATAAAATGTAAGTTGTCAATAAATGTTATTTGTCAGTTTGTTGTCCACATTTTGAAAGAATAAATTTAATTAAATAGATGATTGATTAGCATTGTTACGTTAAAGTGGTCCTGGCTTATCACACCTGATCTACAGTGTCATCAGCTTATATAGTGTGACAGGTTACAGTTGAGCAGTAAAAGGGGGCCTTGATTAAGATATAAGATTAAGAATGGTAAGGTAATGCATGACGATCATTGTCATCAATCATCATCAGTCATGAAGAAAATATTGTTTATTACAAATATTATGTATGTTTTCTTTTTGATTATCATTGTGATTAGTGCAGTGTTGTATACTGATACTTATCCGAGTAAACATTGTGTGTAAAATGTCAGTACATATATAATTAGTGGCCAGTTACTGAATGTGTTTGGATGCCCTAATGATGTGGCTATGTGTGTTGACTGACATGGGTCATTAGTAATACTGAGAGACAGGAAGATTTTGCATAAACATTTGACCTCAATTCAAAAACAAGTTAGTGGTAAATGTTTGAATAATCTTATCTTGTTTTCTTCATTGTCTGACATCTGTATCTACAGCAAGATCTGATTTATTTTTACTCATTAGCACCTTACAGTCACCTGCTTTCATGCTTTTGCCTTTAAGTGTAATCCTATGTATTAAATTAATAGGCCTCAGTTTCTAAAGAAATTAAGACTGGACGGTGTATGAGACATCAATTCATGTAGTGCTTTTTACACATGATAGGGTGTATTGATAAGGCCCTCATGATGTGGCCTTGTGTGTGGACTGTGTGCTTCAGTATTTTTACTGGCCTCAGTAATACAGGACAGAATCATTGTGTTTAATGTTCACTCATGACACACTGATGTCCATTTCAGATTGCCTGTGGATTTGTCAGGGCTTTTCTCCACAGTTCTGTTTCTTCATTTCTGACCCGGTTTATATCTTAACAAAGACACATTAGATCATGAGGTTGTGTCTGGCAGACATCTGAGACCAGTTAAAATCTTTCACCTTTAATGTTGGAGAATGATGGAGGTACATGACTAGTTAAAGGTGTTATACATTATTGTATTGACTTCACAATTTTCTCTCTACATCTTTGTCAAAAAAGTCTAATTGACAGATAAAAGGTTGTGATTTCATTTAGTAAGTTTGCTTACTCATTTAGCATCTGGTTATATTAAGATCTAAATGATTTTATCCCAATACAGTCAACTACATTTATGTTAGGTACATCTATGAATTTTGATGATCAAACCTTTTATCATGAAGTCCAAGCTTGGTTAATTTATCTAGTTAAACACATCACGTACATGAATCAAGCACATAATGTTTTCTACATTATTTAGGCCCAATGACCCAGCAGATTTTTTGCAAGAAGATATTTAATAGAACTCATTGATTATGTTGATTACATATTTTATTATTAAAGTAAATGTTTTATCACTATGTTGATTTAATTATTAGCATTAGATTATAAAACCACCCTAACTGGTTTATTTGGATGAGACACCTTGACGTTTGTTTTCAGGTCCATTTACACAAATGAATCTTGACAATCACTACAAACATGGAGGTTGTCTACTAATGATAAAATAGTTTTACATTGATGAAGTAGGCACGCATCACTGAGAATGAATTTTGTCATGACAAAGGCTTTAATACAAAAGTAAGGAGTGAAATTAATTCCCTTGTATGCTTGTTTTCTTTCAAAAAAGTTGTTTCTTCAAAATGTCTAAGTTTTTCTATAGAACTTAGCGTAGCGAGGAAAAATAAAAAAAATAAAAAAACCCTTCTGGAGTAAAGTTTTTTTAAGAAGTTGAGGATCTCAAAGTATCCCAGAAGTGTGCAAAGCTCAAACAGTAAGGAATACAGTGAGAAAATGTAAAATATATAATAGGTTTGATTGGTTTAACACTTTTCTTGGTCAGCATAATGCTGTGTGTTATTTTATAGTGTCAGTGACTTTGTTATTATTCATAACTAGTAAAAAATAGCAAAAATAAGGCAGGTGAATTTTGACTGGGAAAGTATGTACAGTACAATACATGACAACAAGGAAATGTTATAAACTTATGCTTACTGCCCTGATTGTGATTTGTAATGTAATGTTTGACTAGTAAGGACAGAATTGTTTAAGCTTTTACAGTACTTGAATAGATTCAATATATCCTGGCATTTTTAAAAAGCTGAGACTTTTATTTTAAGGGTAACTTGACACTCAAATGATTATTTTTTTATACTTCATGTAGCCTCTCCATATCAGGATCAGTTTGACCACATAATGCCAGCTATAACATCAATTTCTCGTTTTGGTCTTAGTCATTTATGTATGAATTCACTAAAGGAAAAAAAATATTCAGTGCCTATGCCTTAAAAATGTAATAGCCTTCATGTATTCAATTATAACTAAACGTATTTACATTGTTGAAGTGTGAAACTGTAATGCAAAAGAAACTGTATAGATTTCACCGAAACGATTGAATTAGAGTGTTAGGTTGCCCGAGTTGCTAAGAAACACATATTTATATATGATAATCTTAAATGCCTTCTGAAAACGGGGATAGAAAAAGCCATAGACCAAAGGATTACAAGTAGAATTAAGGTAGCCAAACCACACCAGGGCATCAAAAACATCTATAGGGGTTGAAAAGTCCAGGAATGGATCAGCTATTGTAGCAGTGAAGAATGGCAACCAGCAAAGCAGAAAAATTCCCATAACAATGCCTAGAGTTTTAGCTGCTTTTCGCTCTCTCTGTTCTGAAGAATGGTTCTTTGTTTCAGATTTTCCAATAGTAGACCTTTCAACCATTATTTTAGCTTGTTTTCGTGCAACATGAAAAATTTTAAGGTACAGGCAGCTCATAATAGTACCTGGAATGAAAAATGCCACAAGGGCAGCAATGACCCCCCACTGTTTGTTAAAAATCAAAGCACAGCTTCCAAAACAGGAATTCAGCATTAAAAGGTCCTCCAAACCTTGTAGATTTATGTTAGACAATACCACACCGAAGCTAAATGAGAATGAAAAGAGCCAAATAACAGCAATTCCCACAGCCACACTGTCATTTGTCACCTTCATCTTATAACCCAGAGGGTCGGTAATGGCCATGTACCGGTCAATAGAAACTAAACACAGGTGCAAGATGGACACAATACTTAGTGTCATGTCTAAACTGGAATGAATTTTGCAAAAAATCTCCCCCAAGAACCAGCAGCCTTCCACCCATCTCACCATACTGAAAGGCATGATCATAGAGCCGAGCAGACAGTCCACAACAGCCAGTGACAGGATGATTAGGTTAGTTGGAGAATGCAGCTGTTTAAAATGGGAAATAGTGATGATGACCAGCAGATTCCCAAAAACAGTCATAAGTACTGTAGGAAGCATTAAAATGTACATGGCAACTCTAATGACAAAGAAACGAGTTTTTCTGAGGCAGGAGTCTGGCTCATGTGGAAAGCAGAGAAGTTCCATATCCACATCAGCATGGGTTGCATTTGTAACAACATTCTCTATCCACTCCATTTGGTTGTGTTATTAAAAAAAATGTTCAGTAGATTATCAATTAAAGCATGGTATAAAAATATAACCAACCAGGAAAAAATGATTGATTAAGCCTCAGTATTTCTAACTGTACTGATTACATTATCTAAACCCATAAGCTAGCTATATAGGATCATGTAGACTTAAATACATGCTGGTTTTAAAAGGTCATCGTCAGTTTACCAATGGGGAAGCTTTAATGTGACATCATATCGCTGTCATGTAAACACTACTGTAGCTGTGTTTCTGTTATTCTTTTTCTTTTTTAGTCTCTTGTGTTGCACTCATTTGGACATCAGCTATATTACCCTATTGTATAGAAAACACATGCTTACTATTACTACTTTTGTTTGTTTTGTCAGAAATTACAGTGAGCACATGTACAATGCTGTGAAAAGGTTTTTGCCCCTTTCCTGTTTTTTTTTTTATTATTTTTTGCATATTTGTCACACTTAAAAGATTCAGATCATCAAACAAATTTTTAATATTACACAAAGATAATAGAAAATGCAGTTTTTAAATGATTATTTCATTTATTAAAGGAAAAAAAGCAAACCTGCCTGGCCCTACGTGAAAAATTTATTGCCCCCTCCTGTTAAATCATGAAAGAACTGTGATTAAGCAGATTATTTTAGAAAGCTGAGTTAAATTTCACTAGACACACACAGGTCTGATTACTGCCAGACCTGTTGAATCAAGAAATCACGTAAATAGAACCTGTCTGACAAAGTGAAGCTTGCTTAAAGAGCACCTATCATACCGCAATCTAAAGAAATTCAAGAACATATGAGAAACAAAATAGCTGACATGTAACAGTCTGGAAAGGGTTATAAAGCCATTTCTAAGGCTTTGGGATTCCAGCGAACCACTTGGAACAGTGGTGAACCTTCCCAGGAGTGGCTGGCCTACCAAAATTACCCCAAGAGCACAACGACATCTCATCCAGGAGGTCATAAAAGAACCCAGAACAACATCTAAAGAACTGCAGGCCTCACTTGCCTCAATGAAGGTCAGTGTTCATGATTCAACAATAAGAGAGAGACTGGGCAAAAACGGCATCCATGGGAGAGTTCCAAAGCAAAAGCCATTGCTGACCAAAAAGAACACAAAGGCTTATCTCACATTTGCCAAAAAATATCTTGATTATCCCCAAGACTTTTGGGCAAATATTCTGTGGACAGATGAGACAAAGGTTGAACTTTTTGGAAGGTTACATCTGGCGTAAACCAACACAGCATTTCATAAAAAGAACATCATACCAACAGTCAAACATGGTGGTGGTAGTGTGATGGTCTGGGGCTGCCCACTTGGTTTATGCAGCAGGACAATGATCCCAAACACACCAGCAGGTCCATCTCTGAATTGCTCAAGAAAAACAAAATGAAGGTTTTGGAGTGGCTTGTCCGAAGTCCGGACTTGAGATGCTGTGGCATGACCTTAAACAGTCCTCTTATGCTCGACAACCCTGAATTAAATCAATTCTGCAAACAAGACTGGGCCAAAATTCCTCCACAGCGATGTGAAAGACTCATGGCCAGTTATCGCAAACGCTTGATTGCAGTTGTTGGGTGACACAACCAGGTACTCGATTTAGGGGGCAATTACTTTTTCACATAGGGCCGTTTGGACAGCTTTTTTCCCTTAATAAATGAACATGTATTCCTGTAAAAACTGCATTATGTATTTACTTGCATTATCTTAGTGTAATATTACAATTTGTTTGATGACCTGAATCTTTGAAGTATGACAAATATGCAAAAAATTAAAACCAGGAAGGGGGCAAAAACCTTCACAGAACTGTATCATATTTATCAGTAATGTTTTATAGTTATTTACCTGTCTGACAAGTTGACTCTGTATAATACAATAATTAGGGTGGATTTTTATGTATGGCATTTGGCAAACACCCTATTCAGAGCGACAAAATGTATTCCATTTTTATTTGATTCTCTACTTAGCAGTTGAGGGTTAGGGCCTTGATCATGGGCCCAGGTCATAATTGAGGTCTGTGCATTTAGAAAATGTAACATGTTCTTCCAAAAAATACTATCCTAAAGCAGAAGAACAAAGTGTGGTGTTCCTACTAAAATGATATTTGATGGCATATGCAAAATTGATCTAATTGTATGTATATGGCTTCACTGTGTTGGGGCAACTATTAGTCAGTGCTGCATGACTTTCAATTAATAATGCCCTGCAATATTCCTAAACATGCTACACTCAACATCTACAATCTGTAAATGTATTCCTTTCCTGAAACTCTTTTTTATTTAATTGTATTCGTTATTTTTCAGTCATAGTTTGACTCATCATGTTTCCAGCATCAAGTAAACAGTTATTAGGCTTATTTTGGAAGTATGCATGAGGATTTAAAGTCTTATAAGGATTAGAAGCTTCAAAAGCTTATCCTATGAGTGTTTTAACACTTGTCCTGGGCACAGATATGCTTTCACATAGAAAGGATTGCATCCAAGCTATGTATTGAATGTGCTTATCCAAAAATTACTATTATGCAAGCATGGTTACAAAATGTTAATTTTCCTTTGTTTCCTTTGTTTCCAACACTTCCAAGCTCAAAAGAAGATAGCTTTTTCATGCATGCCATTTCATAAGGTGCAGGTCTGCACAAGATTTGTATTTTTTGTAAATGTCTTAGTCCTGTAAAAGAATGGGTCAGCCTTTTCCCCCACAATCACCCAACAAACAGGAGGGTTACATGACCATTTGAATTAGTCACAGTTTTATTCATTTTAGGGATGAAAAATATAAATACAAATACACCAAACTATTTTGGGCAAAGGGCCCTGAATCCATTAGAAAATTATTAAAAAGGCCTAAGAGTACCAGGCCATTTGCATTATGTGGCTAAGAGTGTAGCTAAAAGCTAAAGCTTTACTCCTTCAGTGGTATACTAATCATAGATTTGTTTTCAGTTACCCACCAAAAGTGTTGCTAATGTCTTTGAGTGTTTATTTTTTAATTTATTTACCAAGTTGATGTTTATTATGTATAGAGAATAAACAGAAATCCTGATCATTGCAAAAATTACACAGACTTTGTTGAATAAGGTTTGAAAACTGGTTAGAGTATTGCATCAGGTCAAAACATAATGAGGTAATTGTCATCTGTACTAACGCCTAAGAGACCAGTTATCATTTCTCACATTTAATGATGGGAATCTCTCACAGGTATCTGACTAATCAAAGGTGTTGAAGACAAACATCTTAATGACTTCACACTCTCATCTAATTCTGTCCATCTAAAAGTGCAGACTGATTCTGTTTACAATATTACACCATCCTGTTTATCCTTCATGGTTCCCTAATGATTCAATTAGAGTATTATTGCATTTGCTTCAGATTATCGTATCATCATTTATGATTTATTCTTTGTTTTTAAATATACTTAAATAAAGAAACTACATTTCTGGATATTTATTGATCCAAAACCAGGTTCTATTCAAGTTGTAAAGCCTCAAACTCAATAAGCTTTATTATTAAGTAAGATAAGTATAAATATTATAGTAATAGTGGTTAAAACTATTGGATTAAAAAAAAGCTATTGCTATTGGTGTTTAATAAGTAAACACACACAGATATATGATGCATTTTAATCACAAACATTTCTATAGTGCTTTTTTCAGCTTATCCTCATTATAAATAAGTTAGATGTAGTACAAGGGTCATGACTTCCAGATGTGGTGGGCCTTGAAAAAAAACTGATTTTCCTCATCAGTTAGTTATCATGCTTAATAGATTTGTTAATTAGAAAATCACCAAACAATGCTGAACTTTGGCCTCCATGCCTGAAATTTATGGCCCTAAGTGTACTGTGTCTTGGCTTACAGATAAAAGTGTAGTTTTTATATTGGAATACAGTGTCATTTTAATCTAAATGTAATTAACATAATTATTCAGACTTTAGTTGCTTCATTTATAAAAGATATTGAGCCATGTATGTATTTTTGTTTATTGGTTCACCCTAATTGCATTCTAATTATTTAAGTGTCTATGCAAACAACATGAATAGCCTCTATGACTTATAGGCTTGATGAGCTTTATATGAGTTAATGAATTTACTTTTGATTGATGTCTGCTGTCTTCTGTAGTCTGTTTAAAACAGATGCACTCATATGCATTTGGAGCATCATAAACATTTAATGAATATTGTTTGAAAGTTGCTTAACCTGTATTGCACCATGATGACCAAATTCAATGAGGTAATGTTTGTTATCTGCAATAACGCCTAAGAGACCAGTTACCACCTCTCACATTTAATGATGGGAATCTCTCACAGGTATCTGACTAATCAAAGGTGTTAAAGACAAAACATCTTAATGACTTCACACTCTCATCTAATTCTAGCCATCAGACAAGAGTCATTGCAATATTGCATCATTCTGTTTGTCCTTCATGTTACCTTAATGATGAGTGGTACATTGCATTATAGGTTCACTTTTTAGACAGCAGATACACCCCCCCCTTTAACAAATACATCACATCCTTGGTTCAATTTTTCAACATAGCTTTATTATTAGTACAATAAAATAATAAAAATATATAATATTAATAATTCACAATTTACCAGAACATAGCATTCCTTCTGTTTAGAAGGTCTTACTGTTAAATGTGCAAGTATTGTATCATACAGTACATAACATGTCTTCTCAGAGTCTTTAGTAAGCTGGGCTGAGGGAGCAAAGTAGGCCATGAAGGATCAGAGAGCATTCAGGGTTTTTGCTCAAGCTTATGATGTTTGACATTGTAATAGGAGATGTAACCACTACTTTTACCTTTCTGATGTTTAAGAGATAAAAGCATATTACAAGGGTTTTGAAGTCTTCGCCCTAATTCATACCAAAGGTGTTCTATGGGGTTGAGGTCAGGACTCTGTGCAGGCCAGTCAAGTTCCTCCACACCAAACTCAATCATCCATGTCTTTATGGACCTTGCTTTGTGCATTTTGTCCAGTCATGTTGTAACAGGAAGGGGCCATCCTCAAACTGTTACACAAAGTTGGGAGCGAGAAATTGCCCAAATTTCTTGGTATGCTGAAGCATTAAGAGTTCCTTTCACTGGAAGGAACCAAATCCTGAAAACAACCCCACACCATAGTCCCCCGTCCACCAAACTTTACACTTGGCACAATGCAGTCAGGCAAGTACCATTCACCCGACAACCACCAAACCCAGACTCGTCAGTCCAGCCAGACAGAGAAGCGTGATTAGTCACACCAGAGAACGCGTCTCCACTGCTCTAGAGTCCAGTGGCGGCGTGCTTTACACCACTGCATCCGACGCTTTGCATTGCACTTGGTGATGTATGGCTTGGATGCAGCTGCTCGGCCATGGAAACCCATTCCATGAAGCTCTCTGCGCACTGTTCTTGAGCTAATCTGAAGGCCACATGAAGTTTGGAGGTCTGTAGCGATTGACTGCAGAAAGTTGTTGACCACTTCTGCACACTGTGCGCCTCAGCATGCGCTGACCCTGCTCTGTGATTTTATTTGGCGTACCACTTTGTGGCTGAGTTGCTGTTCCCAATTGCTTCCATTTTGTTATAATACCACTAACAGTTAACAGTGGAATATTTAGTAGTGAAGAAATTTCATGAATGGACTTATTGCACAGGTGGCAGTCTATCACGGTTCCACGCTTGAATTCACTGAGCTCCTGAGAGCGACCCATTCTTTCACAAATGTTTGTAGAAAGAGTCTGCATGCCTAGGTGCTTGATTTTATACAACTGTGGCCGTGGAAGTGATTGGAACACCTGAATGATTTGAAAAGGTGTCCCAAGACTTTTGGCAATGTAGTGTAGGATTGCTGTGCTTACTCCACCAGAGTGAAATATAATGATGATCTTATAAGATCTGGAAAAAAGTGTGCTTTGATGTTCAAGTAGCAGCATGTGGTGACAGGGGGTTGTATGACCAAACTGCCTTTAGACAGAGGGGATGCTGCTCATGACCCTTGGGCCAGTCTTTGCTCAGAGAGAGAGAGAATCACACCTCCTCCATATCATATGAACAGACAGCAGACTGATAACCAAATTAAAACAAGACATTCACTGTTTATAGCCAGTATCTCTCAGCCAGTTGGCCTTCATGGAATGCTGAAAGGTCCGACAAATGTTATAGAAAAACTCCAATTATGTTCAGAATCATGTCTGGCCGGTCATCCAATACTAGGGCTCGATTTACAAATGGGGTCATGAATGAAGCTTACAAAATCTGCATAATATTTTGCTTTCAAAATTAATATTAGATATACTAAAGATAAATTTGTGTTACTGCGAGTTACTAAGGTTCCAAAATAATTCCATATGTGCGTACATTTGAGTACCATTAATGGAAAATCCAACTAAACTTGGAAGTGTCTGCACTGGCAGAAAAACAGTGGGGCTAAATAGACTGATTGACAGATTACTGAATGATGTGTTCCATCCTCACACTTGTGCTGTGTTCCATGCCTTCTTACTGTTGCCTAATCTCAAGCTGAATCTGTGACAACAGAGGTCTGTCTAAACCAGGGTTAACTAGAGGCTAAATAAAATGAACGTTGTTCATAATAATAGGAGTTTTGACTTATACCCTCAGTTACAGTTGTCAGGAGAATGAAGTTGGATTGCAAGTGAAAGCAATTCACTTTTAAGAAAATTGACAAAATACAGATAAAACTAGGAGGCTAAACATAAACCATGATAATTAAATAATTAATGGAAAACGGCACTATAGGTAAATAAAGCAATTGTTTTTAATCTCTAAAACTGGATAAAGTGCATCAGTACTCTACACTAGCCTCTACACTAGCCTCATCACTGTTTCTGGGATAAGGCCTTGAACATAGATGCATTTTTCTTTGCTAAATATTTATTGTTTCTTTGAAACTGACATGGTTATTTACATAACATATATTGTAATATCCTTAAATTAAAAATTAATTCATAATTAAATTAAAAATGAATTCTTAACTCAATTAAAAAAGAAATAAATTATTCATGTATTAAAAAAGCCCTCAAAGCCCAAGACCCCATACAAGTTTTGACCACTTTCGGGTTCAAGTTCATATCCAGCTATTTGGCTAATTGGACTCAAATAGCATGTTTGTCAGGTAACCCAGCAACCTTTCTACATGGGCCCATGACCTCTAACACACATGCACTGTATATAAAATGAGAAAGTAAAATAAATCTTAGAATTAGATGAGGGTAAATGAATTTAGGACTTATACTGCTATAAGTCCTAAATTTATATACTATACTTCACCTATACTGCACCTTCAATTCAAGCTGAAAATCTGAAATGGTAGCTTAACCATTTTGTGCATTTTTTTAACAAGCTACATTCATGACAAGGCTTTTTCTGTTGAATGTGAACATCAGATCTGTGTTTTTGTCTAACACATGGACATTTGAATGACATCAGGAAAGTTGTGATTGATTAAAGGCTCACTTCTGATAATGATAAATTGATTAAGATTAAGCAATACCAGGCATCAGAAAGCTATGAGCAGTAGTGTAAATCATATCATTTACTCTTAGGTGTTTCAGTAAAGTGAACATTTCTAGTCAAAATTAGACAAAAATATCAGTTTTCTCTGTAATAATCGTTCTGATTAGTGCAGTGTTGTATACTGATACTTATCCGAGTAAACATTGTGTGTAAAATGTCAGTACATATATAATTAGTGGCCAGTTACTGAATGTGTTTGGATGCCCTAATGATGTGGCTATGTGTGTTGACTGACATGGGTCATTAGTAATACTGAGAGACAGGAAGATTTTGCATAAACATTTGACCTCAATTCAAAAACAAGTTAGTGGTAAATGTTTGAATAATCTTATCTTGTTTTCTTCATTGTCTGACATCTGTATCTACAGCAAGATCTGATTTATTTTTACTCATTAGCACCTTACAGTCACCTGCTTTCATGCTTTTGCCTTTAAGTGTAATCCTATGTATTAAATTAATAGGCCTCAGTTTCTATAATGATATTTAGAGACTAGATGATGTAACTTTTTTATATTTACCTGATAAACAAATGGTGTTGCTATTCCTTATCAAATAAATTGTCTAAATATATTTATATATGGTATATATTGCTTTTCTTGGACTTTCAGTTGCCTAAATGATCATTCATTGATCTTCTCTAATGCCCTGTCATGAAGCACAAAGAGACATCCATGTGTCTGTGTGGTGGTGGTGAAACAGGAGGGGGGTGTTTGGGCCTTGGGGTAAATTTTGGAGCTGTGTCTCCTAGTTTACGTCTTTATCATACATTTAATCTGAAACAGAATAGTAAATGTTTTACAAATTGTAACTGTAAATTGTATGAGTCAAAGAGGAAAAGCTGTGGTGTGAATAGATCAAATAGGTTCAGGACTTAACAATGATTCTGGACATGATGTGTGGATCATTGAGTCTCAGTGATTTTGTGCATATTTGTTAGAAGGCTTTTTCTCTGATGTACATTAACAGGGTGAAACTCTTGCTGAACACACAGACACTTGTAGGAAGGATGCAGTTGTTTACAGCTTCATTTACAACACTGAGGAGCTGGTTAAGATGAACAGATTGAACATTTTTAGTCTGAATGAACAAATGTTATTATATCATGACAGAGCAACAACAGTCTGCTTTCTCAATAATAACAGGTAGTGCACATAGTACAATAAATGATAATAATTTGAATAAACATTATAAATATCAATTCATGTAGTGCTTTTTACACATGATAGGGTGTATTGATAAGGCCCTCATGATGTGGCCTTGTGTGTGGACTGCATGCTTCAGTATTTTTACTGGCCTCAGTAATACAGGACAGAATCATTGTGTTTAATGTTCACTCATGACACATTGATGTCCAATTTCAGATTGCCTGTGGATTTGTCAGGGCTTTTCTCCACAGTTCTGTTTCTTCATTTCTGACCCGGTTTATATCTTAACAAAGACACATTAGATCATGAGGTTGTGTCTGGCAGACATCTGAGATAATACCCAAAAGACCAGTTAAAATCTCTCACCTTTAATGATGCATCATCTCTCACAGGCACATGACTTATCAAAGGTGTTACACATTAATGTATTGACTTCACACTTTTCTCTCTATTGTTGTTGTTGTTTAATAAGATTTCCTAATTTGTTAGCAAAAAGTAATTCTCTGATCAGTAGCAGTACCAAGAGACAGGGAGCTTTTGTACAAACAATCTTTGACAAACAAGTCTGATTGACAGGTTAAAGGTTGTGACTTCATTCATTATGTTTGCTTACTCATTTAGCATCTAAAGTAAAGAATATTTATATATATTTTTAAATTAAGTTATAAAGGTGCAAAGGTTTTTGCTAATAGTCATTAAAAATGGAAATGATCTTTTAAATGTCTGAAGTTAATGAAATATTCTAAGTATAATGGTCTCTTTTGCTTAAGTTTGGAAACTTTAAGATAAAGATTGGAGCCAGAGGTGCAACCTTGCCATATAACATATTAATATAATATACACAATATTACTGCTGCTGCTGGGTGCATAATGGCTTTCTCTTTGGTATCTACTCAGGAACACTAATCTTGTTCAAGAGTTTATAATACTAACCTATTTAATTTACCTATTATATTGTAATATCAGGTCCACTGTGGCCTGTGGGCTGTCTGTTGACTCTCCTGTCTAGGGCTTCTATGTCCACAGGCCTACAGAGCTGACTAGAAACATAGGGACATGATGTAGTGCTATCATGCATACAGCAGGCAATACTGACTGACCATACATTAACCAGGCTGGCCGTGAGTTTACCAAACTGTTCAGCCTCATGTCCAGCTGTTAGTAGTGATGCCTCCATTAAGTCTGTAGCTGAGGGGCCAGCTTCTGTCGTTTCAGAATCCTGACACATAACTATTCATGTAATCTTTACCATCAGATTCATAGATTCCTGTGGCTACCAGCAAGTGGAATAAGAACATTTACTGCTATTGGTTAAGCCACTGTTTTCAACCCTATATGAGTTGCTGCCTTTTTAAGTGTGTCTCATAGAGTGTTTTGAATCACTTCTTGGGCTTTTTTTCATTGAATATCAGCTGATAGCCATCCTCTAGCTCGAGGACATTCAGGCACAAGTATTGATTTATTGAGGCTTCAGCAGGTCCATGGGCTATGAGCAGTGCTAGGATCAATAATCTTCAGTCCACAGGATGATTCTGGCCTACAAGCAGATTCTGCATTCAGAAATAAACATAGACAAAGTACAATATGAAATCTGCTTAACTGTATTACATCATGACCAGACACAACAGTGAGGTCATGTTTGTTTTTGGAGACACCTAAGTGACCAGTTACCACCTTTCACACATTTAATGATGGGAATCTCTCACAGGTATCTGACTAATCAAAGGTGTTGAAGACAAACATATTAATGACTTCACACTCTCATCTAATTCTGTCCATCTAAAAGTGCAGACTGATTCTGTTTACAATATTACACCATCCTGTTTATCCTTCATGGTTCCCTAATGATTCAATTAGAGTATTATTGCATTTGCTCCAGATTGTTGTGTCATCATTTAGATGATTTATAACTTATTCTTTTTTAAATATTCTAAAGTAAAGAATCTTTATCTATATTTTTTAATATTAAAGAAACTAAAGAAACTACACTTTTTAAACTTTAATGATGCAAAGACAGGTTCTTTTCTGGTTGTTAGTATAAATGATTTAGTAGTAGTCATTAAAACAGTTGGATTGCTAGATATTGCTAGGCATTTTTAATTGGTGTTTTATTCAAATTTTACAGTTTGCAGTTTAGTATTCTAGTATACAGATTGATTATGTGCTCAGGCCAACAGAGGGCAATGAAACTTTTCAGTGTATTTCCTTTGTTTCCCACAAGAGGTCAGGTTTACAGATACAGATGAATAATGTAGAAGTGCAACACAGATATTTTATGTGATTTTATTCACAAACATTTCTGTTGTGCTTTTTTCATCTTATCCTTATTATAAATATATGCAAAAATACACAGATCCTATGTGTTAATTTACAAAATCACCAAAAAATTGCAGTCTCCATGACTGGAATTGATGTCTGTCAGTGTAAAGTTTCTTTGTTTGAAGATTTAAGTGTTTAGAAACAGTGTAGTTTGTAAAACATTATTTTAATTTCATGTTCAACACTTTACATTTAAAAGAGTAATGTGGGTAACAGAAAAGTTCATAATGATGTTTTAATTTTTCTCCCAGAAATATTATAATGACATAATTTCACATGTCAGATTAATCAGAAGATTCCTAGATGTCTCTATAACTGTTGCTTGAGTCCCAGGATCCATTCTATTAATCACTTTGAAGGCCTCATGTTAGCAGTTCCATTTAAATAGTTCACTGCTTGTCCCACAATATGATTTCAATGTTTAAATAAGAAAAAAATTAAAAATTGTTCTTCAGTTGCTCAGTTTATAAAAGGCATTGAGACTGTTGGTAGGTAGTTATTTGTTTACTGGTCCATCCTAATGAATTGCCTTCTAATTGTTTACACCAACATAACATGAATAGGTTCTATTGCATATAGGTTTAATGAGTTCAATATGAGTTATTTTACTTTGACCTGTTGATTGATCTCGGCTTTCCTCTGTAATCTGTTTAAAACATATGAACTCAAATATGCCTTTTGAGCATCATAAACGTTTTTGAATATGGTTTAAAATGTTCTTAACTTGTATTGCACCATGATTACAAAAAACAATCAGGTAATGTTTCTCATCTAAGATAACACACAAGTGACCAGTTACCACCTCAAAAAGGCCTTATTGTTCAATGTACAAGTACTGTATCATACAGCTAATAACATGTTTTCTCAAATAATAAGTCCTTAGTAAGTTGGGATCAGGGAGCAATGTAGGTCATGAAGGAGCAAATAGAATTAAGGGTTTTTGCTCAAGCTTATGTGATGTTTGACATTGTATTAGGAAATGTAAGCACTACTTATACCTTTCTTAGTAGACCCATCTTACAAGGGTCTAATATTTTTACCTGGGTCTTGGTGTTCTGCTTCAATTGTGTTTGTGAACACACATGTTGAAGCCTTTACCAGAAATACATATGGTAACTGTATGATGTACATTAAAAAATTATAAAATAATGTTTTCAACAACCATCTGTCCATGAAACATTTTCACAAGTTCCTGTTCTGAGCAAACTCTGGCAGTTATCCAATGTTTGCAGAATCACAATTTGTCACTTAGTTTGCATTCTATTTCACCTATCCTAAATTCTATGGCTGTTGTTTCAACATTTAGAGTGGCCCGTTGTGGGAGTCATTGTGGGAGTCGTTGTGGGAGTCGTTCAGAATCTCCCCGTTCCCGCACTGCTCGGTTGTGACTGGCCAGGGTTCAACGCCGCCATGAAGGCCCCCGCCCAGGCGAGACAGCGCCAGAAGCCCAGATCCCAGGCAAAGCCAGCATGCATGGCCCGGGGGGCCCTGGACCCGGAGCCATCCTCCCCAGGTGAGAAAGAAGCTAATCCACTGTCTTCCCTATCTCAGCAGGTCACCAAGGAAGGGAGCTTCGGACAGGAGCAGAAGGAGGACGACTGGCTGAAGCACTGCTGGGGCCAAGTTCTGCAGGTGGAGGGAGTAAATACTCACACAGCGGACCAGCTGCCTGCGGCATTCTTCCTTGTTAAGGGGGGGTTGCTATACTACCGCTCCAAGTGCCACAGCGAGCTGTGCGACCTGCTAGTGGTTCCTCACTCCCGAACCGCCCTGTCCCACACACACCCGCTGGGGGGCCACCTGGGCCCACGGAACACTCTAGAGAAGCTGTAGGACCGCTTCATGGCCCGGGATGCAGGCAGAGGTTCAAGCCTTCTGCCGGGCCTGCCCTCGGTCCCAGCAGATGGCCCCCCAGAAGACAGCGCCGGCTCCCCTCATACCGCTCCCCATCATCGGTGTCCCCTTTGAGCGCGTCAGCATGGACCTTGTCGGGCTGCTACCGAAGTCAGCCCAGGGGCACAAGTATATTCTCGTGATGATGGACTACGCCACCAGATACCCCGAGGCAGTCCCGCTCTGACAGGCCACCTCCCGCAACATCGCCAGAGAGCTCCTTGCACTCTTTAGTCATGTGGGAATCCCAAAGGACATCCTCACTGACCAAGGTACGCCCTTCACCTCACAGCTAATGGCAGATCTGTGTCGGCTCTTACAGGTCAAACACCTGAGGATGTCCGTCTATCACCCGCAGATAGATGGGCTGGTGGAGCGATTTAACCAGACCCTCAAAAGGATGCTGCGCTGGGTGGTGGATGAGGAAGGGAGGAACTGGGATCTGCTCCTCCCCTATGTCCTCTTTGCTGACTGTGAAACACCCCAGACCTCGACAGGGTACACACCGTTTGAATTACTGTTCAGACGGCGACCATGAGGACTGCTCGATGTGGCCCGCGAAGCTTGTGAGGGTCAACACTCTCCGTTCCGCTTGGTGATCGATTACATCCAGGACATGCAGGCCAGAATAGACCGGGTAGGGCCTATCATACGGGAACATATGGAGGCAGCCCAAAGAGACCAGCAGCGAGTCTACAACCAACCGGCCCAGCTCTGGGATTTCCACCCAGGGGACCAGGTGATGCTCCTAGTCCCCAACACCGCCTGCAAGTTCCTGACCAAGTGGCAGGGCCCCTACACAGTCCTCGAATGGGTTGGGCCTGTGAACTACTGCCTCCAGCAACCAGGTGAGCACGCAGACACCCAGCTATACCACATCAACATCCTACAAAGATGGTTGCCAGCCCAGCCGGTCGTGTCTGTGTTTGCTTCTGCCACCACAGACCCCAAGGAGTGCACCCTAGTCGGGAGGGGAGAGGACGTCTCGCCAGCCCAACAGCAAGACCTCACTGAGCTTGTGGAGCAGTTCACTGATGTGTTCTCGCCCACCACGGGGCTCACACAGATGTTACAGCATGAAGTGAAAACCCCTCCCGGGGTAGTGGTCCTTTAGTGGCCTTACCGGGTCCCCGAAGCCCACTGCCAGGCTATAGAGGAGGCCACTGGCAGTATCGGGTCATACCCTTCGGTCTTCACAGGGCCCCAGCGATGTTCCAGCACGTTATGGACATTATCCTGTGGCCCTACAAAGCCTTCACTGCCATCTACCTGGACGAAGTCCTCATCCACTCCTCCACTTGGTCAGACCACCTTTTCCAGCTGAAGGAGGTACTGGGCAGCCTCCAGAAGGCAGGGCTAATGGCCAACCCCCATAAGTGCCACCTGGGGCTGACCGAGGCACAGTATTTTTGGCTACTGCATCAGGTGGGGATTGCTACAACCCCAGGAAAAGAAGGTCGAGGCCAATAGGTACGGGCGTTCTTGGGGCTGGTAGGATACTATCGGCGGTTTGTCCCTAACTTCTCCTCTGTAGCTTCCCCCCTTACAGATCTCACAAAGAAGGGCCAACTGGACCGGGTGCTCTAGACAGAAGACACCGAGCGGGCCTTCCAGCAGCTGAAAGCGGTGCTCACCAGCCGCCCGGTGCTCTGAAACCCTGATTTCTGGGTCTCCCCTTCACCCTCCACACTGACGCCTCCAAGACAGGGCTCGGCACAGTTCTGTCCCAGGTATTTGAAGGGGAAGAGCACCTGGTCCTCTACACCGCTGACCCCAGCCAAGAGATACTACACAGCAGTTCGAACAAAAAGTCCTGGCAATCAAATGGGCCGTCGAGGAACTGCGCTACTACCTGGCAGGGCGCCACTTCATCCTGGTCACCGACCACACGCCCCTGCAGTGAATGGCCAAAGCCAAAAACGCCAATGCGCGGGTGACTAGGTGGTTCCTCTCGTTGCAGAACTTCTTGTTCCAGGTCCAGCACAGAGCTGGGAGCCAACATGGGCACACAGATGGTCTCTCTTGCGCCCACTCCCTTTGGGCCCGAAGATTGCCAGGGAAAGGGAGCTCGGAGCTAAGGAGGGGGCCTTGTGATGGCGCCGCACCTGCTGCCACATGCACACAGAAAAGAACCGCTCCTCGCCTCCCTCCTTTCCCGGAAAAACACACACAGCGGCGCTTCAGCACCCTGGACAGTGGCGCCCATGTATAGCGGAAGCGGATCAGCACCACGGCCAGCTCCGCTAAATTAGAGTGCAGGGCGGAGCGGGAGAAAGCGCGACGAAACACTCTGGGCCAATCAGAAACGTCCTTAAACCTTCACCCTCCAGCAGAGCAACACAGCAGAGAGGTTGGCTCTGCCAGCCACACAAGGTGAGGGGAGTCCTCTACTGGACTAATGGGTACCCTATGGTTTGTTTCCAGGCAGGTCAGACTGTGAGAAGCCCCATGTGGAATCCCTGATGCCCAGCCTCCCTCCTGGATCTGCACCAGCCGCCTCCTGATGCCTGGCCAGGACCCCCTTGCTGCCCACTGCCTCTTCAACTCGATTTCAGGGAAGGAATTGCTTTAATTGACTCTCCTCTATTGTGCTCCTTTTTTCTTTTTCTTCAAGCCCAGTGACCCTGAGTTCTTTCCTTCCTTGCCTTCTTTTTGTTGGTACATGAAGAGTTTAGTTGCTACTTAATACTGATAAATAGTGTTTGTTTTCTGACCAAGCTCTTTGTCCCTTGTTTTTGGATTGTTTGCTTGTGTTTTTATTAAATTCATAGACTTGTCACTGCTATCCTCAGAGCAATCATTACAGAATACTTTGCCTGTGGGAAGTCAGAGGAATTGTGAAGCTCCGTGTGCACACATGCCAATTCATTGGCTCGGATAGGACACATGACGGAGGAATACGCACCTGCATGTCCATATAAGGGCATCTAAGTAACATCCATTCAGCTTGCCTTTTGTCTGAAGGAAGTGTGAGAGGACCCTCGGGGTGTGGCCAGCGATGCAGCATCTTGTTCCCTTCTCAGGCAAACAGGTTGATGTCTGTCCCAGGGGCTGTGAGAGAGCATGAGTGGACCAGGAACAGAACACCCATTAGCCCTGAAGGACCTGAGACCCAGGAGTGGGGTCCAGGTTATAAAACCTGAGAAAGGTGTGCAGAGAGGACCAGCCCACCACAGCACAAATCTCCTGGAGAGGAACACCCCTAGCCAGGGCTCTGACCCCTAGAGGTGAAGCAATACCACGTGCCTCGCAGGCCTGGTTAATGGCCTCTACCACTCAGTGTGCCAAGCTCTGCTTGGAGACCAGAATACTCTTGTTCCGGCTCCCAAAGCAGACAAATAAGGAGGGGGACTTATGCCATGAGCTGGAGCAGTGGACATAAGTCTTAAGGGCTCTGACTGGGCAGAGCAAGTGCATCCTTTCCTGTTCCGCCAAGTCATGGGGCTCTCGGCGAAAGAAGTCTGGTCTCTAGCCGAAGTGCACTAGCCAAATAGCATTCACTGCTAACAGTATGGAAGCCACCCAAGCAGGAGATAGACATGTCTGCACCATGGTGGAATCCAAAATTACCCCCATCTGCGAAATGCAAAAGCGTGGCCGGTAAACAAAGCCAAATGGGATCGGAGTTTGCGAGAACGAAATCTCCAACAAAGCATGCAGCCAGATAACTCGAGAGCCGACGAGGCATGCTCCTTACCCAAACAAACCACGCAAAGGTTGTGTGTTTCATCCTCCGTAATAAAATGCCACACCTACGAACAGATAATGGACACACATACAGCGGAGCGCTTCCTGAAAACAAAAAAAGCTGAAGTGATGTGACGTAGATGCCATTATATGGACGTGCTGGTGTGTATTTCTCCATCACATGTCCTATGCGAGCCAATGAATTGGCATGCGTGCACATGGAGCTTCAGACACACTTCCCTGACAAAGTGTTCCCATAGCGTCAGTCATGATGCAGCGTTGAGTTCCCTCGAAAGGGAAATGCTATAAGTACTGCCCTGTACCCAGGTCCAGAGGCCACACTGTAGAAGAGTACGAACACCGGGAGGCTGTGTAACGGCTCCTCCTGTGACTCCCCCTACGACCGCCAGAGGGTGTCCTCTGCCGAGTTTTGACCACTTCCGGGTTTGAGTTCAATTTAGGGGTTTTGGGCTCAATTAACGTGTTGGTAGTAACTGCTACGTACCAAACCATGTTTCTGCTTTGCATTGTTTTGTGTATTTTTGACTCTTGTTTTGTTGGAGTCTTTGGATTTGTTTTCTCCACATCCTGGTTGCTTTGTGTTACCTGAAGTCTTTTGGATTGTTTGCTTGTGTTTTCATTAAACTTGGTCACTATGGATAGAATGGCAAACTATAGGAAATCCACCATGTTTATAAGTAAGGTGTCAGGCCTTATGGGCTGCCAGAACAGATTTTTGGAGCCTTGGCCTAAACATCCACATTGAAAGAATGAGTTGAATTAGAAATGCGTTTGAGAAATACTACACTGCTCCTATCGTGGACACTGTCCGTTTATTTACTGTATGTTCTGATCGGGTTAATCGCAGTTAATCTGTCTTATGAGTATAGACAACTGTACATCCAGATTACATTATTTATATTCTTAATGCCATTCAGTAAATCTTCAGTACAGCACAAGTTCAGTAAAAATGTTTGAAACGAGGCAGAAATTTAAAAGTCGTTGATTTCTTTGTACTGCTCATCAGACAACAAATCACTAAAAAGGAACAGTGTTAAATGTGTGGTTATTAGAAAGGTAAATTACGTCCAGGTAACCCAGCATCACTTTCATTTCTTTCTGCATGGGCCCAAGACCTCTAACACACATGGACTGTAAATAAAATGAAAATTGAAATAAATCTTATAATTAGATGAGGGTAAATGAATTTAGGACTTGTTCACCTATACTGCACCTTCAATTCAAGCTGAAAATATGAAATGGTAGCTTAACCATTTTGTGCATTTTTTTTAACAAGCTACATTCATGACAAGGCTTTTTCTGTTGAATGTGAACATCAGATCTGTGTTCTGGTCTAACACATGGACATTTGAATGACATCAGGAAAGTTGTGATTGATTAAAGGCTCACTTCTGATAATGATAAATTGATCAAGATTAAGCAATACCAGGCATCAGAAAGCTATGAGCAGTAGTGTAAATCATATCATTTACTCTTAGGTGTTTCAGTAAAGTGAACATTTCTAGTCAAAATTAGACAAAAATATCAGTTTTCTCTGTAATAATCGTTCTGATTAGTGCAGTGTTGTATACTGATACTTATCCGAGTAAACATTGTGTGTAAAATGTCAGTACATATATAATTAGTGGCCAGTTACTGAATGTGTTTGGATGCCCTAATGATGTGGCTATGTGTGTTGACTGACATGGGTCATTAGTAATACTGAGAGACAGGAAGATTTTGCATAAACATTTGACCTCAATTCAAAAACAAGTTAGTGGTAAATGTTTGAATAATCTTATCTTGTTTTCTTCATTGTCTGACATCTGTATCTACAGCAAGATCTGATTTATTTTTACTCATTAGCACCTTACAGTCACCTGCTTTCATGCTTTTGCCTTTAAGTGTAATCCTATGTATTAAATTAATAGGCCTCAGTTTCTATAATGATATTTAGAGACTAGATGATGTAACTTTTTTATATTTACCTGATAAACAAATGGTGTTGCTATTCCTTATCAAATAAATTGTCTAAATATATTTATATATGGTATATATTGCTTTTCTTGGACTTTCAGTTGCCTAAATGATCATTCATTGATCTTCTCTAATGCCCTGTCATGAAGCACAAAGAGACATCCATGTGTCTGTGTGGTGGTGGTGAAACAGGAGGGGGGTGTTTGGGCCTTGGGGTAAATTTTGGAGCTGTGTCTCCTAGTTTACGTCTTTATCATACATTTAATCTGAAACAGAATAGTAAATGTTTTACAAATTGTAACTGTAAATTGTATGAGTCAAAGAGGAAAAGCTGTGGTGTGAATAGATCAAATAGGTTCAGGACTTAACAATGATTCTGGACATGATGTGTGGATCATTGAGTCTCAGTGATTTTGTGCATATTTGTTAGAAGGCTTTTTCTCTGATGTACATTAACAGGGTAAAACTCTTGCTGAACACACAGACACTTGTAGGAAGGATGCAGTTGTTTACAGCTTCATTTACAACACTGAGGAGCTGGTTAAGATGAACAGATTGAACATTTTTAGTCTGAATGAACAAATGTTATTATATCATGACAGAGCAACAACAGTCTGCTTTCTCAATAATAACAGGTAGTGCACATAGTACAATAAATGATAATAATTTGAATAAACATTATAAATATCAATTCATGTAGTGCTTTTTACACATGATAGGGTGTATTGATAAGGCCCTCATGATGTGGCCTTGTGTGTGGACTGTGTGCTTCAGTATTTTTACTGGCCTCAGTAATACAGGACAGAATCATTGTGTTTAATGTTCACTCATGACACATTGATGTCCAATTTCAGATTGCCTGTGGATTTGTCAGGGCTTTTCTCCACAGTTCTGTTTCTTCATTTCTGACCCGGTTTATATCTTAACAAAGACACATTAGATCATGAGGTTGTGTCTGGCAGACATCTGAGATAATACCCAAAAGACCAGTTAAAATCTCTCACCTTTAATGATGCATCATCTCTCACAGGCACATGACTTATCAAAGGTGTTACACATTAATGTATTGACTTCACACTTTTCTCTCTATTGTTGTTGTTGTTTAATAAGATTTCCTAATTTGTTAGCAAAAAGTAATTCTCTGATCAGTAGCAGTACCAAGAGACAGGGAGCTTTTGTACAAACAATCTTTGACAAACAAGTCTGATTGACAGGTTAAAGGTTGTGACTTCATTCATTATGTTTGCTTACTCATTTAGCATCTAAAGTAAAGAATATTTATATATATTTTTAAATTAAGTTATAAAGGTGCAAAGGTTTTTGCTAATAGTCATTAAAAATGGAAATGATCTTTTAAATGTCTGAAGTTAATGAAATATTCTAAGTATAATGGTCTCTTTTGCTTAAGTTTGGAAACTTTAAGATAAAGATTGGAGCCAGAGGTGCAACCTTGCCATATAACATATTAATATAATATACACAATATTACTGCTGCTGCTGGGTGCATAATGGCTTTCTCTTTGGTATCTACTCAGGAACACTAATCTTGTTCAAGAGTTTATAATACTAACCTATTTAATTTACCTATTATATTGTAATATCAGGTCCACTGTGGCTATCACTTCTTGGGCTTTTTTTCATTGAATATCAGCTGATAGCCATCCTCTAGCTCGAGGACATTCAGGCACAAGTATTGATTTATTGAGGCTTCAGCAGGTCCATGGGCTATGAGCAGTGCTAGGATCAATAATCTTCAGTCCACAGGATGATTCTGGCCTACAAGCAGATTCTGCATTCAGAAATAAACATAGACAAAGTACAATATGAAATCTGCTTAACTGTATTACATCATGACCAGACACAACAGTGAGGTCATGTTTGTTTTTGGAGACACCTAAGTGACCAGTTACCACCTTTCACACATTTAATGATGGGAATCTCTCACAGGTATCTGACTAATCAAAGGTGTTGAAGACAAACATATTAATGACTTCACACTCTCATCTAATTCTGTCCATCTAAAAGTGCAGACTGATTCTGTTTACAATATTACACCATCCTGTTTATCCTTCATGGTTCCCTAATGATTCAATTAGAGTATTATTGCATTTGCTTCAGATTGTTGTGTCATCATTTAGATGATTTATAACTTATTCTTTTTTAAATATTCTAAAGTAAAGAATCTTTATCTATATTTTTTAATATTAAAGAAACTAAAGAAACTACACTTTTTAAACTTTAATGATGCAAAGACAGGTTCTTTTCTGGTTGTTAGTATAAATGATTTAGTAGTAGTCATTAAAACAGTTGGATTGCTAGATATTGCTAGGCATTTTTAATTGGTGTTTTATTCAAATTTTACAGTTTGCAGTTTAGTATTCTAGTATACAGATTGATTATGTGCTCAGGCCAACAGAGGGCAATGAAACTTTTCAGTGTATTTCCTTTGTTTCCCACAAGAGGTCAGGTTTACAGATACAGATGAATAATGTAGAAGTGCAACACAGATATTTTATGTGATTTTATTCACAAACATTTCTGTTGTGCTTTTTTCATCTTATCCTTATTATAAATATATGCAAAAATACACAGATCCTATGTGTTAATTTACAAAATCACCAAAAAATTGCAGTCTCCATGACTGGAATTGATGTCTGTCAGTGTAAAGTTTCTTTGTTTGAAGATTTAAGTGTTTAGAAACAGTGTAGTTTGTAAAACATTATTTTAATTTCATGTTCAACACTTTACATTTAAAAGAGTAATGTGGGTAACAGAAAAGTTCATAATGATGTTTTAATTTTTCTCCCAGAAATATTATAATGACATAATTTCACATGTCAGATTAATCAGAAGATTCCTAGATGTCTCTATAACTGTTGCTTGAGTCCCAGGATCCATTCTATTAATCACTTTGAAGGCCTCATGTTAGCAGTTCCATTTAAATAGTTCACTGCTTGTCCCACAATATGATTTCAATGTTTAAATAAGAAAAAAATTAAAAATTGTTCTTCAGTTGCTCAGTTTATAAAAGGCATTGAGACTGTTGGTAGGTAGTTATTTGTTTACTGGTCCATCCTAATGAATTGCCTTCTAATTGTTTACACCAACATAACATGAATAGGTTCTATTGCATATAGGTTTAATGAGTTCAATATGAGTTATTTTACTTTGACCTGTTGATTGATCTCGGCTTTCCTCTGTAATCTGTTTAAAACATATGAACTCAAATATGCCTTTTGAGCATCATAAACGTTTTTGAATATGGTTTAAAATGTTCTTAACTTGTATTGCACCATGATTACAAAAAACAATGAGGTAATGTTTCTCATCTAAGATAACACACAAGTGACCAGTTACCACCTCAAAAAGGCCTTATTGTTCAATGTACAAGTACTGTATCATACAGCTAATAACATGTTTTCTCAAATAATAAGTCCTTAGTAAGTTGGGATCAGGGAGCAATGTAGGTCATGAAGGAGCAAATAGAATTAAGGGTTTTTGCTCAAGCTTATGTGATGTTTGACATTGTATTAGGAAATGTAAGCACTACTTATACCTTTCTTAGTAGACCCATCTTACAAGGGTCTAATATTTTTACCTGGGTCTTGGTGTTCTGCTTCAATTGTGTTTGTGAACACACATGTTGAAGCCTTTACCAGAAATATATATGGTAACTGTATGATGTACATTAAAAAATTATAAAATAATGTTTTCAACAACCATCTGTCCATGAAACATTTTCACAAGTTCCTGTTCTGAGCAAACTCTGGCAGTTATCCAATGTTTGCAGAATCACAATTTGTCACTTAGTTTGCATTCTATTTCACCTATCCTATATTCTATGGCTGGTGTTTCAACATTTAGAGTGGCCCGTTGTGGGAGTCATTGTGGGAGTCGTTGTGGGAGTCGTTCAGAATCTCCCCGTTCCCGCACTGCTCGGTTGTGACTGGCCAGGGTTCAATGCCGCCATGAAGGCCCCCACCCAGGCAAGACAGCTCCAGAAGCCCAGATCCCAGGCAAAGCCAGCATGCATGGCCCGGGGGGCCCTGGACCCGGAGCCTTCCTCCCCAAGTGAGAAAGAAGCTAATCCACTGTCTTCCCTATCTCAGCAGGTCACCAAGGAAGGGAGCTTCGGACAGGAGCAGAAGGAGGACGACTGGCTGAAGCACTGCTGGGGCCAAGTTCTGCAGGTGGAGGGAGTAAATACTCACACAGCGGACCAGCTGCCTGCGGCATTCTTCCTTGTTAAGGGGGGGTTGCTATACTACCGCTCCAAGTGCCACAGCGAGCTGTGCGACCTGCTAGTGGTTCCTCACTCCCGAACCGCCCTCGTCCGACACCTGTCCCACACACACCCGCTGGGGGGCCACCTGGGCCCACGGAACACTCTAGAGAAGCTGTAGGACCACTTCATGGCCCGGGATGCAGGCAGAGGTTCAAGCCTTCTGCCGGGCCTGCCCTCGCAGCCCTTCACCTCACAGCTAATGGCAGATCTGTGTCGGCTCTTACAGGTCAAACACCTGAGGATGTCCGTCTATCACCCGCAGATAGATGGGCTGGTGGAGCGATTTAACCAGACCCTCAAAAGGATGCTGCGCTGGGTGGTGGATGAGGAAGGGAGGAACTGGGATCTGCTCCTCCCCTATGTCCTCTTTGCTGACTGTGAAACACCCCAGACCTCGACAGGGTACACACCGTTTGAATTACTGTTCAGACGGCGACCATGAGGACTGCTCGATGTGGCCCGCGAAGCTTGTGAGGGTCAACACTCTCCGTTCCGCTTGGTGATCGATTACATCCAGGACATGCAGGCCAGAATAGACCGGGTAGGGCCTATCATACGGGAACATATGGAGGCAGCCCAAAGAGACCAGCAGCGAGTCTACAACCAACTGGCCCAGCTCTGGGATTTCCACCCAGGGGACCAGGTGATGCTCCTAGTCCCCAACACCGCCTGCAAGTTCCTGACCAAGTGGCAGGGCCCCTACACAGTCCTCGAATGGGTTGGGCCTGTGAACTACTGCCTCCAGCAACCAGGTGAGCACGCAGACACCCAGCTATACCACATCAACATCCTACAAAGATGGTTGCCAGCCCAGCCGGTCGTGTCTGTGTTTGCTTCTGCCACCACAGACCCCAAGGAGTGCACCCTAGTCGGGAGGGGAGAGGACGTCTCGCCAGCCCAACAGCAAGACCTCACTGAGCTTGTGGAGCAGTTCACTGATGTGTTCTCGCCCACCACAGGGCTCACACAGATGTTACAGCATGAAGTGAAAACCCCTCCCGGGGTAGTGGTCCTTTAGTGGCCTTACCGGGTCCCCGAAGCCCACTGCCAGGCTATAGAGGAGGCCACTGGCAGTATCGGGTCATACCCTTCGGTCTTCACAGGGCCCCAGCGATGTTCCAGCACGTTATGGACATTATCCTGTGGCCCTACAAAGCCTTCACTGCCATCTACCTGGACGAAGTCCTCATCCACTCCTCCACTTGGTCAGACCACCTTTTCCAGCTGAAGGAGGTACTGGGCAGCCTCCAGAAGGCAGGGCTAATGGCCAACCCCCATAAGTGCCACCTGGGGCTGACCGAGGCACAGTATTTTTGGCTACTGCATCAGGTGGGGATTGCTACAACCCCAGGAAAAGAAGGTCGAGGCCAATAGGTACGGGCGTTCTTGGGGCTGGTAGGATACTATCGGCGGTTTGTCCCTAACTTCTCCTCTGTAGCTTCCCCCCTTACAGATCTCACAAAGAAGGGCCAACTGGACCGGGTGCTCTAGACAGAAGACACCGAGCGGGCCTTCCAGCAGCTGAAAGCGGTGCTCACCAGCCGCCCGGTGCTCTGAAACCCTGATTTCTGGGTCTCCCCTTCACCCTCCACACTGACGCCTCCAAGACAGGGCTCGGCACAGTTCTGTCCCAGGTATTTGAAGGGGAAGAGCACCTGGTCCTCTACACCGCTGACCCCAGCCAAGAGATACTACACAGCAGTTCGAACAAAAAGTCCTGGCAATCAAATGGGCCGTCGAGGAACTGCGCTACTACCTGGCAGGGCGCCACTTCATCCTGGTCACCGACCACACGCCCCTGCAGTGAATGGCCAAAGCCAAAAACGCCAATGCGCGGGTGACTAGGTGGTTCCTCTCGTTGCAGAACTTCTTGTTCCAGGTCCAGCACAGAGCTGGGAGCCAACATGGGCACACAGATGGTCTCTCTTGCGCCCACTCCCTTTGGGCCCGAAGATTGCCAGGGAAAGGGAGCTCGGAGCTAAGGAGGGGGCCTTGTGATGGCGCCGCACCTGCTGCCACATGCACACAGAAAAGAACCGCTCCTCGCCTCCCTCCTTTCCCAGAAAAACACACACAGCGGCGCTTCAGCACCCTGGACAGTGGCGCCCATGTATAGCGGAAGCGGATCAGCACCACGGCCAGCTCCGCTAAATTAGAGTGCAGGGCGGAGCGGGAGAAAGCGCGACGAAACACTCTGGGCCAATCAGAAACGTCCTTAAACCTTCACCCTCCAGCAGAGCAACACAGCAGAGAGGTTGGCTCTGCCAGCCACACAAGGTGAGGGGAGTCCTCTACTGGACTAATGGGTACCCTATGGTTTGTTTCCAGGCAGGTCAGACTGTGAGAAGCCCCATGTGGAATCCCTGATGCCCAGCCTCCCTCCTGGATCTGCACCAGCTGCCTCCTGATGCCTGGCCAGGACCCCCTTGCTGCCCACTGCCTCTTCAACTCGATTTCAGGGAAGGAATTGCTTTAATTGACTCTCCTCTATTGTGCTCCTTTTTTCTTTTTCTTCAAGCCCAGTGACCCTAAGTTCTTTCCTTCCTTGCCTTCTTTTTGTTGGTACATGAAGAATGGTTAGTTGCTACTTAATACTGATAAATAGTGTTTGTTTTCTGACCAAGCTCTTTGTCCCTTGTTTTTGGATTGTTTGCTTGTGTTTTTATTAAATTCATAGACTTGTCACTGCTATCCTCAGAGCAATCATTACAGAATACTTTGCCTGTGGGAAGTCAGAGGAATTGTGAAGCTCCGTGTGCACACATGCCAATTCATTGGCTCGGATAGGACACATGACGGAGGAATACGCACCTGCATGTCCATATAAGGGCATCTAAGTAACATCCATTCAGCTTGCCTTTTGTCTGAAGGAAGTGTGAGAGGACCCTCGGGGTGTGGCCAGCGATGCAGCATCTTGTTCCCTTCTCAGGCAAACAGGTTGATGTCTGTCCCAGGGGCTGTGAGAGAGCATGAGTGGACCAGGAACAGAACACCCATTAGCCCTGAAGGACCTGAGACCCAGGAGTGGGGTCCAGGTTATAAAACCTGAGAAAGGTGTGCAGAGAGGACCAGCCCACCACAGCACAAATCTCCTGGAGAGGAACACCCCTAGCCAGGGCTCTGACCCCTAGAGGTGGAGCAATACCACGTGCCTCGCAGGCCTGGTTAATGGCCTCTACCACTCAGTGTGCCAAGCTCTGCTTGGAGACCAGAATACTCTTGTTCCCAAAGCAGACAAATAAGGAGGGGGACTTATGCCATGAGCTGGAGCAGTGGACATAAGTCTTAAGGGCTCTGACTGGGCAGAGCAAGTGCATCCTTTCCTGTTCCGCCAAGTCATGGGGCTCTCGGCGAAAGAAGTCTGGTCTCTAGCCGAAGTGCACTAGCCAAATAGCATTCACTGCTAACAGTATGGAAGCCACCCAAGCAGGAGATAGACATGTCTGCACCATGGTGGAATCCAAAATTACCCCCATCTGCGAAATGCAAAAGCGTGGCCGGTAAACAAAGCCAAATGGGCTCGGAGTTTGCGAGAACGAAATCTCCAACAAAGCATGCAGACAGATAACTCGAGAGCCGACGAGGCATGCTCCTTACCCAAACAAACCACGCAAAGGTTGTGTGTTTCATCCTCCGTAATAAAATGCCACACCAACGAACAGATAATGGACACACATACAGCGGAGCGCTTCCTGAAAACAAAAAAAGCTGAAGTGATGTGACGTAGATGCATTTATATGGACGTGCTGGTGTGTATTTCTCCATCACATGTCCTATGCGAGCCAATGAATTGGCATGCGTGCACATGGAGCTTCAGACACACTTCCCTGACAAAGTGTTCCCATAGCGTCAGTCATGATGCAGCGTTGAGTTCCCTCGAAAGGGAAATGCTATAAGTACTGCCCTGTACCCAGGTCCAGAGGCCACACTGTAGAAGAGTACGAACACCGGGAGGCTGTGTAACGGCTCCTCCTGTGACTCCCCCTACGACCGCCAGAGGGTGTCCTCTGCCGAGTTTTGACCACTTCCGGGTTTGAGTTCAATTTAGGGGTTTTGGGCTCAATTAACGTGTTGGTAGTAACTGCTACGTACCAAACCATGTTTCTGCTTTGCATTGTTTTGTGTATTTTTGACTCTTGTTTTGTTGGAGTCTTTGGATTTGTTTTCTCCACATCCTGGTTGCTTTGTGTTACCTGAAGTCTTTTGGATTGTTTGCTTGTGTTTTCATTAAACTTGGTCACTATGGATAGAATGGCAAACTATAGGAAATCCACCATGTTTATAAGTAAGGTGTCAGGCCTTATGGGCTGCCAGAACAGATTTTTGGAGCCTTGGCCTAAACATCCACATTGAAAGAATGAGTTGAATTAGAAATGCGTTTGAGAAATACTACACTGCTCCTATCGTGGACACTGTCCGTTTATTTACTGTATGTTCTGATCGGGTTAATCGCAGTTAATCTGTCTTATGAGTATAGACAACTGTACATCCAGATTACATTATTTATATTCTTAATGCCATTCAGTAAATCTTCAGTACAGCACAAGTTCAGTAAAAATGTTTGAAACGAGGCAGAAATTTAAAAGTCGTTGAATTTCTCTGTACTGCTCATCAGACAACAAATCACTAAAAAGGAACAGTGTTAAATGTGTGGTTATTAGAAAGGTAAATTACGTCCAGGTAACCCAGCATCACTTTCATTTCTTTCTGCATGGGCCCAAGACCTCTAACACACATGGACTGTAAATAAAATGAAAATTGAAATAAATCTTATAATTAGATGAGGGTAAATGAATTTAGGACTTGTTCACCTATACTGCACCTTCAATTCAAGCTGAAAATATGAAATGGTAGCTTAACCATTTTGTGCATTTTTTTTAACAAGCTACATTCATGACAAGGCTTTTTCTGTTGAATGTGAACATCAGATCTGTGTTCTGGTCTAACACATGGACATTTGAATGACATCAGGAAAGTTGTGATTGATTAAAGGCTCACTTCTGATAATGATAAATTGATCAAGATTAAGCAATACCAGGCATCAGAAAGCTATGAGCAGTAGTGTAAATCATATCATTTACTCTTAGGTGTTTCAGTAAAGTGAACATTTCTAGTCAAAATTAGACAAAAATATCAGTTTTCTCTGAAATAATCATTCTGATTAGTGCAGTGTTGTATACTGATACTTATCCGAGTAAACATTGTGTGTAAAATGTCAGTACATATATAATTAGTGGCCAGTTACTGAATGTGTTTGGATGCCCTAATGATGTGGCTATGTGTGTTGACTGACATGGGTCATTAGTAATACTGAGAGACAGGAAGATTTTGCATAAACATTTGACCTCAATTCAAAAACAAGTTAGTGGTAAATGTTTGAATAATCTTATCTTGTTTTCTTCATTGTCTGACATCTGTATCTACAGCAAGATCTGATTTATTTTTACTCATTAGCACCTTACAGTCACCTGCTTTCATGCTTTTGCCTTTAAGTGTAATCCTATGTATTAAATTAATAGGCCTCAGTTTCTATAATGATATTTAGAGACTAGATGATGTAACTTTTTTATATTTACCTGATAAACAAATGGTGTTGCTATTCCTTATCAAATATATTGTCTAAATATATTTATATATGGTATATATTGCTTTTCTTGGACTTTCAGTTGCCTAAATGATCATTCATTGATCTTCTCTAATGCCCTGTCATGAAGCACAAAGAGACATCCATGTGTCTGTGTGGTGGTGGTGAAACAGGAGGGGGGTGTTTGGGCCTTGGGGTAAATTTTGGAGCTGTGTCTCCTCTAGTTTACGTCTTTATCATACATTTAATCTGAAACAGAATAGTAAATGTTTTAGAAATTGTAACTGTAAATTGTATGAGTCAAAGAGGAAAAGCTGTGGTGTGAATAGATCAAATAGGTTCAGGACTTAACAATGATTCTGGACATGATGTGTGGATCATTGAGTCTCAGTGATTTTGTGCATATTTGTTAGAAGGCTTTTTCTCTGATGTACATTAACAGGGCGAAACTCTTTTGCTGAACACACAGACACTTGTAGGAAGGATGCAGTTGTTTACAGCTTCATTTACAACACTGAGGAGCTGGTTAAGATGAACAGATTGAACATTTTTAGTCTGAATGAACAAATGTTATTATATCATGACAGAGCAACAACAGTCTGCTTTCTCAATAATAACAGGTAGTGCACATAGTACAATAAATGATAATAATTTGAATAAACATTATAAATATCAATTCATGTAGTGCTTTTTACACATTATAGGGTGTATTGATAAGGCCCTCATGATGTGGCCTTGTGTGTGGACTGTGTGCTTCAGTATTTTTACTGGCCTCAGTAATACAGGACAGAATCATTGTGTTTAATGTTCACTCATGACACACTGATGTCCATTTCAGATTGCCTGTGGATTTGTCAGGGCTTTTCTCCACAGTTCTGTTTCTTCATTTCTGACCCGGTTTATATCTTAACAAAGACACATTAGATCATGAGGTTGTGTCTGGCAGACATCTGAGATAATACCCAAAAGACCAGTTAAAATCTCTCACCTTTAATGATGCATCATCTCTCACAGGCACATGACTTATCAAAGGTGTTATACATTAATGTATTGACTTCACACTTTTCTCTCTATTGTTGTTGTTGTTTAATAAGATTTCCTAATTTGTTAGCAAAAAGTAATTCTCTGATCAGTAGCAGTACCAAGAGACAGGGAGCTTTTGTACAAACAATCTTTGACAAACAAGTCTGATTGACAGGTTAAAGGTTGTGACTTCATTCATTATGTTTGCTTACTCATTTAGCATCTGGTTATACTGAAAGATCTAAATAATTTTTCTGATCATTTCAATACAATAAACTACCTTTTATGTTTGATAAATCTTTACATTTTCATGATCAAACCTTTTTATCATGAAACCTGACCTCGATTCATTTCAAGCTGTCCTTTCTATCTAGTCAGGCAGGTCATGTACATGAATCATGCACATAAAATGTATTGTTCATTTTTAAGGCCCCATGACCCAACAGAACCAGTATTAGAAGAGCTACTTTACAGTCTGTTACTCTTGAGATAAAGACTGGACCGAATGTTTTTTTAATTCGTAACTGATCTAATTATTTTGAAGGTTCGAACTTAATAGGCCTTAGGTTGATGTAAAGAGATTTACAGACTAGATGTTGACATTTCCTCATATGCAGTTCACACTCTTGTCTAATTTTGGTCCTTATCCTGTTTATTCTTCCTGTTTTCCTAAAGATTGATGCAGAATATTACTGCACTCACTCCAGAGTGCAAAGACATTTTTCTGGCTATTAGATACTCAAATTAAGTTTTAAAGGTTTTTGCTAACAGGTATTAAACAATTTAAATGATCTTTGACATGTCTAAAGTTGCCATTATATTTCATTCTAAAGGCATCTTACTTTTTTGTGTGTTAAAGTTTAAATTTTGTGCTTATGTGTGGAAACTTTAAGATAAAGATGAGCTTGGAGCCATATAACATATAATATACACAATATTACTTTCTTAGTGAAAGACATAAGTTAGTGTGAAATACATGAGTCACAGTAGATTGTGTATTGATGCATCTATTGAAAGTTCATTTAAGAGTTATCTGTGTTATTGGAAAGGGTGGGTTCAGTCTCCTTTTGAAGTGGTCACTTGTCCTTGTGCTGTTGAGGGAATATGTTTATATATAATTCATTTTTATTTGCCCTGACTCTCCAGTCTAGGGCTTCTATTTCCATAGGCCCAAAAAGCAGTCCAGGATCAGGAACACAGTGCACATGATGTAGTGTTATCATGCATGTAGCGGGCTATATTGACTGTACCAGCCACATCTGACACCATACATTAACCAGGCTGACCGTGAGTTAATGACCAAACTATTCAGCCTCATGTCCAACTGTTAGCAGTGATGCCTCCATCAAGTCTGTAGATGAGGGGCCAGCTTCTGTCATTTAGGATAAAACCACTGGTGATGCTATGGAGGTGGCATGTGGGTCAGACTGTGTGTGTCACCAGCTAGCAATATAGCCAAGGCCCATAGCTGGAAACCTGACATACACTATATTGCCAAAAGTATTCGCTCACCTGCCTTGACTCACATATGAACTTAAGTGACATCCCATTCCTAATCCATAGGGTTCAATATGACGTCGGTCCACCCTTTGCAGCTATAACAGCTTCAACTCTTCTGGGAAGGCTGTCCACAAGGTTTAGGAGTGTGTTTATGGGAATTTTTGACCATTCTTCCAGAAGCGCATTTGTGAGGTCACACACTGATGTTGGACGAGAAGGCCTGGCTCTCAGTCTCTGCTCTAATTCATCCCAAAAGTGTTCTATCGGGTTGAGGTCAGGACTCAGAGCTGAGGTCAGGTGCAGGCCAGTCAAGTTCATCCACACCAGACTCTGTCATCCATGTCTTTATGGACCTTGCTTTGGTCACTGGTGCACAGTCATGTTGGAAGAGGAAGGGGCCAGCTCCAAACTGTTCCCACAAAGTTGGGAGCATGGAATTGTCCAAAATGTCTTGGTATGCTGAAGCATTCAGAGTTCCTTTCACTGGAACTAAGGGGCCAAGCCCAGCTCCTGAAAAACAACCCCACACCATAATCCCCCCTCCACCAAACTTTACACTTGGCACAATGCAGTCAGACAAGTACCGTTCTCCTGACAACCGCCAAACCCAGACTCGTCCATCAGATTGCCAAATGGAGAAGCGCGATTCGTCACTCCAGAGACGAATTGCACTTGGTGATGTATGGCTTGGATGCAGCTGCTCGGCCATGGAAACCCATTCCATGAAGCTCTCTGCGCACTGTTCTTGAGCTAATCTGAAGGCCACATGACGTTTGGAGGTCTGTAGCGATTGACTCTGCAGAAAGTTGGCGACCTCTTCGCACTATGTGCCTCAGCATCCGCTGACCCCGCTCCGTCAGTTACTAGGAGTTGCTGTCGTTCCCAAACACTTCCACGTTCTTATAATACAGCTGACAGTTGACTGTGGAATATTTAGGAGCGAGGAAATTTCACGACTGGATTTGTTGCACAGGTGGCATCCTATCACAGTTCCACGCTGGAATTCACTGAGCTCCTGAGAGCGACCCATTCTTTCACAAATGTTTGTAAAAACAGTCTGCATGCCTAGGTGCTTGATTTTATACACCTGTGGCCATGGAAGTGATTGGAACACCTGATTCTGATTATTTGGATGGGTGAGCGAATACTTTTGGCAATATAGTGTATAACTTTGCATGTAATCCTTATTATCAGACACATAGATTCCTGTGACTACCAGCAAGTGGAAAAAACACATTAGCACAATGGGTTGAGTTGCTGTCATTTTAAGTGAGACTCATAAAGTGTTTTGAATCACTTCTTGGGCTTTTTGATGCACAATTGTAGATCTGTGGAGGGTTCAGCAGATCCATGGGCTGTGCGTAGTTTGCTAGGATAAGTAATCGTGAGTCCACAGGCTAATTCTGGCCTAGAGGTACAGGTTTTCTTTCCTGTATTAACATAGACAAAGTACAATATGAAATCTGCTTAACTGTATTACATCATGACCAGACACAACAGTGAGGTCATGTTTGTTTTTGGAGACACCTAAGTGACCAGTTACCACTTTTCACACATTTAATGATGGGAATCTCTCACAGGTATCTGACTAATCAAAGGTGTTGAAGACAAAACATCTTAATGACTTCACACTCTCATCTAATTCTGTCCATCTAAAAGTGCAGACTGATTCTGTTTACAATATTACACCATCCTGTTTATCCTTCATGGTTCCCTAATGATTCAATTAGCGTATTATTGCATTTGCTCCAGATTGTTGAATTATCATTTATGATTCTTTTATATTTAAAAATAATGAAAATTACATTACATTTTATTCATGCAAGGCCTTCACACCAAATAATCATTCAAGTATGAAGTATAAATATATATATATATATATTGGCTTTTGAATGAAAATGCATTGCATGAATATAAGTTAGGGCAATTAATATATGTTATTCTATATTTAATTATTTTATTTGTTTTTAAATTGTAAGTTGTCAGTTTAGGAATAAGACGGTATACAGATTGATTTGCTCGGACCAACAGAGGGCGATGAAACTTCTTAGTATTTTATCTTTTTTATCACCACACGAGGTCAGTATGGTCAGGTACACGTACACACACACACACACACAGATACATAATGGATGTTATTCACATTAACATTTCTAGCTTTTTCAGCTTATCCTTATTATAAATATGTTAGATGAAGTACAAGTGCTAAAAAATAACAGATTTTAAAATCACCACACAATGCTGAACTTTGGCCTCTGTGCCTAGAACTGATGACCTTAGAGTTTCACAGGTGTATGTGTTTAGAAGAGGTACAGTTTGTATTATTATATAAATATTGCGACAATTCCAAGATATATTTCAAATATGCATTTGGAGCATCATAAACATTTAATGAATATTGTTTGAAAGTTGCTTAACCTGTATTGCACCATGATGGCCAAATTCAATGAGGTAATGTTTGTTATCTGCAATAACGCCTAAGAGACCAGTTACCACCTCTCACATTTAATGATGGGAATCTCTCACAGGTATCTGACTAATCAAAGGTGTTAAAGACAAAACATCTTAATGACTTCACACTCTCATCTAATTCTAGCCATCAGACAAGAGTCATTGCAATATTGCATCATTCTGTTTGTCCTTCATGTTACCTTAATGATGAGTGGTACATTGCATTATAGGTTCACTTTTCAGAGAGCTGACCAAACAAAATAATAATCACAATTTACAGAAATAATTGTATTTGCTTCTACCATTCTCATATTTATAAGGCCTTATTGTCACATGTGCAATTACTGTATCATACAGTAAATAACATGACATCTTAAATTAAGTCTTTAGTAAGATGGGTTGAGGGAGCAAAGTAGGCCATGAAGGAGCAGAAATGGTTAAGGGCTCAACCTTATGTGATGTTTGACATCGTATTAGGAAATATAACCACTACTTGTAACTTTCTGATATTTAAGAAATGAAAGTTCAGCATATTACGAGGGTTTAATATTGTTATATTGCTTCCCAAAGCATATTATGCTTGGTGTTCTGCTTGACTGTATAGTGTAGTGGCTTAGAAGTGCAAAGGCCATAAAGAAACTGTAAAACACTAGTTCCATAAGCAACTGTGAGTCCAGTATGAAAAGTAGATAGCCACTAGGGACCATGTATTAACACCTGGACAAGTTATTATGTTTGGGAACACACATGTGGAGGCCTTTACCAGAAATTTATAGTGTAACTGTATGACGTAGTATTTTAAAATATTGTAAAATAACATGGTCTACATCAGTCCATGGAACATTTCTGAGCAAACAGGAACTCTGGGAATTATCCAGTGTTTGTAGAACCGCAATTACACATATCTTGCATTCTATTTAATCTATCCTAACTGCTATGGGTGGTATTTCAACATCTAGATAACCTGTACCAGTATGTTATAAGGAACCAACTTACCCTACGACTGATTAATGGGGGCCCAGATATAATTGCTTTGCTTACACCATTGAAGTGAACTATAGTGATGATCTTATAGGATCTGGAAAAAAGTGTGTTTTGATGTTCAAGTAGCAGCATTTGATGACAGGAGGTTCAGGGTGTCCAACCTGCCTTTAGACAGAGGGGATGCTGTTCATTACCCAGCGGGCCAGTCTTTGCTTAGAGAGAGGATCACCCTAGGACTTTCCACCATATCAGATGAACAGCTGGCAGAC
Organism: Hemibagrus wyckioides; assembly: GCF_019097595.1. Taxonomy (NCBI): domain Eukaryota; kingdom Metazoa; phylum Chordata; class Actinopteri; order Siluriformes; family Bagridae; genus Hemibagrus; species Hemibagrus wyckioides. The sequence goes on from NC_080715.1 coordinate 44,598,580, forward strand.
TGGTCACCACATTAACACAAGACATGCACTGTTTATAAGAGCCCTGACCTCAACTTCACTAAGGATAAACTGGAACGCTGACTGACCTCCTGACTTCACTAATGTGCTAGTGGCCGATGACCACAAACATACATCAACTGCAAAACACCAGAGGAAATTATTCTCAGAAGATTAGAGCATATTTTAACAGCAAATTTGGACTAGAATATTTAATAAGCACATATGGATGTGATGGTCAGGTGTCCTGTATAATTTAGATATTTGTCCGTATAGTGTTTGTCATGAAATCCTGCTACACGGCTCACATTTTTTAAGTAGGTGTTCATTTGTTTATTAATGCACCACTGAAGACTGGCAGATACTCATACTTGTAATAAAGTAAGCATAACTCTAGCTTAAAGGTTTATTGTGCTGTCTGAACAGGAATATCAGTTTTACGTTTAATGATGTCACTGCCTGTTAGGGCCCTACTTGTAAAAATCATCACGCTGATCAATTCATCCTTCATTAAAGGTCAAGATCAGCTGGCCTAAGATCAATACTAAATATACATTTCATGTCTTGATCTTGTCTTTGGACCCTTTAGCCATGAAGAAACAAGACAAGGCAACAGTTGGTGAAGGTCATGTGTTTTTTGCTTCTATTGTGAAAGACATTTACATTTATGTCATTGTGTGACACGGCTAGACTTTTATTTTTAAATCACACTACATTAATTACACAAACTGTGTCATCTGTAATAACTTATAAACACAGACATAGGGCCTGAGTGATTTTTTTGCCATTATTATCATTTTATTTAATGATAGTTATAATAGTATAATAATAAATACTGTCCAAGGTTAAACCAATCCTTATATGATCAGTTATAATTCATTCTTGCCTTCTTTATACTCAGAATTTTCTGAAGACCATCCTTTACGTACTTTTTTCTTTTTTTTTCAGTTAGACTGGATTTCATTTGTAAAATAAAGTAACAGCAACCCTTTTCTATTCACTACAGATTTAATAATAAACATTTCTCTTGTCAATAAGATTTTCACCTCTTAGAATATTTAAAATGGGATTTAAAGTACAATGGTAAAATATAGTGTATTTACACATGACTGGTAGTGTAGATGTACATTGGGTACATTTTTGCTTTCAGTTCAGTTTTGTTTTTGTTATTAGATTTTAGAACTCGGTTTCAGGCACCAGGCAGCCATCTAATTATTCCACAAAGGTCTGTCTTTCTTATACCTCCTATGCCTCATAAAGCAGCAGAAGACATCGAAACGATTCAATGCACTTACTTTTCATCATCACTAGAGGTCAGCATCATCTCATGCTTGCACACACACACACACACACACACACACACACACACACACACACACACAGCTAAAATAAATAATATTCAAGGTGCAACACATTGACTCCCATCATTATAACCATCATGTTTATTGTAATAATTCCTCTTTATATTTTAATTTAAATTTGCACGCAAGTATTTACTCCAGTGATGAATTCTGGTATGAATTCATATTAAAGTATCAATAGGAGATATTTATGATTCTGATCGAGTCATGTTTGTAGAATTTGTTATAATTTATTTTAGAATCTAATATGGTGATATTATTGTGAAACACAATAAAAGTCAGGCCACTAGCTTGATAAGAGAAATTGAAAAATAACAGGCTCATGCATTGCATTGAGGCCCGGATAGGTTCTGTGTGGACTGAAATCATTTAGAATGGCTAATATTTCTGTTAGTTGTTCTGTTTGTTAGTTAGAATTGTTGATTTAACAGCTAACTGCAGAAACATGACTGCCACTTGACTGTGGGCAAATGTAATGTTTCTTATTGTGGAGTTAATATAAGTCAAATATAAGACTATTCAACCTGCTTTTAACTTCTTTTACTCATTTTAAGTTTTACAATTTGTCATTCTGTTGGCAGAACATTTAGCATCCTCCCAGAAATGAATGCCTGTAAACTGGAGAACATGCCAAGATTTCATAAAAATGTCTGGAAATATATTTGATAAATCTATATTTAGTTTCTTGTAATGTTATACTCGGGTACTAGACCATATATTTAATATACTTTCACATCATATTTTGAAGCAATTTAAAGGGATTACATACTGCAATGGACTATGAGCTGAAAAGATATACAATAAGATATGGGACTTAATTATTATTCACATAATTAATTTATTAATTCCTTCAATTTCTGTTTCATTTCTCTTGTTCATGTATCCACAGAGGGCTATGAAAACACTTGGTGCACTTACTTATAATTATCACCAGAGGTCAGCATCATCATACAGTTAAATTTATATTATTAAGCTACAGCAAGCATCTCTTGGATGTTTTTTTTAAATAGTTTATGGTTATTTGTTTGTCTGTTAATCAGTCAGGCTTAAGAAACAGAAATCAGTCATGATTAGTTTGCACTGAGCAGGACGCATTTCTTTATGCATTGATATTTTTAAACAAAGTGAAAAAAAAAAAATTACATACATTTTCCACCAGAGGCTGTAGGTTAGCCTAATATATAGTAATAAATAATAATAAAATTACTTTGGAAATCTGCAGTTATGCTTGTTGAAATAGGGCTGTGAATCACTAAGAATCACAATTAAAAATATCACAGACTCCATACTTAAAATTTTAAATAAATAATTATATAATTATTATATTATAGTTATTATAAATAATAATTATTAATGACCTAGCTAATAAATAGTTTAATTAGCTAGATTTTGAGAATACCTGTCTAGTTTTGGTTAGCTTGGTTATCTGTCTAAAGACATGTTTATGTAATGAGATTTCATGTTGAGGAAACATGGATGATTTACGTTGCTTCTTTACTCTTGAACTGAAGCCAAGTAACTTTATTTATAACTTTAGCACATGGGAAGATATACACTGAATGAAATCATGCAAGACGCACGTTATCTAAAACATTTGGGGGTTTAAAGGTACAATAATAAAATAGTAAGCTAAACGAAAGAATAAGGAAAACTCAACCAAGCAGTAACAGAGATCTCAGTTAAGGAGGATGATTACAGTGTCTGTGGCACTTTTGTTCCGTTCATTTACATTTTTGTTTCTCAAACCAGTTTAGAGCCCTGATTTTAAACATGTGTTTACAGAAGCAAGTGGATTCAACATACAACCATGTAACAGTGCAGATATGGTTTAGTTGAAAAACCAATACGTGAAAGACGTGTATCAGACTTATAATTATTAAAGGGGCCCACCCTCCGGCCCTGACACTTCTGCTTCCTTGGGTCCTGTCGAGCAAGCTAATGAAAAACAGAACCAATTTTTCAGTCTGGGAACCAGCATCTGTTTGTGGCAAAAAGGCATACATCAGGACCATATTAATGGAAAAAGACCTAGAGAACATGTTTATGTCTCTCCCAGATGTCTTCGTGTTTTATTCATGAGTACAGTTGAAATCTGCAACTGTTCCTGTGAAAAACCTCTCCACTGACAATGACCCTCAAAGCCTTTCTAAACCACGGGTACAAAAACGCATAAATGAAAGGATTCAGTGCAGAGTTTAAATATCCAAACCAGACCAGGGCATCAATTAGCGAAGGTGATATTGTGTAATCAACAAAAGGGTCAATAATGTTGCAGAGAAAAAATGGAGTCCAGCAGATGAGGAAAACTCCAACCACAATGGCAAGAGTCATTGTACCTTTCCTTGTACGGGACCTAAACGCTCCAGGTTTGGGACTTTGCATCCTGAGCTGGTTGGCCAAAATGTTGATGGATCTCGCTTGGCTTCTGGCAACAATGTAAATCCTGGAATAGATGGCGAACATAATTAAGCCAGGGATAAAAAACGAGACCATAGAGGTGACCACGGCTGAGCCATGGCTGAAAAAAACGTGACATCCTCCCACACAACGCACGTTGGACTCATAGAAATCTTCATTGCCTTTGAGGTTGAGTTCTCCAAACACCAAGGCATAGGCAAATGCTGCAGAAATTAACCAGCTAGCTGAGACAAGAAACAGCACAGTTGCAGAACGAAAGCGTGAACGATACGTCAACGGGCTGCACACAGCACAAAACCGCTCCGCTGACACACAAGTGAGATGAAAAATGGACGCTGTGCTCAACATGATGTCCATTCCTGTGTGCACCTTACACATAAAGTCCGAGAGGTACCAGCAACCGTACACTGACCGCATGGAGCTTAACGGCATTACAAAAACACCCAACAAGAAGTCACACATGGCCAGAGACAGGATTAAATGGTTGGTTGGTGTGTGGAGCTGCTTGAAGTGAGCAATAGAAATTATAACCAATATATTTCCCATCACCGTCATGAGGATAGTAAGTGCCATGCCGAGAAACATGGAGACCTGGATGTTCAAAGGTCGGGGAATCCTCCAGCAAGATCCGTTAATGGATTCATAGCAAACAAGCGCATTCATATTGAAGTCAGGGGTGTTTAGATTGTCCATTATGATCCTTCGTGTGGAAGAAAAATTAACTCATCATGTACAAAATCATGAACATCATTTACGAAATTATGTCATTATGGTCAAATACAAGAAAGATTTTTTTAAAAAAGACTTACATTCACAAAGTGACGATATGTTGATGATATGTTGTATTCTCATCCAAATCAGACAATGTTTCATAGTCCATTATGCAGCAAACTGTATCTGAGAAAGAGAAATTCACTGGAAAAGCCGCGACTGTCCGTGAGAGACTTGCAAATGTAATGTTTATATATTTACCTTACAGCTGGTATTTGGCATGATCCAACAAGCACTTCTCTTTCTCCTGTTAAAATCATAACAAACAGTTATAAAGTCATAATAAAGTCCAAAGTACGAATTAAAATCACTTGCATTCAACAACGGATTATTTATTGAAGTCAGAAACTCACTTGGCAGAAGAGCAGGACAGAACCACTTCCTTTTTCTTTTTTTTTTACTGTTAGTAAAATGATAAATTTCTTCTGGGAACAAACCCAGTGGACATTCGAATCCTTTTAGAGTATGGAAATAAACCACGGAATGTTGTCTTCTCCCATGGGCATAGTTTTTTTTGGGGGGTTTTTTGGGAGAAAATGAAGTCCAACATTCACAAGATCTTCTGCAGAAGAAAAAAAAAAACCCTCAGTGGTCCTTTAATACCTCGTGTTGTTTTCTTTCTCTTTTTTTTGAGTTTGAAACTTCCACACAGAGCAAACATCTCTGTGAAGCCTAGTTACGTGCCCAGTTACGCAGCTTCCTTGTACAGAAGCACAATTATGACCTATGCAAACACACTCCCACATACACACACACAATGAGAAACAGATGTTTAATATTGACCCTTGAAAAGGGACCGATATTGATACAAAGGCCTGGATTAAACAGATCGTTCTCTACATGAGCAGTCACGTTAACTCGGTGATTGTAGGAGCTGCATGTGTGCGAAGGTTTTGACACTTCTAACTTTAATATCATGTCACCTTGCTTTTTATCTGATGATGCAATGCTTTTGAATAAATCTTATGAAGACTGTGAAAAAGTAAACATGGTGTTGGAACAAAGCTCTTTAGTTCATTTTATCTTCCTACTGCAGATCATTCAGGTACTTGGTTGCTACCTGCTGTATTTGATCCCCCCTGATTGTCTTGGTATTTGTTCCAGTGGCAGCAGTGTTGTGTAATTGTTTGCACTTGCCCTCATGTGGACTGTTGCACTGGGAATCAAGAGCATATGGAGACCATTTTATTCAGTAGGGCCTATCAGTGAATTGCTTTAGATTTAATTAACTTTACCTTAACATTACAAGGATTGTCGTTGCTATAACATGCTAATTTGATTTCAATTCTTTGCTAGCTGCTACAGATATGCCATGTCTGAATTCATTAGTATATTCAGAGCCAAAAGTCCAAAGGGTACATTAATATTTCTAGATGAATAGATAGATGTTTATCAATCCTGGAGGAAATCTGCCCAAGTTTGTTTTATAACTTCATTCATAAAGATAGAATTAACTCCTCAAGATTTCTCTGATGAAGATGCATCTTCTCTGACGTCCTCGACTAAAAAGGTTTAAATTAATTCTATCCTTTAACTTTTACACTAGCATTTGGGGTAAATTGGGCTCAAAAGCTATGATAACTTACAGTGCAATATTTTTTCATGGGTTTATTTCCTAAAACCCAAGACCATGGAATTATATTTTTTTATGCTCGGATTTTAGGATATTGATGTTTTATTCCTCAAAAAAAAGGTCAAAGCATAAACAACAACCTTACATATGTTTTATTTATAGTTGTATCCAAAAATGTTGTTCCGTGGCATATAAATAATACTTAACATGTAAACCTTTAGTCAGAAGGTTTTGAAAGGTCACAGTAGTGGAACATTAACACTGAGTGTGTACCTGTTTTGTAGTTTTCTGTTATTATGAGTATGGGTCACAGTACAGACCACATCAGGCCACCTATGACATGGTCAAATCTTTCCGATGTTCAGGAGAAACCTTCATGAGTCATCGTGTCGATGATGCATGATAAATTATTAACCAATCGCGTGCAATTCCAGCCACATGAGGGGAAAATAATCTGTTTGATTGGTTTATAATCAGAGCTGCTTCCTCTCTCGTTCCTCTCTTACTTCCTATATAAATATATGAATATATACTAGTTGTTAGTGTTTGATCAGAACACAGCCACTAAGTCATTCAGAGGTAACATTTTTAAAGATCTTCTAGAAATTATTATTATTATTATTATTATTATATGCATGATAATAAAATAATATATATCTGACATGCAAAAGCTGTTAAAGATTTATGTATTCTATGTACTATAATTTTTTGTTCATTTTTTAACAGATGCACATGGTGGTAGTGCTGATAAACTCTATCTATCTATCTATCTATCTATCTATCTATCTATCTATCTATCTATCTATCTATCTATCTATCTATCTATCTCTCACTATCTATCTATTTGCCTATCTGTCAATCTGCCTGCACATTAGTTTGCAAGAGTCTTAGGCCTGTGTAAAAAAAAAAAAAAAAATGCAAAGCAACAATGCTTCCAAAAAGTCCGTTATTACTGGACTATAAAGAGCAGTAAACAGTAATAAACTGACCCATGTTTGCCTTTATGTCTGCACCAGTTCTCTCAGGTTCATTATTGTGAAGTAAATTAGCTGTCCTGAGCGTTAGAGAACCTGAAACTGTTCAGCATGACCCTTTGGCTCTTGCTAGTTTTATCTTTAAATGTAAACAAAAGTTTCACTGTAATATTTGCGTTTGACAGTAAAATGAAAACATAATTTTCTCTTTTCCGCAGTTTCACTCAGATAAATGAGCTTGAAGCTAAAAGATTTCCACTTTATATGATTCTAAAGTCTAGAGAATATAGGCGGCTTTTCCCTCTTCAGGTGGTACTGCATGTTTGTTGATCTTGAGGTGTGTCACTGTTGTACATGAGAAATCTTTATTGTAGTATTATGAAGGATTTTCTTAGTTTCTACATCATTAAGTTAATTGGATCATCATCACGCTCTCATTCGGAAAAATTATGATCTGTTGAGAAAATCTGCATAGTTTCCCACTTCACAAAGACCTTTTGTTATGCACAAAAAACTATTAATATTTTGTGTACTGGGTTCATTTTTCTCTGTGATTTACAGTTTGCACTTGTAGAGTCTAAATTAATGTCCTGAATGACACACCGTAATGTTATGTTTATTGTATTTACTGTGTGAAACGTCCAGCAGTCTGTGTTATTAACTTGTTGAACCAGATCCAGACAAGAACTTTAACCTTTATTGTAAATTAACCTAAATTGTAAATAATGGCATCACACAGTTATATATCTGAGTGTAGTCAGTACGAAGGAATATTCTGAGGCATCATAGTTTCTCTGTGTGTGTCCAATATCAAAATATATTAATACATAAAGACCTGACTTGTACTGACATATCAGTAGTTTTTTTAATGCTGTATTTGTCCATGATATATATTTAAAATGTTGCTGTTTTGTAATGAATATCACTAAAAATAGGACGGATAACTAGCCCAAACATAGCCAACATCAGTTAATACCACTTAATAGCATTTGTACACTAAACTCATTTAGGTGTTTCTCTTTTACAGGCATCGAAAGTGTATGTAACTCCCTAAACAATCTCATACTTCCTGTATTTTTAGGTATTTGTTGACTGAAACACTTCCATAAAGATGAACGCGAGCCTGTCTGAAATGCGCGAGTCCACGGCTCTGTGTTATGATTCTCTGAACAACTCGTGTCCTCGGACCGTGTACCCGCTCACCTTGCGCCTTTCACTCTACTTCCTCTTCACCACCATCTTCATCCTCACCGTGAGCGGAAACCTGTTAGTCATCTTTGTCATCTTTCTTTCTCAGAATCATCTTTCAACAGCCACCAATCACCTTATCCTGTCTCTTTCTTTGGCTGGGGTTCTGATTGGAGGATTTGTGATGCCACACAGCATGACGCGTTCCATCGAAACCTGCTGGTACTTTGGCCTAATTTTCTGTGAATTTCACACCACTGTTGATGTTGTGCTGTGTAACACCACCGTCTGGCACCTTTCCTTTATCTCTGTTGATCGTTACTTGGCTATATTTCATCCTCTGCACTACAGAAACCTGATGACGAAGAATACAGGTGCGGCCATGATCATTTCCAGTTGGGGTCTGGCGTTAGTGTTCGGCTTTGCTATTGTCATTTCAAATCCTGAAGTCAAGATCAGGGAGGATTTTTACAAATCCTGTGTGGGAGGATGTTTTTCTTTACATGCCAGAGAAATTGGGCTGGAATATTCCATTATCTTCTACTTTATCCCTGTATGTATCATAATCACTGTCTACGGCAGGATATTTTTTGTGGCACAAAGACACGCCAAAGTGATTCATAGCTATAGTAAAGGCCCAAAACTTTCTGCCCAATTGACAGCTAAAGATCTCAAAGCTACCAAAACCCTTGCTATAGTTGTCGGAACCTTCCTTTTTTGCTGGACGCCATTTTTTATGTGCAATATTATCGACCCACTAATAGGCCATTCAATCAATACCCTTTTGTATGAATCTCTTATGTGGGTTGCGTACTTAAATGCAATGTTTAATCCTTTAATATATGTGTTTTTCTATAGCTGGTTCAGAAAAACAGCAAAGGTTTTCCTGAGCAAATTGTTCATGCAGATGTAACCCAAGTGTAAAAGATGTAGCAACAAATATCAACCTATATATATCTATATGTAAGTAGAATTTTAGATATTTCAGAAAACTGAGATTATTTAAATACATTCTTGTACATTAATAAATGTGACACTTACTGTCCTGGTGAAATTAGTGTATTGTAATGTTTTTGAAGAAAATTTAAAACAGATTTTAGAAGCTATTATCTGGCAGGTAAAATTCATCAGGTAAAGATGTTCCTAGTCACTGTATTAACAGCAAAATGAGGAAACTGTATCTGTTAGGTTTGATTATGATCTTGTGGTGAAAACCAGCAGGGAATGTCAAGATGTTCTCCAGTGCTGAACAAGCAGAAAATAAATAACAATTGCATATACTGTCCTAGGGTTAGTATTTTCCCATGAAAGGCTGTCTCTTTTTTAAAACTCTGGTCACAGTTCAACAAACTTGTATCTCAACCAGCACAGTGGCGACTGAATATGTGCACAGTACTGGAGCTTTTTTAATATGAATTAACATTTCAAATTAAATATTTGTGTGTTGCATAAAGAATATCTAACATCAAATCTGGCATCAGTCATATGTCACTGGGGTTTCTGGGTGTGGAAGATGGCTTGTAGTTACAGGGAGTGCAGAAAGAGAATTGTCAGTTACTGGCAAGACTTGCTAAATGAGCAGGTCTTTTTCATTTTAGGTAAAGCAGCATTGAGAAAACAGGATACAAGCAAAAGATTGAAACCAAACAGCTCAATGCAATGTTGATTAAATTGCGGTGAAACAGGTGGAGGTAAAACACACTGATGGATAAATAAGTGTGTGTAAATATTAGTCTTGCACTGGCTTTGATCGGATATTTGAAGCTAGGGGCCATTTTTCTCTAAAGTACTTCATAGAAAAAGCATGAACCTAGGATCATATTCAGATTCACAGATATAAATATTCTGCCAAATGACAGAAATGTAAATGTTTAATATATATAAAAATAAAATACTTACATATATATTTTAGATGTAAATATTTATTATTATAAATTACAAAAATGTAAATATTTTATATATATATATATATATATATATATATATATATATATATATATATATATATATATATATATATATATATATATATATATATATATATATAAAATATTTACATTTCCGTCATTTGTCAGATGCCCTTATCCAGAGTGACTTACAATTTATCTAATTTTTGTAAAACAATTGAGCAAGCATTTGAGGGTTAACCTGGGATTTGAACTCACAACCATCCAATCAGTAAGCCTAAGCTACCACATAAGTAAATATATATATATTACTGGTTTTACTTCTTAATGCACACTTTGATATCTACATAAATATTGTTAACAAAGAAATAAAATTATTGGTTGGTGATCATCAAAAGTGTGCAGCATTTCCATGATTTCATGATGACGAGTTTCAAACTCAAAGCAGTGTGGCACAGGCAAGTGTAGAAGTTGGGGGAAAAAAAGAAGGGGAAAACTATTTCCATCCCCCTTTTCACTGCTCAGACTTTGCAATGTTTCCATTTGAAATAAGGAATCAAAACAATCGAGTGTGTGAGGAATTAGCTCGAAATATTCCCCCAGACAGAATGACTCGAAAAGCTTGTCTGAACCAGCTGTAGAAAAATGCATACACTATCGGATTACATGTTGAATTGAAATATCCAACCCAAAGGAAGACATCAAACACAACTGGAGGAACCGAATATCCTGTAAATGGATCTATACAGTTACAGATAAAGAACGGCACCCAGGATGTCAGAAAAACTCCCACAATTATGGCTAACGTTTTCGTGGCCTTCCGTTCCGACTTGCTCATACCAGCTTTTTCCTCGACTGTCTTCATCTGTGCATTTGTGGATTGAATTGCACGAGCTTGTCTTTTCGCTGTGCGAAAGATTTTCACATAGACACAAAGCATGATTACAGAAGGGATGTAAAAGCAGAACATAGGAAACACTACAGATGCTGCTTTGGCTTGAAACACCATACATGCCCCCTCACAAAGGAAGTTATTGTAATAAAATTCTTCATTTCCAAGAATATTGAGCTCCAGAAATATCATCCCAAACCCAAGTACTGCAGAAATGCTCCAACACACAACAATCATGAATCTAATGGTAGTAGGTGTCATTTTACTGTGATACAAAAGTGGATGACATACAGCATAATATCGATCTAAAGAAATAATACACAGGTTTAAAATGGATGCAGTGCACACAGTAATGTCCAAACTGCTGTGTATTTTACAAAAGGTACTTCCTAAGTACCAGCAAGTTTCCACTGAGCGTATCATGCTGGGAGGCATCACTATTCCTCCTACAAGCAGATCAGCAACAGCCAGAGAGAGAATGAGGTAATTAGTTGATGTGCGCAGCTGCCTGAAATGTACCACAGTTATAATCACAAGCAGGTTTCCGATCACAGTGATGAGAGAAGACGTGCTAAAGAGGATGTAGAGCAAAACCCGAACTTCCAGAGAATAATCAATCTTCACACACGAGGTATTGAGGGAACTGAAACAAAGTGAAGGCTCCTCCAGAATCTCCAAATCGATGATATTGTCCATCTACTGCTCTCACAGTGCCTTCCAGATCTGGAGTAAAGTAATATAATGAACAAATTATTGCAGTACCACATCATTAGTATAACATAATAAGCAGTATTATATCAGTTCCACACAATAATCCAATGACTAATGTACAGTGTGTAAGAACTCTAATAATGTAAATGACTGTATTCATATTGACTCATCATACCTTGCTCTGTTCCATGTAAAGGAAAGATAACCAAATAGAAGAGTGTCTAAATTTATAGTCTGCCGTAGCCAATAGCAAATAGTTTATTAAATTAATCCCCGAAGGAACATGATGGAGGAACAAACAAACCACCCAGTTTACGGAGAATAACCTAAGTAAGGTTTCTTTCATTAATTAAATGAAATTAATGAAATTAATGAGGTTTATTTCATTAAAAGAAATAGTCCAGTCTCTGAGTCTTGAGACATCTGATGGTTTCGGAGAAGTAACTGTTACACAGTCTGTTTGTGAGGCCCAAATGTTTTGGTACCTTTTTCCAAATGGCAGGGAGGTGAAGAGTTTGGGTTGAGGGGTAGGTGGGTTTGTCCTCAATATTGATAGATTTGCAGATGCAAAATGTGATGTAAATGTCTGGAAGAGAGACCCTGATGACCTTTTCAGCTGTCCTCACTATTGCAGGATCTTAGTGACCAAGATGGTGCAATTCCTGAACAAGGCAGTGGTGCTATTGCTCAGGATTCTCTCGACTGTACCACTAGAATGTTTTAAGGATAGGGGGTGGGCTTTTCTCAGACTTCACAGAAAAAAGTAGAGACACTTCCAGGCTTTCTTGGTGCTGGTGTGGGACCAGGTGAGGTTCTCTGCCAGGTTATTTGGTTCTCTTGATGATCTTTACAGAGCATCCGTCAGTATTCAGTGAACAAATAGTCCCTCTTTTGTTTTATCCATGTTTTAGAGAGAGGGTGTTGGTTCTAAACTAGACTGTTAGCTGTTGTACCTCTTTTCTGCCTGCTTATTTGTTCTTCTTGCAGATGAGACCCACCACAGTCATGCCATGGGAAAACCTGATGATGTTGCTCAAGCTGTGCATTGCTGCACATTCATGATTCAGCAGAGTAATCAGCAGTGGACTGGTCTGCCCCAGTGCTCAGTTTAGTGATGTTGGATTTGCTGTTCCCTAACTGGACTGAGTGAGGTCTCCCACTCAGAAAGTCCAGTATCCAGTTGCAGAGGGAGGCTGTTCAGGCCCAGCAGACTCAGCTTTCCAGTCATATTATAAGGAATGATCATGATGAATGCTGATCTGAAGTCTATGAACAGTATTCATATGTATGTGTCTTTTTTTCTCCTGGTCAATAAGGCCCAGATAGAGAATGGTAGCAACATCTGCAAGGGGTCCAGCTAGGGTGTCAGCAGGGTCTTATGTGCCTCATGATGAGCCTTTTGAAGCACTTCATGATGATTAGTGTGAGTGTGACGGGACGATAATCACTGAGGCAGGACACTGAAGACTTCCTTGGCATGGGGACAATAGTAGTGGTCTTGAAACATGTAGGAACAAAAGTGCTGCTCAAAGAGAGGTTTATGTCACTGAAGACATCCACTGGGTTGTTGATTGGAAAATCGGAGTTCAATCCCCAGCACCGCCAAGTGCTGCCAAGCTTCCATTGTTGGGAACTGTTGCCCTCACACCCCACACCCCGCTCCAGGGGTACTGCATCATGGCTTACCCTGTGCTCTGACCTCAACCCTCCAAGGATGGGATATTCGAAGAAAGAATTTCACTGTGCAGTAAAGTTTATGTGACAAATAAAAGCTACTTAGTTGGTCTTTCACATCCCCTGAGCACTCTGTCTAGTCCAGAAGCTTTTGTGGGTTAACTTTGCATAGAGTTTACCTCACCTCAGAAATGGTAAGACAAAGCACCTGGTCATTGGTGAGAGGAGTGGACTTCCTCTCCACCACGTCATTCTGCTTCTCAAATCACACACAGAGGTAGTTTAACACATCTGGAAGGGAGGCATCACTGTGGCAGGTAGGTAAAATTGTCCTGCAATGATCGCCTGGATGCCCTGCCATATGCACTGGGTGTCACTGCTATTATGGAAATAGCTATGGATTCTTTGGGCATGTGCATGCTTTGCTTTTCTGATGGCCTGGGACAGTTTGGCCCTCAGTGTTCTTAAAGCCACCTTGTCACCTGCTCTGTCTTCAGCAGGACACACACCTTTGCAGTCATCCACAGCTTCTGATTGGAGTGCAGGCTTGCTCACATTAGGGATAAAATAGTTTAATTATTAAATTTAATGATTTACTCTTATTTCTAGTTATTTAGTTATTTTTATTTTTTTTATTTTCATTTTCCCCTCCCCTTTCTCTGTTTTTCTTCTTTTGTAAAGCCGCTTTGAGACAATGTTCATTGTAAAAGGCGCTATACAAAATAAAGTGAGTTGAATTGAATTGAATTGTTTGGTGATGGTCTTGGAGACAGTCACATCATCAATGCATTTACTGATGTGTCTGGTTACTGACACTGTGTTTTCCTCCAAGTTAGTGGAGTTGCCATTGGATGCAGCTTTGCTGAACGTTCAGTACCTGTACTCCTACATGAACTTGTCTGTAATGGACTTTTGACTTAATTATAGTTTGGATCCTAGCTTATTTGTACTAGAGTGAGGGTACATGTTTTAGTTGTTACTGAAGATATGAGCTAAATTATTTAAATGTAATTATTATTACAAATTTTGTTGTCATGGGGTGAAAAAGTGGTTGAAAACCTGCACCAGGCAAAGATGGCATATTATAAAGAAGCGTATTCTTTCTTGCTTTTGTTACTTCTGTTTTGCTGAGTAAGATTTACATTTGGGCTCAGCATATTATTCTCAGCTCTCACATCATCTTAGTGAATTATTCATTCAAATGAAAAATGCAACATATAACATTTATTTTATTGATGATCATAATTTAAAGTCCAGATTTGTGTGTTTGTGTGTAGTTAGGAGAGTGAAGGTATGAATCGAGAATGGAGGAAATGGAGGAAGCTAATATTATATTACACACCAGTCATTTTTAAACAGTTTTGTTTTACCTGTGAAAATCATAGAGACACAGAGCCAATAACAAATTTTAATTTTAAATGATCAATTAAAATAATTTAGTGTGTAAAGAATCAGACAGAAATATTCCCCCAGACAGAATGACTCGAAAATTCATGTTGAATTGAAATATGCCACCCAGATTAATACATCAAACACAACTGGAGGAAGTGAATATCCTGTAAATGTGTCTATGGAGTTACAGATAAAATATGGCACCCAGGATGTCAGAAAAACTCCCACAACTATGGCTAACGTTTTCGTGGCCTTCCGTTCCGACTTGCTCATGCCGCCTTTTTCCTCGACTGTCTTCATCTGTGCATTTGTGGATTGAATTGCACGAGCTTGTCTTTGTGCTGTGAGGAGGATTTTCATGTACACACAAAGCATGATTACAGCAGGGATGTAAAAGCAGAGCATAGAAAACACTACAGCTCCCACTTTGGCTTGAAAAACCATGCAGGTGCCTTCACAAACAAAGTTATTGTAATAAAACTCTTCATTTCCAAGAATATTGAGCTCCAGAAATACACTATATTGCCAGAAGTATTCGCTCACCTGCCTTGACTCGCATATGAACTTAAGTGACATCCCATTCCTAATCCATAGGGTTCAATATGACGTCGGTCCACCCTTTGCAGCTATAACAGCTTCAACTCTTCTGGGAAGGCTGTCCACAAGGTTTAGGAGTGTGTTTATGGGAATTTTTGACCATTCTTCCAGAAGCGCATTTGTGAGGTCACACACTGATGTTGGACGAGAAGGCCTGGCTCTCAGTCTCCGCTCTAATTCTTCCCAAAGGTGTTCTATCGGGTTGAGGTCAGGACTCTGTGCAGGCCAGTCAAGTTCATCCACACCAGACTCTGTCATCCATGTCTTTATGGACCTTGCTTTCTGCACTGGTGGTTTGCTTAAAATGCACAACGTGCAGATCTGGAGTAAAGTAATATAATGAACAAATTATTGCAGTACCACATCATTAGTATAACATAATAAGCAGTATTATATCAGTTCCACACAATAATCCAATGACTAATGTACAGTGTGTAAGAACTCTAATAATGTAAATGACTGTATTCATATTGACTCATCATACCTTGCTCCGCACCATGTCAAGGAAAGATAACCAAATAGAAGAGTGTCTATATTTATAGTCTGCCGTAGCCAATAGCAAATAGTTTATTAAATGAATCCCTGGCGGAGCATGATGGAGGAACAAACAAACCACCCAGTTTACAGAGAATAATCTAAGTAAGGTTTCTTTCATTAATTAAATGAAATTAATGAGGTTTATTTCATTAAAAGAAATAGTCCAGTCTCTGAGTATTGAGACCTCTGATGGTTTCAGAGAAGTAACTGTTACACAGTCTGTTTGTGGGGCCCAAATGTTTTGGAACCTTTTTCCATATCCAGATGGCAGGAAGGGAAGAGTTTGGGTTGAGGGGTCCGTGGGGTCATCCACAATATTGATGGATTTGCAGCTGCAAAACGTGATGTAATTGTCTGTGATGGAGGGAAGAGAGACTCTCTGACCTTCTCAGCTGTCATAACTACTGCAGTTTCTTGGGGTTCCACATGGTGTAATTCCTGAACCAGGCAGTTATGCAATTGCTCAAGATTCTCTCGACAGTTCCTCTGTATAATGATTTAAGAATGGGGGTAGAAAATGGCAGTGGACTGGTCTGCCCCAGTTCTCAGTTTGGTGATGTTGGATTTGCTGTTTCCTAACTGGACTGGGTGAGGTCTCCCACTCAGGAAGTCCAGGAACCAGTTGTAGAGGGAGGAGTTCAGGCCCAGAAGACTCAGCTTTCCAGTCATATGATATGGATTGATCATGTTGAATGCTGAACTGAAGTCTATGAACAGCTTTCATATGTATGTGTCCTTTTTTCCCCTGGTTGATATGGCCCAGTTAGAAGGTGGTAGCAACATCTGCTAGGGGTGCAGCTAGGGTGTCAGCAGGGTCTTATGTGCCTTATGATGAGCCTTTTGAAGCACTTCATGATGATGGGTGTGAGTGTGACGGGACAATAATCATTGAGGCAGGACACTGAAATCTTCTTTGGCATGGGGATGATGGAAGTGGTCTTGATGCATGTAGGAACACACATGCCCCTCAAATTAAGGTTGGTGTCACTGAAGACATCCACCAGTAGCGGGGGCAGTGGTAAATTCAGTGTTTAAGTCTCTGGGTTGTTGATCTGAAGATCAAGATTCAAGCTCCATCACCGCCAAGCTGCCAAAATTGGGCACGGTTGCCCTCAGCTGACAACCCCCCCCCAAACACACACAAACACCCCAGTCGAGGGGCGCCACATTATCGCTGACCCTGTGCTATGAAGAATTTCACTGCGCTGTAATGTGACCAATAAAAGCTTCTTAACTTAGTTGGTCTACACATCTCCTGAGTACCCTGCCAGGAATGTTATCTGGTCCAGCAGCCTTCTGTGGGTTAACATCAGACTTGGAAATAGAAAGCACCTGGTCGCTTTGCTTTTCTGAGGGGCTGGGACAGTTTGGCCCTCATCTTGTCACCTGCTCTGTCTTCAGCAGCACACACACCTTTGCAGTCATCCATGGCTTCTGATTGGAGTGTTTGGTGATGGTCTTGGAGACAGTCACGTCATAAATGCATTTACTGATGTGACTGGTGACTGACACTGTGTTTTCCTCCAAGTTAGTGGAGTTGCTATTGGATGCAGATTTGCTGAACGTTCAGTACCTGTACTCCTACATGAACTTGCCTGTAACGGGATTTTGGCTTAATGGTAGTTTGAATCCTGGCTTACTTGTGTTACAGTAAGGGTACATTTTTCAGTTGTTACTGTAAAGCAAGTCTCTCTAGGATTTCAGATTAGTTAAAGCAGCAGCCTTTATTTGTCACACATACATTACTGCACAGTAAAATTCTTTCTTCACATATCCCATCCTTGGAGGGTTGGGGTCAGCCAGAGCAGGGGGGTTGAGGACCTTGCTCAAGGGCTCAATGGAGGCAGCTTGTCTTTGCTGAGGCTCAACAACACAGAGCCTTAACCACTTGAGCTTTTACACCCATGGGGTAGCTCAAAGCTCACTGCTATTCAGTTGTCATGGGGTGAAAGAGTGGTTTTAAACCTTATCTATCATTGCATTATACAGAATTTTTACAGAAAAATACATTTTTTTTGCTTATGTCACATCTGGTTTGCTCAGTAAGATTTACATTTGGGCTCAGCAGATTATCCTCAGCTCTCACATAATCTTAATGAATCATAAATTCAACTGAAAAATACAACAGGTAACATTTATTTGATTGGTGATCATAATTTAAAGTCCAGATTTGTGTGTTTGCATATAGTTAGGGGCATGAAGGTATAAACTGAGAATGAAGAAAATGGAGGCAACTGATATTATATTACATTTGTCAGTTTCAAATAAATATTTATTTCAAGTGTAAAAATGATAGACACACAGAGCCAAGAACAAATTTTAATTTCAAACAATTAATTAAAATAATTTAGTATGAGAAGAATCAGTCAGAAATATTCCCCCAGACAGAATGACTCGAAAAGCTTGTCTGAACCAGCTGTAGAAAAATGCATACACTATCGGATTACATGTTGAGTTGAAATATGCCACCCAGATTGCTACATCAAACACAACTGGAGGAAGTGAATATCCTGTATAAGGATCTATAGAGTAACAGATAAAATATGGCACCCAGGATGTCAGAAAAACTCCCACAATTATGGCTAACGTTTTCGTGGCCTTCCGTTCCGACTTGCTCATACCACCTTTTTCCTCGACTGTCTTCATCTGTGCATTTGTGGATCGAATTGCACGAGCTTGTCTTTGTGCTGTGAGGAGGATTTTTGCATATACACAAAGCATGATTACAGCAGGGATGTAAAAGCAGAACATAGGAAACACTATGGCTGCTGCTTTAGCTTGAAAAATCATACATGCCCCCTCACAGAGAAAGTTATAAGACTCTTCATTTCCAAGACTACTGAGCTCCAGAAATATCATCCCAAACCCAAGTACTGCAGAAATGCTCCAACACACAACAATCATGAATCTAATGGTAGTTGGTGTCAGTTTACTGTGATACAAAAGTGGATGACATACAGCATAATATCGATCTAAAGAAATAATACACAGGTTTAAAATGGATGCAGTGCACACAGTGACGTCCAAACTGCTGTGTATTTTACAAAAGGTACTTCCTAAATACCAGCAAGTTTCCACTGAGCGTATCATGCTGGGAGGCATCACTATTCCTCCTACAAGCAGATCAGCAACAGCCAGAGAGAGAATGAGGTAATTAGTTGATGTGCGCAGCTGCCTGAAATGTACCACAGTTATAATCACAAGCAGGTTTCCGATCACAGTGATGAGAGAAGACGTGCTAAAGAGGATGTAGAGCAAAATCCGAACTTCCAGAGAATAATCAATCTTCACACACGAGGTATTGAGGGAACTGAAACAAAGTGAAGGCTCCTCCAGAATCTCCAAATCGATGATATTGTCCATCTACTGCACTCACAACAACGTGCAGATCTGCAGTTAATTAATATAAGTCTATGGCATTACCAGCTCATTTTTAAGTTATATTATATCTATGATACACAATAAACAAATGACCTTGACTAATATTCTTTATATAAGAATTCTAATGAAGAATTTCTGATGACCGTATTTCTAATAATTCATCATACCTTGATCTGTACCATGTCAAGGAAAGATAACCAGAGAAAAGAACATGTAAATTTATAGTCTGTCTTAGCCAATAGCAGTCCATCAGGTTAATCCCTGACGGAGCATGATGGGAGAAAGCCAAACAGTCAAATATCCAGAGAATAACGTAAGGTTTAATTAGATTTACTCCATTTAAAAAAAACATGCAACGTGAATGGATACTGATTTTATCCAAATGGGTTTGTAACACTTATTTGAAATTCAGCAGTATGTCTAATCTTCATCTCAGTGATCATTATCTGAATCTGATCTGAAGTTCCTCCAGCTCACGTCCAGATGCGGTCAACCGCGTTGCCAGTACGCTGCTGTAGGTGCTACAGGCTTTCGAATATGGTATTATATTTCCCACCATCGTTGCTTGTTGAGGGCCACTTCTTTTGCTTCTGCTGGTGTAAGTCTTCGGTTTGTCGGGTCTTCTTCAAATTGCTTCTTCCACATTTTCTTTGGAGCTTTTCATTGTACTTTCCAGCCATTGGGGCGCGATCTCCAGAGGAGCCGGTAAGGAAGGCAGTGCTGGTTCATGTGGCACATGTGACCAAACCACCACAATTGGCGCTTTTCAACTTCCTCAGATATGGTACGTTGGTCGCTGCACTGCTCTCTAATGATTTCATGCATATTTTGTCCCTGATTGTAATTCCTAGAATTTGACGCAGGCACCAATGTGAAAGACTTTGAGCTTTTCCAAGTCTACCTGCAGCAGCGTCCATGATTCTGCACCATATAACAGCACAGACAGTATTAATGATCGATATATGCGTACTTTGGTAGCAATGTTGACATTTCTTTTATGCCATAGACACCATTTCAGAGATCCAAGACTCCTGCTGCTTGTCCAATTCTGTTGGCAATGTTGGCTGTGGTGGCAATTTTCTGTTCTTGTATAATTGAGCCAAGGTATTTAAATTCTTTCACTTGTTCTAATCTGGCACCAACAAGGTATACTCTCGCTTGTGAGCCATCCATCGTGAGCACCTTGGTTGTCTTGGCATTGATGGTTAAGCCATATGGGTAAGCCTGTCTCTTGATATCATGGAGAATAGCATAAGCTTCCTCATCATCATCTGCAAAGATCACACTATCGTCGGCTAACATCAGATCGGTGATGTACTGATCTTGCCCAAATTCGACTCTGCAGCAGTTAGCGAACACTTTTCTCATTATAGCATCGACAATGACATTGAAAAGCAGTGGTGACACCACGCAAACTTGTCTCACACCTGTGCTTACTGAGAATACTTCGGACATTTCTCCATTGACATGGATAGTGTTTTCCAAAGCTCAGGCCAATAGACACTATCGAATGCAGCTGCAAAATTGATGAACACAGCAATGAGCCTTCTTCCAGACCTGATGCGTTCTTTGAGCAGTTCTCATAGTGTAAATACACTATATTGCCAAAAGTATTCGCTCACCTGCCTTGACTCACATATGAACTTAAGTGACATCCCATTCCTAATCCATAGGGTTCGATATGACGTCGGTCCACCCTTTGCAGCTATAACAGCTTCAACTCTTCTGGGAAGGCTGTCCACAAGGTTTAGGAGTGTGTTTATGGGAATTTTTGACCATTCTTCCAGAAGCGCATTTGTGAGGTCACACACTGATGTTGGACGAGAAGGCCTGGCTCTCAGTCTCCGCTCTAATTCATCCCAAAGGTGTTCTATTGGGTTGAGGTCAGGACTCTGTGCAGGCCAGTCAAGTTCATCCACACCAGACTCTGTCATCCATGTCTTTATGGACCTTGCTTTGTGCACTGGTGCACAGTCATGTTGGAAGAGGAAGGGGCCAGCTCCAAACTGTTCCCACAAAGTTGGGAGCATGGAATTGTCCAAAATGTCTTGGTATGCTGAAGCATTCAGAGTTCCTTTCACTGGAACTAAGGGGCCAAGCCCAGCTCCTGAAAAACAACCCCACACCATAATCCCCCCTCCACCAAACTTTACACTTGGCACAATGCAGTCAGACAAGTACCGTTCTCCTGGCAACCGCCAAACCCAGACTCGTCCATCAGATTGCCAAATGGAGAAGCATGATTCGTCACTCCAGAGAACGCGTCTCCACTGCTCTAGAGTCCAGTGGCGGCGTGCTTTACACCACTGCATCCGATGCTTTGCATTGCACTTGGTGATGTATGGCTTGGATGCAGCTGCTCGGCCATGGAAACCCATTCCATGAAGCTCTCTGCGCACTGTTCTTGAGCTCATCTGAAGGCCACATGAAGTTTGGAGGTCTGTAGCGATTGACCCTGCAGAAAGTTGGCGACCTCTTCGCACTATGCACCTCAGCATCCGCTGACCCCGCTCCGTCAGTTTACGTGGCCTACCACTTCGTGGCTGAGTTGCTGTCGTTCCCAAACACTTCCACGTTCTTATAATACAGCTGACAGTTGACTGTGGAATATTTAGGAGCGAGGAAATTTCACGACTGGATTTGTTGCACAGGTGGCATCCTATCACAGTTCCACGCTGGAATTCACTGAGCTCCTGAGAGCGACCCATTCTTTCACAAATGTTTGTAAAAACAGTCTGCATGCCTAGGTGCTTGATTTTATACACCTGTGGCCATGGAAGTGATTGGAACACCTGATTCTGATTATTTGGATGGGTGAGCGAATACTTTTGGCAATATAGTGTATTTGGTCGCATTCTCTTCCAGGGCGGAAACCGGCTTGTTCTTCTCAAGCCAATTGTTCTCGCCTTTTTTGGAGCCGTTGTTGGATCATTTTCATGAAGACCTTGCCCATGATCGATAACAGGCTAATCCCGCTATAGTTTTTGCATTCCTAGCTCTCCCCTTTCTTGAAGATTGGAATTATTACCGCCTGTTTCCAAGCCTTTGGTATTTTCTCAGATTGCCAGATCATCCGAAGGAGAGAATGGAGCCAGTGGATTAGAGGGTCGCCTCTAGCCTTGATCACCACTGCAGTAACTTTGTCCATTCCCGCAGCTTTCCCTGCTTTCAACTGATGGATGGCGGTCTTTATAAACAGTGATTAATATAAACAAAGCAATGATAAACTGAGCTCCAAAAGGGACATCCTGTGTTTGCAGACTCTCCTAATGGCAGATATGTTTGCACAGATTGTGGTGTAATGTACGGAAAGCAGAATACGGACACAGCTGAAGAACTTCAGAATTTGATTTATTAGGGCAAATCCAAAAATCAGTGTTAGTGCTCAGAGTGGTGGTCAAAACACAGGCAAACTCCAGAACATTGACAAGAACTAACAGGCTAGGAAATGTCTAGGAAACAAGGAATCAGTGAAACACTGAAACTCAGGCTTGTACTTAATGGGAAAAAAATGCTGGTCAAGATGGTGCCGGAGAGGCCAGCTGCCATCACGACTGCTCCAACCTCTTTTTCTTTGTTTCTGTTTTTTAAGTTAACTTCCAGTAACTTTAAACCGGTAAATTCTTCACAACTGAGTACATTAGTTGGCCGACTGAGATCCAGAGGGAAACAAACGGTGTGACCCAAAATGGCGGCCCCGGGGGTAACGAAATGAGCCAGCATCAGGAACAGGCTGAGAGCCCGTGCACACTGCATACCTCTGCCTGGCATACTGCTCACCAATGTCCAGTTGCTGGAAAACAAGCTCAATGACTTCAGGGCCAGGGTAAAGTTCCAGAGAGACATTCGGGACTGCAGTCTCCTCTGCTTCACTGAGACATGGCTGAACCCAGCGGTACCAGACCACGCCATCCAGCCGGCCGAGTTCTTCTCGGTTCACCGCATGGAAGAACACTGGAATCGGGGAAGTCACGGGGAGGCGGCATGTGTTTAATGGTGAACAGTAACTGGTGCAACAGCGCAAACATTGTTCCTCTCACACACTCTGTGCAGAAATCTGACCAGAAACGCGTTCATCATCTCCGAGCATGACGTGAGGAGAGTCTTCAGGAGAGCTAACACCAGGAAAGCAACAGGACCAGATGGAATCTCAGGTCAAGTCCTCAGAGCACAGAAATATTCAACCTCTCCTTAACCCAGTCGGTAATTCCCACATGCTTTGAAGAGTCCATCATTGTTCCTGTCCCAAAGAAACCCCATCCTGCTTCCCTCAATGACTACCGTCCTGTAGCCCTGACCTCAGTAGTGATGAAGTGCTTAGAGCGGCTGGTCAGAGACTCTATCATCTCTTTACTACCAGACACACTGGATCCACTACAGTTCACCTACCATCCGAACCGTTCAATATCACTCACTCACCTGGACACTAGAAAGGGAAATTATGTTAAAATGCTGTTTGTTGACTACAGTTCAGTGTTTAACACTATAGTTTACATTTTTACATATGTTTTATATGTTTTTAAATATCTTTACTTTATACTTTATTTTATTTTATTTTATTGTAGATTGTAGATTTTATATTTTATATTTATTCTTCCTATTGGCATTTTGCCTCCTTATTTGCTTTTTCCTTTTCAAGGTCAAACAGTTGTGTAAGCATTTCACTTCATATCGTACTGTGTATGGTTGTGTATGTGACTAATAAAAATATTTGAATTTGAATTTGTAAAATACACATTAAAATGTCCCATCGAGATAAAGAAACAAATAAGGATACAATCAAAATCAACACAATGTGGCAAGACAAGAGGGTCATTAGCCCCTGGGTAAAATATTTAGCTAGAAAGAAGTAAACCCTATTAAAATAAACCTCAACTTCTTTATCCTGAAAGACCTAGGATCATTCAGGTTATGAAACTACAGTTCACTCAGAAGAAGAAAAGTTTTAAAAGGAAGTTTTGAACCTGTTATATGGCTGATCACCAGGCTGTATTCAACTCTTTACTAAGCACTTGGGCAAGTACTACTACTAAACCTACTCTGGCAGGAAATGGAGGAAAAAAAACCTTGCCAAAGCCTCTGTCAATACCTGTACTCTCACACTAATATCTCTGTAACAGACGTTTAGTTTAATGTAAGTCTTGGTGTTTGGTCTATTTGTAATAGAGTGAGAATACATTTTTCAATACTTATTACAAAACGTTTCTACAAGTCTCTATGATCAAGAGTGTGTGTTTAAAATAATCTGCAGAACACATCAGTGATGTCCACTTCTGTTTACTAAATAATGTTTGTGGCCTGACATAAACAGTGATATTTATGAATGCAGTATGTTAGTGCCTACAGAGGACAGTTCCCATGGAAATGTCTCACTCAGGTTACCTGCAGGACTAGTACACTCCCTGCCACATGATCTATGGCCCCAGACTCCATTATATCAAGCTACCAGGGAAGAAATATTAATCCCAATAATTGCTATCAGTCCTAAGCTTTGAAACACACACACACACAGTGCTTACTGAGATATTAAGATAAGATTTAATCCCTGTGTATTCTGTTTGGATCAGTGTTCATATCATATTCTTTTATTGGCATGCTTGACTTGTTTTATATATATGAGCAATGATCAGTATAAACAACATTGATGGAAATGCAGCTCCAAAGACATCCTGGCATTTACATACACAAGAGAGTATAAAAGTAGAAGGGGGGAATGGGACAACTAAAACAAATGATGATAGAATTTGCAATCATCATTTGTTGATAGAATTGATGATAGAATTTGAACCAAGCTGTATACAATTTCGGTTTAAAAAAAAAACAATCAAAACAATCGAGTGTGTGAGGAATTAGCCTGAAATATTCCCCCAGACAGAATGACTCGAAAAGCTTGTCTGAACCAGCTGTAGAAAAATGCATACACTATCGGATTACATGTTGAATTGAAATATCCAACCCAAAGGAAGACATCAAACACAACTGGAGGAACCGAATATCCTGTATATGGATCTATACAGTTACAGATAAAGAACGGCACCCAGGATGTCAGAAAAACTCCCACAATTATGGCTAACGTTTTCGTGGCCTTCCGTTCCGACTTGCTCATACCACCTTTCTCCTCGACTGTCTTCATCTGTGCATTTGTGGATTGAATTGCACGAGCTTGTCTTTTCGCTGTGCGAAAGATTTTCACATAGACACAAAGCATGATTACCGCAGGGATGTAAAAGCAGAGCATAGGAAACACTATGGCTGCCGCTTTGGCTTGAAACACCATACATGCCCCCTCACAAAGGAAGTTATTGTAATAAAATTCTTCATTTCCAAGAATATTGAGCTCCAGAAATATCATCCCAAACCCAAGTACTGCAGAAATGCTCCAACACACAACAATCATGAATCTAATGGTAGTAGGTGTCATTTTACTGTGATACAGAAGTGGATGACATACAGCATAATATCGATCTAAAGAAATAATACACAGGTTTAAAATGGATGCAGTGCACACAGTGACGTCCAAACTGCTGTGTATTTTACAAAAGGTACTTCCTAAATACCAGCAAGTTTCCACTGAGCGTATCATGCTGGGAGGCATCACTATTCCTCCTACAAGCAGATCAGCAACAGCCAGAGAGAGAATGAGGTAATTAGTTGATGTGCGCAGCTGCCTGAAATGTACCACAGTTATAATCACAAGCAGGTTTCCGATCACAGTGATGAGAGAAGACGTGCTAAAGAGGATGTAGAGCAAAACCCGAACTTCCAGAGAATAATCAATCTTCACACACGAGGTATTGAGGGAACTGAAACAAAGTGAAGGCTCCTCCAGAATCTCCAAATCGATGATATTGTCCATCTACTGCACTCACAACAACGTGCAGATCTGGAGTAAAGTAATATAATGAACAAATTATTGCAGTACCACATCATTAGTATAACATAATAAGCAGTATTATATCAGTTCCACACAATAATCCAATGACTAATGTACAGTGTGTAAGAACTCTAATAATGTAAATGACTGTATTCATATTGACTCATCATACCTTGCTCTGTTCCATGTAAAGGAAAGATAACCAAATAGAAGAGTGTCCAAATTTATAGTCTGCCATAGCCAATAGCAAATAGTTTATTAAATTAATCCCCGAAGGAGCATGATGGAGGAACAAACAAACCACCCAGTTTACGGAGAATAACCTAAGTAAGGTTTCTGAGGTTGAATGAGGTTTCTTTCATTAAAACAAATAGTCCACTCTGGGTATTGAGACGTCCGATGGCTCGGGAGAAGAAGCTGTTACACAGTCTGGTTGTGGGGCCCAAATTTTTGGGTACCATTTTCCAGATGTCAAGAGGGTGAAGAGTGTGAGGGGTGCAAGGGGTCTTCCACAATGCCACAATGGATTTACAGATGCAAAATGTGATGTAAAGATGGTGAGCAAGTTCAGAAAGTGTGTGCATCTGTGGGGGACTACTCACACTTTTTATTACTGCATTATTTGTTTGATAGAGGATCATACAAGCACAGCTATTGAGGGAGCTTACTAAATGCACTGGGAAACTTTTCCTCTCTGTCAACTCTCCATTTCTCTCTGTTTTCTAGAATCATGCATCTGCACCTCGTGGCTCGGGTTCCACATCTGCTGAGGCAGTGCACCGACTTAGATCATGGGTCTCGGTGGTCGAGTCAGGGGAGGCAGAACAAGAGAAGAGTGATCCCCTTTCTCTTGTCCTGTCTCCCGACAACCCGCTTTGGCTCCAGGAGCTCGCTTTGCAATTTCTCCTGACCTGAGCAACACAAACAAACTTGAAATCAAACTTTTAGTAATGCAAGGCTGTAAATAATCATTTATCAGGTGATTATGTATCATTACTGCTAAGATAAAACACTGAAAAAGTCAACTGTTAAAGCATGCAATAAATCTTCTATAAATCATTGAATTTGAGTTCAGTTGTGGGTTCATCTCAAGATATTTCGCTTGCTTCCACATTAGTCAGTACCTGTCCTTTAACTGACCATCTGCTGAGTGGTAATGAGACTCATTGAGAATCGTCCAATCACATGAGGCCAAATATATAAAAACAATATTGATTCGCTAACAACAAAAGTGGGAGGGTCCGGGGGCCCAGAGGTAAATTTGAAACAAGCCGTTCAGACCTCAAGTCATATGCTTTTCAAAAGTTTACGTAACCAAATACACATTTGTTTGTGTGGCACCCTGCACACACATACACACAAATGAGCAAAATACAGTTTTAATTTTTTTTTAATATTAAATAAATGATAATATGACTAACAGTAGAATAGTATGACTAAATGATTTTATTTCACTTTTAAATATATTGTATATATTTGAATATATATTTAAATATATAAAGTAGCATTCTTCTCTGCCTAACTTTAATGCTACTGCAAAACAATCAGTCTTGTCTGTGTTTCCAGCCAGGCACTTGCACCTCATGGCTTGAGTCCCGCGTCTTAGAGATAGCATGCCAGATTCGTGTGCCGAATTCATGGTTTCATGCTGGATTCATGCCATGTCTTTTGAGATAGTGTGTCGGATTCATTGTTTCATGGCCTTGTGAATCTCTTTCTGTCATCCTCTCAGCTGAGTCTAATACCTCACTTTAGCTCTGAGAGCTCACTTTATGATTTTGCTCGACCTAGATGAGTATATAGTGCTGTCTGCATCAGGCTCTGAAGAGCTTCATGTGGGCAACAAGGAGCAAGCAGCAGCCACCACACTCTATGGTGTTTAAAAAGTGCTTAGGGGCAGGTCCCCCAGGCGAGAGAGGACCTAGGGTCGGTCAACTCCGCCAGGTGGGCCAGAAAGGAAAGTCTAATGCTCGAGAACTAGGGTTTTCAGGGATGCCCCTTATGCATACCCTGCCACCTTCAGTGTTTTGGGTTTCAGCCATAACCACCCATGCTCCTGCTGCTTATGTGTCATCACCTCCTGGTTTAACACCTGTCAGCTTGCTGTTTCAGGGCACTAGGTGAGGAAACAACAGCAAGAGGCTAACACCTCTCTCAGACCACCTGGCAGTGTGGAAGCTTCTGCCAGGTGTTTCACAATGGGTTTTGTGGGAAAAGTCTACAAAATCCAGTTTGCCTCCTGTCCTTCTTCTTTCAGGGTGTGCTGCCTACTGTTGTTGGTACAGACCAAAAATCATTCCTCCAGGAGGAACTTCTCTCGCATCTGAGAAAAGGACCATAGAGCACATTCCTCTCCCAAGTCAAGCCTCTGGCTGCTATGATGGTTACTCCCAAGTTAAGACCTGTGTGCTCCAAATTGTATGCTAAAACCTACAAGTTTGAGATAACACTCAAGGTCATTGTGTCGCAGATCATGTCTGAGGACTGGTTTGCAACGATAATCCTGAAGGATGTCTATCTTCACATAGGCATCTTGCCAGAGCACAGGAGACTCCCCTGTTTTGCTTTCGAGGTGAAGCATACCGCTGCTGGGTTCTCCATTTAGGCCTAGTCTTTTTGCTCACCCTCACAAAGTGCATGGAGTCTACTATGGCATCATTGCACCCAGGGTATCCATTTACACAATTATCCAGATGTCTGGCTCATCTTGGCTCAGTCGAGGGAAGGGCTCCTGTCTCACACAGGTGGTCCCCTTCATCAATCATTAGGGCAGTCTGGGTTTGTGCCCTCTGTTCAGGTTGGTGCACCAGATCTGGCCCTAGGTACAGACCAGATTTCTCTTGGTGAGTGCGATTTACAGTCCAGAGCACATGATTGGGAAGCAGGCTTGCTGCTGAAGCAGGGGCTGAGGCCCAGGGAATGGTATCTACACCCGTAGGTGGTAGAATATATGGCAATTTTTGGCTGGGAGGAAGTGGCTTTGTTCACCTCTGAGGAGTCAACCCACTGTGCCCTATGACTTTCTCTGCAAACTGTGTCTTCCATACTGGGACCTTTCGATGTGTGGGACAGCGATCCACAGGTAAGAGTACCCACTGGTTACTTCTCTGGTATGATACAAGAGTTTTTTGAATACCCCACAGGGTGCAGAGACATTCCTGTACAACTCATCCAGCTATACCAAGGTACACCACAAGGTTCTAAGCTGTCGCAGCTCTGCGCTGTCTTCCTTGAAGGGTTTTGTCTAGTGCTGCAAGCTGAACTGGCCTGCCAGGATGGGGACACTCCACTCTCCTAGTACATAACTATGGCCATTCAACTGGTTAATCTGATGTCGCAACAATGCCTAAAGGGGTCCACTTGGCCCTCCACCTGATTTGAAGAGGAGTTTCACACCACTGGAGAGTGCAGGGGCGAACCAAGCAGCTGGGGTGAACCTGTGTCTCCCCCAAGGGAGCCGCCACCAACTCCAACTATGTTTTAACAGTAAACAATCTGGTCATTGTTGTGCTGCCTGCCCTGAGAAATCCACATCCCAAAGCTCTATGGTGGGTAGGATCTCTTGTTTTACTTCTGTTCATATTAAGCTGCATCATGCTCATAAAGTCCATTGTTTTGTAGCCCTAGTGGACTCTGGAGTTGTAGTTAATCTGATTGTCCACCGACTAATCAAAAAACTGTGGCTACCCTGCTCCACCCATCTCTCCATCGACAACCAACCCATCAGAATGAGCTACATCACCTGCCAAACCTCACCTGCTAATCCTGTCATCCTGTGGTTCCCATGGCTACATTTACACAACCCTCTGTTCTCTTGGTCAGTCAAAGAACTCATTTAAAGGTCCCCCTATTGTTTGAACCAGTGCCTCCACAACCACCTTACTTGTGTCTAACCACCTCTATGGAAAGACCAGAGCACCACAATGACCTATGGGAGGCCCACCTGCCTCAACGACTACCGCCCTGTAGCCCTGACATCAGTAGTGATGAAGTGCTTTGAAAGACTGGTCAGAGACTTCATCACTGCATCACTACCAGACACACTAGATCCACTACAGTTTGCATACAGGCAAAACCACTCCACTGAGGACGCCATTTCACACCTCCTTCACACAACAAGAAGCCACCTGGACTGCAGAAAAGGGAATTATGTAAAAATGCTATTTGTGGACTACAGTTCAGCATTCAACACCATAATTCCTTCCACACTCACCTCTAAGTTGGAGGGCCTAGGTCTGGCCTAGGAGACAGCTGACCTCACAAGTGTGTAGAGCCTCCTGCTGCCTACTGGACATTAACACGAGCCTGACCTCAAGTTACCATCCCCAATCCAATTGGTAGATTGAACAATTAAACTAGATTGAACAATTACCTAATCCCCCCACCCACTGTTTTTGCCTGGTTGGGAGCCAGACTGTTTTTAGAGGTTGGGGGGGGGGGGCTAGATCCTAGACCATTTGCCTCAGGGACTTCTTTATATTATGATTACAGATTCTGATGTTATGGGGTGAAAAAGTGGCTTAATACCTATAACAGGCAAAGATGCTGTACACCTGTAAAATTGTACATTGGAATTTTAATCAGTGTGTTATACAGAAGAGGATTTTTTTCTTGCTTATGTTACATCTGGTTTGCTCAGTAAGATTTACATTTGGGCTTAGCAGATTATCCTCAGCTCTCACATAATCTTAATGAATTATAAATTCAACTGAAAAATGCAATATGTAACATTTTATTTGGTAATCATAATTTAAAGTCCAGATTTGTGTGTTTGTGTACAGTTTGAAGGGTGAAGGTATAACTCAAGAATGGAGAAAATGGTGTCAGCTGATAATAATATATTACAAACCAGTCATTTTTAAACAGTTTTATTTCACCTGTGAAGATGCCAGACACATGGAGCCAAGAACCAGTTTTAATTTCAAACAGTCAATTAAAATAATTTAGTGTATGAAGAATCAGTCAGAAATATTTCACCTGACAGAATGACTCGAAAAGCTTGTCTGAACCAGCTGTAGAAAAATGCATACACTATCGGATTACATGTTGAGTTGAAATATGCCACCCAGATTGCTACATCAAACACAACTGGAGGAAGTGAATATCCTGTAAATGGATCTATACAGTTACAGATAAAGAACGGCACCCAGGATGTCAGAAAAACTCCCACAATTATGGCTAACGTTTTCGTGGCCTTCCGTTCCGACTTGCTCATACCACCTTTTTCCTCGACTGTCTTCATCTGTGCATTTGTGGATTGAATTGCACGAGCTTGTCTTTGTGCTGTGAGGAGGATTTTTGCATATACACAAAGCATGATTACAGCAGGGATGTAAAAGCAGAGCATAGAAAACACTACAGCTCCCACTTTGGCTTGAAAAACCATGCAGGCGCCTTCACAAACAAAGTTATTGTAATAAAACTCTTCATTTCCAAGAATATTGAGCTCCAGAAATATCATCCCAAACCCAACAGATACAGAAATGCTCCAACACACAACAATCATGAATCTAATGGTAGTAGGAGTAATTGTACTGTAATACAGAAGTGGATGACATACAGCATAATATCGATCTAAAGAAATAATACACAGGTTTAAAATGGATGCAGTGCACACAGTGACGTCCAAACTGCTGTGTATTTTACAAAAGGTACTTCCTAAATACCAGCAAGTTTCCACTGAGCGTATCATGCTGGGAGGCATCACTATTCCTCCTACAAGCAGATCAGCAACAGCCAGAGAGAGAATGAGGTAATTAGTTGATGTGCGCAGCTGCCTGAAATGTACCACAGTTATAATCACAAGCAGGTTTCCGATCACAGTGATGAGAGAAGACGTGCTAAAGAGGATGTAGAGCAAAACCCGAACTTCCAGAGAATAATCAATCTTCACACACGAGGTATTGAGGGAACTGAAACAAAGTGAAGGCTCCTCCAGAATCTCCAAATCGATGATATTGTCCATCTACTGCTCTCACAACAACTTGCAGATCTGCAGTTAATTAATATAAAATAGTTTATGGCATTACCAGCTCATTTTTAAGTTATATTATATCTATGATACACAATAAACATATGACCTTGACTAATATTCTTTATATAAGAATTCTAATGAAGAATTTCTGATGACTATATTTCTAATAATTCATCATACCTTGATCTGTACCATGTCAAGGAAAGATAACCAGAGAAAAGAACATGTAAATTTATAGTCTGCTTTAGCCAATAGCAGTCCATCAGATTAATCCCTGATGGAGCATGATGGGAGAAAGCCAAACAGTCCAATGTCCAGAGAATAACCTAAAGATTAATTAGGTTTACTCCATTTAAAAAAAAACATGCAACGTGAATGGATACTGATAACGATCTAGGTCATAAAATTATATTTTTATCCAAATGGGTTAGTACTACTTATTTGAAAATCAGCAGTATGTCTAATCTTCAACTCAGTGATCATTATAAACAAAGCAATGATGAACTGATGTGTGTGTTTACATCAACACTGTGCTTGTGTCTAACTACTGCTCATCACTATTGGAGTTTGTGACTGTTAGATGCAGACCTTTTTATTTTTTCCCCGGGAATTCACTACTGTATTGTGTACATTCCACCCAGCGGTAATGCTAAGGAGGCTCTGTATGAGCTGTACGGAGCTATTAGCGAGCTGCAGAATGCTCACCCTGACGGACTGTTTATCATTGCCGGAGATTTCAATCATGCAAATCTCAGAACAGTGCTCCCTAAATTCCATCAGTATGTGGACTTTGCTACGAGAGGGGCGAACACGCTGGATGTTGTTTACACAAACATTCCCGTATCTTGCAGAGCCCAGGAAAAACCTGGCCAGCAGGAGCCATCTCTGCTCTTCAGGACTGTTTTGAGTGCACTGACTGGGACATGTTAATGGAGGCTGCAACCAACGGTGACTCTATTAAATTGGAGGAGTACACGGCATCAGTGACCGGCTACATCGGGAAGTGCATCAATGACGTGACTGTCTCCAAGACCATCACAACACGATCCGACCAGAAGCCGTGGATGACTGCGAAAGTGCGTGCTCTACTGAGGTCAAGAGACTCCACCTTCAGAGCAGGGGACAGGGAAGCCTTAAAAACATCTAGGGCCAAACTGTCCCAAGCGATCAGAGAGGTGCCCAGAGAATCCATGGCCACTTCCAGAACAGCAGAGACTCCCGGCGCATGTGGCAGAGCATTCAGGCAATCACCAACTACAGGACAACTTCACCTTCCTGTGACAGTGACGCCTCCCTTCCAGACGCGCTGAACGACTTCTACGCTCGGTTTGAGGCACAGAACAACACAACAGCGAGGAAGACCATCCCTCCTCCGAATGACCAGGTGCTCTGTCTCACCACGGCTGATGTGAAGAGAACTCTATGCAGAGTTAACCCACGGAAGTCTGCTGGACCAGACAACATTCCTGGCAGAGTTCTCAGGGAGTGTGCAGAGCAGCTAGCAGATGTCTTCACTGCCATCTTCAACATCTCGCTGAGCAGCTCCATCATCCCTACATGCCTCAAGACAACGACCATCGTCCCTGTGCCAAAGAAGTCTACGGTTTCCTGCCTCAATGACTATCATCGCGTCGTACTCACACCAATCGTGATGAAATGCTTCAAGAGGCTCGTCATGAGGCACATCAAAACAGACAATGCCATCACCAAAACCCTCCATCT